>NC_089854.1:3785000-4442500 GCF_036373705.1 Amia ocellicauda
AACTTAGGGTCTAGGTGTCTCTTCCCTCCCAGGCTCTGTGGATACCCGCCTTTCTATTCCAACCACGGCCTGGCCATCTCCCCCGGGATGAAGAAGAGGATCCGCATGGGCCAGTATGAGTTCCCCAATCCCGAGTGGTCGGAGGTCTCGGAGGAAGGTACGTGCGCTCTGATCGCTGCCCCGGGCTGGGGGGTGCGGTGACCTAGGCGGCCACTAGAGTGACCACTGAACCCTTCAGAAGAGTCCTCTGTTTGTTATTGACACCTTGCTGTCTTCATGGTTGGGTGAGATCTAAAAAATGTGCCTTTGTGCCAAATGTGGTTGACATGAGTCCAGTTGATCTGTGTGTCCCCGAAAAATGGGTGTTAAAGACTGGAAGATGTACACTTAATACATAAATAAATAAATAAATAAATAGCCGAGAACAAACGGGGGTGTGACGTAATTGCCAGAACAAATCGGAAATAGACTAAAGAAGAAAAAGGACAGAGAAGAAGAGTGCATAGAAGATGTGAAGCTGTGAAAAGAAGCACCTGGAGGCTTTAAAATCCACTCCCTAAATGACACAGATTCCCAGTGATGAACTCGTGCGTCTATTTGAAAAGATGATATCTCTTACCAGAAAGGTGGGCAAGTGACTAATTAGTTACCTACACGTGAAGAAGGTTAGATATAAAGATTATTGTTTATCTAGTATCTGTGGTGGTTGCTGTTGGAGTTTGGAAAATAAAATGAACTTGGCAGCGGAAACCTGTAGTTTCAGTAAAAATGCAACTGATGTGCTAACAGCACAGGTGCCAATAATGCAGCGTGCCTCTTCTGTACTGTATACACAAGTGAAATTCTAGGAATTGGTTCTCGGTTTTGTCTTCCTGTTTAAATACCTCGGTGTTCGGTTTTCTCACAGTCTGACCACTTGTGAATCTTAAAGAATTCAAATTTCAGCAGCTACTCCAGATCGGTTCTGTGTTTGAAGATGTTTTGTAAGTGTAAGTATCTACACCGCGATTACTGTGCATCAGATAAGCAACGAGCAGGACCATTATTAGTCTGTTCGAGAACCTCTTCTTCTCTACAAAATCTTTATTATTCTTCAGTTCATCCTAACACTAGTTCTAACCTCCTATAGTTCTTAACCTACAGATACCAAACTTTGTACAGTGGTTCATTATGATAACCATGTTTTATGCTTGTGCTTTGTTTACAGCTAGGATCATTATATCCCATTGACTTCAGGGGTGGAATGCATTTCACCCACAGACGTTTCAAGCTGTACAGTTGGTAGCCAGTCGGCATTGAGCTGCAATTTACATAACCAATCAGCGGTCACGGTTCCCAGAGTTAGATTTTTTAATTGTTTTTGAACCCAGTGGTCAGACTCCACCTCCCTGGCAGCTCTGTCAGCTGTTCTCTCCACATTGCCGTGTTCTGGGATTTCCCATTGCGCTCCGGACATCGCATGTTTTTGATTTCCGCATATAATCCTGTATTATACTAATACTTATACCAGTTAATTATACTACATTAAATCTGTGTACACGAGGCTTTAATACTGATGTCAACTTTTTGCTATGAACTTAGTCAGATTTTTTTTTTTGTTTTTTGTAATTCACTCCTACATACCTTTAGATTTTCTATAGTATACTGTAGTACCTTGTGATGTACTACAGTACTTATTACAGTAATACAAATATAAAATGGCACACTATTATACCATAATACTTGTATACTATAGTAGACTGTATTAACTTGTGATGTACTTTTTATTATTCCAGATTAACTCATTAGCTATAACAACTTTTTCTATAGAATACTGTAGTATCTTGATGTAATACAGCAAATACTATAGTACACTCTTATACCATCATACACTTTTATACTAAAATATACTGTAGTAACTTGATATACTATAGTATGCTTTTATGCTATAGTATGCTGTAGGAATGTGTTGTATACTATAGTACACTGAATACTGTAGTACCTTGTAAAGTACTGTAGTAATTACTATAGTTCTACAACAAATACGATGGTACAGTGTTACTATAGTATTCTGTAATACCTTGTGATTTATACTACTTATACTACAATACTACAGTACAGCAAATCCTATAATACGGTTTTATAACTCGGTACACTTTTATACTATAGTATACTGTAGAAACTTGTGCTACTACAGTATACAACAGTGCACTATGGTATATCTTGTACTACGTGAACACTGAAACTTACTGATTACTGTACTCCAATACTGTCACATGCGGACAAAGCTTCTCCAGGAACTTCAGCATTCTAGTAATTGTTTTTAGTCTTCTCCATATAGCGATGTTTTGTAAATAGACTGACTGCATAGCTTCTAATAGAGAGGCATTATCGGTAGAGCTCTAGTTTGGCATTGGCTTGAAGGGTTCAACATCTCCAGGGTTAAATGTACATCCTTTATTGATCTCCCAACTTTTGTTTTTTGTTTCGTCTCCAGCCAAGCGGTTGATCAGACATCTGCTGAAGACTGAGCCCACACAGAGGATGACGATAACAGAGTTCATGAACCACCCCTGGATCAATGTGAGACATGGCTGGACTGGCTTTTTAACCCAGCATTCTTCTCACTGTAGATTTAAGGAAGCGATTGTGTTGTATTGCTGGGCAAATCTGTGAAGATTTTTAAATATAAATGGCGGCTTCTTACCCTTATTCGAACTGTTCCCACCATTACACAAGGGGTTAATCCTCTCTCTCTCTCTGGTATTCCATCACCAGCAGTCGATGGAAGTGCCGCAGACCCCCCTGCACACCAGCCGCGTCCTGATGGAGGAGAAGGACACCTGGGAGGATGTGAAGGCAAGTAGCTTTTATTTAATCTAGACTGGACTATTGTAATTCCTTATGTGGGGATATCAAATACTTCACTATCACGCTTACAGCTAGTGCAAAATGCAGCAGCTAGACTCCTGACAGGCACCAAGAAGTACACAAGTATTTCTCCAGTTTTAGCCTTGTTGCATTGGCTTCCAGTCAAATACAGAGTTCAATTTAAGATTCTTTTAATGGTTTTTAAGGGTTTACATGGACTTGCACCAGATTATATTTTAGATTTCTTACATCAATATCAAACCGTTAGACTTTTAAGATCTTCACAGAGTTTGCTTTTAAGTGTCCCTAAATCTCGTTTGAAAACTAAAGAGGATCATGCCTTGTCTGTTGCAGCCCCTCGCCTTTGGAATAGTCTGCCGATTATGTGATAGTATTGAGTCTTTTAAATCTCAGTTGAAGACTCATTTTTATTCTATTGCTTATAACTGTTCGTATATTTACTCATATTGTCTTGACTTTTATTGTGCATGTTTTAAATTGTGATTGTATTTTAAATTTTGTTACTGTAAAGCACTTTGGTCAACGTGTTGTTTTAAGTGTGCTATACAAAAAAATGTGATTGATTGTGTTGGGCTCGGTCAGCCATTGCCATCGCTGCACGCACGAGAGTGAGGGGGATCTGGTGTACCGGGATCTGGCGTCGTATGACGACTTCCTGTTTTTCTTTTGTCGTAGGAGGAAATGACCAGCGCCTTGGCCACCATGAGAGTGGACTACGAACAGATCAAGATCAAGACGATTCAAGATGCCACCAACCCCCTGCTGATGAAGAGGAGGAAGAAGAACACGGCCGAGGAGGCTCCGGCCCTCTGAGCAGCCAGTAGCCACAGCCACGCACTCGCACCCCAAGCAATAATCATTACAAGAAAAAGAGAGGAAAAAAAAACATGCAAGTCAGACTCAGTTATAAACGCATGGATTTTCATAAATGTATAAACAGTTAGGATTTTATTTTCCTTAATTTTTTTTAAGCGATTTTTATTTTTATTACTCACTCGATCTCTTCGATGAGTCAAGCACTCGTGCGATGGGATGGCTAGAGGGCCTGGAGGCGACAGATACCGGCTTTGCAGGGCCACGACCGGAGGGGACTAAGAGGAGATAGTTTTGATAAATGATGCAGATTTCATTGTTAATATTTCTATTTTCATATTTTGTTCTTGCTTTACTGCCCATCGGGGGGCAGAAGGGAGTTCAGCCCCAACCCCAGCTCCCACTTAAGGTTGTGTTTTTGTTTTAACAAGCCAGCTAATTAAAAAAAAAAAAAAAAAAAAGATTGTCACATTGTGGCACCAATGTTATACCAGTACGTGTTTGTTTGCTTTTAAAATCATGTATGTTCTTTTATGTGGTTCTTTGGGGGTTTTAAAGTCTCCTCCTTTGGTGTGGGGGGGGTGGTGTTGAAAAGACTACGGTTACTGAAAGATCAGTCATAGAATCCCCTTTTTGGACAGTCGGACGATGCAAGAAGAGGATGTCGCTCTGCTGTGGATTGACAGGGTCTCAATTGTCTGGTCCTTCAGGCACGAGACGACGGTAGTCCTGTGCATGTCTGTGGGGCGCTCCACTCCCACGGTCAGCTGGGGGTGGGATTCCACGCGGCGCGGCTGTGTCGTAGCCAAGGTCTGCACTGGGCTTGGAGGCCCGCTTCCTTCCACGCGCGTCAGTGAAGAAGATGCCTTTGCCTTCGTCATCCTCCAGAACATGAGAGAGAGATGAGTTTCTGACTCGGGGGATTTTTTGTTCTGTTTCGTTTCATGTATCGGTGGCGCATGCCAAATTGTATATTCTTTCCCAACTGGTGTGTTTTACGGTATTTGTTTTGACTCTATAGCATTTTATCATTTTTAAATTTAGTTTTTTGGTCATAAGTGGAGTTGAGGGACGGCCAGTAGGCTTTCCAGTCCAACGTTGTCTGTCATTGTACAAACGAGCATTAAAACGCTCCGGCCACACGGGACGTGTGCCCTGTGTAACTCCGGGATCTTGAAAACTGTGCGGCGCACTTGCTTGTCTCTTGGCTGTGTCTCTGGCCTTGAATAAATGTGCGCTGGGAAAGAAAGGAGACGGCGAGGGGGATTTCGGTCACTTTGGTTGCCAAATATTGCATTAAACTTCTCAGTTTTTATAATCCCTCTGTCTGTACCGGAGAGGACAGAGTGGGAGGGGCTTTTTGAAGGTCCTGGTGCAGTCATATAATATATATATATATATATATACCTTTTAATTTTGAGAGGGTTGAATTGATACAACATTGTGCTTTAAAATTAAATACAAAAGAAAACTTTAGATATACCACAGAACGTCTCTGACGAGTAGTGTTCACATCTTGAATGTATATTTTGTGCTTGGCAAGGATCTACGAGTTATAACGTCCGTGTGGGCTTCAGCATGATCTCGAGACCTACAGCAGCCATAGATGAATGCCAGCTGCCACATCCGGAGCAGGGAAGTCAGCCCAAGCCAGTCTCGCAGTGGAAGGCATCAGGTGTGTGGCATGACCACGCCAGCCAGGGGCAGGCCGACTCCGTGTGGTCATCTCCTCCGTCCCGTTCTCTTTCTCCAGCTGCTCAGTGAGAAGTGTGCACCTCCATCCATCCATCCATCTGGTTTCCTGATGGGTTCTGGCCTTCAGAGGTGGCTGAAGCCTGGTTTAACCACCGCTTTTGATGATCTATGTCCTACTAAAACAAACTGACTAAAGTACCAATGACAATTCCTGACACAAGCTTGTGGCGATTGTGTTGCCAGTGGTTGGCTTGGAAGGCCGTAGTGGTGGTCGTTTCATGGATCACCAGCTCCATGATCTTCAATTTTTATTTTATTTTAGTATATTTCCAAAGTTTTCTACCAGAGACCTTTCATGGCACCTACATTGAAACGGCACCCGGGCAAAGCATTAAAGGGACTTCCTTCAGCAGTATTGCTACTTTAAACGAACCGTCTGAGCCATAGCTCCAATGGGACACTTTGAGTCAAAATAACTACGGCCTGGTTAACCAGTCACCCCCCAGGAATGGGATTTCTCCCGTTTGTCACTGGATGACACACCAGAGTAATGGGGTTCAGTCTTTTTTTTTTTTTTTTTTGTTCCCACATTTTTATGATAGTTTTCAGTTTGCAAGTGCATTCTTTAGTGGAATTAATTTCAAGAAATGTAAAAGAATTATGACCACTAATTAGTGTAATTTCTCTTTGTTTTCTGTTGTCTGCCTTCACAGCAGTGTTGGTGTTTTTTCTTTCTCCAATATGAAAGAAGCACAGTTGCATCTTTTGTTTTGTTTTTTGATTTAATGTCAAACTGCTGTACTAATGTCCAGGTCTGCTTTTACTTCGGATTAAAACACTTAAACGAAACAAGGATTTCTGTCTTCTGCTGTGGTGATTGGAAATGTCTCTTAAAAACATATTGCTTGCTACGCTGTCCTTAGTCGGACAATTTCTCTCCCAGTTTGAGATAAAGGAAGTGTTTAAGCAAGGCGGTTCAGATGAGCACAACCAATTAGTGTAGCTTCAGTCACATGACCCTCCATTGCTCAAACATTCTCAAACTCTCCGTTTCCTGGCAGACCATGACTCGGGTTCAGGGTTTGTAGTTGATCTAGGCACACGTAGAAATCACACCTGTGTTAATAAAGCAGATGTCAATGTGCAGCATCTCGGCACAGTAGGCAGGAGGTAGGGGACCCCACCACTGACCACCACACTGCAGGCACATCAAATCACCGCTTTCTGTCACTAAAACATCAGACATGTCCACATTAAGATCATAAGAACATAGTGTCCAGTCGAGAGGAGGCCATTCACCCCATCGTGCTCGTTTGATGTCCATTAATAACCAAGTGATCCAAGGATCCTATCCAGTCTGTTTTTGAATGTTCCCAAATTCTCTTCAGCCACATCGCTGGGGAGTTTGTTCAGATTGTGACGCCTCTCTGTGTAAAGAAGTGTCTCCTGTTTTCTGTCTTGAATGCCTTGAAGCCCAATTTCCATTTGTGTCCCCGGGTGTGTGTGTCCCTGCTGATCTGGAAAAGCTCCTCTGGTTTGATGGGGTCAATGCCTTTATTGATTTTGAAGACTTGGATCAAGTCCCCACGTAGTCTCCTCTGTTCCAGGGTGAAAAGGTTCAGTTCCTCAGTCTCTCAGCAGGACATTCCCTTCAGACCTGGAATAAGTCTGGTTGCTCTCCTCTGAACTGCCTCTAGAGCAGCGATATCTTTCTTGAAGTGTGGAGCCCAGAACTGTCCACAGTATCCAGATGAGCTCTAACTAGTGCATTGTACAGTCTGAACATCACTGCCCTTGTGCTCAATTCTACACTTTTGACAATATACCCCAGCATTGTGTTTGCCTTTTTTATTTCTTCCCCACACTGTTTGGATGGAGAAAGTGAGGAGTCCACATAGACTCCTAGGTCTTTCTCATGCGTTACTTCATCTAGTTCTATTCCTCCCATAGTGTAATTATAGTGGACATTTTTGTTACCTGCATGTATTACCTTGCACTTGTCCACATTGAATTTCATCTGCCAGGTGTCGCCCACAACTGAATATTATCTGAGTCCCTTTGAATAGCCTGTGCTGCCGAGATTGTATCTGCTGAGCCACCTATTTTAGTATCATCTGCAAATTTTGACAAGTTTGCTAACTATCCCAGAGTCCAGATCATTAATATAGATTAGAAACAGCAAAGGCCCTAGTACTGATCCCTGTGGAACTCCACTAACAACCTCACTCCAGTTAGAAGCGACTCCTCTAATCGACACCCTCTGTTTCCTATTACCTACAGACAAGCTTGCTTTACGGACACGACTCTTACTTTGGGTCAGGACATGCATCGTTTCACTGTCTACAAAAGGAAAGATGCCATCGTCTGACAAAGACATTTCAACCAGCTCTGCTTCGGCCTCCAATGATACAAAGGGTGTGGATTTAGACCCAGACTACTCTACCTCTTTCCAGTGCTGAGCTAGCAGGCCCCCCCACACACAGGAGAGCTGGTATCCCAGTGCATGGTTGCCTTTGTTCCAGTGCTGGGGACCAGTGTTGGGTTCGTCTTTGATATTTGCCTCATCAGCGTTTGCATACTGTTGACCATCCTACCGTTCTGTGTTGATGACTGCAGCACATGGCCTCACCAGGATCAAACCAGCCATAGAGAGCAGAGATGCATGCTGGTTATTCTGATGACAACCATGGTTGTACTGATACTGGTGCCAGTGGGTTCCTAGTAACTCAACCAGAGACCTTAGCTGATCTCAGTTTGTACAGATAGTTACTGTATAGAGAGCAATTAACATCACACTGAGAGAGCTTTAGAAGAGGAGAAAATAGGCAGCTTTCTGCCAATCAGCCCACAGCAGGGCTCTGCAGTTCCAGTACCACAGTCCAGTAGCTTTTAGATTTTGTTATGTTCTCACCTGCTTAAGACACAGGTAAGGACTTCAACTGATCCAATTATACGAGTAATTTGGTCCCTTACCTAATTAAGTATTAATAACAACCAGAAAATCAAAGGAACACTGATTCCAACCTTAAATGTTCTTGAAAACTGTGAAAAGGGTGGTGGTTCTAAATTTTGTTCTAAATTCTGGAAATTGCTTGTTGAAGGTGTTTTTAAAATAAAAACTTGTCCACTTTTGGATTGAGCGGAAAAGCTTATGGAATGAGTGGAGCTGGGGAAGCATGAGGTTTATTTGAGTTTCAAGGTTTAAAAAAGCCCCATGAACATATGGCAAAGAACAGACCTCATTGACTTACCATTTATTACCATTTATTAAAAAAAATAAAAGATAAAGTTAGTAGTGCGTTTAATTGTGTATTATTTCTGATTTGCGGTGGCAGCATAATTTATTGTCGAGGCCAGATGCCGTGATGCTAGATTGGTGTCCAGCAGTCTTTTGAAGCATTCATTATCAAACCTGCCATCAGTGGTATTGTGTGGAAACGACATAGTGTGGTCAATAAGTCAGTGGCTTCAGATTTAAATCTTTATTTCTTATGAGTTAATTGGGTTCCCCCTGTAGAGGGAGCTGTAGATTGTTTATCCGGTGATGTGAAAAACGAAAGAACAACAACAACAACAAATCTCAGCACAGGACTGTATATTTGTGAATGAATGTTTTTTTTTTGTGTGGTTGCATGCTTTTATTTTTTAATTATTTTTTCCTTCTAGTTTCCTCAATGACTCGGTTTATGTATGTCCTGCTATTGAATGAAGGAGTATTTTTCAGTTTTTTAAAATCAATAGCCAAAATGCCGCTGTGGGGGCAAATTAGGTCAAATTCTCAGATGTCCTTGGCATTTCAAATAATATGCTACATATTGGGGATTCCCCCCCCCCCCCCAAAAAAAAAAAAACAACAACTTCTCTCTCTCTGTTTTATGTATATTTCAAGTATACGTGTCTGTATTTCGTAAAATATATATATATATATATATATATATATATATATATATTAGTTCCAAATGCGCTGTCAGTGTTTTAGTGGTGGAATGATTTTGCTCGAGTTTTGATCTGACGTTCTGAGATCCTAAAATGCTTCATCATTCCATCATATAGCATTTGGTAATTCCATCTCGGTCAGGTTTGCACCTGTTTTGAATGAAACCTCGAGCCTAAGATCGATAGCAGGGGGGTGGCTTTCTGGCACACATATTAAAAGTGAAAATAACATGCCCACCCCTCTCGCACCTTCAGCGCACAGTGCCTGCTTACCTGCAGGGAATTGGATGTTCCGATGTGTTCGCTTTTCACAAGCATCTTTCTCTCTGACATGTCTTCCTCCCACCTCCTGCCGGGTGGGAGATACCAACTGCGTTACAGAGCAATTCACTGAATGAGCCAGTGAGAGACAGAGAGAGAGAGAGGGCTGGGCCCCCTCAAACCACTTCCAGGATTCGAATACGCATCTGTGTAATATTTGCTCTAAAGATGATGACAACAGAGGTTTTTACCTGAATTATCGGTGCTCTAAGTGGTTCTTCCAATTAAGCAAATTCATTGTTGCTCAGCACACCTTTATTAGGGTCATCGATCACAGTTATTGTAGCTTATGAGCCAAATTGTCTCAGTCCTAGCTCTACTTTGCCCATCAGTGTGATTTTAGAAGAACTCCAAATGGAGAAATCGGCAAATGCCAGAGCATACACCTTCATCCCTCACTGGTTAATCTAACACCGGCGTGTTGGAATAGTGGCCCCCGCAATGCGTTTCAAAACAGATCTTGGGCTAAACCAGCATCTCTAATTACACCACTGACTGTGCTGGAATGGACCGGACTGGACTGCACCTGTCCTGGGGCGTTCCTTTGTGACTCAGCGGGAGTGAGGCAAGGATTGGCACTCCTGACCTTACAAACTGCAGAATGATTCATCGACACTGCGGCAGTCACAAACACTTGACCAATTGATGTCGCGGAAAGGCCCAGAAACGAAACTTCACTTTCTAATATATACACACGCTTGTGGTTGGCAGAAACATTTATCATTGCAAAGCAGCAGTCTCTAGTTCAGTGGCCCTTAAGTCAACAGGCACTTGCTTAGAGGTCTGTTAGGAAAGTGCAACCAGAAGACCGGTGTGGACAGGAGCCAAGAAAGACTTGCGAAGCATCCATCAAGAGGTGCATGTTTCCAAAACACACTTGCAAAATATATAGGCCCTGGTACCCATCCCTTCTGGGTCCATGTGTGACACTGGCCAGTGTTTTGGCCTACACAATAATCAGAACCTGAAGCCTGGCCAAAGCAAAATTTTTACGCAACACAAAGACACTTCGTCCACAACTATACTCGTTTGGTTAACTGGACTGAAATGCAACTTTGACCATAAAGGATGTCCCATCTACCAAGGAATGCAACCCTAAACCAAAATGTAACACAAATAAACCTAATTGTAGTGTACAATGTACCCATAAAGCAATTCCTGCCTGGACTAGTATACCTAATTAAACCCACCGATCATTCATATACCTATACTTAATGATTGGGCTCCAGAAACAGTGCCTTATAATTTAAACTTTCTTTAATAAATATGTTCCTGGCTTGGCAATTGCCTTTCTCTTTTAAATCTTTCATAGCATGGATCAAAATTATGTGTACTTTCACACTGAAGCACTGAATCACCAGTGCTGCCGCATGTAACTCTGTGGAGGGTGAGGTGAAATTCAGCAGCAATGCATCTGTTGCATCTACATGCTGATGATCCTACACACAGGGGCGTCAAACTAATAACAGCAGCTTGGTTTCCACTTTGGTTTCTTGCTTTGTTTATGTGAACTGGGAGTGTCTGCCTTGCTATTTACGGTAGGTCTGTTTGCATGCAAAACTGCAAGGGAGATGCACCGGAAATTGTGTAAGTGAGGTTTTGTATCTGTATGCAAACAGGAGATGGAACAAAACGATTGGCTATTGTTTGCATGGAACTTGCTTTCCAAAATCGACAGCTGTTCCACAACAATGATACAATGACACGTCTTGAAATTATTTATTTTTTATTTGGGGGTTTCAGTTTTCAGTATTTTTTTCTGTACATTTTTTGGTTTTGTTTTATTTACATTGAATTACACCGTTGTGGTTAAGTGATAGATATGATTATTAAACTAAGGCAAACAAGAGGAAACTATATACCAGAAAACACTATTCCATTAGTAGAAGCCTCCCCCAATGACTTCTCTTACTGCCAGAAGGCCCGTACAACAGGCCATGAGGGGCCTAGCCACCATCCACCACACAGACCTGCGCCGCTACTGAGCCATTAAACAGATTTGCATCCTTTGAAATTCACCAGGTAGAATTTAAGCTTAATCCTCCTCTTCAGCTGTTTATAGGCCACCAGGCCCCTACATTTTTATGACCGAATCATACACCATGATAAACACTTTAACATACATATTGACATTAAAGACGACCCCCTTACTGTTAGTTTCATAACCCTCAGGACCCACACATCATCACAATCACACACTGGATCTAGTTATTACCCGTGGGGTACCTAATAATTTCACCCCAAAACCAGACGATTTCTGACCACTGCCTTATTACATTTGAGCTAGAATCGGACACACAGGAGAGGAACATACTACTCTAATTCAATAGAGATGCATAAGAATATCCCGCGTTTTCTTTTTATTATTATTATTATTATTATTATTATTATTATTATTTCTTGGCAGATGCCCTTATCCAGGGCGACTTACAACATAAGTGCAAAACAAAGTGCAAAAATACAGTTACAAATTCAATTTACATAAAACATAGCCATTCAAAATATAATACATTTTACAACTTCCAATTCACACAGGCAAGTACAGTAAGTGAGGTCCTACATCCTGGACGGTGAAAGCTAAGTGCTGTCAAGATGTAGGGTCACAGTCAAGGGATATGGGAAAGGGAGCAAGGTGGAAAACAATCAAGAACGCAAGAAGCATGATAAAACTGTGAAGTGCTATCTAGCAGGGATAAAAGGACTAATATTACAAGTACTGTCTGTAAAGATGTGTCTTGAGTAAGCGCCGGAATGAGGTCAAGGACTCGGCTGTTTTGACTTCGGTGGGAAGGTCGTTCCACCATTTGGGGGCCAGGGATGAAAAGGAGCGGCTCTGGAGGAAGGAGAGTGGAGAGGAGGCAGAGTTAGTCTTCTGGCACTGGAGGAGCGCAGTGGTCTGGAGGGGATGTATGGAGAGACGAGTGTCTGAAGGTAGCTTGGTGCAGTGTGGTCGAGATGGCGGTAGGTGAGGGTCAGTGTCTTGAACTGAATGTGTGCCGCTATCGGGAGCCAGTGGAGGAAGCGGAGCAGTGGAGTAGCGTGTGTGAATCGAGGCAGAGAGGCACCAGACGAGTCGCAGAGTTCTGGATGAGCTGGAGTGGTGGGTAGTAGATGCAGGCAGGCCGGCCAGGAGGGAGTTGCAGTAGTCCAGGCGGGGGAGGACCAGTGACTGGACGAGCAGCTGAGTCGAGTGGTTGGTGAGGAAGGGACGGATCCGGCGTATGTTGCTCAGGAAGAATCTGCAGGTGCGTGTCAGCGTGGTGATGTGCTGGGTGTAGGAGAGCGCAGGATCGAGGGTGACTCCTAGATTTTTAGTGGAAGAAGAAGGAGAGAGTGTGGTGGATTCCAAGGTGATCGAGATGAGGAGGTCAGCAGAAGCTGAGGAAGAGTGGGGAAAAACAGGAGATCCGATTTGGAGAGGTTGAGCTTGAGGTGGTGTGAGTGCATCCAGGCGGAGATAGCAGACAAGCAGGAAGAGATGCGAGAGGGGATGAGAGGGTCAGAAGAGGGAAAAGACAGGAACATCTGGGCATCATCAGCATAGAAGTGGTAGGAGAAGCCATGGGATGTGATAAGGGGGCCCAGGGAGCGAGTGTAGAGAGAGAACAGGAGCAGGCCCAGGATGGAGCCTTGGGGAACACCTGTGAGGAGAGGTTGTGGGGTGGATGAGGAACCTCACCATGTCACTTGGTAGGTCCAGTCACTGAGGTAGGAGGAGAACCAGGTGAGAGCAGTTCCAGAGATTTCAACGTCAGCGATGCAGGAGAGGAGGATAGAGTGATCGACAGTGTCAAATGATGCGGAGAGGTCAAGGAGGATGAGGACTGAGGAGAGGGAGGCCGCCCGAGTACAGCTGAGGGAGTCAGTGACTGCCAGGAGAGCCGTCTCAGTGGAGTGAGCTGTGCGGAAGCTGGATTGCAGAGGATCAAGGAGTGAGTGTTGGGACAGAAAGTCAGAGAGCTGACAGTGGACCGCCCGCTCGAGAGTCTTTGAGAGGAAGGGGAGTAGGGAGACAGGGCGGTAGTCCTGAGGAGAGGTGGCGTCAAGGGTTGGTTTCTTGAGCAGTGGGATGACAGCAGCTTGTTGGGAAACAGCCAGAGAGGAGTGAGGAGTTGAGGAGGGAGGAGATGAAGGAGATCAGGAGCGGTCGCTTGGAGGAGGAGTCCAGGGCACACGTTCTAGGTTTGGGACGTAGGAGGAGAGTGGGAACTTCAGCATCTGAGAGAGGTGAGAATGAAGAAAAGGAAGCTTGATCGGTGGGAGGTTTGGGTGTGATGGGAGAGGAGGGGGGACTGTTGAAGAGCCTGCAAATGTCTGCAATCTTGGATGTCTGCAATCTTTTTAACACAACAGCGACACTTACTAATCAGCAGGTAAAGCCTTCAGAGGTTATCCCCTCCAATATCACCTGCAGTGACTTCATGGATCATTTCAATAACAAAGTTAACAACATTAGAAAACAGAACTGGAAACATACACAAATACTATAGCCGATGCCTGCAGTCCTTGGACTCGTTTAATGCAGTAAATCACCAGGAATTGGTCTCCGTAATTACTAAAATGAAAACTACAACCTGTGTACTAGACCCTATACCCACTAAACTGCTAAAACAATCAATTAAATGCCATTAATTATTCAGATAATACACAATATTACTAATTCCTCTTTATCCTCAGGATTTGTTCCCGAATATTAATAACAAGGTAATGTTTACAATAGCTGTAATTAAACCACTTATGAAATCCAGTGCCGGCCCTAACCTACTTAAACACTATTGATCTCAAACCTTTCCTTCCTTTCTAAGGTTCTAGAGAAAGTAGTTGCAAACCAATTGCAAGCTTTTATAACTAATCATCTTTATGAAAAAAATCAGGCTTCCGCTCCAGCCACAGTACAGAGACGGCCCTGTTAAAAGTATTAAACAATGTGTTTCTGTCCTCTGACTGTGGCACACCACTGTTATTATTTTAATACACTTTAATGCCTCTTCTGACACAATTGACCACCAAATCTTGATACAGTGCTTAGAAAACCTTGTTGGCCTGTCTCACAATGTGCTGTCATGGTTTAAATCATATCTGTCAAACAGACGCCAATATGTACAGATTAATGAGAACCACTCAAATGCATCTGAGGTTAAGTACGGAGTCCCACAGGGCTCGGACCAAACTTTTTTCATTGTACATGCTCCCTTTAGGTGATATCATTCGACGACATAATATTAACTTTCACAGTTACAAAGACGACACACAATTATATCTGTCAGTAAATCCTAACAACATAGACCTAGCCTAACCTAACCCTAATAGACCTAGAAAAACTAATGTGCTGTCTGTCTGAGATTAAAACATGGATGACAAGTAATTTTCTTATGCTTAATTCTGACAAAACAGAAATCCTGATTTTAGTGGACAACTGTTCATCATGCACTGACTAAACTACAGTGAGGGGGAAAAAGTATTTGATCCCCTGCTCATTTTGTACGTTAGCCATTTTCATTTTCCCTCATTAACATGCAAATCAATTTATAACTTTTTTGAAATGCGTTTTTCTGGATTTTTTTGTTGTTATTCTGTCTCTCACTGTTAAAATACACCTACCATTAAAATTATAGACTGATCATTTCTTTGTCAGTGGGCAAATGTACAAAATCAGCAGGGGATCAAATACTTTTTTCCCTCACTGTAAGTAAGGAGATGGCACGCAACCTGGGTGTCATCTGTGATCATAATCTATCCTTTGAATCACGTTCAGAATGTGTCGAGATCTTCCTTCCTTCAGCTTAGAAACATTGCTAGACTGAGACATTTCCTCTCGTTACAGGACACTGAGAAATTGATCTGTTACCTTAGATTGGATTACTGTAATGCCATTCTGTCAGCCAGCACAAACAGAGCTATTTCTGCACTTCAGTCCAAAATGCTGCTGCAAGAATCCTAACTGAAACAGAAACACATGAACACATCACTCCAGTATTGGCTTCTCTTCATTGGCTGCCCGTGCACTACAGGATAGACTTTAAAGTTCTCTTACTAATATTTAAAGCACTAAAGGGACTGGCACCTCCCTACCTAAAAAATCTCCTTATCGAATACACTCCAGGTTGGCCATTGAGATCCCAGGAAGCCGGTTACTTAGCGCTCCCTAAAATAAACAAGAAAATCGCAGGTGGTAGAGCATTCAGTTACAGGGCCCCGAAACTGTGGAACGATCTTCCTGCCAATGTAAGAGATGCCCCCTCTGCCTTAGCCTTTAAATCACGGCTGAAGACTCATCTGCTTAGTCCCTGTTTTTCTAGCACATAGTGCCGCCGGTGTGCCATGGACATGCAATGCATGAAACGTCCTGCATTGCATGATCAGTATCTGAGCACAACTGTCATTTGTCTTCCAGCAACAGCAATCTGTGAGGGTCTGATGAGGCATCCCGTCCGCCACTGTGGAAGCCCAGCGAGGCACAACCCACCCCAGAGGCACCCCACTACAGAAGGATAATGAGGCACTCACACCCCAAGGTCTGACGAGTCATCGCCACCCAACGGCTGTTGGTGGTCCAACCCCCCACCCTTGAGGGCTGGCGAGAGGCCCCCACCAGAGGGAAGAGCACAGCCAGCAGCACCAATTCAGAGCTTTCTGATCTTCTTGCTGCTGTAAGAACTATACTGCTTGGAGGGGAGGCAACCATTAGGCCTGGGCCTAAAGCCGTGGACCCCCAGAGATTTAGTTTCTCCTACATGCCATCCATAGGAGTTTTTTGTTTTTTTCTCCTTTGTGCCAAATTGTTTATTTATTTAAATTGTCATTTACATTATTTTAGATCACTTAAACTGTTAATGGTCTATTTTTATTTTTACTTTATTCTATTATTTATGTATTCTTTTATTTTGCTGTATGTTTGTTGTATGTTTACCAGTCTGTAAAGCGCTCTGTGGCTATCCTGTGAAGGGCGCTATACAAATAAAAATTGATTGATTGATTATAATCAGCTTGAGATAACTAATTTTTGTTGTTTGCTTTTTCTATTTTTAATATCGTGTATTCTCACGTATTCACATGGTGGAGGTACAAATGTGGCTTTGGGTGCGGCCTGGCTCTCGTCAAGTTACTATATTTTATTTCCATCTGTATCACTTGGATCTGTCCATCTGTCAGCTGAACACTGTCCCTTAATCATGAACCGTCTAAAGACCCACAGCTGTCACAGGAAATTAGGCTCTGGGTGTTCTGGGTGGAATCTTCTCGTTGCTCTTCTTCATCGCAGTTTATGTATTTGAATAACTCACCTCAGCTTAATTGAAAGCAGATTGATTTGTTTGTTACTGCCGACAGCTGCAAAGTGAGAGCTGCCACCTAGGGAGAGAAAGAGGGGGTAACATCCAAAAAACAGCAGCACTGCATCCTGGTGACCCCCTGCCCTTGCTTCATTTGACATTTTAAATTGTGTAGCATTCAATATTTCAAGTTCCAGCTACAGTTTAATACTAAACATGAATTCTACATCTGTTTAAAATAATTTAAGATCTCGGATTAGGCAAATTATTAGTTAAATTAGGGTTCCATTCAGGTATCTACTAGTAATGAAGTAATTGAGAGCTCAGCTATAACAAAAAAACAGCAGGACAGGGTCCCCAGGACCAGGATTGAGAACCACTACTCTAAAGTGACCCAAATGGAAACATGTTCTTATGCTTGTTTGTTTGCTGTTGGGTATGTATTTAAGTCCTGCGCCACCGTTTGTTTTGTAAGTGCAGCACCTCTGCTCTTGTTAGGTTCTACTGTGTTGTGAGGATCGAGACTGTAGTTATCAGAAAGTGTCATGGTATCACACATTATAAGGTAGCGAAGAAAAACAGTGTATTATTATCACAAACGTATTACAGGTGCGACATGATTCACGACAGAGTTCTGTTCCTATGACCTGCCGTAAGTCGTCATAAGTCAAGCTAATTGTTAAATGTTACCATAAGTTAGCCTATATTTAAATGCATATACTGTATAGTACATAATGCATAAACACAGGATAATGTACAAGAATGCATATTACATCTATAAGGTAATAAAATAAAGGTAAAGATCACACCCAGGCATCTGTACCTTATGCATATGCATCCACAACTGCCAATATTTACACATAAGACAGAGATGATAGTTCAAAAATGATGCTGTCTTGCACACATGCAGGGGCATTTTTGGAGGAGGAAAACTTGAAACGAATTGGTGCTGGAGATGATGATGCACTTTGCCTCATTCGTCGGAAGTGACAACAGAATCTGCGTAACTCGAAATTGAAAAATGATGGGGCTTATGGGCTCTGTTGTAAATCAAGGTCATCATAGGTCGGAACATGCCTGTATTATTATTATTATTATTATTATTATTATTATTATTATTATTATTATTATTATTATTGTTTTGTTTTCCCCCAGGGATTTTAAACTTAAAAAAACATCAGTGGCACTTACATAACCGCATTCAAATTTCCCTGCATTTCCATCAGTCTTCAATATGTATCCTTATATATCTCCTATTGAGAATCAACCACATGCCATATTGGATGTATACATTTATGTAATGTTTTGATTTTTATATATTAAAAAAGGAAAAAAGTTTCCCATAGCAAGCTGTGCATTGAGGAAGGCACACACACATGCACGACTTTCAGTCGCCCACGATATAAACAGCCTGTTATTTATATGTTTCACAATGACTGTGACCTGCACTGGCATATTGCTTGCTATTACTGTAGTAAGAAAATTAAATTTGTAATTATTACTGGCAGGCCTGTGGTTTGTGTTGTGTTTGTGAGCTCACACATGCAGGTACGAGAGAAACACTGGATTTGAGGAAACTAGAAATATCACATAAATTTAATGTTCTCACAGGGTTAGACTTCAGCAAGTATCTCTGGTCAAGCTTTTTTTTCTTTTAATCATAACCATTTCATAGTTTAACACCAGCTAAGGAGATAAAAAAAAAAAGAAACAGCCGAGTCATGATACTTCATTCTAGGTTTCTTGGTCCAACACAGAATTATTTTATTTTCATCAACACATGCCAACGGTTGTGTTTAAGAAAGTCTCTCTTCACCGCCTTTAGAGCAGCTCCTTCACTCTGCAGGGTCATCATGGGTCGGGAAGTCAGACTTTCATTCTCTGGAAATGTTTGCAAAAACTGTAGAATTTTCCCTGCCATACTTCATACATCTGCACAAACTGCAATTGGTCAGCACCATGATGATTAATTACACTTACCCTTAAACCTAACATGTAATCAGTTTTCTCTGATCATAGCTGGTTATCTTTATCGTGAAGAGAAAACAGAAACACAATTTTGCAGCTTGTCTTTATTGGCAGAAGATAAGGCAAGATTTGCAGATTCAGCTACAGGAAAGACGGAGGGAAGTCAGAGGCTTGGTTACAGGGCTTTCTGTGTCCTGCTGGCATGTCTCTCTCTCTCTCTCTCTCTCTCTCTTTCTCTCTCTTTTTCTCTTTGTTTTTCTGTCATTACTGGCACTTGGATGTAGGGGCAGAGGAAGCACTATGAAGGTAAAGAAGTTCAGGCATGTTTTAGGGGATCCAGGCATGACGTAGGGGACCCAGGCGTGTCTAATGCTAGGTCACACTACACAATTTCTACAATCTGACCCGATTTTTATAATGGTGGGAAGCTCACACTTAACAACCATTTTTCACTGAATTTATGTCTCTTGTGTCCTGAAGGAGTCACACTACATGATCGCTTAATTACAGGAGGTCACAAACTTAAAGACTGATCAGAAATCCTTTGTCGATGGGGCTCTCCAACACAGCCTAGAAACTGCCCAAATCTTGTGGAAACACGCGTGATCCATCCAGAAAAAAGTAAACAAACATGGACCTGGACATTTACAGGTCACGTTCGTGTAGCACAGATGTCCACCAATGGGATCGGTGGATTTCTGCAAATCTGCGCAATAAGAACGTGACCACAAGCTCAATGCTGTTGCTATTTGCTACAAACACAAAAAGTGTAGCCAAAAAGAGAGTGTGGGTGAAGACATGGCTGGGGAGGTGAGGCCAATGGCCTGTATACTCCAGTGAGCAACAGTCCATCCCACAGATCATCGCATTGTAGATACCGATATTTTGCACACACATCAGTCAATTATAGATACTAACTGCTATTTGTATTTGAAAATATTATTTTCCCTGTTTTAGAGTATTTTTAAATGGCCTGCCCCGAAACAACTATTGGTATTTGAAGTATTTGAATAAATACATATGAAGATCAAATACTCTTGTCATGTTTATCTGCCCGTTTTCTTTTTTTTCTTCAGTCAGCTCGTTCTCATTGGCTGCTGCTGGTCTCTGTGTGAAGCTGATCACGTCACCCTACATGACCCATGCCGATCAAATAAATATGAAACATGTTTAATAAAACCATAGGGGCTTACAATTGGATGGGACTTCATGTTCATCGGTAACGGGGACACACCCCGACCAAGCTGCTTGTCATGACGATCAGTGCAGATTTGTCAAGGGCCAAATCGGGCTAAATTTGGGCTAAAAATCGTGTAGTGTGACCTTAGATTTAGGGGACTCAGGCGTGACGTTGGGGACAAAAGTAATGCAGCTTTATCACTGGCTAATTTAATATACCCACTTATTATGTTAACACCAAAAACACCATTAAAAATAATAATAATAAAATAATAACACTAGAGGTCAACCAGTTTATCGCTTGGCTGATTAATCGGGGCCTATCGGCAACCGTTGGAATGAATGCCGATAATTTCTCAAACTCTTGGCTAAATATATATATTTTTTAATTACCAAAAAATCCTTCATTAGACTTCAGTAAAAAAAGAATGTTCATTTGGTTCTATAGTCATTCTTATATTTATTTACCATTGTTTTTTTTAACATATTTATAGCGCTTTCGTTTTCACTGGAAGCTTCCAACTCCAGTGACTCTCATGCGCAGCGGCGGCGTACACACACTACTGAGCGCCGTGGTGAAACAAAAACATACCCACTGACAACCATAGGGCTTATAAACCAATAGAAATGTGTTTTACTAAAACCCTCATAACCAATAGAAAGTGTTTTTGAAAGCTGTGCTGCATTTGAGTATCCATGGTTATGTATTCTCATCATGACTGAAAAGTAAATTAAATCGCTTTTCAAAATGAATAGTAACTGAAATAAAGCAATGACAACAATGTTTTCTGAAGATGTTGATAGGATATCATCAATCTAAACTCTCCAAATGACAAGCAAGCTCAGATCAATCAGTGTAAACCTGTGCTTCCTGCACTATAACCTGTCCCTGTTGGATCGGCAGTATTGAGCATTGAGCAGGACTTGCAAACCTGAGGAGAACCTGATGTGTAAAATGCTTATATAGCCTAAGCTAGGCCAGCCAGCACTATCTTATTATTTGCTCTAATGTATAGAACATGCACATTTATCTATTTGTGTGTGGAATTGTTCATATATCTTGTCCTTTTTTCTAATGTATAGAACATTTTTATATTTGTATTTTATTCTCCCATTTACTAATTTATTTTTTAGTTTGATTTGTGGTTGTTATTTATGATGGAAAATTAATATTAACCTACAGTTTATTGTTTAAATGTAAAAATCCTGCCTTCAGTGCATATTTGTCTATTTCTCTATGATGGCCAAATCTGAGGAATCCATGCAAGAAAATTGTCAGTTTTGCATGCTAACAAAATAAGTAAATATCAGCCCGATATATCGGTTATCAGAACATTTTGCTTCCCAATTATCGGTATTGTAGCGGACCCCAAAAAAACGGTATCAGTCGATCTCTAGTTACCACTACCACATCACTGGTCTGTGTGTTTGTCAGTCTGTCAGTGTGAGTGTGTGTGTGTGTGCAGGATTTTGACTAATACATGACTAATACATTAATACACTGTAACCTACAAACACTATTACTGAACTACATACTGTACATTGCTGACTTACAGAGTAACACGAACACTAACCCACATGATATTACTCTCCTGCCGCACACTCGCTCAACCTGCATACGACCATGAAAATAATACATATCCAATAATGATACGCAAAACGTACTGTCACATGCAGGCAAAGCATCATCAGATATTTTAAATTCTAGTTCCTCTGGAAATCACAAACACATTCATTTTAATTTGAACTGATGAATGAGGTTTTTTTTTTCAGGAGAGGGTGCATCGGTGGTGTTTCCCCCAGCCTTGCTTGGTTTGCATTACAAGGCACAACAAGACTCACAAAATTACTAGACTCCATAAAAGCAACATCCAAGCATTTTCTCGTAAATTACCAGACAAGGGGGGCACCGCAGGGGCCGATTGGGCCCTCTTTCTTATAAACAGATCTGCACAGCGCGAAGGGGAAACCCCTCTTTCCCACCCCCAGCCTTTCTCGCACTCTGCTTTTGAACGTCTTTCAAATTTTTGAAGAAAATTGCTTCCATCCATAAAAAAAACTAAAACAAAGCCAGAGCAAGTCCTCACGACAAAGCACAGATCCATAGTTTCATAACTCAATATAAATATGTCTATAAATATTATTATTGTATTATCAATGTTGAATAGTGTTCTCTGTTTTAGTTTTGTACAGTTTTTCTCTGAAGGTCTTTTCTTCCATTGATAGAATCTGGAGGAGGAAGAAGGTTTGTCTGGGGTCTAAACACCCTGCAGTTTTTTCAGGCCTCACTGTATTATTTCAGTTGGCAAATCCATTGCTCAGCATATGTATTCAATATTTAAATGAAGGCCTTCTTCTGTTTTAAAAAGCCAAATTACAATTATTGCCTTCAGCTCAGTGTTTATGGGTGTTTTGCATCATACAGGAACATATTTCTAGTTAAATATTTTTAAATGTTGAAAGACTATATAGTACATTTTCCTTCTCCTTTCCAGACAATTTCCTGGACTACTAATTTAACAATTAATTCTGTCTTTTCCTGCCTTTGGGTTTGTTTTAAAGGCAATGCGCTTTTCTTTCTCGTACTCTATCACTTCAAAGGACCTAGAGGTGCTTTCAGTTTCGCAGGTGAGGCTTCGAAGCGTCGACTAGGGCTGTGCGCATGTTCAGCAGAATCACTTTTTTTGTTCAACTGAGACAAACGACCAAAAAAAAAAAAGAAAAAGAAAAGCAATCAAAAACTCTATTCCCACTATCCTCCTCAGGGCTATGGCTCTGCAACTTTACTTTAAATCGATTCAACATCCTAGTCAGCGGAAACCACATCAAAACCACAAAAGACATGAATGAAAAAAACAAAACTGCTGTTTGGCACCATTTCAGATGTTTACTGGCTACTGCTGATGCAATGCAAGGAATGGAATCCATCTCACCTCAGGCTTTATCTTATTATTCTCCCCCCGCAGACATAAATAGAAATATTTTGAAGACCACAATCATCTCTAAATCTTCCATTTCTCTCTTAACTGATTTGGTAGGTGTTCTGGAACTAGAGAGCTGGGCCATGTTGCATCATGGGAAATTAGATTGTTCTTGAAAACACAAATTACTTTTTGAAAAGGTTGTTTTATTTATACACATGGACTGTGTTGACAAGAGGTTATGGTATCACACACAAGGGAGAGATTCCACATTTATTTTTAAAAATGTTGGGGGTGACGCGTTTATCCAAAATAATGCAATAACATTAGGAAACATACATGTTGAATGAATGTAGCTTCACCTTTAATTGTGAAGGTTGACACCCCTTTTATGACAGGGTGCACGTGTCACGATTGAAGATGACCCTGAACCCAACTGACCTCACCCCTTGCCCTGTAGGGCACAGATACTGGACACACAAGTCAGTAACACAATTATTTTAATTATTTTCAAGTAAAAACCCACACTGTGTACAGGGTACAAAGTCTGCATTCTCAAAACAATCTCACAATTGGCCGGGGGGCTGTTACACTAATACTAAAACACTTTTATTAAACAGGGCAGTAAAATATCCTAAAACCTAACCAAAAGAGGAACAGAAATAATAATCCTAAAACAGTACTAAACGAACAGCCCAATAGTTCCTCCGATGGCTACTCTGTCCAGCTCTGGACACTCACAGGAAAGCAGGAAGCCCTTAAGCAGTTTCACCTTCACTCGCCCCTTTCCCACCACCCTGCTCAGCGTTTTGTCCCCGCAGATATTGGCACCAGGACCCTCTCGGACCCTCCCAGACCCGGTGGGCCAGAGGGGCCACACAGGATGTGCAGGCAAGTGATTTCTCTCAATTCGCATTAAACGATCCCACACGCACCCATTCTCACTCTCTCCATTTCCGCATGCAGGTATCATACAGAGCAGGAATTTCACAGCATTCATTCATTCTTTATTACATTAATTCTGATTTAATTCAGTCATTCTCCTACAGGAAAAATGTAGTCATGAGTTTCGAGCTCTTTGCACCCACAGCCTGTGTAAATGCATGCGTAAATGCAGAAATAATGTATACATAACTAAAAATATACTTAATTATTAATCCACATTCATTAATCCCTTAGTCACCCCCCTTTGACACACGTATCTGTTTTGGTGTTATTTCGGTGTTCGGTGACGTTCAAGAACACACTCAACAGTCAATGGATGCTTATTCATGTGGGGTTACACCGTCTGCCTGGTGCACTACGTGTGGTCTACAGATTTTACTGTGCAAAACGTTCAGTTCTCAGCAGGTGTGCAAGCAGACTGGTGATTGATGGTATGTGGACGTCATAGCGAGGCTTTGACGAAACACCTGACTGACAGATTCCAGAAACAGCGAGACAACTGGGCTGAGCGCAGTTTCCAAAGCCAGCAGGAGTTTAGTCATCCAGCCTGTCTCTTATTGATAGTGGAAATGTTTACTACGCACAGTGCAGAAATGACAACAGGTATTCGGTGCATTTGTGCAGGAAAGCTTTTATAGTACCGTGCTTTTCAGAATGACTGACTGGTAAAATGTATACATGCATCTACATATATATATATATATATATATATATATATATATATATGTGTGTGTGTGTTTCAGATCAACCATTCACGTTTTTCTCGTGAAGCCGGATAAACGCCTCCCACCCTGTAGGCAGTGTTGATGCAGCATTACTGCTTTCCTTGGAAGTAGCAAAAGGGGCTTGGCCAAGCTTTCTGAACCACGCACTGGAACCCTAATACAGCCTCCCCATCCAGTTCTGTTACTCCTCATTGCGCTTTATAGCACTGTGAAGCATTGTTGAATATTTCATCATGAACTGATGTACTCATGCTTTCCTGTAACTGACAGTAGCAGACATGTCTGCTCTATGACTGGCAACGTCAGGGTGTGCTCTGAATGTATAAACTTGAAAGGACTAAAAAGAACGTTTATTCAAAATACTCATGTATAAGTATATATTTTACATTTGTTTAAGCAGCACAGGTCACAACGATGTCTAAAGGGAATGCTTAAAGTGTGTTGAGTGTCCCCTCAGCCATGTTGCAATCCTGCTAAAAGAAACTCTCGTTCTTCGTGCAGTCCCGCTCACCATGCACTTGATTAACTTTTCTGAAACTTCATGCTCTCCTACGTCTCTTTCGCGTGCCTCATAAAAACTGTACAATGTTCCTATACTCCTATTCCTATTCCGTATACTCTTAGTTTCTTTCTTTGTTAATCTCTTTTCACATGAAAAATAACACGTTCATTTTCACAAGGCCAAAGTAAGTAGTGAGTAGGTGTTAGCAGGTTTGCATCCAAAACAAAATGCCCTCTGGCCCAATTAGGCCCCATCAGGGATTATACTCCATCTCAAAGAGAGGACACAGGCCAAGGCATGGCAGCTGAACGTGTCCAAAGGCTGACCTTTGGATCAGAGTGCTTTTAATTCATCAAGGCCTTGGAGACCGCTCTTTGATGAATGCGCTGACTGGGACGTGGCTCAATAAACTATTATAGAGGGAGTTGGTATGGTTTATCGGTTTGCACCATCCCTCCATTTGTAGTGGTAATGACTCGTCCCCCCTCGCTCTGGTGCTGCAGGAATGAAGACAACATACCCGCTCCCTGTAAAATGTCCTTATGTCCAAATCGCCAACGCTCCAGGGAAGCGTTCATGGGGAGGAACTATGGGCTCACTCACAATGCTGCTGATTCACAGGCCCCTGGCCACCCAAACAGGGGCACTTTTGCCAGCGATGTCCTACCTACCTCTCGCTAAGTCCAATTCAACCAGCCGGGACACATCTTCTCCTGGTTAAGCCACATCAGAGTCTCTGTGGTTGCTCTATTAAATTAAATGTTTTTTTTTCTTCAAGTAAAGTTAATCTTTCCTTTATTGCAACAAAGTTCTTTCTCTTACAGTAGGAGTTTAACCTAGTTTCGTTATTGCTACAAGAATCAGGCCAGAGAGGATCGCTTCCTAAGGCACAATTTGTGCACCTTCAAAAAAACCTGATAACTATCCAAAAATCTGCATACTACAGATATCGAACGAGACTCAGCATTGTCTATTAATAGGTCCAGGACTGAATGGCACTTACCATCAATGAATGTAGGATAGTTTAGTGAGAGGAAATAGACTTGCAAATTTAGTACGAGAGGGGCAGACCTCCAGTAAAACGAGAGCCAAGTACAATATGCTCAATAGGACGGCTGATAGAATGAGAAATATTGCAGGCTGGCTGTAAAGAACTGCCTGCCGTGTTTAGTAATATAAGAGTCACAGTGGAAATGGCGTCTCTTAAAATAGGCCATTTATATTGTGTAAACTGCTAATGCAGTCTTTTCCTGTCACTTACTGTAAAACCTAGACATAAGATATTCAAATTAAAATGCAAATCGTTTTTTTTTCACCCCCCGACCCCCACACACATACACACAAGCCATGTATTCTTTTGGAAATTTGAAAAACATGCAGCAAATGTGTCCAGTGTAACTGTGGTCCGAAATACTAATCCAATTCCTCATTGAATTAATTCATGACTTATCAGAGTATCAGTGAAGTAATGCAACAAAGTTCATTCTCTTTGACATATTGCACATTTGTATCTTTGTTTTAATACATGGAATGGTCAGTATTATTATTATTATTATTATTATTATTATTATTATTATTATTATTATTATTATTATTATCTTTATTATTGTATAAAGTGTATTGAGTGTATGGCCATGGTATGGTTATGGTCCATGCCTAATTGACATTCAATGGCTATTGTCCATTGGCTTCAAATGTCTCAATATTCCAGTCTATGTAAAGATCATCCTACTAATAATAACAACCTTACTAAGTCTGCGTAGAACACTGAAACCAGATCTGTCCACATCATCCCTTCTGACCGAGTGCCACTTCCACTGAAAATTACAAATCTCACCCACCATAATCTCTTATGGATGATGCTCACGTAACAGTTTTTTTTTCCTTTACACTATACTTATTCAAATGCGTCTCATTTAAGGAACATTGGAACAAAAGAAAACCACAGTAAACAGGCCTGCCAAAGAGGGCCTGGGACTGCGGTTTCTGTGCAGCACCTATTGACACCTGTCTCGTCCTCCAGATCTTTACAGTATGTTTGTAGTGAACATTTCCAAAACACACAGACCTAGAAAGCATATCCACCATGATAATGTCACACGCGCTCTGTGTGACTGTGTGTGTGTGTTGTGTCATTCAGGCACTTTCAACATTTTCCGAGAAGAGTATTCACTTATTACATTTAAAGAGAAGTCCTCTATGTCATACGTAATTGCTGGCAAGTGTAGAAGTTTTAGGTTTTGACTCAGAACCTGCTTTGTGTTGATTTTTATCTTGCGACGGATGGAGCGAGATTTTCTTGTGCTTTGTAACAGTCCTGCTCATGCACTTCAGCACATTTCTCAGCGCAATTGCAGCTCAGTTCTCAGCCTGGCATTGTAAGATGCTGAACAAGATGCTTGTGGGCCTGTCCATCGACAGCCAGAGCTCTGCAGCACCGAACCACTGTAATCGAACATATACAACTCTACACCAGAAGCCATCAGTGTCTCAGGCTAGTTCATTATTACTATGTGGATTAACATTCAAACTTTAGCTGTGTCATATAAATGTACATTACAATTTCAATTTGTAACACAACAAATTGTGAAAATGTTGTCCTATAGCCACTGTGTATGTATGCGTGTGTGTGGGTGCTTGTGTGTGTATATACACTCACCTAAAGGATTATTAGGAACACCATACTAATACTGTGTTTGACCCCCTTTCGCCTTCAGAACTGCCTTCATTCTACGTGGCATTGATTCAACAAGGTGCTGAAAGCATTCTTTAGAAATGTTGGCCCATATTGATAGGATAGCATCTTGCAGTTGATGGAGATTTGTGGGATGCACATCCAGGGCACGAAGCTCCCGTTCCACCACATCCCAAAGATGCTCTATGGGGTTGAGATCTGGTGACTGTGGGGGCCAGTTTAGTACAGTGAACTCATTGTCATGTTCAAGAAACCAATTTGAAATGATTCGACCTTTGTGACATGGTGCATTATCCTGCTGGAAGTAGCCATCAGAGGATGGGTACATGGCGGTCAAAAAGGGATGGACATGGTCAGAAACAATGCTCAGGTAGGCCGTGGCATTTAAACGATGCCCAATTGGCACTAAGGGGCCTAAAGTGTGCCAAGAAAACATCCCCCACACCATTACACCACCACCACCAGCCTGCACAGTGGTAACAAGGCATGATGGATCCATGTTCTCATTCTGTTTACACCAAATTCTGACTCTACCATCTGAATGTCTCAACAGAAATCGAGACTCATCAGACTAGGCAACATTTTTCCAGTCTTCAACTGTCCAATTTTGGTGAGCTTGTGCAAATTGTAGCCTCTTTTTCCTATTTGTAGTGGAGATGAGTGGTACCCGGTGGGGTCTTCTGCTGTTGTAGACCATCCGCCTCAAGGTTGTACGTGTTGTGGCTTCACAAATGCTTTGCTGCATACCTCGGTTGTAACGAGTGGTTATTTCAGTCAAAGTTGCTCTTCTATCAGCTTCAATCAGTCGGCCCATTCTCCTCTGACCTCTAGCATCAACAAGGCATTTTCGCCCACAGGACTGCCGCATACTGGATGTTTTTCCCTTTTCACACCATTCTTTGTAAACCCTAGAAATGGTTGTGCGTGAAAATCCCAGTAACTGAGCAGATTGTGAAATACTCAGACCGGCCCGTCTGGCACCAACAACCATGCCACGCTCAAAATTGCTTAAATCACCTTTCTTTCCCATTCAGACATTCAGTTTGGAGTTCAGGAGATTGTCTTGACCAGGACCACACCCCTAAATGCATTGAAGCAACTGCCATGTGATTGGTTGGTTAGATAATAACATTAATGAGAAATTGAACAGGTGTTCCTAATAATCCTTTAGGTGAGTGTATGTATATATATATGTATATAATCTGAAGTATTTTCCCATTCACGGGACAGGACATTAACAATGGATTTGTCTATTAATAGGTCCAGGACTGAATGGCACTTACATAAATGAATGTAGGGTAGTTTAGTGAGAGGAAATAGACTTGCAAATTTAGTACGAGAGGGGCAGACCTCCAGTAAAACGAGAGCCAAGTACAATATGTACAGTCTGTGCTCAATAGTATGGCTGATAGAATGAGAAATGTTTAGTAATATAAGAGTCACAGTGGAAATGGCGTCTCTTAAAATAGGCCATTTATATTGTGTAAACTGCTAATGCAGTCTTTTCCTGCCACTTACTGTAAAACCTAGACATAAGATAATCAAATTAAAATGCAAATCAGCTCATATGTAACACATGGTGTCAGAAGAAGTCGGCTGACAAGCAGCTGCAATCACAGTTGAACGTCACTGTCAATGAAGCTGCTTGTGTCGTAAGCACACTGATACAATGTCGCATCTCTGACGCAAGCGGCGATGTGCCGAGACAATAATGACAAAAAACATATTGTGCAAACCGAAACATTATATTATATTTTCAATAGCAGAGCCTATTAGTTGTTACTTCTGGATTAAACGTTGACATCGTCTAAATCACCCCTAAAAAAGTTTGACTGTCCGCACAAATGTCCCGTTACTACTACTACTTTCTTCATTGCAAAATTTCTGACTGCCAACAAACTTTCCTCCTAGTTACAAACTAAAGTTTGATGAAGAGCTTAGATAGGTCAGTGTGCCTGACAATCAAAACTATTAACTAATCGAATATGCACTTAATATCTAGCTCAGTGGCTCCCAAACTGCGGGGAAAGAGCTGAATGGGTAAAAAGTCAAGTCGAGACACACGAAATCCACATTGCAGCCGCCGCTGAGATTGCATTGGATAGACTGATTCCTTTTACATCGACTCAGGAATCTCTGCTGTAATATATTGCTGCCACCCAAAAAAAAAAAAAAAAAAAAAAAATATATATATATATATATATATATATATATATATATTATTATTATTATTTTTCCTTATTTTGGGGGTGTGTTGCTGCTCTGTACCATAGGATGAGTATATACAGTGAGGGGAAAAAAGTATTTGATCCCCTGCTGATTTTGTATGTTTGTCCACTGACAAAGAAATGATCAGTCTATAATTTTAATGGTAGGTGTATTTTAACAGTGAGAGACAGAATAACAACAAAAAAATCCAGAAAAACACATTTCAAAAAAGTTATAAATTGATTTGCATGTTAATGAGTGAAATAAGTATTTGACCCCTTCGACTTACTTGGTAGCAAAACCCTTGTTGGCAATCACAGAGGTCAGACGTTTCTTGTAGTTGGCCACCAGGTTTGCACACATCTCAGGAGGGATTTTGTCCCACTCCTCTTTGCAGATCCTCTCCAAGTCATTAAGGTTTCGAGGCTGACGTTTGGCAACTCGAACCTTCAGCTCCCTCCACAGATTTTCTATGGGATTAAGGTGTGGAGACTGGCTAGGCCACTCCAGGACCTTAATGTGCTTCTTCTTGAGCCACTCCTTTGTTGCCTTGGCTGTGTGTTTTGGGTCATTTTCATGCTGGATCCCCATCCACGACCCATTTTCAATGCCCTGGCTGAGGGAAGGAGGTTCTCACCCAAGATTTGACGGTACATGGCCCCGTCCATCGTCCCTTTGATGCGATGCAGTTGTCCTGTCCCCTTAGCAGAAAAACACCCCCAAAGCATAATGTTTCCACCTCCATGTTTGACGGTGGGGATGGTGTTCTTGGGGTCATTCCTCCTCCTCCAAACACGGCGAGTTGAGTTGATGCCAAAGAGCTCGATTTTGGTCTCATCTGACCACAACACTTTCACCCAGTTCTCCTCTGAATCATTCAGATGTTCATTGGCAAACTTCAGACGGGCCTGTACATGTGCTTTCTTGAGCAGGGGGACCTTGCGGGCGCTGCAGGATTTCAGTCCTTCACGGCGTAGTGTGTTACCAATTGTTTTCTTGGTGACTGTGGTCCCAGCTGCCTTGAGATCATTAACAAGATCCTCCCGTGTAGTTCTGGGCTGATTCCTCACCGTTCTCATGATCATTGAAACTCCACGTGGTGAGATCTTGCATGGAGCCCCAGACCGAGGGAGACTGACAGTTATTTTGTGTTTCTTCCTTTTGCGAATAATCGCACCAACTGTTGTCACCTTCTCACCAAGCTGCTTGGCGATGGTCTTGTAGCCCATTCCAGCCTTGTGTAGGTCTACAATCTTGTCCCTGACATCCTTGGACAGCTCTTTGGTCTTGGCCATGGTGGAGAGTTTGGAATCTGATTGATTGATTGCTTCTGTGGACAGGTGTCTTTTATACAGGTAACGAGCTGAGATTAGGAGCACTCCCTTTAAGAGAGTGCTCCTAATCTCAGCTCGTTACCTATAAAAGACACCTGGGAGCCAGAAATCTTGCTGATTGATAGGGGATCAAATACTTATTTCCCTCATTAACATGCAAATCAATTTATAACTTTTTTGAAATGCGTTTTTCTGGATTTTTTTGTTGTTATTCTGTCTCTCACTGTTAAAATACACCTACCATAAAAATTATAGGCTGATCATTTCTTTGTCAGTGGGCAAACGTACAAAATCAGCAGGGGATCAAATACTTTTTTCCCTCACTGTATATATATATATTATATTCATACTTTTTAAGACCAAAATGTGTGTGTCAGTGAAAAATAGACCAAATTAGTCAGTCATGTCAGTAAAACCACAAATGTATGGTTGGCAACCCTGCCCCTAATATACTTTCTACAATTTAGAAAAAGTTTTACCCTGAAAATGTAAAGCTCCGATACTTCATCATGACGCTTGATGGGAAAATACTTCACATTCAGATAATTGCAAATTTTAGTGAACATGAAAGATGTTTGCTAAGTAAAAACCACACACTTCCCTTTGTATACACTTTGTGTGTAGAGAGAGAGAGAGAATACTGGCTTCAGTTTGTTGATTTTGACATAGATTTGGCCAGTGAACTCAAACTTCACAGGCTGAGTTTTGATCCCAGTCCTGGGTATTGAATACTTCTCTGATCAAGACATGTCAGTTTTTTATTTATTTTATTTATCTTAATTTCACAATAAAAATTATCTTGCCTGTGTTGAGTAGGTGTAAATCAAAGGGAAAATATATCCCATTTAAATACATTACAATTTCAATTTGTAACACAGCAAATAGTGAAAATTACGTCCTATAGCCACTGTGTATGTGTGTGTGAATATATGTATATATAGTAATGAAAAGTGTGTACAAAGGGAAGTGTGTGGTTTTTACTCAGCAAACATGTTTCATGTTTACTAAAATTATCTGAATCTGAAGTGTCTTCCCATTCATGGGACAGGACTTTAACCCTTGGCTTAGAGCTCTACATTACTCAAAGAACCACAGCACACTAGAAAAGCGACCAGTTCTTTGAAATGAGCTCCTTACAAAAGTCATGTGTGAACCACAGAGTCAATACCCCCTCTTTGCTGAACGGATTAGAGACTGACGGGCAGCTGAGACATTTCACTGCTATATATGGTTACAAGCTGGTTCAGAGGTGACTCTCCGCAGGCCATTCTCTTCTGGTCTGCATTTGGCCTGCATTCTTAATGGCTTACTTTCTGCGGTGATTTAATTAACAGGCTAACCCAGAGACCTATGTAGAGAAGGCAATTCAATCTGACAATTAAATCTTCATATCATCTGAAGCCTACAGCCAAAGTCATAAGCAAACTGAGGTTGATTTGGGAACTTCAAGGACGTACCGTCTGGGTTCTGCTAATCCTTCCTCATGCAATACTGCACAGACTGGCATCAGTCCTGGTGCTGAACCTGACATTCCCACTGCAGAAATTAAAATGTCTGATTGTGTGAGTGCAGTAATACATGTATTGCAGGGGCTGTTCTTTCTTACCTACCTTTCCTTTTGGTTTTGCTGCCTTTGCTCTGCCATCTCTGCTAGAAACCTGTGCGGCCCTTGTAGCATGCTTTGTGTACAGTGTATAACCCACAGAATTAATAAACCCTCATCTCGAAATACGTGAGACTTTAAGAGATGGCTCAATCAATCGCTCACTGGTATGTATGGTTAGAAACTAGATCAGGGGTATCAGCCTGCAGGGCTGCCACCCCAAAACTTTGTCAGGAAATAACTGTGTGTATGTGTTTTTACAGGCTGTGAACTATGACTTCTGTACAGCTAAAACACTGTTCCTTAGATGCATGCATTTTCATAGACAGGTAGGTGGGAGGACTCTGGTGATTTTAAGAAAAGGAAAGAGCAAGCAGCACAGGTTCTAGGTACTCGACGATCACTATAGTCAGCAAGGTCACTCTCTATCGATACAGGTAATCTCGCTCACGGATCCGTTGTTACTGGATCCAGACTGGGATCTTCTGTCCGCACATATCAGCATAAGGAAGGAAGTCCTTTCAGTGAAGATTAGCAGTCAAAGCTTTCTCGCAAGCTCACAGACTCAGTTCACTCGACTGTCCACATCCTGTGCCTGACAAGCAGTCTGGTAAATCACATGGTGTACAGAGACTCCGCTGTCAGATTTGTAGGCAGCTCCAGACAGGTTTCAGAGCAGAGTGTTGCTCTGACAGCGCCAAAGGGGATTTGCAACAGGGAGGGAGTGAAAAAATCGAGTCGAGGCACCGCGTAGCCAGAACTCCAGAGACCAGAATTCATGCATTCCCAACCAGGCCCAGGTCCTCTGACTTTACTAGATGCCAAGGAACTAAAGCAAGGCCTTCCTTCACAGTGTCAGTTTTTCACTGCCAGAATGCATTTAATACTTCCCCAAACGACGTACTTTTTAATGTGTGTGACTCACACTTTCACAAAGCAGTCCCTGATGGCGTAATAGAGAAACGACAGTCGTGTCACAACGATAAGCCAGGCGGTGATCTGTTTAATCTGTCTGGTCTATTGGAGGTGCTGTCCAGGCTTCCAGTGCAACCTGCTTTAGTCATCCTTTGTGCTGTGTGTTGCAGTCAGTTTAGGGAAAGGAAGTCCAGCTTAATTCCTGTGTAAAGTGATTCCTGCTAGTTAGATCGACTGGTCCTTTATGACTGTTGTTTTTTTTTCCAATATACTGACACAGCAATCTAGAGAGTTAACAATAGGTATCGCTTATGAATAATGCAACAGCTTTGACTTGATATGAAACTCCCAGCATTGTATCTAGAACTTTATAGAGAAGGGGGTGCTTCGCTTTTCTTTTTGTTCTGATGCAGTGGCACTCGCCACATACTTTTGATTGAATCATTTTTGAACGTCTTTATTGTCCTCCTCGTATGCACTGATGAATGCAGGGAGACCAACGAGAGACACAATGCAGTGACTTCTTACTCATATTCATTCATGTATGTATACATATTGTTTCTAAATGAATCTGCAGAGGCAAAGACATTGAAAACCATGCCCGTTCTCATTCTCAACTTCTCAAATGATAGAAGAGAAAAATAAGTTACAATGCAGACCTTAAAAATAGTTACTGCAGAGCAGGCCATAAATAGTGTTAAAGTGCACTCATTTCCATATAGTAAGAGGGTTATACTATATGGGTGAGGCTAACTTTACTGTAATCGTGAGACACCACTACTGCTGGTAAGCACTCAATTTAGGTCACTTTTGCGGTGAGAGATGTTGTATGTGAAAACTCTGAGACCACAAGTGCCATTGACACTGTTTTTTGTGCTGCTATAACACATGCTGCACCCTTCATACTGATGGAACATTTAGGCGAGGGATGTCTACTGTGGAATTGCCACACACGTCTCCTGAAGTTTCAATTTACTTTTTGGGGGTTATTTTGTAGTTCTCGGATTCTCGGATGTGATTGACATCCCCTTTTCAAGGAACCCATCCTCAGGCCCAGACCAGTCAGATGCTTTTTGTTAAATGACCAAACGTTAATATTAACCATTACAATGCTGCTGCCTCACTACTTTCAGTTCAATGCTATTGCAGTTTACTGAATCTACACATGTATACTTGGGTGGTAAGAATTATCATAGCATGCTGAATCTGCCTAGGTATCAGTATAATATTAATAATAATGATGTGCTCCCAATAACTCTGCCTTTTCAATGCTTTATCTTCAGTCGTTTTCCTACACAATCAATGTTTTCATTTAAACTCCTGTAGTTTGTATTCAGCCAAACCTCGAGTGATAAGAGACACCAGAATAAGAAAGAAACAGGTTTCAAGTGACTACAGTTGTGAATTCTTTTATTCTAAAAAAATAACATATATTTTATATAAATATGAAGCATCACAATAATAAAAAAAAAATAACAAGCTCTTCATGAAAAAAAAATGTTTTTACATTTTACAACCACACTTTCAAACAAGGAAATAAGCAGTATTCTCCACCCATTAATAAATACAGCAGTCCCAGTGTAAGCACATTGTACATATCATGTGAACACCCGCATTCTCTATAAGAACCCAACAGCTAATAGATTAAATATCCTACAATAAATTAATTCTTAGTGCATTACACCAGTGTGACTGAGTAAACAATGTCTTTGTGTCAATATGACTTGGCAGTTTTCGATGCACAATGACACAGAACATGGTATTTTACACAGATTTTTGCAGATTCATAGGAATCCATGTGACAATGGATATAGACTGGTCCCGTCAGAAACCAAAGCAAGTTTATCACACTCTTTAAGTAGACTGCATGGATTCTAGATGTGTATTTATACATATCATACTTTTCTCTCCCCCTATCAAATCCTTCTTCATGAAGCACTCAGATTATTGTGCTTTCAACCAGTTTCACACTGTAACCCCCCTTGAGCACATTCAAGTATTCTGGAGTGGGCAGGTTTCCCCAACACACACACCAGAACCCTAGTTTTACTCCTGTATGAAGGACAGTTGAATATGAAGACGATGGCATGGATTTTGGAGGCAGCAGCAGAGTTCATAAGAACAAAACAGATAGTAGTCTGCTAAGAGGAGGCAGTCTATTAGGATAAAGTAAGTTCTATTAGAACTAAGTTAGATATGAAAACATTCAGTGCTGAAATACATTTAAAAAAAAACAATTTAAATATATATATTTGAAACAAAAATTGAAACATTCCAGGATTCAAGTAGTGTCTAGTAAGAAGGCAGTGGCATGAGTTAGCTCTTGGCTGGGATTAAATCAAAACTTTGAACCCCATGCTAATTGCAAACCACAAACCTGTACTCAGTGACTCCTTCATTTATTTTCAGATGCTTCCTTCTACTTCATAAATATACCTTCTACAACAAGGTTGTAGTTTGCTGTCAGCATGGAAGTCAAAGTTTTGATTTAACCCAACCCTTTATCTTCAATTTAGCAAATAAATGGCTCTTCTGGAGCAAATTATAGAAGGCTATGCAGAGGGATGGCCACCAGCACCCTACACTGTCTAGGTCTCTAGGTGACACTTCAGCAGTGAAGGGTTCGCACATAACAGTGTTATACGTACCAGGGCTCACAGTGTGTAAAAGGAGCCCGTTACGGTTACGTTGTTGTTTCTGAACTCGGTAGAGAGTTCACACCACCCGCCTTGGATGTCCAGCTGTGTGGCCTAGCGGGTTCGTCGCTCTGGTTGTTGAGCTGTGAGAATCGGGTGCTCGGAGTTGTGCCTGAGATGGTGTCTCAAAGTGGGACTGGGGTCTGACCGGACTGAGTGGGCATCTGATATGGCTCAATGAGACTGACGCTGCTGAGTTACTCGTGTTGAGTGCAACAGGGCTTGCACGGTATGGAAAATGATGCAGCTGTGGTGACTGCCATACCACCAAGGACTTGCCCATATGCCAACCACTATCTCAGGCAAAACCTCTGAGCACGTGATCTGCAACAGTCGCAACAGAGTGGCAAACCCGCTGTGTCAAATGAATGCTACCCTGACACAGGGGTGTGTGAGGAAATGACGTCAGAGCAACAGTACGCATACTCTCTTCGCACACAGTTTCATACATAATCGTAACCGTTTACCTCGGAAGTTATGAAGCTTTCCTTTTCTATTTTTGGTAATACTGTTGGGAAAGATGTTGACCATTGTGCTGCCAGAAAGCCATTCTTAATGAACACATACTTGTAAACCTGCAGATAAAAGTGCTGCTTACAGATAAGCAGTGGAAGCTGCTACATGGTGTACATCCGGAGATGTGATAACGGAGGATTCTCGGACAGCCAGGTTCCGAGACATGTTTTATTTTCTTTTATTCACCAGGTAGTCTTCAATGTAGTTAAACAGTATGTCCAATTCTCCCATTGCTTTATAAACACCTTTGCTTTCCATCTGTAAAAATAATAATGATAGTGCTTGGTTAGCAAACTTGGAAATGCTGATCAAATGACTTTTTGCTGTTATCTGCTTAAAGAGGTTTATTCATGTTATAAAGCAAGTAAACAGTACTTACTCTTTTGAACTCGGATGTAATGTTCTCGATTTCAAAGGTTTTCTTGCAAGAAAAGTAATGTCTCTGTAAGATAAGGAACACAATACATGCATGTGTTAATTGTTATTCTTTTGTTGTTATTATTTTAACATGATTCACCAATACTTGACAATGAATGTTTAATGCCTAGTCGTTATGACACACACAGAGAAAAGACATGTCCTGGTACTCACAATTTACCCGGTTTACTCGTTTACACATTTACAGTACTCAGCACTCGGGTATCCGTTTAGAAACATTCACTCCAGTTTGCACAAAACGTAGGTGGGAACGCAACCATCTAAGATGTTTCATTAATAAAACATGCAGAAAACCAAAAATCGTCTTTATTTAAATCTTCAAAAATGACATTTAAAACTTTTCCTTAAACCCCCTAAGACTACACAACTGTCTGGGTTTATAAATAAACTCCAACACAGGCGGAGGTGAGAAATGGGAAAACGCACAGCAGGCTTGTTTTTACGCACAGCGAAAATGTGGACATGACCACTGCAGAAATATTCCAGCTGTGCTGCAATATCGTGGGTGACTCAGCATTGTTATACAAGAACAAATTTAACCTAAATATTGCACAACACACAACGCACACACAGGGCCAGAGCTGCATGGGTGTTACACGCCACTGTGTCACCACAAATACGCAGAAATACGCACAATATAGAAAATGTGCATGAGTGGAGTTGTTATAAATTATAAATCCACAAATAATACATGAAACCATACAAACTTAACATCATTTCAATTTAAGATTTAATATTTTCATAAACAGAAACAAAAGTGTGTTTTCAACTTAGCACACAGCACATTGCATTAAGTATGTAGGATACTGAAAAGTCACAAACAAATTCCATATAGTGCTTATATTTATTTTAGTTATTTCGAGTTAGTTATTATGAAGTTAGGACTTCATTAACTATTTTCTTTTCATATTGAGTTTTAGAGGGATTGCCACTGTATGTAAACGCTTAAAAAAAATCAGAAACAGACGTGGGAGTTGGACAGATAACAAACTGGCACCGGACATGAATCAGAAGAATTGTCGCGATGACCCGGCCAACAGTGTGTATTTGAAAAATTATATAATGATTCCTTAACACAAATGGAGCTCCTCGACCACAATTTGTGCAAAACTGCTGAATCAAGGAACAAGATGAATCATCTCGCCATATCTCCCTCAGCTGCCTGGTGAGCAACGGCTTGCAAAGAAGAAAGAAAAAAGCAGACTACTTGTACTATATTACTAATATGACTTCGTTACCTTCACATGTGTTATGCTTTGCGTGTAGAGGTGTCCCCTACGGACAAGGTGGGCACCACAATTAAGATCTTAATAGCTGTTTTGATATTATTACGATTATCTGACATTTCTGCGCCGTTTGCACTGCAAGCAAGAATGAGGGAAATAAAAGAGTTCAATCTGCATCCACGTCACTTTAACCCGAGTTTGAAGAGGAAAGGGAAACTCACGCATTTGTTCAGGGTTTTCTTCATGTCATAGAAGATAGCCCCAATGCTGCCGATGGGATGCTTAAAGTTGCTGTTGCTGTTTTTCGTAGCAGCTGGGAGAACAAAGTCCAGGTAAAACCGCAGCACCTCTTTCATTGTGTGACAGGCGAAGGGGCTCTGTCAGGTGGAGACAGACAAACAGGAGTTAAACTCTAAAAAACCAATAACAATAATATATATCTGTATGTGTAGTCACAAACAAGAAATTGTCTGTCAACTGTTTTGTGAAAAGTGTGTATTATTGCAAAGGATGTCAAAACTGCAGTGCCGGCAGATGCCCGGGCATAATCTGCCTCATGCTTTCCGAAACAGATGAAAACTCGGGCTTCTGGAGCCCCCTTCAGATTCACACCAGGTATTACCTTTGTTTTCTTGAACTATATTATGTCTGGAAGAACTGGAGGAATTGATAATTCATGGATGGATTATTAAGTGTACCACTAATATTACAATCACTGCTTTACAAATTGTGCAAACTGTAGACACACAACCAAGAAGCAGATATATTACAAAATCAATCAATACAATTACCTTTAACTCCTGGAGCAGGCTTTCATCTAGTAATGCAGTGTCAATAAGATCATCATTGGCTTCCTTGATGGAGAAAAGAGAACAAATCATTTTCAGGTCAATAAACAAGATTGAAATACTGGTCCTGTAAACTGGAATGTATCCAAACCTCTGGAAAAGCATAAAGCAAAAGTACCTATTAGGATGCTGCAGTATAGTGTTCATTTTACAGCTGTGTGTGTGTGTGTATGCACTCTTGCACCCTTCATTATATGCCATACTCACATAATAATCTCTTATCTTCTCAAAAGCAGTTCTCAGCTCCTTTAGTCTGGAGGGGAAAGTTTCGACGAAGGTGCAGCACTCATCCCTGCAGTGGGCCTTCTTGCAAAGTGCAGTTTCTGAGAGTAGTGCCACTGCCAGAAGACACAAACAGCTGAGTCTGGAGAAAGCCATTGTGAGTTGCCTTCTTAGGTGCGTTCTTGACAAATATTGCAATGATGGTTAAGTTAAGAGAGCAAGTGTACAACATCAGTCGCACCTCAGTGTTTATATACAGAACTCTTTGAATCAATTTCCTGTTCGCCTAACGGAGGCAAATGAGGGTTCCTGGCACTCCCCCATCATCGTCTGTGTCATCAGCTGTGATTCTGAAAATTACCTCACTAGTGTGAGGTGATGTGTTTTTTTTTTTTTTAATGCAAACCATGTTGTAGGGGAAAGTTTTTTTTCATGTTACAAAATAGGAAAACTATACTCCACCTCTCTCGTACACCAAGTAATTGGTATATGTCATCAATTGAATATCTTTCTATATGTATATTTTTCTGCTGATGTGTATTGTAAAGAATAGCAACATGTTATATCCCATATCTGGTTCAGATAATAATTAAACTGTAACATTAAACTGTAACATTAAAGTATACAGTTATTTTCTAGGGAAACAGACAGATTCCAAAAGCAGTGATTTTTTGTGTGTGTGATGCTTTTCACTGCAATATTGTCAGGATTTACTTTGTCAGACTACTTAGTTTGCTAAGAACTGCTTTTCAGAATTGGAAAAATGCACTCTCTAGACTCTGTCAATATTGTATGTTTAGTTTGAGAAAAGTGAATGTAATGGTATTATCTTGGTGAGTATTCAAACTTTTGAGTCCCTGGCTCCAGAGGACTCCCAAACACAGCAAGAAAAACATTATAAAATAACCATATGTGAGTTATGTGGGGTTATACTGGAAATAATACAGTTAATGGTTTAAGTTAAACAGTATTTGGGTGTGCGGGGGGGGGGGGGGGGGGACTCTTATTATGTAAAGTGGTACTAGCATAATTGTATTTGTTTTGTAAATTAATTAATAGGCCAAGGAAGAAATAAATATCTCAGGTTAACTCTACATATATGTATGAAGTATTCACCAGTGTATTCACATTTTACCATTCAGTTATGCCATAGAACAAATTATATATAGTGCCTGAGAGTTTCAAGAATAGTATAACCTTTTTAATTCAAACTGGACTGATCATGAAGTAATGCAGTTTAGATGCAGATTTAAAAACATGGCTTGTGCCTTAGCGACATTTAAACCCATCTTATGTTTTCTACTTCTTTGTTTAGCCTTTGCATGTCAATCCACGAGATAGCATCCAATGGGGTACAGCAGATGGGACAGTTAGTTAACTTATGGTTTTGTTTTTTAAAAGCTGAGAACTGATGAATGACAATCAGTCAAATTTCTTTTTTTTCCTACACTGTGGAGAAACGTGTCTGCATGCATGATTTGAAGAGCGTTCGCCAAGGAACGATCACAACTACCAATCAAGAAAAACAACTGCAGCGGAGGGCATAGATGTGGTTTTGGATGGCACATAACCATGAGGCCATGGGAAATGCGATTCAGGCAGTGTAGTGTATGGTCACCCCCGGGAGCTCAATCCAATATCACACTTCCGCATTCAGAAATGTATATTTAGCTCAGAATGCCATTGATGGTGGACAAGAATGTTAATGCAGAAATCTTGATATTTCTCATGTGCAGGTACCAAATTCATGAGGAAAATCTTGACCGCTGCACAGTAATGTAGCATGTCGGACTCACAGGGATTAGTAGGAGTTAGCAGAGTACCCAGTTAAGCACTTTTAAACTCCTTCATAAATCATCCTGCATAAAAATAAAGGATAAAATAAATATAGATCACTTTGAATACAAGTGGAATACCTTAATTATTTACTGTTTTATAATTTCTAAATGCATATTTTACTGCTCCCATTTTTAATACTGAGTCAGTGTCTTGATGCTTTCAAATTCTGACTAATAAAATCTGTGGCTTGGTGACCTATATGATTATTGTAAATAATATCTAGAGGTTTGGGTTTCGGCTGTGACATTCAGTTGTGTAACCAAGAATGATGTATAGCGGAAGTCATGTGGCCCTGAGTTGTCTGTTCGAGAGCTAGTTTGGTCTTATATGGAGATAAGTCAGTGTATTGGCCATGTTATGTGTTACATTTATTGTAGATAGTCTTTAACTTTGGCCTCATATTCAAGGGGGGCCTGCTTACTGATAATTTGGTAACATTTGCATGCCTGGTCAGCTGTGGGAGGGAAAGGTGAATTCAAACTCACGGCAGGGGGCGCTGTTTTGAGCATGTTTCAGTACGCCAGCCTCGCCATTCAATTGAAAGGTTATTTTCTTAGTAAATGAAATTATATTACTCTGCACTTTCTGAAACCGTTTTCAAAGAATGTTGTTATAATTTATACCATGAAGCTAAAATGCCTCTCTAGTGATTTTCCACTTCTTAGCTGAGTTTTCTAACTACGCCCACTTGATGTATCTTTCAGAAATAAAGATTAGGTTAAAAAAAAAAGTAAGGTGTATGCTTTAACCACAGAGATTCAATCTTAGAATATGATCATGCTGGAAATACTTAAAATATAATTTTATCATATCTGATTGTACAATTTGACACTTATTGTATATGATGGTATTCGACCATTTTTGTATGTTTAAAAAAGCACATCTTATTTTTGGGCACTGATTGAATACATCAATGACCTTCCACTGATCAATTATCATCAATTTAAAACCCAGTAATAAGTATTTTCTAATCTAACCTTTTACTTATATTGGTAAATTGATATGTCATCTTCAATTAAAGTCTAATTAGTAAATTACTCGTATCTGATTGTAGAATTCGGCACTAAGCCCTGTTTCCTTTATTTGTTTTAGTTTTACAGGCAAAAAAGTGCTCGGCATTGTTTCCTTTTTTTGCGGGTCATGGAAGAAAATATGTATTTATATGCAAACGGTTACACATTTGTCTCCTGGTGCCTAATCTCACTTGAAGGACGGTCAATATGATGTGCCTTCTGGTTTTACAGTTTAAAAATCAATAAATAACGGTTTTCCTATTGTTTTACTGAACCCTTGTTGAAGTATTATTAATAATTAGCAAGACGGATCATGGCAGTATTACCATAGATTCATCAGTATTATCTTAAAAGTAAGAGATTCAAATCTGACACATGTGAACTATGTCATGATGGACAGCTCATTATCAATAGAGCTTGGGGTGATTTAATTTTTTTTACCGCAGAATAATTCAGCGGCCTCACTGGCCAATAAACAATGTGCCATAATACTTAGAATGACTGCTAGACAACACGTCACGTATTTTTCCATTGTGATGTCATAACACCGTGACCAATCGGGTGCAGCAACACTCCCGAAAGCGATACGCGAGTGGCGATATCTGAAAGTACTTTAAATTACTTTTCTCAGTATATGTTTTGTAATCATTTTATTTCCACTTATATAATTGGTTCGGTGGAATCGGGTGGCTGATTCCATGGATATTTGTATATATTACGAATGTTGCTTACTGGCATACATTTCCCAATTTGAGAAAAGCCCATATGAAAACGTACTGAATCAAAAGCTCTCATCAATAGTAATTCCTAGTTTGCAAATTACTGGGTGTGAGTGTACGGGCCTTACCACTTCAGCAATTGTGCGACTCGTCATACCAACACCTCAGCAATACACGGTTTGATTATGTGAAAACGAATCTGTTTATCGTATATGATACAATTCCCCAATCTGTGTCTAATTAAAAAAGCACACCTTATTTTGGGGGGACTGTTTAAATACATAAATGACCATCCGTTGACCAATTCACATCAAATGACTAATCCATTAACCCAGTAACCCAGTAATAATGATTTCAGAATCTAACCATTTACTGATATTGGTAAATCGAAATGTCATCAATTTTATTAAGTCTAATTAATGTCTAATGCCTGATGGTGTTTTGTCCGTGGTACCACCCCTTACAGCGCCACAGTTTGGGACACCACTCTGTGCTGAATAGACAGATTGCAGATTTTTGTAAATGTACGCAGACCCATGTGGGCACTTACTGCCCCCTTGTGGTCATGTAATTAGAAGAATAAAATCCTTTCCCGCCACACTTTCAGAATTTAGCCCAAAACCCTTTTCTTTATGATGCCTCTCTTTACAACATGCCAATATATATGCCGATTAAAATAACAATAATAATAGTTGAAAAAAAAGCAATATATTTGATTCTTATCCATTTTGAGCATTGTCAGTAATCAGAAACCCATTGTTAGTTCTTATCAGTCTGTGTCATATGGTACCCCTATTGCCTCTAAATGTGCTATTATATAAAACATGGGTAATTCTGTCTTTGGTTACAACACACCTAAACAGTCACGTTTTTTCTAACCAGACCCAGAGCGATGCACACTATGTTATGGTAATCCAATTCTAGTGAAAACAAGGATATGTGTGATTGTGCTTGATCCCCGCTTGCCCTTTCTGTTCTGGGAATTTCTCAATATCCTGTAGTCAGCCTCTCCCATCTGACTGTGCTATAGTATAAGTGTGTGTGTTTGAATTTTGAACACTTATTCCTTCATATTGGAGTTTCCTTTACACACTGCCTGTTTCCTATTTTTAATCACTCGCGCCACGTGTTGTTCAGTCCAAATGTCCCATCTTTGTACAATTTTTAGAGCTGGTCAGGACGATGAGTCAACAGAGGTCAGAAACTCCTGTCCCGAGAACAGAGTAGCTCTAGATAAGAAACATCTCTCTCCAGTCTGCTGCCTGGAATTTCCAAGGCCCGAATAAATGGCATTTCAGAAAAGGACACTGTGTAATTTTGACACAGAAATAACTTTTTTTGATATTGTTACTCTGACATCAAGTGTGCTTCCCAGCTAAAGCAGTTCAATGTAGTTTAATTCTGCAAAGAGGTGTAACACGAGAGGTCGGGGCGCTGCTGCAGGAGTCAGAGCCATCAAAAATATAGCAGGATTACTCAATGTCTGTCTGGTGATGCAGTAATCCAGAGTAAATGCATACATGAGAGTGAAAGCGTATTAAGTTGTGTGGTGAAACTGACTGAAATCTGCAATGAATACTGTATTTATGTCTAAAGAATCTCAAAAATGCCCTGTTTTGTGTATGCATGCATGCATGTATTATATATATATAAACATTGTTATAATTAACTGAGCTGTGAATCTTTAAGGACTGTAAATGTATATTGTTAATTTTTCAACTGCTGAATGAAAAACTGCAAAATTAATGGCCCTGCATTATGCAGGGAGCTTGTGCATTCAGTTCACACTATTGTATGGACATTAATATTTATGGTGGTCTTTCCATATTCAGTCAGGACAACTCATGCGATAACGTAATAGCTTATTGACAGTGTTACAAGCATTTACATAGACTTTGGCATTGGTCTCATGTTCAAGGGGTCCCTGCCCATTTGTCAATCCTTGACATGGGAGCCAGGACACAGGTGGAGGCTGGGGAGGGGGAGGCGAATTCAAAAGCATGGCAGGGGACTCAGTTTTGGGTGACTTTAAATTTTCAAAAATTCTGTTAAACCTCCATGGTAACAGTACGAGCCAGGGACTATGATACTGTTTTATCCTTGATCCTGAATCTTCCCTTGAGTCGACCGTCAGCACAGAAAGACTCAATGAGGTTTGACTGCAGAGACGCCTCTTCAGCCTGTCCACAGTCAAACCTCATTGAGACATTTTGTGGCAGAAACCGAATCTCTGCCATGTGAGCTCATGATGCTCAACACTTTGAGTACAATATTTGCCCCAGCATCTGTGGCAAAGACTGTGGGGAAGTTCATTCTGAGAGAGAAACATGAATATCTCCTAAGCTTATCCTGAATTCAAGCCTTCTTTGTCTTTAGTGAGAAGTGCTGCTTATTCATACATACAAATAACTTCTCACAGTGTCCTGTATCACTCTGGTCACCTGTAGATTTCTGCACAGCCCTCAGGACGTATTGGAAACCCAAGTCATACCTGTCTGCTGTGATATTAATTAAGGTCTCACCGAGGTCTTTGCCACAGAGCTAATCCGTTCCAACCACACCATCAAAGCTGCGTGGTTATTAGTGCAGCAATCTGTGTTGTTGATGACAGCGGAGTTTAACCCATGATGCAAAGAGGGTGGTTTATGTGATGGATGCTGAGGTAAGCTCTGCACAGTTCAGTGATGTGCGTACTGTAACGTCTATTTTAAGCTGTGCTTTGATTACTGGAAGTCGCTATGCTTCATACCAATGCTTCAAAAGTAAAGATGTTAACTTTACACATCAAACAAACTGGTTGACAGACATCCAACCCCAAAGGAACTGAGGGTGGTGTTTTTTTCTTTTATGTCTATTGTTGGAAAATGCTTTTTAAGACTGAATGAAGCAAAAGAGGAGTTGTCTGAGGCTGATTTTGCTGTGTGTGATGAAATAATTATGCATGTAGTAAGTCATCTGTTCTGTAGGAAGTGTTTTGCTTCATGGAAGTTATTGAAACATAGGAAAACTATGACTTAGCTGGTTAAGTTTTCTGATTTTCTGATGGTTAATTATGTATCTGGTTATGTATTTACTTTTTGGAAATATTAACCTATTTCAAATAAATCACCTCACTAACCCACCCCAACATAGACACATTTTCTAGCAAGTGCACTTAAAATTAGAACACCTGTTTGAAAACAGGTACCCTGAAAACAAATGTATTATTATTATGTTTTTTACATTTGTTGCTTCCAGCCCTGGTCCTGGACAGCCCCTAACCTTCATGTTTTATAAGTGTGAATCAGAAGACCCTGTGATCTAGAGAGACCCAGTTACAAATCAGAAAAACACCTGGGAGTCCACTACACCATGTGAGACGATCTGCGCAATGCAATGCTTTGCCTCAACTGCATAACCCAAGTTTATTTGGTCTTACACAAGATATACTAGTCAGTTACATATTGTGACCACATTGTCAATAGCCCTGTGATGAGCAACAGTCTCATGGCATTGAAACACCTGTAGGGACACTCCAGGAGACACCAGTCCTAGTGTTCACCCCCCACGAGAAAGCACCCTGGAGCTTCGATACCATCCACGCCTATCAATCATTTTAACACTGCCATACTTTCACATCACATTTGATGTACTTATGAGCTCTTCTTCATCCACTACCTGGGGATTTTCCATTGCTCACCAGCAGTCTAGAATTTATTAATAACTTCATAACCACTTGACAGATTTGAAGGAAATTTTGAATGGAAGATGATCTCCAAACATATCAAATTTATTTTTGATATACACCCATCCATATATATATATATATATATATATATATATATATATATATATATATGTACTTGTCTGTGACACATATATATATATATATATATATATATATATATATGTGTCACAGACAAGTACATTGTTTCAAGTAACAACCTACACTGCACTGTCCGTAGAAGACTATGTGAAGATGGGGCACAGTAATGCAATGCAAATACCTGTCGAAGGATTGGAAACCACGTATGGTTGAAAACACTATCATGTTTCCCCACTAGAGGACAACACTGTGAAATCATACCCACCAGAGACCTCAGAAGAATTGCCTTTCGTAATGATGGGAATATTAGACCTCGACGTTGGGTACCCCAGCCACCCAAAGACTTTGTCATCTTTGTTGCAAAATACAAAACATTGATGTCCTCAGAGAAAAGACATTAATGAAGGAATGGTGTTGTACTGATGCTGATTTAAACACGTTTTACACATCTTTGCATGAGAAGCATCAAAAACAAGGCCAGTACAAAGTCAGATTTTAGGCTGAAATGTCAGTGAGAGGGAGGTTTTGAGTTGTTTTGAAAATCGGTGTCTGAGAGTCCCATCACTTACCCATGTTCAAAGCAGCTGGACTTACATCATAGCCAGCCATGTCCATATCTCATATCTCTCAGCTGGTTTAGTATTTGACTGTTCTTGAAATAGAGGGCTCAGGGAGAAGTGGAAGTTTAGGAAGACCTAAAACTGGGGAAATCCAATGGACATTTCAGTCACAATTCACAATAACAGAGCCCACTTCTTAATTAATTGATGTACGAATACCACAGGAATAACCCGTGCATACCTGATGCATTTCAATGTAGAGAGGGAGACAGACTGGGTTTGAGGTTATGGTTGATATACACGATCAACACCAGAACTGTGGAAGAGCATTAACCATACATTAATCCAGAATTGGTGCAAAGTGTCGTAAAGTGTTAGCGATTGGGGCATTAGTCTTCTTTAAGACCTTCCAGTTGCTCAATAATTGTGAGGCTGCCCAGTCTGTGCCTGTTCCTCATTTGTACTTTTTGTATGGTTACTTATTGACGCCATGTTGACTTAAACTGCTGTTTAAAACATTTCCACAGTTCTTAAACTAACTGTTGCAGTTGTACGTTTTGCTGGGTGCTGGCAGCTTAGTTTAGCTAACTTAGCTTAGATCGTATTATTTTAACAAACAGTTCATCTCATTTGCACTCTCCACCTCATATTTGTGGGTTTTCTTTTTTTTCTTGCAGAAACGCCCAGAGTTAAATATTCATCTACGGTTGAACCACAAAGAGAAATTATTTACACACAAAAGTGCTGGTGCTGTACGTCACCCAACATTTCTAACTCGTTTGTGAAAGGTTTACATCTTTTCAGACATGTGCAATTGTTTCATACATCTAGGATTTGTGTTTCTTATAGATATCTTACTTGGCACAGTGTTACCAGAGTCACACTGACATCTGGAAAATGACAGTGTCTGATTTGATCAGCTGAAATGTCATGTTCTGAAACTGTGTGGTTAAACTTATTTATTTTTGCACATAACAGCAGTTAACATAAGATTCTACACAAAGTTCATTTTTTAACACCCCTCGTGAGTCATGGTTCTTTCTAAAATCAAGAGCAGAAACTGAATATCGAATATTGATTCCTTCTCATGCTTTAGCTGACATCATCGTGTACATTTCCTTCCTCTCAGAGCCCCTCAGCGAAATACATCTTGTGAATTGAAATTTCAAGATGTACAAAGGAGTTTAATGAGAAATGTACTGAGAATGTATTCTCTCTCAGATGCTTGCTACACCATGTTTTGGGCGTGGGCAAGGTCTCTTTCTCCTCAGTGTTCATATATTCATGAAATCAATAGTAAAACGAAAGACACACTCTTTAACGCTTAAGGACAGAATGCTTTTCTTTCTCCTTTTGGGGACAAGAGATGTTCACGACACTTGGAAGTGAAAGGCTGGGTGCATTGCATGTCATCACTGTGTGCTCGTGCCAACAGGCATCAGAAAATAATAATTATATTATTAGAAATGAATGCTAGGAAATTGCTATTAATGTGTAATTGCTATTGCTGCTGCATGACAAGAAATCCCCCCATCGTGCTCGTTTGGTGTCCATTAATAACTAAGTGATCAAGGATCCTATCCAGTCTGTTTTTGAATGTTCCCAAATTGTCTCTTCAGCCACATCGCTGGGGAGTTTGTTCAGATTGTGACGCCTCTCTGTGTGAAGAAGTGTTTCCTGTTTTCTGTCTTGAATGCCTTGAAGCCCAATTTCCATTTGTGTCCCGGGTCCGTGTGTCCCTGCTGATCTGGAAAAGCTCCTCTGGTTTGATGTGGTCGATGCCTTTCATGATTTTGAAGACTTGGATCAAGTCCCCACGTAGTCTCCTCTGTTCCAGGGTGAAAAGGTTCAGGTCCTCAGTCTCTCAGTAGGACTTTCCCTTCAGACCTGGAATAAGTCTGGTTGCTCTCCTCTGAACTGCCTCTAGAGCAGCGATATCTTTCTTGAAGTGTGGAGTCCAGAACTGTCCACAGTATCCAGATGAGCTCTAACTAGTGCATTGTACAGTCTGAACATCACTGCCCTTGTGCTCAATTCTACACTTTTGACAATATACCTGTTTGCCTTTTTTATTGCTTCTCCACATTGTTTGGATGGAGAAAGTGAGTTGTCCACATGCAGGAGCCCGCAGCAAGACTGTCTCTAGGCTGCAGTTAAGAAGGGAAACAAAATAAACACTGATATACGCACCTGCCTTCTGTACCCATCTGAGGTTAGAGTTCCCCAACCAGGATTTGAACCGCTCACCACCGGCACCCCCCCGCGCACTCAGCACCACAGTGGCTCCAGCGCAGTACAGTGTTAAGCCCTCTATGCCAAGAGACCAGGTCTTCCCCCCCCCATGGGAGGCTTCACACTGTACTACTTTTTACATCACTTTTTGTAACATACTAGTTATAAACTGAATGAGTCCCGTTACACTTCTCAATGTGCACTGGGACTGCTGTGCATGTGTTCACCACGCTGGTAATAAAAATGGGGGGGATCTGTTAAGCAGATAATCTTGCTTTCCTGACCTCTGTGCAGTAACACCATGGTGCCAAACCTCACTGTTATAAGGGAGCGCCGACTATTCTAAAGTGATTAACATACTCGGACTTAGGGGCACATACATCGATCTCTGTGGCAAATCCTACCCATAGCAGGCCTTCTGGACTCTGGAGTCTTGATCATTTCAATAAATGCACACAGGAAGTAATACTTTGAAGTTGCATGCTAAGCAAGAGGGGGTGTATTGCAATGGGAGAAGTAAAACTGGCACACTTTCTTTCTTGTCTTCTGCACGGTTTCTGAACCCGAGACAGACCTTGAGTGCACTGGGTACTGGGCACGACATCCTGGCACAAAGCTTGCACTGGGAAAGGTGATGGGTGCCAAGGAATGTGAGCCGTGTGGCGAAGATGGGCAAGTTTTGGGCTCCAGGCTCCTGCAGGTGACTGACACAAAAACAAGCACTGAGACATGAAGGGTGAGCCGCCTGCAAAAATAAACCAGCAGTTGTGTGTTTTCGCTGCCGACCCGCTACAGGCCTGGTCTTACTTTCTGCATCAGTGGCGCTGTTTTAGAGGAAATCCTTTTGACGAACAGTAAGGCTTACCACATTATCCTATACAACAGTTTCGGTTTCACACTTTTTTTTGTCTCTCTCTTTCTCTCTCTCATTTTTTTCGTGCAGCTTTATTGTGTGCCAAAGCCGCTTCTCACATGTGCACACCACAGCTGACGTCAATGGCTGAGAAGGAGAGCACAGCGTGCCGCAGAGGACCGAGGACAGGCCTTGCGTCTCTCTCCAATGCACAGGCTTATGGAGACATGGGCACTCTGTGAACTTCCTGTCTTCTGAAGCAAGTAACCAGGTCCCGACTGTGCACTGCAAACTGGAGGAAAAACAGCAGCAAAACAATAACAACAGTGACACAAATCAAGCTCCTTAGTCAGGACCAAAGTTCAAAATGGGAAAAAAGTTCAAAATCTCGAAAGGTACAGATCAAGACGGCTAGGGTGACAGGAGGAGCTGAGGTCAGATTAGGAACAGGAATATTTAAGTCTGAAGATAGGAAGCATGTCTAAACCCACAGAGCTGGAACTTAATTGCTTGTTAATACTTCTTGCTTTTGGATTGCTAGTACTCATGTTGTTTATTTTGATTTCTCCTATGCCGTAGCTCTTAACTGTGACTTCACACCTTATCTGCACTTATTAGCTCCCAATCTAGGATGTGGGACTTCTATTTTGTGTTTACTGTACATTTTATAACACACTTGTGTAATTTGGAACTTGTAATTGCATTATGCTTTGAACTGTACTGTATTATTACACTTTTGTATTGCTCTTATATTTTGTAAGTCGCCTGGAATAAGGGTGTCTGTTAATAAATAAATAATAATAATAATAATTGAACTCTAAGTTGTTTCTTTGTGTGCCTTCAAGAAAAAGATCAACCACATTGGCAAGAGGGGCTGAATTGTCTCCTTTCTTAAGATCCTATCCTCCTGTTTTCTTGTTGGCTAGAGGGCGTCACAGTGTTCTTGTGTTTGCTGTCTGTCAATCTCTGGGCCATACGCCGAAAGAAGGGTATGAAGAGAGAAAGAGAAATCAACCTCTTTATCTCCTGCACTTTCTGATTTTCATACTAGACATTCTCTTAGGATTATTATTCCATTCACTTGTGCTTCAGTATTATGTATTTTGTCTGACTACTGATTTCTCCACTAGTGCTGAAATTAGTAAAACCCAGGCTGACATTCAAAGAGCGATTTTCTTCATTTTAATTTTCACAAATATCAGCAGAATCGAATGTAGTGATAATATAATAACCCCCCACCACCACCACACACACACAAGTCATTGTGAAAGTGGAAACTTGTACCTGAGTCACTTCAACGAAAGGAATTAAATATCTGCCAATAAATTAAATAAGAAATCGCCATTTTAAAAATTCTAGGTCTCCAACTCACTTTAGTTTTTCTAAATAGTTCAATATTTCAGCTGATCGGTTTAGTTTTTCACAGTTGTGTTTGTTTGTTACAAAAAGAAAGACAGATACATAGATAGAATTAAATAAATATTGTTTGTACATTTGTTTCTGTGTACATAAATGTGCAAGACCATGAAAATGAAACTGTGATAATCATCGAAAAGGTTTTAGCAGCTTGAGGTGACAAAATCCAAAAGCTTGTGCAGTTTGTAAGAAAAATACAAAGAACTAGATTCATCAAAATGCCTTGATGTCACTTCTTAAATAGTTCATGTTTGCAAAGGTGCTAATAAAACAAGTTATTTTCTCCTTACATATCTGATACCAATCTGCATATCAAGGCACAATACTGTTAAACTGAACCCTATTTATTTAAGTTAAAAAGCATCAACACTCTTGACCTAGATTTGATAGCTGTGACACTTTGGGGAGAATACAGTGTTTTGTGACAAACTGGGTTAAGTGCAAGGTGTCGGAACAAAACATCCTGATCCAATAGAATCTCACCTACACATGTTATACAACTGCAAGGGATATGTACAGTAAATTGACAAAAATGTCAATTTAAAAAACATGTCAATATAAACACCAAATAGAAGAAGAAAAAAAATTAAACCTGACTTCTTATATAATGGATTTCCCACCACAACAGATCCAACATCCCTTAGCTGTGTCACTTTCTGCTTTTTAGTCATCCGTGATTAACCAAAAAACACAGAGACGGGCATCTCTTGTAGCGTGACTTCTAACATTTATCTTTGCATTGACTTGTGTAGCAAACTCTCTCCAGGATTGAGCAACAGCCCAGGCTGGCTGTCTTGGAACTTCCTGGTGGACCTGTCAAGCGCAGATATACATTTCCAACTCAAGGCGGCCCGTTGAGAAACGATGAGTTTGCTAACCAAGAGGAAGTCTCATTCAACTTTCTCCTTCCTTTTTCTTCTGTTCCCCGAAGGCAAGTCCCCATGGCTTTTCCCAGGGGCATTACCCCCTCAGGGTGTATCCTATCTGTGTGTACATCTGGACCCCCCCTACCCTCCCATGTTGATGAGTGATAGGTGAATACTGTAAGTCGTTGTGAAACACAGGGAATCTTTCATGATCAAAACCTCCTTGACCGCATTTTGAGTCACCTGCGAGATTAACCCTGCTGTGGGTGGTACCATGGGGTCTCTGTGACCCCACCCCAAATGGTACTGTCAACGTAACTTTTTTCATGGTACCAGAGCAGGGTTAAACTGATTTGTGTGCAAATGGCTACAAAAGATCATATACTGCATCTAGGGCATAGCTTTGTCGATAAGGACATGCAAACACCCTCGGTTTTATTTTCATAATACTGGTGTCAGTCCAAGGCAATAAAAGGAACAGGATTCTTATAGATTATATAAATTCTTATAGAATAATTATAACTTGGAGAGAGAAAGTAGTATGGAATATTGCATAGGCAGTTGGTAACAGAATATAATACTCAAAAATGCATGTATAAGAATGCTGAGCATGCCCAGTTGACCTTGATTTTGGATCAAGATGGCAAGAGGAAAGGATCTAAGTGATTTTGAAAGAGGAGTTATTATTGGAGCACGAATGGCATGAGCTTCAGTTACAAAGACTGCTCAACTGGTTAGTGTTTCAATAGGAACAGTGACTAAAGTTACATCTGCATTTAGATCTATGGGAAAGACATCAGTAAACAGGGTTGGGAATTGTAGTAGAAGGTGCACATTCGATGGCCGTGATGCTTGTGCTTTACTGCGATATGTAAGGAAAAACAGAAGAGCAGATGTGATCAGACTGTGTCAGCAAGAACAGTCTGGCGAGAACTACACAGAGAGGGATATTATAGTAGGGCTGCAGTGCATAAACCCCTCATTACAAAGACAAATGCACATCTGAGAAATCAGTGGTGCAAAAACCAGGCACTGGTCTACAGACATGTGGAACAAAGTGATCTGGTCAGATGAGTCCTCCTTCACCATATTCTTGACAAGTGGGCGAGTGCATGTGTGGCGACACCAAGAGATCGGTACAGGCCTGACTGTTGGACCCCTACAGTGAGAGGGTCCGGAGGCTCTGTTATGCTGTGGGGGGCATTTTCCTGGCATGGTTTGGGTCCACTTGTCCCCTTAGAGGGAAGGATCACTGCACATCATTACAAAGTGATTCTGAGTGATCACCTTTATCCTATGGTGACACATTTCTCTCCTGATGGGAGTGGCCTCTTCCAGGATGACAATGCCCCCATCCACAGGGCACGAGGTTCACTGAATGGTGTGATGAATATGAAAATGATGTGAATGATGCCTTCACAGTCACCAGATCTCAACCCAATTGAACACCTATGGGAGATTCTGGACTGACATGTTAGACTGCGCTCTCCACCACCATCATCAAAACCCCAAATAAGGGAATATCTTTTGGAAGAATGCAGTTCATCCCTCCAGTAAAGATCAGAGACTCATAGAATCTGTGCCAAGAGCATTGAAGCTGTTCCGGCAGCTCGTGGTGCCCAACACCTTACTGAAACACTTTATGTGGGTTTTTCATTTAATTTGTCACAAATCTGTATATACATGTATGTGACACCATGTTAAAGATCCTGTACTTTTAACAGAAGGAATTTGTGTATGTTACAAGAGGTGCTAGGAGGGTTTATTGTGTTGATTAGTAACTGGTGTATTTATTATTATTGTGTTTTTTTTCCTTTATTATGGAGTGTTTTGTTGTGGGTTTATATTTGCACTTGTGTTAGTTTTACTACTTCTGTTAATTTTCACTACTTGTTTGCTTTTTCTTCACTTTGTTTATTAATCAAATTCTCACATGAAGGCAGCACCTTTCACGAGCTCCAGGCACTAATTAATAATAATTAATTAGCACTAATAGGCCAGGAAGACGAAACCTTGAGGAAGAGAGGAAGCTGCTGATTGGAACAAGGGAATTGTTCACGGCAGGATAAGTATTTTAATATTCTGGGGAAAACTCTCTTGTCTTGAATGAGAGTTTTAGTTGATGTTTGCTGCACATGTTTCCTGGCTGCTGGCTGTCTCCTCCCGACACGAATATAGTATCCTGAGGAAAAAGATAAATAATCAGTCTGAGTACAAAGACACTGGACTGTTTTCCTACTAATTGTACTTATCTTCCAGGGCTGGTAGAGACAGTGTGTGTGTCCCTGCAGTCAGCTGGGCCCGAGGCGGAGAGTAGTGCACCTGTGGAGAGAGACGTGCTGGGGAAAAGGATAACGGAGGGACGTGAATGAGAGGATAACATCTGTAGTGTGTGGGTTCACTTACCTGACCTCATACGATGCGTCCCTCCTTAATTTCCTTTTCTTTTTTCTCTCTCCATTCCCAGGATCGGTGGCACTGCACAGCCAGGTCTGGCGTCCGACACAGCGTAAGGGGGACCCTGTGCTGCCAAGCCTTATGGAGACCTCCACTCGCTACAATTTCAAAGGCAGTATTAGTTTAGGGTTTTATTGTTGTTAATAGGGCCTCCAGGCTGGCAGACTTTGTGCCCCACCTGGTAGCCACTGGTAATTAATAAACTATTAATTTTTGCAGCAAATAGTATTGACTCTGTGGCGTATACACTTTAATAAAATAGGGGTGGAGTGGTCATGTGACGGTGGCAATTGTTCCCCTCTTTGCCATCATCAGCATATTTAAATTAGATTAATTCCATGAACGGAACACAGCGTTGAATTAAATTGTCTTTACTACATCTACTATGCAAATGAAATATTAGATGAAGACACAGGGTTATGCTAGAGTTCAATCATCAGAGTAAGGTTTGGCTTCTGTGTCAGTAATCTTTTTATTTGTTTTGTAATTGTCCTGAATTATTATTTTTTTTTTTTAACAATTGCTGCTTTGGATATGTTTTACAGTATTTACGGATAAGAAGCTGAAGGTTAAATTGTCCCATTTTCCTTATTTCATTACTCTGTACTTTCATTTTCAGAAGTCAGCTTCCCATTCTAACGCCACCCAAAATCATCCTGAAACTAAAGAAAGGTATTGCCCCACCCTTTAGGGATATGGAAGTTTTTGCAATGCAATGAGGGGAATAACAACACTAACTCTGCAAAGTTTTCACAGCCGGAACATAACATGATCCTCGTTGCCCTCTGATAATGTCAGATACAGGCTGTCAGTCCCCATGAACCTTTTCTCCCCTATCTCTCTCATCAGCTGGCTTTGGTTCCTTATGAGCTGAGCTTTTTCTTTCTTTTCCTTTCAAACAGTGAGATGTAATCACTTTTGTGGTTGGGTAATTGACTCTGATGAGATACAACGTCACTTTCCGGTCAAAGAAGGAGGCCACGCTAACTACACTACGGCATTGTCCACTTTGTGACTGCAGTTATAGTATGCCCAACTAGACGGTTCTCACACATTTTGAAATAGAGGACTAAGCGGCCGAAAGTTAATTTGTGTACTGACATCGCCAGTCTTTGTTGTCTAGCGCTGAAGACTCCCTGGACACCCCTGCTGTATACACCGATCAGCCATAACATTATGACCACCTGCTTAATATTGTGTAGGTCCCCCTTTTGCCACCAAAACAGCCCTGACCTGTCAAGGCATGGACTCCACTAGACCTCTGAAGGTGTGCTGTGGTATCTGGCACCAAGACGTTAGCAGCAAATCCTTTAAGTCCTGTAAGTTGTGAGGTGGGGCCTCCATGGATTGGACTTGTTTGTCCAGGACATCCCACAGATGCTTGATTGGATTCAGATCTGGGGAATCTGGAGGCCAAGTCAACACCCTGAACTCGTGATTCATCAGACCAGGCCACCTTCTTCCATTGCTCCATGGTCCAGTTCTGATGCTCACGTGCCCATTGTAGGTGCTTTCGGCAGTGGACAGGGGTCAGCATGGGCACCCTGACTGGTCTGTGGCTATGCAGCCCCATATGCAACAAACTGCACCCTACAAGAACTGCAGTTTTGGAGATGCTCTGACCCAGTCGTGTAGCCATCACAATTTGGCCCTTGTCAAAGTCGCTCAGATCCTTACGCTTTCAGATTTTTCCTGCTTCTAACACAACTCAACTCATTCACTTGCTGCCTAATATATCCCACCCACTGACGGTTGCCATGATAATGAGATTATCAGTGTTATTCACTTCACCTGTCAGTGGTCATAGTGTTATGGCTGATCGGTGTACAACACAACCAGACATGTCTAGCACTACAAAACACACACAACCCTCTGACCGTAAAAGTGGAAAAACATTGAGGAACACTTCTGAAGAAACTGAAACATGAGAACAGTAATCTTTCAGAAATGTTCTGTTTCGATCTGACAGTCACTGGAATATGAGAGGAGCCAAACAAGAAACAAGAGACACACCTTTCTGTCCGCAAATATTTTACTGTTTGATTTAGTTTTCTGGTCAGATGTTTCTGTGAGGTAGCAACTTACTAGTACACAGGGTAGTAGAGTGCTGTCGTTCAGTCATTCTGTCAAGTCTTTATGTTTGAGAACAGAGAGAGTGCCATCTTCTGTTAACAACAAATAATTAATATTATAAATAACAATAAATAAATAATAATCAATATCTTCCAAAGATCTTTGCCTATGTATTACGCATATGTGATCTTTTCTGCGCTGTTTACACTGCAAGCAAAAATGAGGCGACATAGCACTTCTAAACTGTGCGATCAAGCAATCATTTTTAAAGACAGAGGAAATAGATACTCACACAATTTGTTCTGGGTTTTCTTCATGTTGATGAAGATGCAACCAGTTAAGCAAAGGAGCAGATCACAAAATCAATAATTACCATAAATATAGTGAGTTCAAATCCTGGTGGAAACCCTGTCTTCTTAAAGATATTGTTTTTTGTGCCAGAGGGGGCAGTGTTAGGTAGATACAAGATATTGGACCAATCAAGTATGTAGTCCAGGGGTTCCCAAAGTGCGGCTCTTGAGAATGAACCTCTCCTTTTCTGGACCTTTACTATATTTTTACACTTTTTGAAAAATGCCTGTAATTTGGGGGAAAATAATAAAAACAACAATTAAAGTTCATAAATGTATAGGAAATAAAAAGGTATGATTTGGGACATATTTCGTTTTCATCGGTGGTTCATCTTCTACTGCGGCCCCCCCATCCCATGCAACCTCCGGAAATTGGCCCTCCATCACTAGACATTGGGAACCCTTGCTGTAATCCCTTGTAGTTTACTGTGTAAAGTTCTGCTCTATAGCCTGGAGGGTCTTGGGTCAAATCCTGCTGCCTTGCCTTTATTATGAAAGTTGATTGTTTGTGGTATTTTGAGAAAGCAAGGGCAGGATGAGAGAGGAGATGTAGGTTAAGATGGGAATAGGAGCTGAGGTGAGTGAGCCAGGCCTGGTTCATGATGGGAGATGGTAGGAAGGGGGGCAGGCTTGGTAGGGGCATGACAGGGAGTGGGTTGGGCCTGGTGGTGGTAGCACAGGATGAGATAGGAGTGAGCCAGGCCTGGTTGGAAAGTGTTGTTTCTGCTAGCTGTACCTAAGCACCTATATAAATAATATGCACATAATGGGCTTTTGCACTTTGGGTCACAAGCCATCGTCTCTGCTATCAACGGTGATATATTAACACTGTTGTTTGGCATGCATTTTGGCTCGATGGAGTAGAAAAAGAAACTGCCGGCAATAAATGCAAGCGCTGCATGTGTGTGTGACTGATACTGAGGTGAATTTATTTGTAATGTACAAGGCATGCAGATATTTAGTAGGTGACTTAGGTGATAAGACAAATTAAACTCAAAAGAGACTGTATAGTGTAAAACCCGCACATTGTGAAGAGTCAGTCTTGTAACAACGCCTCTTCCTTGGCCTGCTTGACTAACCTGTTGTTTCCCCGTGTCCAGCATGCCCACATGCACTGCCACTGCGAGGAGGAGACCAGGCTGAAGGTCGAGGCCATCCAGACAACCTTCAATAAGGTAAAGAGACCCGCGGGTTTTACAGGTTGAAGGTGTGAGCCATGAAAATAAATATGAAGCCACTGAGTGACAGGCACGGCAAAGTGTATTGAGAGTGCAACTCATGCTCAATTCAAAATAAAGCAGAGACGAATGCCTGATACAAGGGGTTTCTTCCTGTGATAATAAGTCACCTGTCCTCCTGTCGCAGCTGAACGTGAAGGCAGTGACTGTGAAGGCCATTGGAGAGCTGGACTTCCTGCTGGACTGGCTGGAGAACTTCAGACACAACTGAGAAGCACAGACCTCAGCCAGGAGAAAACGAGAGACACCCACAGCTCTCCGGTGCAAGGGCTGCAAGTCTGTCTGCTTTACCACGACATAAGATAGCATTTATTTATAGATGTATTTATTCTGAGTATTTAAATAGCTTTACTGCTTAAATTGTTGCTATATTACAGTGCTTTGTGCTTTTGGTCTTACTTGGAAGGTGTTCTTATCAGCTGGTCTCATAGGAAGTGCATTTGAAATACAAATCTGTACTGGAGCCACTGGCCACTTCACTTTAAAGAATGTCATGTTATTCTGATGGAAATCTTGTGTAAAAACACTGTAGGTATTTATGAGTAATATTTATATATTTATTGGTGTACTAATTATACACTACTGGAACACCCAAATTTTTCCAATTTGTATTGAAATGTATGCAGTTTAATGTCTCAATGTATTCTTTCTACAATGGAAATCAAATACACTGTCACAGAAGTTCCCACAAATGTGTTGCACTTGTAGGTTGCTTTATCTTTCACCCTTCTGTCCAGTTCTTCCCATTGTCACGGTCTCTCAAGGAGGACCGCAGGACACGGGAGCTAAGGACCCAGGTGCAGCACTCGTAGAGGCGGCTGACAGGACAAAAGGGCTAGACAAGGACGTAGTCGAGGTCACGGACGATGGTCAGGAACAAGAAGGCTGAGAGAGATGGGAGCAAGGAGCAAGGAGCAAGGAGCAAGGAGCAAGGAGCAAGGAGCAAGGAGCAAGGAGCAAGGAGCAAGGAGCAAGGAGCAAGGAGCAAGGCTAGGTGAAGCAGGTGGAACTGATGACACTTCACCCCAAGTGAGGGCAGTGAGGGGTTTAAGAAGGGAACCAGAAACCAGGATGGGAAGTGCAGGGCCAATGGGAGCAGAGGAAAGGAACAAGAGTGCACATGGGTGTGGAGGAATGTTAATTGGAAGTGACAGATGAAAGCAGTGAGAAGAGAAAGGAAAGGCAGGGGAACAATGGCAGCCTCTAGTAGGGATAGAGGGTCAGAGCTAGGGAACCATGACACCCATGTTTTAGGTCATTATCTTGCTGTAGGATGAACCCCTGATCAACTAGGCGTACACCAGAGGGTATTGCATGGTGCTGCAAAATGCTGTGGTAGCCGTTTTGATTCAGGGTGCCACTCACTCTATGCAAGTCACTGACTCTGGATCCAGAAAAAGAGTCCTGGACCATCACGCTTCCTCCTCCATGTTTGACAGTTGGTGTCACATACTGAGGAACCATCCTTTCTCCTACTCAACGGCATACAAAAACCCTGCGTGATGAACCAAAGTTTTCAAATTTTGATCCATCAGTCCATAAGACCTTCTTCCAGTCTTCAGTAGTCCACTGGTGGTGCTTCATGGCCCAGGCATGGCTTTCTTACTGCCACTCGACCTGTCAATCCTGCAGCTCGAAGTCTTCTCTTCACAGTGCTTACTTTGACCAGTGTTAAGCTGTTGTCCTGTGAGCTGCGTATCACGCAAGCTGTTGACTCTCAGAAACTTGTCTTCTGATTCTGTTGTGGCTTTGGCTCTGCCAGACCTCATTCTGTCAGAGTTCCCTAAAGTTTCCAAGTGCCTTTTGATGGTGTAGGAAACTGTACTTAAAACTGTGCTTAAATTTCAATAAATACTGGAAATATGGGGGTGTTCTAAAACGGTACTGTATATGATGATAATTTATGATTTAAGTAACTGTTATACAGCATGTATCCTTGGAAGTTTAACATGAACATAAAATAAGGTTTATAAAGTTTAAACTTAATTTGCGGTAGATGTTTTGTTACATCTTGATATATTCAGTACATAAACGGAATGGTTCCAGTTTATGGTTATTTGTGAGGAAATTGTTTTGACAATGAAAGAGTATGATGCTTTAAGCAGGTGTAAATTACATCTGACCAAATAAATCATTTGATTTTAAAAACATGAAAATATGTGTCTTTGTGCAGATCCTGTGAAAAAGCTGATTGTTTTAAAGTTACCATATATAGTTCTTATTCATTTTATTTTGTATACCAATTAAAATAAGCCACAAAATAAGTATGTCTGAGTTATGCTTTATTATTATTATGATTGTACTGTAAAACATTTTTAAATGACCTATAACAGCCATAACTGATTTACTCCACAAAGTATCGGAGCTTGAGTGTACAATGTGTACATTATGATATATAAATCTGAAGATAAAATACTGTAAAATATAAATTAAAGTATAAATATTATTTTTAATAAAATAGATGTCTATGCTATGTTTGTAAATTTTTAAAGGAAAGATAATAAGTTGGATCAAGTTAATATATAAATAGATACATATTTGACATACTACTGTTATGGTCATAATATAAAGTCAGGGATGAGAAGATCTCTGGTGCTCTAGACGTGCTCCTTCATCCAGTAGAGAAGGATGTCCATCTCGCTCACAGCCTTCTCCACAGCAGCGTCGCGGTCCATCTGTCAAAACATGGTGTTGAAATACATCTGAGTCTTCAAATTGCATATTAATTTGATATAATGATTTTAATTACTGCCACCGACGTTCCTGTGACACGACTGGCTTAGTGTTTGACTGGGGGTTTGAAGTTAGACATTCATATGTTAGTGCCAGCCCCACTAGCATTATTATATTGCTGAGATTGACAATGTTATGCTGATACTCAGCTGGCTGGACAATCTGTCAGAAATCACAGGTGACCGACCTTGTCAAATGTGCTGCGGACACTTTGCATTTTCTGAGCCGCTTCTTCTCCACAGTCACAGTGCCTTTTGATATTCTGAATTCAAAGCAAGGGGGAAAAAAAAATTATATATATATATATATATATATATATATATATATATTTTTTATACATATATGTGTGCAGAATGATTATGATTATATATATATATATATACATATATACATATATATATATACATATATACATATATATATATATATATATATATATATATACATATATATATATATATATATATATATATATATATATATAAGAACATAAGAAGGATATGGTCGATGCCTTTCATGATTTTGAAGACTTGGATCAAGTCCCCACGTAGTCTCCTCTGTTCCAGGGTGAAAACGTTCAGGTCCTCAGTCTCTCAGTAGGACGTTCCCTTCAGACCTGGAATAAGTCTGGTTGCTCTCCTCTGAACTGCCTCTAGAGCAGCGATATCTTTCTTGAAGTGTGGAGCCCAGAACTGTCCACAGTATCCAGATGAGCTCTAACTAGTGCATTGTACAGTCTGAACATCACTGCCCTTGTTCTCAATTCTACACTTTTGACAATATACCCCAGCATTGTGTTTGTCTTTTTTTATTGCTTCCCCACATTGTTTGGATGTTGAGGAGTCCACATAGACTCCTAGGTCTTTCTCATGCGTTACTTCATCTAGTTCTATTCCTCACATAGTGTAATTATAGTGGACATTTTTGTTACCTGCATGTAATACCTTGCACTTGTCCACATTGAATTTCATCTGCAGGTGTCGGCCCACAACTGAATATTATCTAAGTCCCTCTGAATAGCCTGTGCTGCCGAGATTGTATCTGCTGAGCCACCTGTTTTAGTATCATCTGCAAATTTGACAAGTTTGCTAACTATCCCAGAGTCCAGATCATTAATATAGATTAGAAACAGCAAAGGCCCTAGTACTGATCCCTGTGGAACTCCACTAACAACCTCACTCCAGTTAGAAGCGACTCCTCTAATCGACACCCTCTGTTTCCTATACATCAACCAGTTCATAATCCATCTACTTACATTACCCTGAATGCCTACAGACTCGAATCTGAGGATCAGTCTTTGGTGTGGAATCTTATCAAAAGCTTTCTGAAAATCTAAGTATATCATATCATATGCTTTCACTTGATCTACAGCTGCAGTTGCATGTTCAAAAAAGACATGATCTGACTCATCTAAACCCATGACTATCTCCAAGAATATGGTTTTCATTAAGATGCCCCTCTATTTTCCGTGATGCAGGTGAGACTGATTGGTCTGTAATTTCCTGGCTCAGTTTTGTCCCCTTTCTTGTGGATTGGTATGACATTTGCTGTCTTCCAGTCAGCTGGCACATCCCCTGTTCTAAGTGTCATTTGGAATATTTGAGTTAATGGCCTATAAATAATTTCCCTCATTTCTTTAAGTACTGTTGGAAATATACCATCTGGGCCAGGTGATTTGTTGGTTTTTAATTCTGCTAGTCCCTTTAGTACTTCCTCCTCATTTACCCTGATCTCTCTTATATATATATATATATATATATATATATACACTCACCTAAAGGATTATTAGGAACACCTGTTCAATTTCTCATTAATGCAATTATCTAACCAACCAATCACATGGCAGTTGCTTCAATGCATTTAGGGGTGTGGTCCTGGTCAAGACAATCTCCTGAACTCCAAACTGAATGTCTGAATGGGAAAGAAAGGTGATTTAAGCAATTTTGAGCGTGGCATGGTTGTTGGTGCCAGACGGGCCGGTCTGAGTATTTCACAATCTGCTCAGTTACTGGGATTTTCACGCACAACCATTTCTAGGGTTTACAAAGAATGGTGTGAAAAGGGAAAAACATCCAGTATGCGGCAGTCCTGTGGGCGAAAATGCCTTGTTGATGCTAGAGGTCAGAGGAGAATGGGCCGACTGATTCAAGCTGATAGAAGAGCAACTTTGACTGAAATAACCACTCGTTACAACCGAGGTATGCAGCAAAGCATTTGTGAAGCCACAACACGTACAACCTTGAGGCGGATGGTCTACAACAGCAGAAGACCCCACCGGGTACCTCTCATCTCCACTACAAATAGGAAAAACGGGCTACAATTTGCACAAGCTCACCAAAATTGGACAGTTGAAGACTGGAAAAATGTTGCCTGGTCTGATGAGTCTCGATTTCTGTTGAGACATTCAGATGGTAGAGTCAGAATTTGGCGTAAACAGAATGAGAACATGGATCCATCATGCCTTGTTACCACTGTGCAGGCTGGTGGTGGTGGTGTAATGGTGTGGGGGATGTTTTCTTGGCACACTTTAGGCCCCTTAGTGCCAATTGGGCATCGTTTAAATGCCACGGCCTACCTGAGCATTGTTTCTGACCATGTCCATCCCTTTATGACCACCATGTACCCATCCTCTGATGGCTACTTCCAGCAGGATAATGCACCATGTCACAAAGGTCGAATCATTTCAAATTGGTTTCTTGAACATGACAATGAGTTCACTGTACTAAACTGGCCCCCACAGTCACCAGATCTCAACCCAATAGAGCATCTTTGGGATGTGGTGGAACGGGAGCTTCGTGCCCTGGATGTGCATCCCACAAATCTCCATCAACTGCAAGATGCTATCCTATCAATATGGGCCAACATTTCTAAAGAATGCTTTCAGCACCTTGTTGAATCAATGCCACGTAGAATTAAGGTAGTTCTGAAGGCGAAAGGGGGTCAAACACAGTATTAGTATGGTGTTCCTAATAATCCTTTAGGTGAGTGTATATATATATATGTCATAATCATTCTGCACATTTTCTTCTGAGGTGCATCATTTCAGTCCTTTTCAATATGCTGGGGAAGGAAATATTATAACCTACGGAGACAGTCCTAGAATATAAATACTACTAATTAAAACGCAGCTGACAGGTACCACATTATTGAACTGCAGGTGATGTAGCAGAGCCCTCTAGTGGCTGTCCTGCATTATTACAGTAGCATCTTTAAAACGCTGTCTCTGCATCTCCAGCGCTGGTACTCACACACTGGCGCAGGTGATGGTAGGTGGACAGGAGGCCGTTGTCCAGACGGCTGATGTATCGCCTGGCCTGGGTGGGAACTTTGCGCAGATGGGGCAGGATGCTCTGGAGGTAGAAATCCAGCAGATGTGTCAGGAAACAGCAGCTCTCTGAGGTCTGACGGGAAAACACATGGCAGTGAAAGTTAGCAGGGGTCCGTTGGGACTGAAGAGCATGGGCAGGGCATGTCAGTAACCCTTTAATCTATTAAAACAGCAGTCAGGTTATTATGAAGTAAATAAATTATGTGATTCATGTTCCACTCTAAGGTTTCCAACACAGTGCTCAAATTAAACTCTTCCCTCAAACGAGGTGTCCCATATTACACACAAAACACACTATGAAACAGCAGGTTTGTAGTTTGAAAGTGGAAGCTGTGTTGACGTTTTGGGGTAATCCCAGCCGGTGTAAATGTCTATGATCGTTTCCATGTCCATATTTCATTTTGCAGCAGAAGACTGAACAATAAAAACATGATTTTGCTCATGTCAATCCCATGTTTGCAGCATTGATCTAGTCATCTAGAGCAGGGGTTCCCAAACTTTTTTGATCCAGGGACCCCTTTGCCACCCAGAGTTTGGCTGAGGACCCCCACCTACCAAAGGTTGGCGGTGGAAAGGTGGGGGGGGGATGCCGCTGACGGTAAAAATGTACGAGAGTGGGGGGGTGCTGACAGTAAAAACGTGGCGGGGGTGGTTTGGATTAGGACTGACTGTATTTTCGCCAGAGTATCACAGTGCCCTTGTGGGTCGCGGACCCCAGTTTGGGAAGACTTCAGGTGGAAATGAAGGCTCACTCTGAGGCTGTGCAGGATGTCTGACTTCAGGATGCAAACGGTTGGACCCCCTTCAGCCTGTTACGGTGGAGAGACAGTAGTCATGTGAGATGTCAAAATGTTGTAAAATACCATTATACAATGTTATGTATGTAACTCCATTCAAGGAAATCACAAATGAAACTCACATAATAAAATGTAATTCATTCTGTTTAATTAATATATATATACTATACAAACATACAAAATAATCCAATTGCACTGGATCAGTATTGAGGCTTGTATATGCAGTTGTTAGCTGCTTATATAAAAAAACAAAACTGCTGGTAGAAACTCAGAACACGCTCAGAACACGACAATATAAAAACAGCATTGAAAGACCAATGTCTGCAGAGTACTTACAACATGACCCTTGAGTCTTTGTATGTTTTCTTCCAGCTCTTGTGTGGCAATGCTGAGAGCACACTGCCCAAAATGCACCTGCTTCACCACTCTGGTTGGGTAGGCCTGAATGGTCAGGATAAGTCCCAGGGAGAGGGCCAACGGGGCCACGACACTGATCTTCATCTTGCTCTGTGAGACGGGGGGAACAATTACAGCCGGAGAAAGGGCCCACAGAGGGAACTGAGCACCGATACATGCGGATTGTGTTCTGAACGATTCAGCCAGATCCGTGAGGAAACACAAGCATGACGTATTCCAGTTTGCAACATGGTATGCGCACACACCTTCCCACCAACAGGGCCGGTGCGCCTGAGACGGACCTGAAAGCGGGTGACTTTCAAATGAATGTATATGTGTGATCATGCTTCTTCCAGAAGACAAACTGAACAGATACCTTTATATCTATACTTACTCATTTGCACATGAGTGCAAACATCTGTCAACAAGGTATTTAACGAGGGATATCTTCTCTATCAGTTACTGCAGACTCACCAGCTTGGCGGTTCTCTGTCGTCCGCAGCACAGGTGTGTTCCTCTGCCTCCTGTTCTGCTTACCCATCTTTGCCCAATTTAATTTTTTTCTGCGTTTTCAGTTTTCATGACATCAGTCCTATTTGCATAGTTTGCAGTTGCGTCACGAATCTGCCCCCCCGTGCTGAGAGGCTGGGTGGCAATTTAAGAATAAAGAGGTGGCCCAGTTTTGAAGACCATACCTTTCTAAATTAATATATATATATATATATATATATACACTCACCTAAAGGATTATTAGGAACACCATACTAATACTGTGTTTGACCCCCTTTTGCCTTCAGAACTGCCTTAATTCTACGTGGCATTGATTCAACAAGGTGCTGAAAGCATTCTTTAGAAATGTTGGCCCATATTGATAGGATAGCATCTTGCAGTTGATGGAGATTTGTGGGATGCACATCCAGGGCACGAAGCTCCCGTTCCACCACATCCCAAAGATGCTCTATATGTGCTGAAATATGTGATGGTTACTGAACCTGTAGTGTAATATTTGTTTGTCTTTTCTTTCTAACAAAATAGATCTGCAAATGACATGTTTGAGGGCAAATACTTTAGAATATACCCTGGCTTTCATTTCTCTCTCTCTTTCTTTCTTTTATATACATGTAGAAACATCAGACGCATTGCCTGCAGTTTAAAAGTCAAATGTTTTTAAGTATCGACAGAAATTATGAATAGGTAATTCCAGAAAATGCCAGAGTCTGCCAGGAGCTGACTTTTTCCATATAAACACAGGGAAATGAAGAAACCTTCACAGGGATTTTGGGTTGCTTCGTATTAGAAGAAAATAAAGAAGCATTGAAAACCTGTTCACTTGGGCTACTGTAAACGACTTGGTTAGGATTTTCCTGGCTGGGATGTCTGTGTGCTTTCGGTACACTTGAAAGCATGAATAACACACAAAGAAGTGAAAATGCAGCATCCTGTCATACTTTAATATATTATACACTCACCTAAAGGATTATTAGGAACACCATACTAATACTGTGTTTGACCCCCTTTCGCCTTCAGAACTGCCTTAATTCTACGTGGCATTGATTCAACAAGGTGCTGAAAGCATTCTTTAGAAATGTTGGCCCATAATGATAGGATAGCATCTTGCAGTTGATGGAGATTTGTGGGATGCACATCCAGGGCACGAAGCTCCCGTTCCACCACATCCCAAAGATGCTCTATTGGGTTGAGATCTGGTGACTGTGGGGGCCAGTTTAGTACAGTGAACTCATTGTCATGTTCAAGAAACCAATTTGAAATGACTAGACCTTTGTGACATGGTGCATTATCCTGCTGGAAGTAGCCATCAGAGGATGGGTACATGGTGGTCATAAAGGGATGGACATGGTCAGAAACAATGCTCAGGTAGGCCGTGGCATTTAAACGATGCCCAATTGGCACTAAGGGGCCTAAAGTGTGCCAAGAAAACATCCCCCACACCATTACACCACCACCACCAGCCTGCACAGTGGTAACAAGGCATGATGGATCCATGTTCTCATTCTGTTTACGCCAAATTCTGACTCTACCATCTGAATGTCTCAACAGAAATCGAGACTCATCAGACCAGGCAACATTTTTCCAGTCTTCAACTGTCCAATTTTGGTGAGCTTGTGCAAATTGTAGCCTCTTTTTCCTATTTGTAGTGGAGATGAGTGGTACCCGGTGGGCTCTTCTGCTGTTGTAGACCATCCGCCTCAAGGTTGTACGTGTTGTGGCTTCACAAATGCTTTGCTGCATACCTCAGTTGTAACGAGTGGTTATTTCAGTCAAAGTTGCTCTTCTATCAGCTTGAATCAGTCGGCCCATTCTCCTCTGACCTCTAGCATCAACAAGGCATTTTCGCCCACAGGGCTGCCGCATACTGGATGTTTTTCCCTTTTCACACCATTCTTTGTAAACCCTAGAAATGGTTGTGCGTGAAAATCCCAGTAACTGAGCAGATTGTGAAATACTCAGACCGGCCCGTCTGGCACCAACAACCATGCCACGCTCAAAATTGCTTAAATCACCTTTCTTTCCCATTCAGACATTCAGTTTGGAGTTCAGGAGATTGTCTTGACCAGGACCACACCCCTAAATGCATTGAAGCAACTGCCATGTGATTGGTTGGTTAGATAATTGCATTAATGAGAAATTGAACAGGTGTTCCTAATAATCCTTTAGGTGAGTGTATATATATTTATATATGAACTTAATATTCTTAATGCATAATCAGCATTTCTGCAAACTATACCAAAACAGTTCCTTCTGATGTGTTTCCACCCAGGGACCCCAGTATGCAGTGAGAATGTTAGAATCAGAGGCGTGGATTGTAATAATTTAACTGTAATTATTTTATTTGTATTATACATTCGGAATGTGTCCCGATTGCAACTTTTTAACAGCATGTTTTGAATTTGGGAAATTTCCATTTTATTTTCCTCTTCCTACTGTATTTCTGTATTTCTCGAAAAGATTAGGAACACAACAACTTCCTCCTGGCTGTGAAACAGGTTTGGTAGGTCCAGGTCTAGTGATGACATCCCTGCATTAGATCACATATCTCTGCCACACACACACACACACACCTCTAGCACTAAAACAACAGACCTTTAGAAGAAGTTGGAATTGAATTCAAGACTTGAGAGCTTTCAGTCTAGCATTCTGCATGATTAGCCACAAGGGACTTCCAACTCTATGCTTGAAGATCTAGAATATCCACCCCACAGTGCCCCTTCTGCACCCAGGTCCTGCAAAGTTCAATGCCAGCACTCAAGGCAGTGAGCCACAAGGAATCTGCTCAAAATGTAACAATGTTCTGGTATATCAGCCTCACACTGCCCCGTCTGGCACAAAAACTGAAGGTAACCAAGACATTTTCAGGACTTGCTAGTGTTAAGACTGATATAATATCTGATATATGCACCTCACAGAGCCCCTTCTGACACCAAATCACAGCACAAACAGATTATCAGAAGAAACATACTGCAGTAGGATTTGAACCCAGGTCCTACTAGGTTTACCCATGTTCCAAGCCATGTTTTATGTTCTCTTGTTCACCAGGTAGTCTTCAATGTGGTTAAACAGTATGTCCAGAGGGGTGCACTATGAAGGGAGTTTAACCTACTCTTATTTAACTTGGGGTTTTCAAGAAAGTCAAGGTTGAAAACTCTGATTGCCTAAATTGGTGTTAAACGGTACTACGATGTCGGTTAGTTGACTCAGTATTAACTGGAGTTTGTGCGCTCTAGAGTAAAAGGGGCACATTCAGCATTGCAGGCTGAGTTTGTACATAATGGCTGTGCTCCGTATTTTTCCCCGGAAGAATGCCCGGTAATAATGTCAGGATATGAGGAGTTTAAAGAAACGTTTCCGGCTAAATCTAACACCGTGGCAGCCAACAAAGCCAGGGAGGCTTGTTGGCAGCGCATTGCCGATATAGTAAATTCGTAAGAACAGTATTCTTGTCATATGTTCTCTATTTTGTCTTACGGACTCTTCTTTTATTTGTAATATGATTGAGATTTAAGGACATGTCAAACAGTTTATCTAAATATGTGAAAACAATTAGGATAATTCAATTATAGCCTACACATGGGCTACATTTCTGAAATTGACCCATTACTCACTGTTAATTAATTAAGAACTACTCCCTTGTCATGTACCGGTGGCCAAGGGAAGGAACCCAGGTGCAGAGTGTCAGAGGAGTCCAGGAACAGGCAGGGGTCAAGGGCCGGTATACAGGGCAATAGGGACAATCCAGTAATCAGAGTCGATAAGACCAAGGCTGGAGAGGGACGGGGAGCTGCATCCATAAACCTGCTGGGAGTTGACGTGGTGTCTTCGATTGTGCACAAACTGGGCAGGTTGCAGCGAAGCGGGTGACATCCTCAGACATGGAAGCTCACCAGAACTGTCTCTGTATGATGGAGCTGGTACGTTGCACCCCTGGATGTCCTGAAGCGGGAGAACAATGGAGCCAGTGTAACAACTGAGGGCGGAGCGCAGCAGGTACAGGCAGTGGGAGTTGGATCAGTGACTTGAGCCTCTCGAATCCATGCAATAATATCCCATCTGATGGGAGCCACAATGCAGGAGGGGGCAGGATGGGATCAGTGGAGATGGAAACTGAAGGTTGATAGAACCGTCGGGACAGGGCATCTGCCTTGACATTCTTGGATCCTGGCCGGTAAGTCAGCGTGAAACGAAACCGAGTGAAGTACAATGCCCATCGTGCCTGACGGGGAGTGAGTCTCTTGGCAGTCTGGATGTATTCCAAGTTCCTGTGATCCGTAAGAACCAGAAAAGGATGCGTTGCACCCTCCAACCAGTGCCACCACTCCTCAAATGACAATTTAATGGCCAGCAGTTCACATTTACCGATGACGTAGTTGTGTTAGGCAGAGGAGAGCTTCCTGGAATAGAAGGCACATGGGAAGAGCTTGGCAGGCTGACCATGATGTTGGGATAACACAGCTCCCATTCCAGTCTCCGAGGCATCAACTTCCAATACAAACGGGAGTGTCGGATCCGGATGCTTCAGTATGGGAGCCGAGGTAAACAGGATTTTTAACTGGGCAAATGCGTCAGAAGCTTGATCTGTCCAGGAGAACAGTGCAGTTAAAGGGGAGGCGACAGAACTGAAGTTACGTATAAAATGCCTGTAAAAATTGGCAAAGCCCAAAAAGAACAGTTCTGGGCTGTGGCCATTCAGTCACCGCTTTGACCTTGTTTTGATCCATGTGGACCCCCATTGCCTCAATGATGTACCCACGGAAGCTGATGCATTCACAGTGAAATGAAACTTCTCCGCCTTGATGAATAGGCCATTTGCAAGTAAGCAGCGGTAGTACCTGGCGAATATGGGAAATGTGAGTGGTTAGATCGGGGGAATATATTAAAATGTCATCTATGTACACGATAATAAAGCGATTCAGATAGTCTCTCAGAACATCGTTCACAAAGGACTGGAACACTGAAGGAGCATTAGCCAGACTGAAGGGCATAACCAGATACTCGTAGTGACCACTGTTGGTAATGAACGCTGTCTTCCACTCATCTCCCTCCCGGATCTGGATCAAATTGTATGCACTGTGGAAGTCAAGCTTGGTGAAGAAGCGAGCTCCTTGGACTTGTTCCAACGCAGCGGACACTAATGGCAATTGGTATTGATATTTGACTGTGATCTCATTTAACCTCTGATAGTCAATACACGGCCTCCATCCTTTTTGAACACAAAAAAGAAACTGGCAGCAGCAGGGGAAGTAGATGGACGAATGATCCCGAGATCTAAAGCCTCCTGTATGTACGCTTCCATAGCCTGGGACTTGGGAATGGAAAAGGGATAGACATGTCCCCTGGGAGGCGATGTACTAGAGTGCAGCTCGATGGCACAATCCCTTGGGCGTTGCGGGGGCAGGCGAGAGGCCCGGATCTTATTGAAAACTGCCGACAGGTCTGTGTATTCCCATGGGATCTCTGGTAAGGTAGAAAGGAGACTTGCATAGTTCGACAGGGCAGGAAAAGACATCACGAAAAGCACTGTGGACCCCATGAGAGAATATCACCTTTCCTCCAGGATATAGTCGGCTCATGATGGGAAAGCCAGGGAAGTCCAAGGATGACATCAGCACCAGGTGAGTCAATGATGAACAGAGAGAGTTCCTCTTTGTGAAGGAGTCCAAATTGCAGGGTGATGGGAACTGTACATCGGGTGATGTTACCAGTGCCAATGGGTTGATGGTTCACAGCGGTGATATGGATAGGAGGGAGACAAGGAATGAGGGGGATCCCGAGATGTTCTATGGTGACAGTGTATGAAGTTCCCCACTGACCCTGAGTCCAATAAAACAGACACAAAGAAACTTTTAGTATCCCACGTGACCCAAGCTGGTATGTGACTTTGTGACATTGACCGTAAAGGACATGATCCTGTACTCACAGCGGAATCCTGGGAAGAGCCAGGACGAACCGAACAGGAATCATGGAAATGACTTGCTTGGCCGCAGTACAGGCAGAGATGCTGTTGCATCCTTCGCTGTCTTTCCTCCGTGGTCAAGCGTGTGTGACCAAGTTGCATGGGTTCCGGATTGGAGACGGGACGGGATCGCTTTTCATAGTGATCTAGATGAACCGCTAATTGAATTAGTTCCTCCAAATCAAGATCCTCATCCCAACATGCCAGTTTGGATTGCAGGTCTGGATGCAATCCTTGTCTGAAGACGATGAAGAGAGCCCAATCATCCTATCCACTACTAGCAGCCAGTGTAGGGAACTGTAAAGCATATTCCGCCGCTGAGGACATGCCCTGTTTGAGAACCAGGAGTCGCTCACCAGCATCCTTTCCCTCTGCCGGGTGATTGAACACCTCCTTGAAGTGATCCAAGAAGCGAGTCAGCGAGCGAGTGAGCCTTCCCTGCCTCGTCCAGACTGCAGACACCCATTGGAGAGCCTTCCCTGTAAGCAGTGTGATAATGAAGGTGATCTGGGCTGAATCATCGTGGAAGCTGGCTGGTGTGAGAAGTACAGGGAGCACTGGAGGAGGAAGCCCTCACACTTGTCGGGTGAGCTGTCATATTTTTCAGGCACTGGGAGACAGACGGATCTAACCTGGGTTACAGGGGCATCGGCGGAGACCACTACAGGAGGGCTGGCTGTTGTCGGTGGTGCCGGAATCCGAAGGAGGAGTTGATCCAGTGTGGTGGCGATCTGGTCCAACTTTGTCTCGTTTTCACCTAGGCGAGTCTCCTGTTTAGTCATAGCCGTCTGTAGGGCGGTCAGCTCTGCTGGTTCCATGGAAAGGCTGCGTCTTCTGTTTCGTACCGGTGGCCAAGGGAGGAACCCAGGTGCAGAGCGACAGAGGAGCCCAGGAACAGGCAGTGGTCGAGGGCCGGTATACAGGGCAATAGGGACAATCCAGTAATCAGAGTCGATAAGGCAGGCAGTAGGTCAATCAAGGCATGAACAAGACAAAGAAGATCATCTAGGAGACAGTGGTTGAAAAGGCGAAGAAGATATTGGTAACAAGAAGACAAGTGAAGTAATGCTTTGTAAAGTAACCAAGGGAATACAAGATGCAGCGTAGAAGGAAGCAACCAGGGGGTTTAAATAATCAAGATGGTAACTGTGGTAGAGGTGAGTAACGAATGAGAGAAGAGAGAGAAGAGCGGGTGCATGAGAGAAAAGGAATGTAGATTGACAGATTAAAACTCAGGCGATGATGACCTCTGGTGGTGAACAGGGGTAGTGTGAGCAGATAGTGTCACATCCCTAAAGCACCTAGGCTGAATTTAATGCTATTGTGTTAAGAATAACTTCATTCTAACAATCATTTCAGCTGCAACCCCAGTGGAAAGCGCACCTGGCAACAAGTCCGGATGAAAATTCTATCAATACTTCTCATGATTATAATACACAGATGTGGTGTGTAGCCTACACTTATAATAGCCTATTCATGTGTTCACAGCAAACAGAAAAAAAGCAAGCAGACTTATTCCAGGTCTGAAGGGAATGTCCTACTGAGAGACTGAGGAACTGAACCTTTTCACCCTGGAACAGAGGAGACTACGTGGGGACTTGATCCAAGTCTTCAAAATCATGAAAGGCATCAACCACATCAAACCAGAGGAGCTTTTCCAGATCAGCAGGGACACACGCACCCGGGACACAAATGGAAATTGGGCTTCAAGGCATTCAAGACAGAAAACAGGAGACACTTCTTCACACAGAGAGGCGTCACAATCTGAACAAACTCCCCAGCGATGTGGCTGAAGAGACAATTTGGGAACATTCAAAAATAGACTGGATAGGATCCTTGGATCACTTAGTTATTAATGAACACCAAACGAGCACAATGGGGCGAATGGCCTCCTCATTTGTAAACTTTCTTATGTTCTTATGTTTTTATGTTCTTATGACTGTTTCACTGGCTTGAGACCCTTTTTCTGGACCTGGACCATACTCCCTCTTGAACCCCGGACTGAGAACTGAGAACCTTCCACCGGTAACAAACTTTGATTACAAACCTGCCTCATCCATTTTGTACCTCTGCTTGCCCGATGTTTATTATCTTAAAATAAATAGACAGACTCCTGTCTTCAACCCCATCTTGCCCGTCTTTTCGTGTGTTCTAACGCCCCTACCCCACCCTGCACACAGTATTCATGCTCAGAGGTTCAGCATCACCGATGGGATACACGAAGTGTCCACTGGCAAAATACCGCACAGCAAGACACACTGTCTGTTCAACAGTGAGGGCATCACTCCGGTGAGTGGCATTTGAGACATCTGGACCTAGAAGCTGGCAAAGATACTGAATTCACTCAGATGAGAATCAATATCTTTCATAGATAACATCATCGGGGTGAGATAGAGGAGTTGCACGGTCTCTAAACAAGAGCCTCTCACAATCCATGCGCCAATGTCAATTGGGTCTTCCAAATGTGACAGCATTTTTCCAGACAAGATTGTGGGCGAAGGGGCAGTGCTTATATAGGGTAATATCGAGTTAAGCACGAAGATACCCTGCTCGGAGCATTTTAGAGATCCAGCATAAATTGCCATGATAGCGTACCTCAGGTAAAACTTATCAACCTTTCATAGTACGGGCTAATCGGGGAGTTACACCCAATGTCACAAAGTTACTCCTGAAGTGACCTGGATAAGCCAGTTAACTCGCTTTGTAGTACACCCCTCAGTTCTCCCATTGCTTTATAAACACTTTTGCTCTCCATGTGTGACGAAACCACAGCAATCGCACAGTCAGGTGTTTTCCTTCAATAACTCAGACTGGAGAGGTAGAGTGCGTTGATCAGAGAAGTTTATTCAAAGTCTCAGTGTAGTTTCTCAAAAGTTACATTCCACAGTCAGGCATAGTTATACATAAATGTTTGTGACGCGACGGACTTCTGTCCATTCCTGCAGAGGCACGGATGGCAGTTTTAGATGTCCAGAGGGTCTGCTCAGCCTCTGTTGCTGGGGTATAGACAGTTTAGGCAGACTTGACTCACGTTGGCATTACACGAGACATGACACATATATATAATTATGGCGTATACCATCTTTCGGTTCCTATTTAGCTGCAAACCTTGTGGTACACATACACTTTGGGAAAAACAACTCTATATAAGGCATTTCTCATTGATACTTCCTCTTTTCATAGAAACACTTTTAAATACTTTTAATTCCCCCTTTTACCCAGCCTTTTTCAACCGGTAAAAATAATAATGATAGTGCTTGGTTAGCAAACTTGGAAATGCAGTAGGAATGACTATTTGCTGTTATCAACTTAATGAGGTTCATTCATGTTATGAGGCAAGTAAAAAGCACTGTGATGTTCCTCATCCGTGAGTAGTAGGAATAAGGAGACACGGAGCAGTAAACATCACTTTATTGCTCAAACCTGGCTGACACACACAGGCACTTCGGTCATGCAATCACACTGTTTTATTAGAATAAGTATTATACATCACAAATAAAAACATACAAAAAAATTAATACTCATGATTAAAATTTTGTTAAAATGCAATGCTAAAATAATTTCTAAAACTTTAAATCTTTCAATAACACAAAACAAACAGTGATTAAGTGCATTCAATTAAGGCAAAAATCTGCTGCATTGAAAAACTAAACAGTAAATGCATTAGAAAAAACAAAAAACATACTGTAGCGATCCTGCAAACTGTACTGTGAGGGGGGTAGTGGTGTAGGAGTGCAGAAGAGTCAGTGTACATAGTTCTGCATGCTTTGTTCTGTCTGTGCAGGTTATGACCCCTCTGGGTGTGAAACAGCTGCCTGTCTGTCCCCCGGGTGCCTGCCAATGGTGGTTGTGCTGGCAATGCATGCTTACGGTTGGTTGGTGCTGGGGGGGACAGGGCGGGCTGTAAAAGGAGGTGATAAATACGGGTGTGTTGCTGGGAAGGGCAGAACGATCAAGAACTGGGAACCGAGAGGTCTGAGGGTTTGATGCGGTGTGGAGACCTGTTTTATTTTTGCCTCAAAGAAGAGTGTGTTTGCTGTTCTTACTTGCTGTCCTGGTGTAGACTACGGCCAACAGTAGTCTGTTATTTACACGTGGAAAGAATAAATGTGTATTCGCAAACGGTACGTAAGTCTCTGTTACTTTGTTTTGTGGGTCATTACACTGGTGATCAGAAGTGCGAGATGGAAGCCACGCCATGGCGAGTGAAAGAAGAAGAGACAGAGACGGAAATTTTGTTAGCAGGGGGAGAGGAAAGACTGCAAGGCAGAGCGACCGCGGAGCTTAAGTGGGCATCTGAGAAAATTAAAGGCTGGCTGCATGAGAAGATGGCGGAGCCAAGGTTGACGGCAGGGGTGAGTGCGGACATGTGGGCTGCGTCCCACTTGTTCCCTCGTTCCCTTCCCTTGCGGGGCCATCTTAAGGGCTGTCCCAAACCCTTAGGGAGCGAGTGAAGGAGCCTAATCAAGCCGTTTGTGCCCTTCAATGCTCCCTTCGATGAAGTGTACAAAAGAGCACACTGATGCGGAACTCCCAGAACTCTTTGTGTTAAAGTCAACTGGGAAAATATAGCAGCGGTGGGTGTATATAAATGTTATGTTAGCTAGACAGTTGTAGAAATTGTTAAATTATGTATCAAGGAAATAATACATAGATAGATCAAATAAAATGATTATATAATCATGATTTAAATATATGATTAGAAAGTTAAACCAAAAAATGTTTTGGAAACTATCATTTAATTAATTACTGAAGTAGTATCCTATAAAACTAGGAGGTGATATTAACATACAGTGTATTTCAAAATTATTATTATTATTATTATTACTATTTTAATTAAATACAAATACAAGAAAAGACTGCGTAGGTACTTTTTCAGACAAAGGCAAAGGCGCTGAATGCTGGCGCTGAAGTGTGTCCCATTGAACGCTTTTAGTTTCACCCTACACCCTACACCCTCCTCACTCGATGTGCGATTTGGGACGCAGCCATGGACTTGAGACGGCGCGGAAGTGATGACGTCGGAGAGCCGCGACAGAGGATTTCCGCTATGGAATGTAAACAAAGATGGCTGCACCCATGCTGATGTATACAAACAAAGTGCAGCCCACATTAAGACACCCAAATATTCTGGTAAAGTGGATTGGGATGCATTTCATGCTCAGTTCGAACTGCTAGCACAATCAGGGGGATGGACTAAAGAGATGAAAGCTCTTCAGTTAGCAATATGTTTGACTGATGATGCTTTATCCTGTTTAGTGCTGTTAACACCAGATCAAAGGAAAGACTATGGGGCATTAACAGACACATTACAGAGGTGCTCTGGGCATAGTTTACAGCCAGGGCTACTCCGAAATTAACTGCGCAACAGGAACAGAGGGCCTGAAGAACCTCTGAGAGTGCTGGCCACAGCAATTGAAGGCCTGACCAGGTGTGCTTATGCACACATGCTCCCCACTGTTCAGAGTGAGTTAGCATGGGATCAGTTCATCCAGGCTTTAAATCCTACTGAGCTGCGTGTTGAGACACAACTGGCACGACCACGGACTTTACAAGAGGCGTTGGAGGTCGCTACCGAGAGGGAGGTGGTCTGGGCCAGTGTAGACTGGGGCAAACAGCGAGAAGGTAGACCAACAGTGCAAGGAGAAGGGAACCGGGAGGACTCAGCCAAACCAACCTGGCTCTCCGAGGTCACTGAACTTCTCCGTGCTGTGAAAATTCAGACCTCACATCAAAATCACCCTCGCACACGGTCATGCTGGAGGTGTGGCCAACCAGGCCACCTATTACGCCAGTGCCCTGCCAATGCCACACGGCCCCCACGCCAGTCACCACAGCTTTCAGGAAACTACCAGGGGCCCGCGTAAGCGGGACAGCATGGGCCCCCAACCCCTATGCCCACCAGGCAACGACATTAGTTGAAGGAGTCCAAGAGCACAGACTGGGGAGGGAGGCTCCACTTCCCCCAAGAAATGGCTGGCCACATTCTTCCCATCATTGTTGTAGGATGGACCTCGGTGGGGGACTTTTGCCATGTTCCAGTTCAAGTGGAAGGGGTCCCCTGCACCGCCCTGGTTGACACTGGGTCGACTGTGACATTGGTGAGACCAGATGTAATTCCTGAGTGGGTCCGCTTAAACCCTACAACGGTGCAACTCCGTCACGGGTAAGCTAGCACCAATAAGAGGGATGGGGACCCTGGCCATGCAGCTGGCAGACCAGATTGTACACCACCCTGTCTGGGTTGCAGCTGTGCAAGATCCTTGCATCTTGGGGCTCAACTTCCTGAAATCCACTGGCTGCCAACTGGATCTTCGAACTAGCACTCTATATTTTAAAGGGGGCATCACCGTGGCCATGACTCACCCCGGGGAACTAGCCATACCCTTGGGGCGGCCTAATCAGGGCCACGGCCCCTCCACCTGTCAAGTACAGAATGTGACCAACAGGTTTTTTCCAGAAGGCCCAGCAAGCCAGACAACACAGTCGTTAACACTGCCCACCTGTCATCAGCAGGCCTTAGAACAGGAAGTGTTGGATATTCCATCCCCCAACCTGGACCGGCAACAAGCTACTTCAGTTCAACGGGGGAAACCGCCGGAGGAGGAAGCAACCCTTGCAGCTGTGAACACAGTCTGGCACCGCAGCTGTGAGGGGCTTGACCTGGAGCAACAGGAAGAGCTATGGGCACTGCTACTGGAGTACAGGAACAGTTTTGTTGCCAGCCCGGAAGGAGTTGGCCAGACACCTCTGGTGCAACACCATATCGACACAGGGGAGTCAACACCCATCAAGCAGTGCCCCCACCGCCTGCCCCTGGCATGCCAGGAGGCTGCAGAAAAAGTGTTGGGGACATGGACAAGGCAGGTCTGATTGAACCATCAGACAGCCCCTGGGCATCACTGATAGTGATGGTCCCCAAGAAGGACGGTGGGTGGAGATTTTATTTCGATTACTGGAGACTAAATGAGGTGACAAAGAAAGACTCATACCCACTCCCCTGCATTGATGAAACACTGGACCTCGTGGCAGGATCATCCTAGTTCTCTTCACTCGACCTGAAGAGTGGACACTGGCAGGTGCCCCTGTCACCTGCTGCCAAGCCCTAAACAACGTTTTCTAAAGGCAGAGGTCTATGGCAGTTCCGTGTCATGCCATTCGGACTCTGCAATGCCCCAGCAACTTTTGAGCGGCTAATGGAGAAGGTCCTGGTTGGCATCCCACGGCAAGAGTGCCTGGTTTACCTTGATGACCTCCTGATGCATGGTGCATCATTCCAGTCGGCCTTGTGTGCAATCAGGAGGGTGCTGGAGAGAGTGGCTGCAGCTGGACTGAAGCTTCAACCTGATATGTGCCGGTTTATGCAGAGAGAGGTGACGTTTTTAGGTCACCGGATTGGTGGAGAGGGAATAAGCACTGTGACTGACAAAGTGACAGCGATTCAAGAATGGCCCACGCCCACTGACCAACGGCAGCTTCGGGGGTTCCTGGGCCTTGCCTCCTCCTATAGACGGTTCGTGAAGGGCTTCTCCAGTATAGCGGCTCCCTTGTACAAGCTCCTACGCAAAAATGAGCCTTTCATGTGGACAGAAGAACAACAAGCAGCCTTTAACACTTTACAGGAGGCCCTGTCACAGTCTCCAGTACTCTCTGCACCATACCCTAACCTGCCCTTTATTCTGGACACCGACGCCAGTAATGAAGGGATTGGAGCTGTGTTGGCGCAGGCTGGGCCCAAAGGAGAAAGGGTGGTGGCCTACTTTAGCAAGACTTTCAACAAAGCTGAACGCCGCTATTGTGTCAACCGCAGGGAGCTCCTAGCTGTGGTCCGGCACTTCAGGTACTATCTCTGTGGCCTGCTGGATTGAACAGCTGCAGGCTTTCAATTTCATACTCCTGCATCGGGCGGGAAGCCATCACGCCAGCGCGGATGCTCTATCCCGCCGACCTTGTAGTAGAGAGGGCTGTAGCTATTGTGAAAAAAGAGAGGCTCGGGAGGAAGAGTTGAGATCTCCTGGAGATGTTGATATCCCAAGGGCTGAAGTATGCCATGCCAAAGTAATTGTTTGCAGGAAACTGACTGAGGTTGACACTGAGGAGTGGGGGTGCCAACAGGAGCAGGACATGGATCTACAACCAGTACTTCAGTGGCTGAAGGAGGAACAGCGACCACCATGGGAGGAAATAGCCCTTTATTCCCCAGCCACAAAAGGGTTGTGGTCACAGTGGGAGAATCTATCCCTTCAAGATGGAGTTCTGCAGCGGGGCTGGAAGGAACCAGCCACAGGCGAAGTGAGGTGGCAGGTGTTGGTCCCAAGGACCTTAAGAGGGACAGTATTGAAAGTTCGTCATGGCATGCCAGGGGCTGGACATTTTGGGGCCACAAAAACTCTATTGGGGGCAGTGTAAAAGAGATGTGGCAGACTTTTGCCGCCGCTGTGACAGCTGTACTGCACGGAAATGACCCACAGGCCGGTCCCGTGCACCCCTTCAACAGTTTCTGGTCGGCCGACCCATGGAGCCCTTTCCTAGGTCTGACCAGGGAAATAGGTTTGTGCTAGTGGCCCTTGATTATTTCACAAAGTGGCCATAAGCCTATGCTCTGCCGGACCAGGAGGCTGAGACCGTTGTGGAAGCCTTGACTGAGGGCTTCTTCACTCATTTCGGGATTCCTATGGAGATCCACAGCGATCAAGGTCGCAACTTTGAGTCGCAGGTGTTCTCAGCCACATGCCACCGGCTGGGCATCCACAAGACCAGGACCACACCCCTGCACCCCCAAAGTGATGGCCTTGTGGAACGGTTTAACCACACCCTGGCGGCACAGCTGGCTATCACCACCGTCAGCCAACCGCAAGTTGCTCAGCCGTACAAGATTCTACCTCATGCACCCCGGCCCTGCTCATATTGAGAGAACTCCGCACCCCAGCAGAGATGGTGCTACCAAATGCATCAGTGGATCCTCCGGGTCCAGAGTATGGGCGACGGCTACAAGACTGGCTGGAGATGGCTCACGCTTTTGCTCGGGAACAGCTACTGGCTGCTGGCTCCAGGCAAAAGCGGAACTATGATATTCAGACAAAAGGGAGGCACTTTGAGGTGGGTGAGCTGGTGTGGGTCTACAGCCCGCAACGGAAGAAAGGTCGGTGCCCCATGTCGGGTCCTGGAGAAAGTCGGAGAGGTATTTTATCGGGTCCAGCTACCACCCAGAGGATGAAGAGTGGTCCTGCACCGCGACCAGCTCGCCCCTTATCAAGGACAAGCATCAGCACAGCTGAGGCCATCGGCCCCAACTTCTCCGTGGTGAAACAGCCCATGTCCGCCGGTTCCTCCCCTGGCAGAAGGCACACATTCCCCGGGGGTTACTGGCCCTCTTCCCCTCTCACTCTCTTGCAGGAGAGTCAGTGTACATAGTTCTGTTGTGCATGCTTTGTTCTGTCTGTGCAGGTTATGACCCCTCTGGGCGCGAAAGAGCTGCCTGTCTGCCCCCCGGGCACCTGCCAATGGTGGTTGTGCTGGCAATGCATGCTTATGGTTGTTTGGTGCTGGGGGGGACAGGGCGGGCTGTAAAAGGAGGTGATAAATACGGGTGTGTTGCTGGGACGGGCAGAGCGATCCAGAACTGGGAACCGAGAGGTCTGAGGGTTTGATGCGGTGTGGAGACCTGTTTTCTTTTTGCCTCAAAGAAGAGTGTGTTCGCTGTTCCTACTTGCTGTCCTGGCATAGACTACGGCCAACAGTAGTCTGTTATTTACACGTGGAAAGAATAATCTGTGTATTCGCAAACGGTACGTAAGTCTCTGTTACTTTGTTTTGTGGGTCGTTACAATACCAAAACAATAAAGAAACCAAACAAAATGGGTCTAATGCATTTATTAAATAAAGAATAACAGTCAATGCAACAGACAAATCAAAAGAAAACTAACCAAACAACAAATTCCAAAATACATTTAAAAACAATCATTTATTAAGAGAATCAGAGTTCTTGCACTCGGGCTCCAGCAGGGGGGTATCATACACTTATAGCTACACTTACAAGCACTGCACGGCAGAGAGACACTCGCAAGCACACGACCTAAGGGTACACAGACAACACAGATAGAAAGTAAGCATACACATAGTAAAACAACACAAATACAACATTCCCTCTTCCCAACACATAACTGGCATCCCCACACAACAACAACAACAGCAATATAACTGTAAAATAAGGAAAGGTGATGGGAAGACAATATGCAAATTAAGAACAAGTCAATGCGCAATCGCGCTGAACAGTCTCCAGAGAGAGGACAATACTCAGGGCTAGGACGGTACAGTACTTACTCTTTTGAACTCGGATGTAATGTTCTCGATTTCAAAGGTTATCTTGCAAGAAAAGTAATGTCTCTGTAAGATAAGGAACACAATACATGCATGTGTTAATTGTTATTCTTTTAAAATGATTCACGGATACTTCACTAAGAATCTTTAATGCCTAGCCGTTATGACACACAGACAGAAAACACATGTCCTGGTACTCCTATTGAAGTCGGGTTTACACGTTTACAGTACACAGCATCGCGTGTATATATATATATATATATATATATATATATATATATATGTAGGTTTTTTTAAATCTTTAAAAATGACATTTAAAACTTTTCCTTAAACCCCCTAAGACTACACAACTGTCTGGGTTTATAAATAAACTCCAACACAGGCGGAGGTGAGAAATGGGAAAACGCACAGCAGGCTTGTTTTTACGCACAGCGAAAATGTGGACATGACCACTGCAGAAATATTCCAGCTGTGCTGCAATATCGTGGGTGACTCAGCATTGTTATACAAGAACAAATTTAACCTAAATATTGCACAACACACAACGCACACACAGGGCCAGAGCTGCATGGGTGTTAAACGCCACTGTGTCACCACAAATACGCAGAAATACGCACAATATAGAAAATGTGCATGAGTGGAGTTGTTATAAATTATAAATCCACAAATAATACATGAAACCATACAAACTTAACATCATTTCAATTTAAGATTTAATATTTTCATAAACAGAAACAAAAGTGTGTTTTCAACTTAGCACACAGCACATTGCATTAAGTCCAACTCTGGATACTGAAAAGTCACAAACAAATTCCATATAGTGCTTATATTTATTTTAGTTATTTCGAGTTAGTTATTATGAAGTTAGGACTTCATTAACTATTTTCTTTTCATATTGAGTTTTAGAGGGATTGCCACTGTATGTAAACGCTTAAAAAAAATCAGAAACAGACGTGGGAGTTGGACAGATAACAAACTGGCACCGGACATGAATCAGAAGAATTGTCGCGATGACCCGGCCAACAGTGTGTATTTGAAAAATTATATAATGATTCCTTAACACAAATGGAGCTCCTCGACCACAATTTGTGCAAAACTGCTGAATCAAGGAACAAGATGAATCATCTCGCCATATCTCCCTCAGCTGCCTGGTGAGCAACGGCTTGCAAAGAAGAAAGAAAAAAGCAGACTACTTGTACTATATTACTAATATGACTTCGTTACCTTCACATGTGTTATGCTTTGCGTGTAGAGGTGTCCCCTACGGACAAGGTGGGCACCACAATTAAGATCTTAATACTGTATGTCTGGAAGAACTGGAGGAATTGATAATTCATGGATGGATTATTAAGTGTACCACTAATATTACAATCACTGCTTTACAAATTGTGCAAACTGTAGACACACAACCAAGAAGCAGATATATTACAAAATCAATCAATACAATTACCTTTAACTCCTGGAGCAGGCTTTCATCTAGTAATGCAGTGTCAATAAGATCATCATTGGCTTCCTTGATGGAGAAAAGAGAACAAATCATTTTCAGGTCAATAAACAAGATTGAAATACTGGTCCTGTAAACTGGAATGTATCCAAACCTCTGGAAAAGCATAAAGCAAAAGTACCTATTAGGATGCTGCAGTATAGTGTTCATTTTACAGCTGTGTGTGTGTGTGTGTATGCACTCTTGCACCCTTCATTATATGCCATAATCACATAATAATCTCTTATCTTCTCAAAAGCAGTTCTCAGCTCCTTTAGTCTGGAGGGGAAAGTTTTGATGAAGGTGTAGCACTCATCCCTGCAGAAGGTCTTCTTGTAAAATTCAGTTTCTGAGAGTAGTGCCACTGCCAGAAGACACAAACAGCTGAGTCTGGAGAAAGCCATTGTGAGTTGCCTTCTTAGGTGCGTTCTTGACAAATATTGCAATGATGGTTAAGTTAAGAGAGCAAGTGTACAACATCATTCGCACCTCAGTGTTTATATACAGAACTCTTTGAATCAATTTCCTGTTCGCCTAACGGAGGCAAATGAGGGTTCCTGGCACTCCCCCATCATCGTCTGTGTCATCAGCTGTGATTCTGAAAATTACCTCAGTAGTGTGAGGTGATGTGTTGTTGTTTTTTTAATGCAAACCATGTTGTAGGGGAAAGTTTTTTTTCATGTTACAAAATAGGAAAACTATACTCCACCTCTCTCGTACACCAAGTAATTGGTATATGTCATCAATTGAATATCTTTCTATATGTATATTTTTCTGCTGATGTGTATTGTAAAGAATAGCAACATGTTATATCCCATATCTGGTTCAGTGCATAATTAAACCTTTTATAATTTTAATGTATACAGTCATTTTCTAGGGAAACAGGCAGATTCCAAAAGCAGTGATTTTTTGTGTGTGTGATGCTTTTCACTGCAATATTGTCAAGATTGAAACATGCACTCCCTAGACTCTGTCAATACTGTATGTTTAGTTTGGTAAAAGTGAATGTAAAGGTATTATCTTGGTGAGTATTCAAACTTGTGAGTCCCTGGCTCCAGAGGACTCCCAAACACTGAAAGAAAAACATTTTAAAATAACATTTTTGACTCTGAGTTATGTGTGTTTTTTGTTCCAACAGGCAGTGTGACTGGTCTGCGGCTATTATTTTTAACAATACATGTATGCTATAATGGTAGAAAAACTCAAACACCATGCTTAAAAAAAAAGAACCTTTTAGAAAGTATATTAAATAATGAAATTATGTACAGTGAGGGAAAAAAGTATTTGATCCCCTGCTGATTTTGTACGTTTGCCCACTGACAAAGAAATGATCAGTCTATAATTTTAATGGTAGGTGTATTTTAACAGTGAGAGACAGAATAACAAAAAAATCCACAAAAACGCATTTCAAAAAAGTTATAAATTGATTTGCATGTTAATGAGGGAAATAAGTATTTGACCCCTTCGACTTAGTACTTGGTGGCAAAACCCTTGTTGGCAATCAGAGGTCAGACGTTTCTTGTAGTTGGCCAACAGGTTTGCACACATCTCAGGAGGGATTTTGTCCCACTCCTCTTTGCAGATCCTCTCCAAGTCATTAAGGTTTTCGAGGCTGACGTTTGGCAACTCAAACCTTCAGCTCCCTCCACAGATTTTCTATGGGATTAAGGTCTGGAGACTGGCTAGGCCACTCCAGGACCTTAATGTGCTTCTTCTTGAGCCACTCCTTTGTTGCCTTGGCTGTGTGTTTTGGGTTATTGTCATGCTGGTCATCCACGACCCATTTTCAATGCCCTGGCTGAGGGAAGGAGGTTCTCACCCAAGATTTGACGGTACATGGCCCCGTCCATCGTCCCTTTGATGCGGTGCAGTTGTCCTGTCCCCTTAGCAGAAAAACACCCCCAAAGCATAATGTTTCCACCTCCATGTTTGACGGTGGGGATGGTGTTCTTGGGGTCATTCCTCCTCCTCCAAACACGGCAAGTTGAGTTGATGCCAAAGAGCTCGATTTTGGTCTCATCTGACCACAACACTTTCACCCAGTTCTCCTCTGAATCATTCAGATGTTCATTGGCAAACTTCAGACGGGCCTGTACATGTGCTTTCTTGAGCAGGGGGACCTTGCGGGCGCTGCAGGATTTCAGTCCTTCACGGCGTAGTGTGTAACCAATTGTTTTCTTGGTGACTATGGTCCCAGCTGCCTTGAGATAATTAACAAGATCCTCCCGTGTAGTTCTGGGCTGATTCCTCACCGTTCTCATGATCATTGAAACTCCACGAGGTGAGATCTTGCATGGAAACCCAGACCGAGGGAGACTGACAGTTTTTTTGTGTTTCTTCCATTTGAGAATAATCACACCAACTGTTGTCACCTTCTCACCAAGCTGCTTGGCGATGGTCTTGTAGCCCATTCCAGCCTTGTGTAGGTCTACAATCTTGTCCCTGACATCCTTGGACAGCTCTTTGGTCTTGGCCATGGTGGAGAGTTTGGAATCTGATTGATCGATTGCTTCTGTGGACAGGTGTCTTTGATACAGGTAAGGCGCTGAGATTAGGAGCACTCCCTTTAAGAGAGTTCTCCTAATCTCAGCTCGTTACCTGTATAAAAGACACCTGGGAGCCAGAAATCTTGCTGATTGATAGGGGATCAAATACTTATTTCCCTCATTAACATGCAAATCAATTTATAACTTTTTTGAAATGCGTTTTTGTGGATTTTTTTGTTATTCTGTCTCTCACTGTTAAAATACACCTACCATTAAAATTATAGACTGATCATTTCTTTGTCAGTGGGCAAACGTACAAAATCAGCAGGGGATCAAATACTTTTTTCCCTCACTGTACATAATTTCATTATTTAATATACTTTCTAAAAGGTTCTTTTTTTTTAAGCATGGTGTTTGAGTTTTTCTACCATTATAGCATACATGTATTGTTAAAAATAATAGCCGCAGACCAGTCACACTGCCTGTTGGAACAAAAAACACACATAACTCAGAGTCAAAAATGTTATTTTAAAATGTTTTTCTTTCAGTGTTTGGGAGTCCTCTGGAGCCAGGGACTCACAAGTTTGAATACTCACCAAGATAATACCTTTACATTCACTTTTACCAAACTAAACATACAGTATTGACAGAGTCTAGGGAGTGCATGTTTCAATCTTGACAATATTGCAGTGAAAAGCATCACACACACAAAAAATCACTGCTTTTGGAATCTGCCTGTTTCCCTAGAAAATGACTGTATACATTAAAATTATAAAAGGTTTAATTATGCACTGAACCAGATATGGGATATAACATGTTGCTATTCTTTACAATACACATCAGCAGAAAAATATACATATAGAAAGATATTCAATTGATGACATATACCAATTACTTGGTGTACGAGAGAGGTGGAGTATAGTTTTCCTATTTTGTAACATGAAAAAAAACTTTCCCCTACAACATGGTTTGCATTAAAAAAACAACAACACATCACCTCACACTACTGAGGTAATTTTCAGAATCACAGCTGATGACACAGACGATGATGGGGGAGTGCCAGGAACCCTCATTTGCCTCCGTTAGGCGAACAGGAAATTGATTCAAAGAGTTCTGTATATAAACACTGAGGTGCGACTGATGTTGTACACTTGCTCTCTTAACTTAACCATCATTGCAATATTTGTCAAGAACGCACCTAAGAAGGCAACTCACAATGGCTTTCTCCAGACTCAGCTGTTTGTGTCTTCTGGCAGTGGCACTACTCTCAGAAACTGAATTTTACAAGAAGACCTTCTGCAGGGATGAGTGCTACACCTTCATCAAAACTTTCCCCTCCAGACTAAAGGAGCTGAGAACTGCTTTTGAGAAGATAAGAGATTATTATGTGATTATGGCATATAATGAAGGGTGCAAGAGTGCATACACACACACACACACAGCTGTAAAATGAACACTATACTGCAGCATCCTAATAGGTACTTTTGCTTTATGCTTTTCCAGAGGTTTGGATACATTCCAGTTTACAGGACCAGTATTTCAATCTTGTTTATTGACCTGAAAATGATTTGTTCTCTTTTCTCCATCAAGGAAGCCAATGATGATCTTATTGACACTGCATTACTAGATGAAAGCCTGCTCCAGGAGTTAAAGGTAATTGTATTGATTGATTTTGTAATATATCTGCTTCTTGGTTGTGTGTCTACAGTTTGCACAATTTGTAAAGTCTCTCACTGTTAAAATACACCCACCATTAAAAGTATAGACTGATCATTTCTTTGTCAGTGGGCAAACGTACAAAATCAGCAGGGGATCAAATACTTTTTTCCCCCACTGTAACATTGACATTTTGTTGACACAATGCGCAAATCACAAATTTCAAAATCACCACATCAGTACACTATTTCATATAATTTCAAAAATCTGACCATATTTCTTAAACAAGATGGTAGCACATACATATTGTAATGCACCAATAAAACTTAAAATAACCATATGCACATAGCTAAGAAGAAAAATACATACATACATATATACATATACATATATATATATATACACCGATCAGCCATAACATTATGACCAACTGCCTAATATTGTGTAGGTCCCCCTTTTGCCGCCAAAACAGCCCTGACCCGTCGAGGCATGGACTCCACTAGACCTCTGAAGGTGTGCTGTGGTATCTGGCACCAAGACATCAGCAGCAGATCCTTTAAGTCCTGTAAGTTGCGAGGTGGGGCCTCCATGGATCGGACTTGTTTGTCCAGCACATCCCACAGATGCTCGATTGGATTGAGATCTGGGGAATTTGGAGGCCAAGTCAACACCTTGAACTCGTGATTCATCAGACCAGGCCACCTTCTTCCATTGCTCTGTGGTCCAGTTCTGATGCTCACGTGCCCATTGTAGGCGCTTTCGGCAGTGGACAGGGGTCAGCATGGGCACCCTGACTGGTCTGCAGCTATGCAGCCCCATACGCAACAAACTGTGATGCACTGTGTGTTCTGACACCTTTCTATCAGAACCAGCATTCACTTTTTCAGCAATTTGAGCTACAGTAGCTCGTCTGTTGGATCAAACCACACGGGCCAACCTTCGTTCCCCACGTGCATCAATGAGCCTTGGCCGCCCATGACCCTGTCGCCAGTTCACCGCTTTTCCTTTCTTGGACCACTTTTGATAGGTACTGACCACTGCAGACCGGGAACACCCCACAAGAGCTGCAGCTTTGAAAAACAAAAACATGGCAAAACATCCGTAAGCCTGTAATTATGTAAAATAAAAATAAAAACACACTGATAAATTATCTGACATATATGTAATTCTTTATACATTGTTTTTTCTGAACATTGCGATTACATAAATCATAAAAGAAAAAAGAAAACACGATCACGCTGTTTTACCGAATACATGCACATACTGATAATAAATATATATATACACAGTTCAAATTGGGATTTTATTTTCAGATGAGGAATTAAGGTGAATTCAGATGAAGAGTAAAGCATAGAATCCTGATGTGGCTGGAGATTCGAAATCATTGCAAACCGTCAATCGAGGTACATGAACATCATTGTTTTTTTAATATACAAGACAAGATTTCGGGCAAAGCAGGCCTCTTGATTCTATCACAATAGGCTGTGACCTTTCCAAAATGAGCCTCCGCAAAATTGTAGGTGGTGATGTCATGTTAAACCATTTATAAGCACTTTTCTGGGCCTTGGATCCCTGACGACTACCCCAAAAGAGCCCCTAGGGCAGGGAGGAGAATGTCTGGAAGGGGAGGGTTGGGTGAAGGTTGCGAGTGGTGAAAAGGGGTGGACAGAGGGGAGAATACTGCCAAGCAACCGAACAGCCCCACTCCCTCCTCCAGCGAAAGCGGGGGTTGCAGAGTCCGGAACATCGGGCCCCGCCGTGGTGGACCGCCCCCCTGAAACGAAAAACAGACCAGCCATGCCAGCACCTGTGAGAGTGGAGAGCAGAGCCTCGGGAGCCAGGTCGAAGGACAGCGTAGCTGAGACCGTCGCGCAGGTGAGAGCCAGCCCTCCCTCCGGCTGCGACAGGCTGGTGGTGAGAAAGAAAGTCCCGGAACCATTGCAGCTGGAGGGTGAACTAGATCAGGTGCTGGCTCGAATTGAGAGAAAAGCCAAAGCCAGAAACATCTGCGCTGCACAGGGGTCCGGCAAGGGGAGCAATGCAAAACTGCCAGCACAACAGAAGGGTGCCTCCTCTAGCCACCTCAGAGATGTCACGGTGACCTCAGCCAGCAGTGGAGGTAAGGGGGACAGAGAAGCGGCTAACCCATGGTCTGACCCTCCAGGGGTTTCTTACCTGGGGGAGGGGGCCGTGGAGAAATTCACAGAGATGTTGGGCGCCAGGACCTCTGTGACAGAGGAGGAGTTGACCAGACAAACAAGGGAGAGAAGGGACACTCCAACCCCCCCCTCCCTAAGGGGATCTATAGGTGGGGAGTGGGGGGGGTGAAAGACACTCCTCCTAACACACTTGGTCCAGGGGTCCTTGGGCCCCCACCTCATGTCTGCTCCTCATCTCCTGAGGCGCAGAGCCCAACCTGACACACTGGTCTCAGTAGTACAGATATTGAGTCAAGCTTCCCATGTGCACCTGGACTGGCTCTTTGTCTCTCTCTGCAGGTCTGTGAGGATGCTGGGGGGGGGGCAGTACACCATCTCCTCTTTAATCCTGCATTAACCAAAGCAGACAGCCCCCTCCCTTCTATGTCATCCTATACTACACCCACCAGGCCCAGTCCTCTCCTCAGGTACTACCTCCCATCTCCCATCATGTCCTATGCATTCCCAACCAGACTGGGACCACTCCCCTCAGCTCCTATTCCCATCTTAATCTACTCTCTCTTTCTTTCCCAATCTCATCCTATCCCTTTTTACATCCTGCCCTACCATAACCCTGTCTCTATGCATTGATTAGTATTACATCCCTCAGCCTGGATTCAAACCGATTCAAACTGGTCAAATATCTGGTATGTCAACCTCACACTGCCCCTCCTGAGACTAAAATACCACAAACAATCGACTTTCATAAAACAAGGAGAGACAGCAGGATCTGAACCCAAACCCTCCAGGATGGAGAGTAGACCTTTATGCCGTGGCCCACGAGAGACTACATCCAGTTGGTCCAAAATCTTGTATATCTACCAAACATTGCCCCCTTCTGGCACAAAAATTAAAGACAACCAATAGATACCAACTCAGGACTTGGTAGTTTCCAGGGAAGTGCTACAGGCACTTGGCAGGTGTGAAAGTAATGCTCTGCAGTGAAGATGTGGGATAGGCACCTCACACTGCCCACTCTGGCACAAAACTAACCACCACACTGGCATTTTCGGAAGACAGGGTTTGGACCCACATCCTGCTAGCTTATACAACCTGTAATATGCTGTGAGGCAGAAGGGACTACATATGTGCTATTTATTTTGATTGCCCCTATGTCCCGTTCCCCTGAGCTATTAACTATGACTTCACATCTTGTCTGCAATGATTAGCTGACAAATCTAGGATGTAGGACTTAACTGTGTATTTTCACTTATGTATTTTTGGACGTAATTGTACTATTTTGTGATCTGTAATTCCAGACTGTATTGCACTGTTATATTGTTCTTATGGTTTGTAAGTCACCCTGGATAAGAGTGTCTGCTAATAAATCAATAATCAAATAATAATAATTTGCTTGTTCTTGTTCTTCAAGATATCTTGAATGTCTACCTACCACTGCCCCCTCTGGCACAAAAACCAAAGGCAACCAACACATTTTAAGAAGGAAGATGCTACACTAGGATTAGAACCCAAGACTTACTAGCTTTTAGTCTAGTATTCTGCATGGTGAGCTACAAGGGATGTCCAAGCAGGAGCTTGAAGATCTGCTATATCCACCTCACAGAGAATCCTCTGGCAGCAAAACACAGCACAAACAACATATTTACAAAGAAAGATACTTCACTAGAATTTGACCACAGGTCCTGTTAAGTCTCCATGGCAGCACACAAGGCAGTGAGCCACAATCACAAACCTTCTAATCTTCTAAAGTTGTTGTATATCATCCTCACACTGCCCCCCTGGCAGTAAAACAAAGCACGAGCAGCAGATCTTTAGAAGATGGGGGTTCTACAGGATTTAAACTCAGGACTTGCCAGCTTTGAGATTAGCACTACCACTTCAGGTCTCAGAACTTCAAGCTGGAAGCCACAAAGGTGCACGTGTGTGTGTGTGTGTGTGTGAGATCTGAGACAGGAAGCAGGGCTGACATCACCAGACCTGTTTCACAGCCAGGAGGAAGTTGTTGTGTTCCAAATCTTTTCGAGAAATACAGAAATAGGAAGAGGAAAATAAAGGAGAAATTTCCCAAATTTAAAAAAGTGCAATCGGGACACATTCCGAATGTATAATACAAATAAAACAATTACAGTTAAATTATTACAATCCACGCCTCTGATTCTAACATTCTCACTGCATACTGGGGTCCCTGGGTGGAAACACATCAGAAGGAACTGTTTTGGTATAGTTTGCAGAAATGCTGATTATGCATTAAGAATATTAAGTTCATATATACACTCACCTAAAGGATTATTAGGAACACCATACTAATACTGTGTTTGACCCCCTTTCGCCTTCAGAACTGCCTTAATTCTACGTGGCATTGATTCAACAAGGTGCTGAAAGCATTCTTTAGAAATGTTGGCCCATATTGATAGGATAGCATCTTGCAGTTGATGGAGATTTGTGGGATGCACATCCAGGGCACGAAGCTCCCGTTCCACCACATCCCAAAGATGCTCTATTGGGTTGAGATCTGGTGACTGTGGGGGCCAGTTTAGTACAGTGAACTCATTGTCATGTTCAAGAAACCAATTTGAAATGACTCGACCTTTGTGACATGGTGCATTATCCTGCTGGAAGTAGCCATCAGAGGATGGGTACATGGTGGTCATAAAGGGATGGACATGGTCAGAAACAATGCTCAGGTAGGCCGTGGCATTTAAACGATGCCCAATTGGCACTAAGGGGCCTAAAGTGTACCAAGAAAACATCCCCCACACCATTACACCACCACCACCAGCCTGCACAGTGGTAACAAGGCATGATGGATCCATGTTCTCATTCTGTTTACGCCAAATTCTGACTCTACCATCTGAATGTCTCAACAGAAATCGAGACTCATCAGACCAGGCAACATTTTTCCAGTCTTCAACTGTCCAATTTTGGTGAGCTTGTGCAAATTGTAGCCTCTTTTTCCTATTTGTAGTGGAGATGAGTGGTACCCGGTGGGGTCTTCTGCTGTTGTAGCCCATCCGCCTCAAGGTTGTAAGTGTTGTGGCTTCACAAATGCTTTGCATACCTCGGTTGTAACGAGTGGTTATTTCAGTCAAAGTTGCTCTTCTGTCAGCTTGAATCAGTCGGCCCATTGTCCTCTGACCTCTAGCATCAACAAGGCATTTTCGCCCACAGGACTGCCGCATACTGGATGTTTTTCCCTTTTCACACCATTCTTTGTAAACCCTAGAAATGGTTGTGCGTGAAAAATCCCAGTAACTGAGCAGATTGTGAAATACTCAGACCGGCCCGTCTGGCACCAACAACCATGCCACGCTCAAAATTGCTTAAATCACCTTTCTTTCCCATTCAGACATTCAGTTTGGAGTTCAGGAGATTGTCTTGACCAGGACCACACCCCTAAATGCATTGAAGCAACTGCCATGTGATTGGTTGGTTAGATAATTGCATTAATGAGAAATTGAACAGGTGTTCCTAATAATCCTTTAGGTGAGTGTATATATATATATATATATATATATATATATATATATATATATATATATATACAGTGGGGGAAAAAAGTATTTGATCCCCTGCTGATTTTGTACGTTTGCCCACTGACAAAGAAATGATCAGTCTATAATTTTAATGGTAGGTGTATTTTAACAGTGAGAGACAGAATAACAACAACAAAATCCAGAAAAACGCATTTCAAAAAAGTTATAAATTGATTTGCATGTTAATGAGGGAAATAAGTATTTGACCCCTTCGACTTAGTACTTGATGGCAAAACCCTTGTTGGCAATCACAGAGGTCAGACGTTTCTTGTAGTTGGCCAATAGGTTTGCACACATCTCAGGAGGGATTTTGTCCCACTCCTCTTTGCAGATCCTCTCCAAGTCATTAAGGTTTCGAGGCTGACGTTTGGCAACTCGAACCTTCAGCTCCCTCCACAGATTTTCTATGGGATTAAGGTCTGGAGACTGGCTAGGCCACTCCAGGACCTTAATGTGCTTCTTCTTGAGCCACTCCTTTGTTGCCTTGGCTGTGTGTTTTGGGTTATTGTCATGCTGGTCATCCACGACCCATTTTCAATGCCCTGGCTGAGGGAAGGAGGTTCTCACCCAAGATTTGACGGTACATGGCCCCGTCCATCGTCCCTTTGATGCGGTGCCGTTGTCCTGTCCCCTTAGCAGAAAAACACCCCCAAAGCATAATGTTTCCACCTCCATGTTTGACGGTGGGGATGGTGTTCTTGGGGTCATTCCTCCTCCTCCAAACACGGCGAGTTGAGTTGATGCCAAAGAGCTCCATTTTGGTCTCATCTGACCACAACACTTTCACCCAGTTCTCCTCTGAATCATTCAGATGTTCATTGGCAAACTTCAGACGGGCCTGTACATGTGCTTTCTTGAGCAGGGGGACCTTGCGGGCGCTGCAGGATTTCAGTCCTTCACGGCGTAGTGTGTAACCAATTGTTTTCTTGGTGACTATGGTCCCAGCTGCCTTGAGATAATTAACAAGATCCTCCCGTGTAGTTCTGGGCTGATTCCTCACCGTTCTCATGATCATTGAAACTCCACGAGGTGAGATCTTGCATGGAAACCCACACCGAGGGAGACTGACAGTTATTTTGTGTTTCTTCCATTTGAGAATAATCACACCAACTGTTGTCACCTTCTCACCAAGCTGCTTGGCGATGGTCTTGTAGCCCATTCCAGCCTTGTGTAGGTCTACAATCTGTCCCTGACATCCTTGGACAGGTCTTTGGTCTTGGCCATGGTGGAGAGTTTGGAATCTGATTGATTTAAGAGAGTGCTCCTAATCTCAGCTCGTTACCTGTATAAAAGACACCTGGGAGCCAGAAATCTTGCTGATTGATAGGGGATCAAATACTTATTTCCCTCATTAATATGCAAATCAATTTATAACTTTTTTGAAATGCGTTTTTGTGGATTTTTTTGTTATTCTGTCTCTCACTGTTAAAATACACCTACCATTAAAATTATAGACTGATCATTTCTTTGTCAGTGGGCAAACGTACAAAATCAGCAGGGGATCACTGTATATATATATATATATATATATATATATATATATATATATATATATTAATTTATGTAAATAATCTCGTACGTTTTTACCGTCAGCAGCATCCCCCCCCTTTCCACCGCCAACCTTTGGTAGGTGGGGGTCCTCAGCCAAACTCTGGGTGGCAGAGGGGTCCCTGGGTCAAAAAGGTTTGGGAACCCCTGCTCTAGATGACTAGAGCAATGCTGCAAACATGGGATTGACATGAGCAAAATCATGTTTTTATTGTTCAGTCTTCTGCTGCAAAATGAAATATGGACATGGAAACGATCATAGACATTTACACCGGCTGGGATTACCCCAAAACGTCAACACAGCTTCCACTTTCAAACTACAAACCTGCTGCTTCATAGTGTGTTTTGTGTGTAATCTGGGACACCTAGTTTGAGGGAAGAGTTTCATTTGAACACTGTGTTGGAAACCTTAAAGTGGAATCACATCATTTATTCACTTCATAATAACCTGACTGCTGTTTTAATAGATTAAAGGGTTACTGACATGCCCTGCCCGTGCTCTTCAGTCCCAACGGACCCCTGCTAACTTTCACTGCCATGTGTTTTCCCGTCAGGCCACAGAGAGCTGCTGTTTCCTGATTTCTACCTCCAGAGCATCCTGCCCCATCTGCGCAAAGTTCCCACCCAGGCCAGGCGATACATCAGCCGTCTGGACAACGGCCTCCTGTCCACCTACCATCACCTGCGCCAGTGTGTGAGTACCAGCGCTGGAGATGCAGAGACAGCGTTTTAAAGATGCTACTGTAATAATGCAGGACAGCCACTAGAGGGCTCTGCTACATCACCTGCAGTTCAATAATGTGGTACCTGTCAGCTGCGTTTTAATTAGTAGTATTAATATTCTAGGACTGTCTAAGTTGGTTATAATATTTCCTTCCCCAGCGTATTGAAAAGGACTGAAATTATGCACCTCAGAAGAAAATGTGCAGAATGATTATAAGCATTCCGTTTCTTCTCTGTGACTGCAAAGTGTCCGCAGCACATTTGACAAGGTCGGTCACCTGTGATTTCTGACAGATTGTCCAGCCAGCTGTGTATCAGCATAACATTGTCAATCTCAGCAATATAGTAATGCTAGTGGGGCTGGCACTAACATATGAATGTCTAACTTCAAACCCCCAGTCAGTCGTGTCACAGGAACATTGGTGGCAGGAATTAAAATCACTATATCAAATTAATATGCAATTTAAAGACTTTGATGTATTTCAACACCATGTTTTGACAGATGGATGTTTACAAATATGAAAATCTATTTTTGTAAAAATAATATTTTTATTTGTATTTATTATATTTTACAATATTTTTGTCTTCAGATTTATATATCATAAAGTACACATTGTACACTCAAGCTCTGATACTTTGTGGAGTACATCAATTATAGTTGTTATAGGTCATTTTAAATAAAACCCTTTAAGCATAACTCAGAAAGACTTCTTATTTTGTGGCTTGTATTATTTGGTATATAAAATAAAATAAATAAGAACTATGTATGATAACAAAGACACACGTGTTTTTAAAATCAAATTATTTATTTACACCTGCTTAAAGCATCATACTCTTTCATTGTTAAAACAATTTCCTCACAAATAACCATAAACTGGAACCATTCCGTTTATGTACTGAATATATCAAGATGTAACAAAACATCTACCGCAAATTAAGTTTAAACTTTTTAAACCTTATTGTTAAACTTCCAAGAATACACACTGTATAACAGTTACTGAAATCTTAAATTATTATCATATATAATTAGAACACCAGTCAATAACAGTCTCAATATATAATATATAAATATTACTCATAAATACCTACAGTGTTTTTACACGCGATTTCTATCAGAATAACATGACATTCTTTAAAGTGAAGTGGCCAGTGGCTCCAGTACAGATTTGTATTTCAAATGCACTTCCTATGAGACCAGCTGATAAGAACACCTTCCAAGTAAGACCAAAAGCACAAAGCACTGTAATATAGCAACAATTTAAGTAGTAAAGCTATTTAAATACTCAGAATAAATAAATCTATAAATAAATGCTATCTTATGTCGTGGTAAAGCAGACAGACTTGCAGCCCTTGCACCGGAGAGCTGTGGGTGTCTCTCGTTTTCTCCTGGCTGAGGTCTGTGCTTCTCAGTTGTGTCTGAAGTTCTCCAGCCAGTCCAGAAGGAAGTCCAGCTCTCCAATGGCCTTCACCGCCGCTGCCTTCACGTTCAGCTGCGACAGGAGGACAGGTGACTTATTATCACAGGAAGAAACCCCTTGTATCAGGCATTCGTCTCTGCTTTGTTTTGAATTGAGCATGAGTTGCACTCTCAATACACTTTGCCGTGCCTGTCACTCAGTGGCTTCATATTTATTTTCATGGCTCACACCTTCAACCTGTAAAACCCGCGGGTCTCTTTACCTTATTGAAGGTTGTCTGGATGGCCTCGACCTTCAGCCTGGTCTCCTCCTCGCAGTGGCAGTGCATGTGGGCATGCTGGACACGGGGAAACAACAGGTTAGTCAAGCAGGCCAAGGAAGAGGCGTTGTTACAAGACTGACTCTTCACAATGTGCGGGTTTAACCCTATACAGTCTCTTTTGAGTTTAATTTGTCTTATCACCTAAGTCACCTACTAAATATCTGCATGCCTTGTACATTACAAATAAATTCACCGACAGGCTACTGGCCCTACTGAGGACACAGTGATCTGTGGCCCCAGGCGGCGTCCACGACAGGCACTCACACACTGGCGCAGGTCTCTCTTGATGCTGAGGAAGGAGTTGGCCAGGTTGCTGGTCCGGCGGCGCACCTGGGGGCTGCTGGTGCTGTATTGGCTGAACACGCTCTCCACATAGAAGCGCAGCAGCTGGCGCAGGAAGCAGCAGCTCTCGGACGCCTGCCAGCGAGACACACACACCCCTCAGTATGAGTCACACACACATGCAGCGCCTGCATTTATTGCCGGAAGTTTCTTTTCCTATTCTGTTACAAAGGAGTGGTAATTTACAGGCCTTGTTGTCAAGATACTGTTCTGTCGAGCCAAAATGGATGCCAAGCAACAGTGTTAATATATCAGAAAGCAGAGATGATGGCTTGTGACCCAAAGTGCAAAAGCCCATTCTGTGCGTATTATTTATTTACATGTATAATATTTTCAGCATTTTATAATGTGTCTACAATTATAGCAAATTCATTCATAAAGTATGTTGCGTGAGGTCCCGTGGTCCCTAATTAAAACAGCTACAGTATTAATAAGGCATAAACTTTAATTCCTATTATTTAAGCATATTTATGAGGCGCAGACACACTGTATGAGTCAGTGGGCCCCGACCCCCCAGTCACAGTCACACTGCTGTAAACACACACCTGCACATTCTTCATGGTGTTTTCTTTCAGCAGCCGGATGCCCATGTTGTCATCCTCCTTGACCTGTGGAAACACAAACCCGTGTCAGAAGCAAGTTCCCAGCCAGCAGAGTCTACACCCGATATCCTACTGCACAGAGCCTGCTGAAAATGACATCTTCTGAGGCGGGCCGAGCAGCTGCAGGACTGTCTGCGGATTACCCATCTGACAGGTAGAGTTGTGTCGCATTCCTGCACACTGCGGCTCAGGGCAGGGCAGGGCAGGACCATGCAGGCCACGGCTGGAGTTGCTAGCATGAGTTGGCATCTCTATTCTCACTTGTCATTGGCAGACAGCATCTCGAGCAGCGGAGTGACGCTGCAACCCGGGGACTTTTTTAACAACTGGGAGGCAGCTTGACTGTAAGCCGTGTCAAGGCCAGGTATGGCAGGAAGCTTGGGCTGATTCCATACAAGCTGACCTGATAATGGTCCGCTTCCTGTGATGCCTCCATCACGTGGGGAAGAAAGGGATGCCACACCAAAAGTAACACAAAGGTTTCAAATAAATAAACACCCTCACACCCCGTCAAGTCCCCCTGAAACCCCATAGTGACTGTGTGGCTTACAATGGCGTGCCGAATCTCGTGGAAGTATTCTCGCAGCTCCTTGGTGTGGACGGTGACAGAGCAGCTCCCGAGACGCACATGGTGTCCAGCAGCAGGCGGGACAGACAGGGACAGCAGGACGGACACGGCCATCAGGGCAGCGCTCAGCAGACAGGACACGTTCACAGTGGCAGCCATTACTTCTCACCAGGTAACCTGCAGACGTCAAGGTCCGGGGGATTTAGACATGCAACGTTTTTGTCTTTAAATAGACAATATTCCACTCATTCAAACTAAATAACTTACATAGAGAGACACTTATAAAAAGAGACAAGTCATGTACACTAATGATTAAACAAAACATATGTATCTATAAATAAAACTTAGATAATTCTCTATATATTTGTGCCTCAAAAGTATTTGACAGGTAGTTGAGCAAATGCAGTTATCCATCTAAAGCAAGGATCTGAAACTGATTTTGAGATCAAAGAATACATTTTTTTTTTTAAATTCTCTCATCAGTTAAAATGCAAGACCTTTTGATTGTTTATAAGATCTTGGTGACATAATGTCTGCTGTGTGATTAATTTACATTTGCATCTAATCTAATAGCTTGTTACACACCTGTAGTTGTTTAGACTTAAAATATCGGAAAGAAAATAAGTCCTACATTAGCAGGTTCCTTGCCATTAATGTATTGTTTAAAAACACAAAAGACTGTTTGTATTAATGTGTCACATTCAGTCGTATTCTAGTTCTATCCCCCAACAAACTGCCAAGAAGACATTTCTTCAATCTCTCAAGCAGTGGCTTCAGAAAGGGCTTACCTTTGTGCAGTAGGAGTCAGAGATGTCTTTGGGTCGAGGAGACTCTTGGCAACTGGTGGATGTGACCATGCTGATGCAGAGTCTCCTTTATATAGGGTGAACTTGGGGTTTTCTGAGCTATGCAGCATCCATGGGTTTTACATCTAGTGAATTCTTGAATAGCAGGAAATAGCATTGTTTTAAAGGTGGAAGTTGCCAATCAACCAACTGAACAGGTATCGTGATGGGAAGGACCGACTGGAAGAAAATCTGTCAACGTCAGTTAGCTTAAGACCTGGTAGTTGGCAAACTTTCCAGCTTTTTGCAGCTGTTTGGGGTTTTGGAAAGGATTACAAGAGTTGTGCGTGTAATTAAGGCAATGACATCACCTAAGACTTAAATGCACGAACCTGTATAATACAAAAAGGAAGTAAAGGATACATAATGTCTGTGATTTAATTAGAACCCAAATATCTGTTATGTATTCAGATTTGCTCTCAAAAAAAAAAGTATTACAATTTCACAATAAGGGTTTCTGCTCAAGCTGTGTGCTGATCCAAGACCACAACTATTTTATGAAAATGAGCAGAACCAAACCGACAAAATATTTTAATGTTTATGCTTGTGTGAATCTACTATTATTAATTATTTATTTATCTATCCTTCTATCAACTTATCTATCTATCTATATATATATATATATATATATATATATATATATATATATATATATATATATATATATATATCCAAATAGCAAGGCCTTAGGCAGTCACACCCAGTCTATTGTCACTAGATAATTAGAGCTAGAACTTTGCCAAACATTTTCTTAAACACCATTTCCTCCTGCTAAAGATTTTTGTTCCATCACAGACTATTGCATTATTTGACATTCACTCTGCCCAAAATATCTTCTACTGCAACATGTAAAAGACCTGTCTGGTTGCAGCTGTCCAATGACATACTGCAGTAGCAATGCAGAAAACCTTTCTGGAAATTCATATATGTGCCCAAGGCATTTTTCTTGCCATTTTTCTTGTTTAGTTTTTCTCACCCAATTCCTTGCTTCCCCGCGTATAAATAATATCATCAGTTGTGCAAGTGTTTTAGACAATGGGATAAAAAAATAATGTGAAGTTTAATATTTGAAAGCAGGGTCTTAAATATTAACAAGGATGGAAACGCGAGGCCGATACAAAAGTAAAGACACAGCACAAGCAGAAATATTCAACTTAGATTGATCTGTTCATGTAGCATTTTAGTTCTTATTTCATTTTTTTCATGAAATCTTGAAATCTGGGATGTGTTTCTAAGTTGCGTGGGAGTCGAGTCCTTCTAGAGGTATTTTCTGTGTGTGCAAGTGTGTGATTCTGTGTCTGTCTCTGCTGGGTGTGGGGTTTAGGTGCAACAGTCCCTCACCCTGACCCACAGACCCACATGACAAAAGTCATCCCAACGGCAACAGGAATTAAATTCATTAACAGAAATTAATAAGATGACAGGATGCACACCTACTGCCTGGTTCTTTACAGGAAGGAAATCGAATCATCAGCTTCCTCTCACTGGTACCACCCCTTTGATAACCCTCGGAGAACGATAACTGTAGAGAGCTGATCATTAAATAATAATAATAATAATTGTATATAACGCACTCTACAACATAACAAAGTACTCTACAAGACCTGTTGTATGTCATCTGTGTGTCAAATAAGAACTACATTCACCTGCAAGAGCTTCTATTAAATCATCTATTATCATTAAAGAGGGGAAAAGAAAACATTCCTGAATATGACATTATTTAGACCAGGGGGTCCCAATCCTGGTCCTGGAGACCACCTACCCTGCTGGTTTTTGTTCCAACTGAGCTCTCAATTACTCAATGGAACCATAATTGTAGTAACAAACTCCTAAGATTTTACTTTTTAAATTCTGTAATAAAAGAGTTGGTTCTTTAATAAGTTATTTATACAATTCTATACTTAACTTAAAACCTCTACGGGTTATAATAATTAAAAGGCTCTGATTTAAGAAATTATTTGTTCAATTAAGTGTTCAATTAAGTAACTGAGAGCTCGGCTGGAACAAAAACCAGCAGGATAGGGGCTCCTCCAGGATACGGCCGGCTGAAGACCCCCAGAGCGTGGCAGTGTGCATCTAATACTTATATCAAAAACAACTGCCTGTGCGATTCATACACTTCCCAACAGGGGGCGACAGGGAGACCTTGCTGCTCAAATAGCATTTCTTACTATAATAATAATAATAATACATTTTATTTGGGGGACGCCTTTCTAGTTACTCAAGGACATCTTACACAAAGTTGACCTATATAAATTAATACAATAAACATAGATTGCGATGGAGAAATACATAGGGACATTTACAAAAGAAACATCAGCTAAAATGTAGCCATAGGGCTGTAGAAGGTAGGCTTTCTTAAAGAGGTGAGTTTTTAAAAGATTTTTAAAAGAGATGAGAGTGTCTGCTTGTTGTATTTGTGTGGGGAGTGCGTTCCAGAGCCTGGAGGCTGAGCAGCTGAAGGCCCGGCCACCCATGGTGGCGAGACAGAATGGGGGGTGATGAGGAGATTAGCAGAAGAGGAACGGAGGGAGCAGGAAGGGGCATAGGCTGGGATGAGGTCTGACAGGTAGGTAGGTGCCAGGTTATGAAGGGCTTTGTAAGTAAGGAGGAGCGACTTAAAGACGATACGGTAGTGCACAGGGAGCCAATGTAACTGGATAAGGACTGATGTGATATGTTCAGATGATCTAGTGCAGGTGAGTATTCTGGCAGCAGAGTTCTGGACCAATTGTAGTCTATTGGTGAGTTTAATAGGGATACCAGTAAGGAGAGAATTGCAGTAGTCCAGTCGGGAAGTAACCAAGGCATGGATAAAGGTTTCAGTGCTGGAGTGTGACAATAAAGGACGAAGCCTGGAGATGTTGCGGAGGTGGAAAAAAGATGTCCGGGTAATGGCTTTTATATGGGGTTCAAATGAGAGCATGCTGTCCAAGATGACACCGAGGCTTTTGACTTGTGATGAAAACGTAATTGAAAAACCATCAATGATAATACTAAGGTTGTGCTGTTTAGAAAGAATAGATTTAGAGCCAATAAGCATGACTTCTGTCTTCTTGCTGTTAAATTTGAGGAGGTGGAGATGTAAAGCTGCATATCATCAGCATAGCAGTGAATATTGACTTTGTGATGACGCATAATCTTGCCCAGCGGTAGGAGGTAGATTATGAAAAGAAGTGGTCCCAACACTGACCCCTGGGAGACACCCTGTGAAACAGCTGCACACCCTGATCTGTGTTTTTTAATTTGCACAAACTGTTGACGGTCAGTGAGGTAAGAAGAAAATCAAGAGAGTGCAACACCCGTGACACCAACACCAGCTAAACGTTGCAGGAGGAGTGGATGGGAAATGGTATCAAAGGCTGCACTCAAGTCAAGAAGGATGAGAATGGATAGTACCCCTGAGTCAGCTGCACAGAGAAGGTCATTGGTGATTTTTACTAAGGCTGTTTCAGTGCTGTGGTTGGAGCGAAAACCAGACTGGAATGGTTCATGAAGGTTATTGGAGCTGAGATGGAGTTGAAGCTGAGTAGCCACAACCCGCTCAAGTATTTAGGAAAGGAAGGAAAGGTTTGAGATGGGATGGAAGTTGTTCAGGTCATCAGGGTCAGCATTCCATTTTTTAAGGATGGGAGTAACAGCAGCAACCTTAAGTATGGAAGGTACAATGCCAGTAGTGAGGGAGGAATTAATTATGCCAGTAATCAGAGGAGAAATTGCAGGCAGACAGGTTTTAACAAGGCTAGTGGGCATGGGGTCAAGTAGACAAGTAGATGATTTGGATCTACAGATAAGTTCAGTGATGGAATGCTCAGTGACTAGAGTGAAATCAGAGAGACAGGTAGTGTAGGCTGAGCCAATTTAGGTTAAACGACATTAAACTGCAGTGTGTGTGAACATTGCTGTCCTCAGAAATGTTGTCCTGCTGTAAATAAAATCACTTCCCCACTCAGTTTTACTGACAGCGTTGACACGTTTCCATGCGTGCTTAAGAAGAAACAATGTTTAATGAATGATGAAACCAGTGTTTCAGTAATGTAAACGCGGGGGGGGGGGATTACTCCTCTTCCTTTAGTACAGTGAGCCCTGCGTCAGTGTGTGTTTCTGAGAAATAGGTGTCGCCCTGCAGTGACGGTGTGACAGTTACAGTCCTACTTCCTGCACTGCTGGAAGGAAGGAAATAAATACATCAATGTATAGACCGTTGTAGGTGCAAGAATCCACACCCTTCATCTGATGAACAGTGGTTACATAAATGTATGGAACAATCATATAGTGTTAACAAACACAGAAAATATAGTCGCTAAATAAGTACAGGTTAACAAATCACTGAATAATAATAATACTGTTACATTGCCTAAAAATGGATCTTGAGTTGAGGGGATTGTTAAGCATTAAAAAAATAATAAAGCCACAGACTTCCCTCAAACAGTACGGAGGCCAACAAAAGAGAGGCAGTTATTTTGCCTTTGTTAACTTAAATTAGCCCTCTCAGTGCATCATGGGAAAGTGCCCCAGTCCGTTGTGTGGGTGATTTTCTTCTTCTCTGCAACAGAGAAAAAGGAAAATTAAAAGGATTATAACTGAGCACAATGCCGGTTATACAATGAAAAAGACAGCCCTCGGGGCTCAAATGATAGGGGAAATGAATGCCAGCTCTGAATGGAATAAATACCTGCAGTAAATCCAGAAGAGACGCAGATGAGTCATTGATGTTCAGTATGTTTTGCGTAAAATAGCCGTTTTCTGCAATACCTAACCATTGTACTGTACTGCACTTTCTGTTTAACTCCACATATTCACTAGTCTCTCATTGTACTGTATGCATTTCCCCTTATTATATATATATATATATATATATATATATATATATATATATAATTTGAGGAGTTTGAGGATATATATATATACACTCACCTAAAGGATTATTAGGAACACCTGTTCAATTTCTCATTAATGCAATTATCTAACCAACCAATCACATGGCAGTTGCTTCAATGCATTTAGGGGTGTGGTCCTGGTCAAGACAATCTCCTGAACTCCAAACTGAATGTCTGAATGGGAAAGAAAGGTGATTTAAGCAATTTTGAGCGTGGCATGGTTGTTGGTGCCAGACGGGCCGGTCTGAGTATTTCACAATCTGCTCAGTTACTGGAATTTTCACGCACAACCATTTCTAGGGTTTACAAAGAATGGTGTGAAAAGGGAAAAACATCCAGTATGCGGCAGTCCTGTGGGCGAAAATGCCTTGTTGATGCTAGAGGTCAGAGGAGAATGGGCCGACTGATTCAAGCTGATAGAAGAGCAACTTTGACTGAAATAACCACTCGTTACAACCGAGGTATGCAGCAAAGCATTTGTGAAGCCACAACACTTACAACCTTGAGGCGGATGGGCTACAACAGCAGAAGACCCCACCGGGTACCACTCATCTCCACTACAAATAGGAAAAAGAGGCTACAATTTGCACAAGGTCACCAAAATTGGACAGTTGAAGACTGGAAAAATGTTGCCTGGTCTGATGAGTCTCGATTTCTGTTGAGACATTCAGATGGTAGAGTCAGAATTTGGCGTAAACAGAATGAGAACATGGATCCATCATGCCTTGTTACCACTGTGCAGGCTGGTGGTGGTGGTGTAATGGTGTGGGGGATGTTTTCTTGGCACACTTTAGGCCCCTTAGTGCCAATTGGGCATCGTTTAAATGCCACGGCCTACCTGAGCATTGTTTCTGACCATGTCCATCCCTTTATGACCACCATGTACCCATCCTCTGATGGCTACTTCCAGCAGGATAATGCACCATGTCACAAAGGTCGAATCATTTCAAATTGGTTTCTTGAACATGACAATGAGTTCACTGTACTAAACTGGCCCCCACAGTCACCAGATCTCAACCCAATAGAGCATCTTTGGGATGTGGTGGAACGGGAGCTTCGTGCCCTGGATGTGCATCCCACAAATCTCCATCAACTGCAAGATGCTATCCTATCAATATGGGCCAACATTTCTAAAGAATGCTTTCAGCACCTTGTTGAATCAATGCCACGTAGAATTAAGGCAGTTCTGAAGGCGAAATGGGGTCAAACACAGTATTAGTATGGTGTTCCTAATAATCCTTTAGGTGAGTGTATATATATATATATATATATATATATATATATATATATATACACACACACACACAGTACCAGTCAAAAGTATGAGTACACCTGCTTCCATGATTATCTATGCTTTTAACTGTATAAACTAGTCTTTAATCACTTAATATTTCATTATATGATGCATGTCCTGATAATAACATTTTGAAATGAAACTGTAAATCTCATAAATTTCAATTAAATGGTCACCCAAAACCAGGGCATCTCAGACTGAAGACCAAGTCAGTTAAAAGTCTGAAATGTGTGTAAAGCACTGGTCTCCGTATAAAAGTGTCCTCAGTAGATGTTCTCAATTAAAAAGCATGGTACCTAAATAACCTATTGTCACCAATTATTGTTGTCCGTGATTACTATCAATGTAGGTAGCATAGGCATAAGTTTGTCATTCCCGAAAGTAATGGATCAGAAAATGACAAAAAGAGAAAAGACTAAGAAATGAAGGTCAATCTTTAAGACAAATGTCTGTAACTGCTGTGGCCAAGAAGAAGAAACTGGCCCTCATGGCAAGTCAATACTGACCTTAGAACCAGAGAACAAGTTTTTTCGAGTCACACCTTTCCAAACAGATGTTTCAACTTCAGCTATTTAGAGGAGATTGTGTGTAGCTGGCAAGAACTGCTGCAAAGAAACCATTGTTAAGGGGCAGAATAAGAGTAAGAAACTTGCCTGGGCCAAAAAACACAGAAACTGGATGTTTGAGGAGTGGAAGTGGAAGATAATGACCAAAAACACACATCAAAGTGTACTCAAATATTTGACTGGAACTGTATATGTGTAACAATGTCTAATCCATTTAATTTCCATATTTTCCAAGAAACAAGTGTTTCCAATTGAGTTTAAAAAGTAATTCAAGGGCGAGTCACACAGGGCGCTGATAATGCTATTATCCCTGTACAGAAACCAAGCAGAGAATTAACATATATCAATTACACTACTGCACTTAATGCTTGCGTTTAATTTTGTATCAATTTGGTATTACTGCATTTTTGTAAAGCTCATGTAAACAGCAAGGCACCATGGATAAGGGCATCTGCCAATAAATATATAGCATCTTGGATACAATGGCTAGAATCTTTAGTGGTGTTCTTATAATTGGCTCACAGTGTTTGCATTGCGATATCTACTAAAGCCACTAGGTGGTTCTCTATTGCGTGTAACAAGTGTGGATTTTCCCTTCGAATGATCAGACAGACTGGAATCCACTCTAAACGTGAGTATGATGTCAAAAGGCTTTTCTGGATACAGTTGAGGTTTGGGTTAAGGTTTGTTTCCTCACTTCTTACACAGAGGTCCGCAGGAAAGGAAACGCAAGTGAGAGACCCACACAGCTGATCCAAAACCAAGCCCAGGAACCCAAATGTTTTATACCAAATTTTATTTTATTAATGGAAAAGAACGGAGAAGAAAAACACACAAACAAGACGTACAGTTCAGACACACAGAAACGGGACAGTATAACAAGCCTCTGCCCCAGCAAGGATGCTACTCCACGGAGGTGGTGGAGTTTCGTATGTTGGTACCGTGGTTATTTATTTTGTGGCCTCGGCTTTCTTTCAATTCCAGTTCAGTGGACTTCATTGTGGAGCAGAAACCAGTGCCTTTCTTGTAGGTTCAGAACGGGCCTGGCCAGAAAAACTTGAGCTGATATGCAACGGAAGTGCCACGCAGGTGTCTTTTTCATGCTGGGAGCTGTGCCCTCTCGATACAACAGTGCTACACAAGAACAGTGAGTCCATTATTCGCACTTGGTGGTTTCTGGGCTGGCGATACACAAGTGCCAATTGTGGTCGAGGTGAAAACGCGTCCACTGAGATTTTTAACCAGTGTGGGAAAATGAAAGACAATAAAATCGTATACACGGACCACCTGGTTTGGTCATAATCATATTTGAAAAAGAAAAAGAAAGGTGACTAGGTTAAACAGTCGTCTGGGGACAATAAAGGGACAGTGACAGAAACTGAAGCCACTTGTTTGTTAATTTAATTCCACCACATCGCCGGCTTCTCACCCCTCTCCGGAAGACACACAAGGATGATGGAATAAGGAGTTCAAAAGGGCCAGTCTGTCCTGCCGGTGTGGAAGGATCTCCGACTTTTCATTCGTACGTCATTTAGGACTTGAAAAATCACACACACACAAATAAAAATAATAAAACAAACATATTTTAGAGCTAAAATAATAAAGGTGGCATCCAGTCCTCCCGTACAGAACCACACCTACTCCACACTTACAAGGCGAGGTAAATTTTCACACTGCCAGCAATTATTGGCCAGCCAGTAAAACCAGTGCTTCCCGGTCACTTTTGGACATCATACGAGACATGCTCGTCATACTAATTCACTCCAACAGGGAGTCAACAGGGCAGTCTTGGCTGTGCCTTGATTTCAGCTCGGGGCACCTGGCCCCAATCGGCCGCCTTGAAATCACAGGAACCCAGAAGAGGAACTGATATTCCTGATCGAATACAAACAAACACATGACACGGTCCGCACAATGAGAACCTAGTGAACTCTTGCACGCCCCAAGTTCTCCCTCCCACCTAGTTTCACAAATATTTTCTACTAGCTCCAGTCTGACCGGTCTCCTCCGACTGCTGGTGTCTGAGGATCACAGAGCCCTGTGGCTCCCGGAGAGAGTGAAGGCGGGTTTTCAGAGCAATCCTCCCGATCTAACTTGAAGGGTCTAGGTCAGTGCTCCAGAAGTGCGGCGCCGGAGAAGGGGTGGGGAGATCAAGGACAACGTGATTCGGAAAGTCAGACCGGCTCCTCTTCTCTTGCAGTGGTCAGTTACTCTCAGGGACAGGGAGTCATTTTAGTTTTCAGTGCTGTACCTGATCTCTGACGGGCCCGGTTATGAACGGGTCGGCCCCATGAGATTTCTAAGTAAAGTAGCCAACATACCGGACTCCTGTTTCTGTCTTACTCAGAAGCAAGACAGACTGACGGGCGCTGTGATGTTGTAAGTGCTAGACCTTCACACCAGTCTCACACAGAAAACGCCACCAAAAAAAGTTGGTTTCCGTCGCCGGTTCGATACGGTCGGTTTGGTTTGGTTTCCATTTTCTCTCTGTCCGAGCTGGTGAGAGACTATCAGGCGGGTGGGGGGCTGCCACTGAGGTCAGACAGGTGAGGATCCATCTCTGTCTGGCCATTTGGAGTCCGCAGCCGTCCTGCTCTGGCCGGGCCGTGGTCAGTCCGGTCCGGTGAGCATTGGTCAGCAGCCCCCCCGTGCGGCCATGTCGTCCTGAGCCAGGCTGCCCTGCTGGATGGCGGCTGTGGCCATGCTGATGGCCTCCTCCAGTGTCTGCTGCTCCTCCAGCTGTCAGACACAAGGGCAGGCACAAGGTCAGAGGTCAATCAACACACAGGAAGTGAGAATTATTTTTTTATAATTTTTTTTTACTCCTGAGCAGAAGTGCAATTCCAGGAGAGAGAGAGCAGGTTCGAGGACTGACCTGCACTGCGATCTGAGTGCCGTTCGCTGTGGCCAGCAGCGCCACCTGCTGGTAGTGTGGGCCGGACATCTGAGTGGCACCAGTCAGCATGCCGTCTGAGGTCACGATGGCCACCTGGGAGAAAACCAGAGGGTGGGGGGTTAGAGGAATTGTTAGAAAAGATAGAAGGAGAAATAGTGAGTGGCTCTCGCTGCATTCCTAGCAGAAAAATCACAAAATGCTTCTGTGCTAAAGCTACTGGTGATGTTTGAGAGCAGAGCGTTTACACTAACCTGTAACTCTTCTGCGCTTAATAAAAGGAAAGAGAGATCGCATTGTTGTGTTTATAATGGAGCGTGTATCCCTCCTTTTGTGGCAGTCACTGTCCCATGTTAGTTTACATAATTTTTTGGTGGTAGCAGTGGGATTCAAACCCACACCCCCAGAGAACGGAGCCTCAGAGCTGGCCGAGCACTCCACCTACCCGCTGCGACTCAGTGCCGTCCGCCGCGACCATGGTCACCGTATGAGGGCCCGGGCCGGCGAGGTCGCCCTCGTGGGCGGGGACCGTGATGGTGGTGCCGTCCTGCGTCACCATTGTGATGGCCGTGCCCAGAGCCTGCAGCTCCTCGTGGGAGAGGCTGACCTGGAAGTACACAGAGGGCAGAGGTCAGGGTCTTACTGTAATCAGAGGAAAGACCGCCAACGATGCCGTGTCTGTCCCCCGTCCCCCAACACTCCCTCTCCAGCCTACCTGCTGAGTGCCATCAGGGGTGATGAGGGCCACCTGGGAGCCAATGACATCCTGCGCCACCATGGTCACCTGTGAGGCCATGTCGCCACCCCCGTCAGCCTCCATCTCCGCCTCTCCCTCCTCGCCCGGCAGGAAGGAGATCCGCCGTCTCTTTGCCTGCGTCTCCACGCCGTCCTCGACCTCTGCTGACAGACAGACAGACAGACAGACAGACAGTCAGAGGCGCAGACAGACAGCTGGCATCCTGGAAGTGTTATGTTTCATGGATTCCACTTGTTTTTTTAATGTTGATTCTCCTTTTTCTGTACAGGGTCATCGATTGCAAAGCCACGTGCGAACCACCTGGATATTAAGTAGGGCATTCGTCTATCATATAGTACAGTGTCCCACTTTAAAAGCAAAAGGGGAGGGAAAAAAGAAAGGGACAGAAGGAGGAAGAGAAACAAAGAGAGAACGGAGCATGACAGAGCTTCGGGGGGTGGGGGGGGGCTGTCCCCATACCGGCCGTGGCCTGCTGCTCATACAGCGCCTGCTCACTCTCCTCGGTGGCCTCGAAGTCCCCGTGCGTGGTGCGTTTGTGCATGGCCAGCGTGGAGGTCTGCCGGTACGTCTTGCCGCAGTGGTTGCAGGTGTAGGGCTTGCAGTGAGTGTGGACCACGTGGTGCTTGTACAGGCTGGAGTATTCGGTGAAGCGCTTGCCGCAGCCCGGCACGGTGCACACATAGGGCTTCTCGCCTGGGGGTGGGAGACAGAGCGAGAGAGAGTCAGAGAAGTGTAGGGGCCAAAACTGCCGAGAAATCACCAACACTGTGCGTAAAGAGCCGAGTGGGTCTCAGTTACCGGTGTGGATCCGCATGTGGTTCTTGTAGTTGGTAGCGCTGGCGAAGCCGCGGCCGCAGCCGGGCTCGGCGCACATATAGGGCCGCTCGCCCGTGTGGGTGCGGATGTGGACCTTGCGGATGTTGGAGGTGGTGAAGGAGCGGCCGCATCCCTCGAATGGACACTTGAAGGGCCTCTCGCCTGCAACAGGGAGGGGAAACAACAGGGAAGCCAATTAAATACGACAAAACAGAATACATAAACCACAAACAGCCACACGTACACAGTCAGAGCCCGGCCTTCACGCAGAGGTTGTTTTTGAGGAAGCGGCAGAGACGTGCCGGTACCTGTGTGCGTGCGGATGTGCTTCTGCAGGTCTCCGGACGTCTTGAAGGCCTTGCTGCACATGTCCTCGGGGCACTTGTAGGGCTTCTCCCCGGTGTGCGTGCGCACGTGGCTCTTCAGCCCGTAGCCCGTGGCGAAGGCCTTGCCGCAGGCCATCACATCGCACCTGTAGGGCCGGTCTCCAGTGTGCGCTCTCTCGTGGACCTGGAGACGACAGGAGTGAGGGTGATAATACTGGTTTCGGTAGAATACCACTCCGTCTCCTCTCTGCACTCATGCCCTTCTTGTGTCTATCATCAATCCCAGGAGCGGAGGAACACGCGCTGTACCTTGAGATGGTGGGCCGTGGTGTAGAGCCTGCCGCAGCCCTCGTAGTCGCAGCGGAAACACTTCTCCCCGCTCGGCTGGACCTTCCCGGCGCTGCGCGTCTCCCCCTCGAACAGCACCTGAATAAACAGTGCGGCTCCTGTCAGTGCCGGCGGATGCAGTGGTCACACTACGAGAGGAGGGGATGGACAGATGGGGACCGCTGGTGTGAGAGTCGGTGACGGGGTCCCGTTGCACTGTACCTGCACGGTGGTGTGTTCCTCGCCGGAGTCCATCTGCTGAAGGCCATTGGTGCTGCTTACACTCTCCTCCACCTCGGACTCGGACATCTGTGCCAGGGGACACAAGCCACACCCAGCATTACTATTTGGACCGGGGAGGGGGGGACAGACGCCTCACAGGCAAACGCACATCGTTCTCACCCTCCCTCCACCACACAAGAATAACCCATTAAATGTGTTTCTGCTTCAACAAAATTAGCATCTTATGGTTTATTTTGTAATCCACAATGTGTATATTGTGCAACGAGAAAGGAGATAGAGAGGAGAAAGAGAGAGCGAGAGAAGAAAAATGGCAAAATGGTTCAGTACTAGTAGCAGTAGTAGTATATGTAGTGGGAATTATAATTATATATATATATATATATATATATATTTTAAGGGATCTGCCAGACCAGCCCCAGTGCTATGGCTGACCCCTGACCTTGTTGGCCCCTGGCCCCTGGCCCCTGACCTTGCTGGCGTACTGCTCCAGTGTGGCGATGGTATCGTGGTCCACGGCCTCCTCGCCCGTCAGCTCCTGCAGCCCGTCCTCCGTTTGCACAGCCAGGATGGTGCCGCCCGCCTGCAGGCCCACGGGGTGATGGATGTAGGCCGTGCTGCCGTCCTCCAGCTGCACCGCCTCCACCGCGCTGGGGTCATAGCCGTCTGTGGGAGAGGGGAGCGCGAGAGACACACACAGCTTAAGCAACTGCCCGAGAGGCAATCCTGCCCCCTGGCTCGAGGAACTCAGCTCACGGGAGTAATAGAGAAACTCCGCCATGGGACACATCAGCCCTGAACAGTGGGACCGGGGGAAGCTGAGAAATGCTGACATATATATATATATAGTATAACATCTGTGTGCTAAAGATGATGCTTTTAACCCTGATCCGCTTTATGACAATCCAATAAAAGCAACGTTGGAGAATCGCAGCACTCGGCACGCTCACAGCAGAGGGTGAAACCATCGTTAAATTCATAAACAAAAGAACATTTAAATTAAACAAGCACTGATAGCCAACTGCAGACTTTCAGATTAAAACCAAAACCGTAAGGAAGTGCAGGAAGTACCTTTCGGGGTGTGGTGAATGTAGGCAGTACTGCCGTCTTCCAGCTGCACGGCCTGGCCATCTTCGAAAGGCATGGGGTCTGACAATACAGAGAGATGCATCAACAACCCTGCTCACTGCCACACAGAGGGGGAGGGGATTAAGAAATTAATGCCCGCAACATTTCATTTGTCAGGTTTAATAAGGATGGCCGGTTTGCGTTATGCAAACATAACAGACTGAAAGTGAAGCCTTGTCCAGCACTTTGCACAGTGCGGCGATGAACCTGGTCAGTAAAAAGATACTCCCGAGTTCCTCTGAACACATGGATATAAATTGAACAGTTACTTTCATTGTTATCAGACGGAAAGCCAGACCCGCCTGTTACGGAAGAGATAAATGTAAAATCAGATGAAGGACCAGACTGTGCACATACCCAGAGACCACTGCAGGCCAGTCATGTCGTAGATACATAAATAAGACGAGAGCGAGTCTGAGAACTGGACCGCTGCCCGTGTCCTCTGGGTTACACAACACCCAGATGGCAAAGGAACAGTAAACAGTCTGTCTGATGCTCATCTGGGCAAAGCCACGACTGCCTGGCTGCAGATAGCTGCTGTAGCCCTCGAGACGCACACATTAAGCTGCAGTGATCCACACACTTACACACAGTTAGGAGAACCATCAGCCACTGCATCCAGCAGAGAACCTGATTTTTTTTTTTTTTTTTATTCCATGCATCCGTGTGCTCTTTGGTCTGTAGTTCCAAGGTGGGTTGGGTCTCACCTTTCTGCTGCACGGTGACCTGCTGAATGTAGGCTGTGGTGCCATCCTCTAACTGGATGGTGTCAACTTCGAGAAGCTTTCCATCTGGGGGAGGGAGACAGACAAGGACTCTGGTGAATATTTAGGGTGCAGCACTGCTTTATGAGGTACACTGAACACTGAATGCAAAAACAATCCCCTGACAGCAGGGATTCCCTAGACCAGTCCTGGAGTTAGGTTTATTTTCTAGCCAAGCTCTTAATTACTTAATTGAACTGTATATTGCATTGTAAGTTAAATTAAGGATTCAACTACAAACAAAATCTCTGTTGGAAGAAAAGCCAGCAGGGCAGAAGTAACTCCGGGACTAGTTTGTAAATCCCTGCTTTACAGTAATCACACTGTTATTAAGACATACGGATAGAAACATCCAAGAGGTGAGAAATATAAATTGCTGCAAAGAGACCGAGCAAGAAAGAGAAATTACACAAACCAACATGTATACTCTTTAACATAAGGCACTGGGGTTTAAAAAAAGAATAATAATACTGCCAATATCAATGGATTCCAGTACTCTGGGTATATTTTCACCTCTCTTGTCAACACTAAGCAAGCCCTCCCCACCTCCAAGGGCTCTCGTTTACCTTTTAAGGCCTGTTGGATGTACGCGGTCGTGCCATCGCTCAGCGTCACGGCCTGTAGTCCCAGACTCTCCATCCTTCACCTGTAGACCAACACATGACACCTTCCCTCTCACAGCTGAAGCTGTATTGTTCCACACAGAATTCTGAAGCGATCAATTCTATTATAGACTTTTGGGGAATGCTCACCAAATGCTTTTTTATGTTTTTTTATTATTGTTATTATTTTGGAAGGGTCAGGGTTTGAAGACTGCAATATAAAAGGTATAGCACACCAGCTTTCCTTTACTTTCCTTCTGCAATGCTTGCCCAAAACAGCTTAAGTGCTGGCTTGTAGGCAACAATTAGAAAATAGTACAAATGTACAAATCCTATTTATGGCAACACACTCCCCACAGAGCAGGTGTACAGAATCAAGATCTTTTTGTCTCTCAAAACAGCAAAGTCTACAAAGGAAAATGCCAGAACACTAGGTATTATTAAAATATATATTTATAAAAATATTTATAAACAATGAAAATATTCCTGTGTGCTGCTGATGACACTGTAATCTGTGGGGGACACACACATGCAGATTGGTGCTATGGGGTGATTGACAGCAGTAATGGCATGTGTGTGCCTTGTGGGGAATTATTGCACCATGGGAGCTGGGAAGGCTTGAAAAACTGATACAGAAGAAAGAAGTCAATGAAATGAAATGAAGACAATGGTTGGCTGTGGTTTCGATTTTCACTTCTTTTACTTTGAATGGGCAATGTTTAACAAAGGTAGAGACTAAATAACAATCACCTTCTTCCTTGTATGTATCTTTGTTGTGTTCTTAATGTTTTTTCTTTCTTTCTGTGCTGTACTGGTTAAGGAACTAGAGTACCCCATTCTGCTTGGGGACAAAAATTACTTTAGTGCAATAAGGATTAAAAACACACTGAGTGATTAAACTGAATAACAATATTTGGGGTACCAGTGTAAAGGCACAATTACAACAGCAAAGGAGTATGATTATAAGCACATACATTGCTGATATGTAGCCTGTTGTTTTCTTTATTGGTGGGAAAGTGTTATTATCATGGGATGAGGGGAAGGACAGGGCTGGGCTCTCTCTTCAGTGTCAAGGAGCACGTCTGTCACAGCGCACACAAACGCGCACTGAGCCACTGGCGACATGCAGCTCCCTCCCTGGCACTTCGCACTAAACACATGCATCTCCGGGCTGGTACAGTCAAACCCATTTGAGCCAAAACCAAAAGCTGGTTGAACTGAAGCACTCATAACACATATTGAAGGCGCACTAAGGCCACTGCATCGCTAGAGAAGCGTGCCCGCCTGGGCTCTGCAGTGACGGGTAAGTCCCTCTCTGGCGTGCAGTACGGAGTGCACTGGCCACCTGGGTTAGGTAAGAGCACAGCTCGGTGCGGGCGGCACAGCGGCAGCAACACCGGCATGTTCACTCATCTCTGCACACGACGTCCATAAACAAGAGCCGGCTGGTCTAGCAGGATGCACTGGGGTCTCGCCCCTGTTTATTATTGCGAGCCTGCCTGCCCGGGTCTCTCTAGGCTGCAGGACGTAAACAGGCCGCAAGTGCCGTGCTGCAGTGGATTAAAGCCGATCCCAGCGAGCACCAGCCGACCGCCGCTCCGCTCCCGCGCCCACCGCGCCGCGCCGTCTCCCGGGCCTCGCCTCGGCCCCCCGCCTCGGTCTCAAACCCGAGCGGCACCCGACCCCGCCCGCCTCTCGGCACCACAGTGCCGGCTCTCCCCCATTTTCCTATCCCATCTCTCCCTCCGCTCGGAGTAGCTGCGGCGCAAACTGGGATACTCACCTCCAGCGGCCCGCCATGCACCAGGAGCGAGAGCAGCCCCGGAACCTGCATAAGTGCCTGCCCGCGTCACAGCGCACACCGAGCGGGTATGGCGCTATTCAGATGCCCGGGCTCTCCGCTCCGTGCGAGATCCTGAGAGCGCCCCTAGCGGCGGAACGTCAACACGCATCATTGGTGGCACCGGAGGCAGCGCGGCGGTATGCAGCATGCAGGTTCCGGGTTGAGGCTCTGAGTGCAAAACACAGCCCTGTTGTTGCAGATGGCTTTGTCTAGCAGCGGTGGCTTATTCAATGCCATTTGGTACAGCCCCCCGAGTGTGTGAGCTGTGCACCCAACAATAACTGCCCTGCAATTTGCACAGTGAGCGTTTAACAGTGGCACCAGTGATTCTGTCGTAACTAGCTAATAGCACTAGTGGCACCAGCAATTATGTTTTACCTATAGCAATATGATCAATTGCATGTTTTCTAATCTTTTAATCTGAGTGTAAGTTGTCAAGTGGTTCTATTTTACAGACCCCAGGCATCTGTTATTGACAGCAGCATAATAATAATAATAATAATAATAATAACTGCACTGTATTATTGCACTTTGTATTGCTCTTATATTTTGTAAGTCGCCCTGGACATAATAAATAATAATGATTATTATTAGATACCCAAATTAATGCAAACAGTGTAGGTTTGTCACGAAGTAGGATGTGGTCAAGGAGGTAATGCTTGGAATAGTAATATGATGTCTTTAAAAAGGACAGACCTACTGGCAAAAGCATGTCTTTTACAGAGGTACTATAAATCGATGTGTCATTGTATTTGTGTTTTTAAATTTCTTATTTTCTGAATGCGATTTGTCCAATTTGTGGTACTGCAAATTGACCAAAAAGTAGTTGTACAAATACCTAAAATGGCAACACAGAAGAGAGGGTGTTATGATATTGAAAATAAGTGTGATAAAATAAGGAACACATATTTCATGACTAACACTTAGGCTTCAGTTTGTCTTTTTGTGTGGGCAAGGGTTGCATTCCCCTATTTAGGCTTGACTAGTTGGTAGGTGTAGAACTGATAACGTTAGGCTTAGATTATGGTTAACTTTCGACACAGGAAACGTGTCCATTATTGATGCAGAAAAGCTGATTACACAGTGATAAATCTGCTCTGAAACGTATTGGCCCCTTTTCTCATAAGTTAGAAATATTTATTATAAAAACAACTCATATTTACAGACGTTCTGTGTGAGCATATGAGCAGCAACATACAGGCTACTTACAATTCACAAACATACAAAAATAAAATGTCTTTCAACTGAAATAAGCAGACAAGCAGTTCCTCTGGGCTTTCGTAAAGTGCACTGGGGAAAACTAGGAGATTTTAAACAGATATATTCAGGTAGTAAAGATGCTTGTGATGACGTGGCACATTTTAAATACAATGTTTTTCATTGTTTATTTATGTATAAGAGTCAAGTTGCACAATTTGCATATATTTTTGCAAGGGCCACAGAAAACTTTACACCCCATTCATCTGTGACTGCAATTATGCACTCAATGGCGTGGCATTATACATACACAGTAACAGCTGGTTTCACAGACCTTGGTTTGCACTACCCTATGCAAAATAGCATTGGCTAGTCACAGACTCGTGCTAATCTGGGTCTGTGACACCAGTGCTTAAAGCTTTTAATTAACGGAAAAGACTTAATACCACATACGTCTTTGGTAGGCTGACACTCTTTGGTTCGCATTGTATTGCACTGGAACAGTAAGTTCCCCCCCTATACCTGCACATATTATTTAAGTATGATGTAAGTATTTTGATAATGAACACAAGCAGTTTTTCATGACTATTTCGATCAAGTGCAGCATACAGGGGCATTTCTACAAAAAATACATTTAAGAACCAAAAAGGAACAATGAAAAGGTTATGTGTACCTGAGTAAATACTTATATATATTTACAGTGTCATTTAGACCAAAGCAGAAATGGCAAAGACTCAGAAATGTTTAACAGGTAGTAACAGATTGTAGCTGAAGCAGACAAGTCCACCCTGTTCCGTGACAATTCAGGACAGCTGTTAGAAGTTCTCAGTAGAGGTTGAAGCCCACTCAATCTTGTCTAAGGTGGTGCCTCCCTGAAATATCTTGATTTCTGACTAATTAAACAAGCGTTCTTTATTGAGGTACAGAGAAAGATCCGGTCCCACGCAGTAGAGAGTTTCCGCAGCTCTGTTTGAGCCAACAAGTCAGGTGAGAGGTCTGTGTCTGCCGATTGGGCCCAAATCCATATCCCATTCATGTGCTCAGCGTTGAATCCTTTTTTCTCCGTCTCTCCAAGGTGGAACGCAGAACCTAACTGGTTCCCTCCCTATAGCGAGTGCCTGTGTGTGTGTGTGTGTAGGACTAATGTGCAATCCACTTAGTCATACGAGTCGTGTCTCGTCTATGGCCGTCATTCCCAGTGGACCTGGGCCCCTCCTGAATGGGGTCTCTTGGGATCCAGCACAGCCAGGCCATGCAGACACTCATTGATTTCCTTTAGCCTCTTCTCCTCTAGGAAGGTGACCAGCGAGTTCCTCATATCCACCACCTCCACCATTTCCGCCAGCACCCTTTCCTCCTCCGCCCGGTCCTGGGCCGTCTTCTTAGAGTCTGAAACACACACAGAACCCACACACGAATTAGGTTTTCCCAACAGGGGCTAAATGCATCTTTCCAAACACCGGAGGCCAACTTAAAGAGTTGCACTGTACCGTCCATTTCTATGTAGCGTCTGAACTCCTTCTCCAGCATGGTCTGTTTGTCCTCCAGCTCCAGTTGTCGAGACCTAAAGGGTACAAAAAGGTATCGTGTCATTAATACAGTGATGTTTTAATTTAGAACTGTTGACACAACTGTTCCTGTAGACTCCTTCACCCCATTTCTGAGGTTTTGGAGGCACGTTTGGATCTCCAGCTTGGTTCCACAGTGTGAGGGCAGAGGATCTCTGAGCTCCAAATGCGACTCCAAAACTGGTCTCGGCCGGTGACACTTACGCCACCATGAGGTCCGACTCCTCCGAGACCAGAGCGTTCTTCTCCTGCACCAGCTGAATCCACTGGTCTATCATCTCTGGAGATCCACCAGAGCCTGTGAGAGGGACAGGGGGTGGAGGAGAACAGTCACACACAGCGCAGTCAAATGTCATGTATTCCATTTTCATCTACCCTCATTGCTATGGGAGCTAGAACAACAAGCATAATAATACAGTAACAATAATAATTGCCAGTCTTCATTGTTTTTGGCTAACACCTTTGTTCTTGGCAATACAAGGGTGACATCCTGCTTGTCAACACGGTTCTTATTGTTCGTTGCAATGGGATGCGGTTATAATTGTAGCTTTGTGGAATTCTCAATGCATCGCAGCAGTATCTTTATACCAGTCACGAGTGTCAGCAGGAGGAAGCTGCCTTACCGCTCTCCCCACGCAGCGCCCTCTCCAGAATAACTCCCTTCTCCTCAAGGTCTTTGAACGTCACCTCGATCTCCTCCAGACGGCGCTGTATGGACTGTGAATGAGACGAATGCGGTTAGAAAAAAAACTGCTGTACTGGGAGAAAACATGAGGGAGAGACAGGGAGAGAGACACACACACTTCCTTGTTTGTTTCATGGTAATTTTGTTATACCACCACGTAATGGAAATTCAGGGTTGGGTAGCGTACTGTGGAATTTGAAGATTAGCTTTTCCAAAAATAGTCTTTCCCACAGTACTTCAGCTCCCGTACTTAGGAAAATCTGCTCCATTTTGCGTGACCTGAATTATTCACAACGGGGCTCTTTGCAAGAAAAATCTGGATAAAAATGCAAAATGTTGTTGCCTGCTCGTTTTCTCTAAAAGTGCCATATTTGGTGATCCCAGAGCGCACTCTGACCTGGGCCTTGTGGAACCTCTGCATCTCGCACAGCTTGACGCGGCGCTCCAGGGTCCTCATCTTCATCAACTCCAGCTTCTGGGCTTCGACTGGGTCATCAGGGATGGCCTGGAACTGTAAGGAGAGCTTGGATGATTGAAGAACTGTACATTTCTCTTCTACCTGCTGCTTCACAGAGCAGCCCTGTATGATGTAAGATCTAGACCTTCTTTTGGGGTTTTTACATTCATAAATAAATTACATCAATATGTTGCGTTATCCCACCTTCTCATTGAACAGAAAATCCTCCTCGTCTAGATTGAAGACATCTTCATCGTCGTCTTCCTCCTCCTCATCTTCACCTTCAGACAAACCAAACTCAGGTTCCTGGGTGTCTGGGGATTAAAAATACAAGGTGGTTTCACACTGGACGATCTTAAAATATCCTACATCATTAAGGTGCAATGCAGAATAAAGATTCCAGCCTAGTGTTTAGGGTTCCTAGTTCCTAACCTTTCACCCCTGGTTCAGAGAAACCACATGCCACACAGTATTGGTCTTCTTACCTAAAGCCGGAGCACCCCGGTCTCTGTGCTCCCTCCCCAGTCGAGGCGATGACAGGTTCCAAGGGGAGAATTTGGGCTTGGGCTTGTGGTTGGGGTGCAGCTGGAGCTGCGCAGGCGGTTGCGCAGTGGGCTGCTCAGGTTGCACCTCTTTCCTCCTAAAAGATCTCCGGTTGGTCTGCTCTCTGACACTGCCCCTGGGCCCGGTCCAAATGCCCAGCTGTTCTTCACACCCGCTTGGGATGAGGAGAGTGGGAGGACCCTTGGCCTGATCCCCGGATGGAGGTTCTCCCGGGTGCTGACTTTCAGCATCCGCATCGGAGACTAAATTGAGACTGATCAGCTGGCTCTTCTCTTCTTCGGTCAGTTGCAGCTTCTTCATGGTGGGCTTCGGGGGCCCCTCGTCGAGATGAGACTCTGGGCTGGCCTGTGGCAGGGATTGATCCTCTCCAGTCAAGGACATCTGGCCGCCTTGGTCATCCTCAGGTGGGGTGTGATCGTCTTGCCTCTTGGTGCTCTGGCTCTCGTTTTCATTGGGAAAGGACACAGCTGGTGTCTTTGGGGTGATGATGCGAGGTTTGGGTACCGGTGGACATCCAGGCCCCCCAGGCCCTGGTTTGAGGAGTGAAGTCCGTACAGCGGGGGCAGGGGGTTGTCTGGTGCCACTGTCCTCCTGTTGTTCATCTGAAGAACCGATCACGGTGGTGACACAGTCAGGTACAGTAGCTTCCCTCTCAGTTGTTTCCAGGATGTCATCGGTTCGTGCTGTAGGCAGGGGTGGGAGCACTACATGGTCTTCACCTCGGGGTGTACCTTCACTATCTTTGCATGACGACTCCTGAACAGTTTCGTCCGTGCGGCTAGAAATTGAATGGTCAACATTTTCTGGGAGGCTAGGCTGATCTGAAGTTTCTTCAACCTTAGTGGGAACGTGAGAGGGGGGCTGGAGTGGACCGTGTCCTCCGTTGCTCTTTTCCACAGTCTGTAAGACTGGCACAATGAGATTTGTAAAGTCCTAGAAGAAAGAAGAACAAAAGTGGGTTAGAAATCCTGCTCGGTCAGAGAGCTGGATCTCCTAATCCATTCCACATCAGGTCCTTGCTAAACCTTGCTCCATAACCACACAGTTGAGTTATCTGACCATTAAATGAGCAGTTAAGGCTATGATAGCATGCATTGGAAAAGCCACCATTTCAATACTGCCTCCCCAAGTGTACAGCGGATGTACCTGGCTGATTAGATATTGCTTTCCACTCTCAGAAGGACATTCCTCAGAGTGCTGCATGCAGAAGAACTGGCCTGTGGGAACAAAAAACTAAAATGGGAAAAATGGAGGATAAGTCTGCACGGACTCCCCCAAGGATTGCAGCGTACAACAAACATTCAGTAACCACAGTACAAAATATAAATAAGAGAAGGGATAAAATCATTGCAGACAGAAGGTTTGAGGGTGAAATCGAATGCGAGAGCCTGGCCTTCTGAGAGTTCACTGTATTGAAACATGGTAGAAACATGGTCAAGTGTAGGAAAGCGAAGTGAAACCACGGTGAATGGAAAGGTACAGTAGACCGTGAAGCAAGCCCGGCAAAGTAAAGGAAGTGTGTGGCATAACCATAGGGAAAATCTGCTCCAATTACTGCACCTTTACTGTGGTGAGCCACTAGAATTGGAGATGCCATACACACTCACCTGTCTTGTCCTGGAAGGAGTAGCTGCCCAGGTGCAGGGTGATGCCACACTGATGGCAGGTGAAGCAGCTTCGGTGGAAGAACTTGCCCTCGGTGCTGACCCGCTCCAACACGTAGACCCGGTTACCACAGAAATAACACAGATCACTGCTGCAGGGGCTACCGGGACTGCCCGGGGACAGGGGCATATCTTTAGTGGGCTGTAGAGAACATGAGAGAGAGAGAGAGGTTAGACTGGGCAACATGCTCATCCACAGAGATCTTTCAACAGCTCATAACTGTATTCAGATCCAAAGCTTTAATGTAAACAATGCCACAACAAGCATAATACATTTGGTGATGAATTAGTGGAGAGAAGAAAAAGCAGAGTGTGAATAGCGATGAGGATCCGATTGCAGCTGAACTGGCATTTGCAAACGTTTTCACCACAGGCAATAACCAAGCAAATAATCATGCAAATCACCTATGAAATGTAAATGTTTTGAGTTGAAACAAGTGGGCCAGACCTTGTTTGGCCAGATCTCCTTTGCATAGCAGTTAGCTGCTCTTGACAGGAAAGTGACTGAAAATAGCACCACAAAGAAACGCGTTTTATATCACTAAGAATGAAACTCACGCTGACTTCTGTCTCCGACATCTTGCATCTCTCTTTGGCATCTTTTTCAGCAGACATTTTTTCCTGCCAGGCAAAAGAAAAGAGGAAGGGAATACAAAAACAAGTTCAGATCAGGTACTTCAGCGAATCCCAATAATTTTCTCCCCACTAAATATTCAAATATTCAATATTCATTTATTTCTACTACATGCAAAATGTCATATAGTGCTACAATTCTGGGAACCCGTACTGTCATGGTTCAATACTCTTAATAAATAAATGTCTTCTGAAAGCATCTTCAAACAAATTTAAACCACTTTTCCTGCTCCTCACACACACACAAGCACATTGGATCAATCCACACTTACCTTGCGCCTCTGCAGAGAGTTATGTTTGAGTTTGCTCAGGAAGAAGATGGCAGACTTGGTGGTGGAGAGGGAGACGGGCTTGGATGACGAGAGGAGGTGGTCGGGATCTGCAACAAAGAGACGCAATGAGAAAATCAGCAGCTTCCTGCGTTTTAATCCCAGGGATCCGACCGCTCATCAGCTGAGTAACACAGCCTGCACCGAGCACAGATGCGAGGCAGCTGATAATTTAATGACACAGAAAAATAAACTGCTGCAGAAGCGTCAAAGTCCGCTTCTCCGTATCGTCTGTGTTAACCAGCACGGAGGAGAGAGACACTCCCAACCTTATCACTTAATCCTGACACAAAGCAGTGTAACAAGCTACACTCCCGCTGCTGAAAGCCCTGAGGAAACTACACCCCCGTTTAATTAATCTCTTCCCAGAGTCACCAAGCTTTGCGGTAACTACTGTAAACATTACTGCCTGGGACTGCTGAGCTGAGCCGAGCCAAGCGTCTCTTTCCCTTAAAGTGAAAGTAGCCACGTACATATGTTTCTTGAAGTTCCACATTCTTGAAGTGCACACAGCAGCCTACATCCATGGCCAGAAACCATTACCAGTACTGTTGGGGGCTTTAGCTCTGCCATCAATCATACAACTGAAGACCAATATGTGAATATTATCAAACATCCTCTATTTCAGAAAAAACAACGTAGGTCATGCTTGTGCTTTAAGCAAAACAGTAATAAAATAAATGAATAAGTCCCGCTTGCCTGAAAAACAGACAGAGGACCCGAGATTAGCATTGCAAACAAATTGCTGACCTGTCGCTCCAAAACCGTTTGACAAATGGAGACGCATCAAACACGCCTCCCTGCCCACGTGAGGAATGTGCCAAAATGTCGAGAGCAAAAAAAACAAAAACAAAAAACAAACAAACACAAAAAGAAGAAGCGAAAGCAACGATTTGGGTGGGAAAACCGCATGCAACTGAAATGTGTTAAATCACGTTATCATTGAAAATATTTCACATTCAACTATTTTAGTCTTTTTCAGAATTATTTGTATGCAACTTATATGTTTTGCTTTCAATATCATTATTTTTGTTTGCAACAATAATTTGGCTTTCAATTCCAAAACCTTTGCTTTATAATATTGGCACAAATATAACGCCATATGACACTCGCTGTACAGTTTCATGGCTGAGGCGCTCTCTCTGTGGTTACCTGGAGGGGGCGCTGTTTCCTGGAAGGCATTGTAGAACTGGGTGAGGTACAGCACCATGGCCAGCTTGTCAGGCTGCGACTGGGCCGCCATGTCGCTGCCTGACATGATGGGCGTTATGCCCAGCTCTCGCTCGGCCATGTCAAAGGCCAGCTGGTTGTTGTAAGCCGTGTTTGTCTCGTCCAGCGAAGTAAAGTCACTGAAACGGGACAGAGGGAAGCAGCATCAGCACCAGCACGAGCAACAACATGAGGAATCACCAGGGCTCTCGACAGCTGGCCGTCATCCTTCACACTGTGGTCGTGTGAAAAACAGCAAGTGCGAGCCGCGATCTGTACTCACATGAGGTGTGGTTTGAAACGGTGAATAAGGGCACACAGCGCCAGCCCAGACTTCCAGGAGTGAGTCAGGTCTGTCACCTTCACCCGCTTGTACCCGGCTGTGTGCTGTTGGCACCAGGCCAGGAGCTCCTCACACCCACCGATGGAGTCTAGAGGGCCAGAGAGACGGGCGTTATCGGGAGGCACACATATGACACGCGACCGACTGCAGCATTCGCATCATGGGCAATTCAATCAAGACCTGAGAGATTATTACAATTAAATTTAGCAAGAGATAATGTAGAGGTGGAATTTTGGATTGTGTTTCTGCTGAGAAATTCTTGAGCTAAAAGAAAACAAATGCTACGATCAAACGGAGGGGAGAGAAAATTGTGCCCGACCTTGCCGTAGGTGCGGCAGCTTCTCCTTCGGTTTCTTGCTGGGTCGGCGTCCGTCTCGCTGATCCCCCACGTCGTACAAGTGCTGCACCTGAGAGGCAAACCAGAGGAGGAGGAGAGATCAGACCTGTGTGAGTCGTCCGTGGGGAATACAGAGTTATAATCCTGCACACCGGCAGGAGGATTCACGGTGTTGTGTTATTCCTATTCTCGTCTGAACACAACTGAATAAGCATCGCAGACCTCAGTGTTAAACTCTGACAAAGAAAAGCACTTTTGCCTCCGTCAACAGTGAGAAGACACTGACCTGTTTGGGCTTTATGGAGTGGAGGTTGATGTTGGGGTAGCGCGTGGTAGGATCGATGCTGTAAGCATTATAGTTCTTGCTGGTATTTTCCGGGGTGGTCTGAGATAGTAACTGGTAGATGCTCTCCCTGTCAAATTCAAGAGAGAAGAATTAAAATGACTCGGTTTTCCCCCCAATCCAAAATATCCTGCCACATAAGTTTGATTTAACTTACTTCTGAAAGCTATGACGCTTGTGGTTCAAAGTGACAAGCAATTTAACTGAAGGGTCGACCCACCAAAGAAAAACGGTGCTGACAATGTTCTTTGACCGCGTCCCCCCCACCCCCAGTGAGCAGTGTGCCGGGCGTACCGTTCTGCCATGACTTCCAGAGGTGGGGTTCCCTGGCCCCAGCGCCGGACCATCCAGGCAGCATCAAAAGCAGCCAGGAACCCCCGGGCAATGCCTGTGCCCAGAGGCCAGAAGGGCTGCAGACAGACAGACAGAAAAACTGTACCATGGGAACATCATCAGGCAGACCGAGGAGCCCAGACATGGGCGAGGATCCAGAGGAGAATAGGGGGCGACAGTAGCACCCTGACATACCTCCACCAGACAGTCTCCCACCAGGCCCACCAGAAGCCGGTGCCCGTGCCTCTCCCTCACCAGCGAGGCGGTCTCGGCGCGGTACATGCAGGTGAAGTCGAACATGGCGACGTCCGGCTGGCTGGCATGGTTGAGCGCAAACTCCAGGCCGGGCAGCTGCTTGTTGGTGGAGAAGTGGGCGGCCTCGTAGGCATACCGGCGCAGGGCCTCGGCGTTCACGTTTGCGGGGGAGAGCAGCTTCTCCGCGTCGCTGTCGTCCTGGTTTGGGGAGATGAGAGAGAGAGCAGGAGAGACAGAAAGAGAGAGAGAGAGAGAGAGAGGGTCAGCAACACTTCCAGAAATATTAATTGGAAATCTTCATCAGTGCCAAACATGCTTTGGTTCATCTGATCTTGACTTGACAAAAATGCGCTTTGAATTTAACTCAAATCTCACATCTTCATAACATATTATGAAAGTACGTTCCTGTTCATTAGTGTGTTTTTTGTACATTTTTGTGCCTGGGACTATTTCATATATTTTTGCAATTACTCGTAAAGCCCTGTGAGACAGATCCTGCTGTTAACAGAAAACAAAGCCTATAATTAATCTCAATATTATGTGTAACTGTTTTGAACTTCTCACACTCGCACACCAAGATTCTCTCTGCCTTTCTTATTCTGGCTAACATTTCGGAACAAAAAAGTGAAGAGGACAACTTGGTCAATATCTGAACGGAGGCCAATTCGACCTACAGAACGAGATTACAAGACCTTCGAGTGCTCACTGCTAAACAAAAATATTTACAACTGATACTCACACTGTCTGCAGCTCCAGACTTAACAAGTCTGCTGATAAAACTGAAGACACCTACTGTACAACCGTAACTGTAAACACTCTGTATGGGAATAAGGATGTACTGTGGATTGACCTGGAGAAAAGCTCTTGTACATGGGGATCAGTGCAAATGAATACATCTTATTATCAGATAATCCCTCTGAGCTGCTGTCTGGGACACGGCAAGCAGCAGCCTGTCTCCAATATGTGCCAGCATGGAAACCGGAGACGTGGTTTCTTAGACAATTATTACATTTATCGCGACAGACTGGAGGTTAAAGTTGTATTAGGCAGCTGCAAAAGACACATAACTTCAGTCTTAGGCATCTTCTGAGCTTATGGCAACAGTACATGTGCATTTATTATGTTTATAGACTCAATACAATACATTCAGCTTGCGGCCTCATTATAAATTGCTCTCACGATTTTCAATTAAATGCTTCATCAGATCGCTCCCAGCACTGCAGACAAAATCCCCTTGGGCCCAAACATACTGAACATCTTATCTTTTACAGCATCTTTGAGAGATCCCAGAAGGGAAGGAGATAATATCTTAAGTGCTTAATTCCCCATCGATAATGAAATGCCATTTAGCCTCCTTAATACCTCTTTAGCCATTTAAAGACCCTTTATTTTGCCTTAATGCGTCTGTATTTTCTAGTCTAGTCCTCCACCCAACACACAATTTGGAACAGTCTGTTGTTATTTAATCGAACTTCCCTCTGGAACTCAAAATAAAAGTAACGAGCTTGAAATATTGACGCATACGAATGAGCGAATGGTGCAAACTGCTTTCCAGTGGGCGTCTTATTTGAGTCAATGTATCCTGAGATAAGTGCCCTGACATTATGGTTTACCACAGTGAGACTGAACTGCAGGCAGCAGAGCTTTGGTGTCAGATGGAGCTCAGACACTGCCAGGTAACAGCCAGTCCTATAGGCCCCTGAGCAAGACCGTTATTGTTGCAAACCCTGGATACCTTAGACAACTCCACCTCACCCAGCCCTGTCAATGCTTAGTTGGTGAATGGCCACCACCATCTCCTGGCAAAGCCTGGATATTAATCAGTAAAATACACTACACTTTGATGGCTTTTAGCTCACTGGCCCCTTCTTACTCACCTAATATCCCAGGCTTTTCAGTATATCGCTGATCTTTCAGTTGTGACTAGGGCCTCACCTGCTTAATGACTCCCTTGGTCAGAAGGCTCTTCTTCTTGGCTGTCATGACGAAATAGTGAGTGTCGTCTTTGTAATAGACAATGTTTTCCAGATCGATGCCTGTAGGTGATAAAAGGAAGAAGGGTCACTTCCCTGCGACTCACACCCATGTTCTCATCTCTGCCCTGACGGCTGGTGAACTGAGCTGACCCAACCCAGCAGTGCAAAACCACCTCATAAAATCTACACCCGCACTCAGCGTCCTACCCCTGCACACCTGTCTGACCTTGTTCCTGTTCTGAACTTCCTTCGCGATGCACTGTCACTTTCCCTAAGTTGTGGAAATCACTTCCTGTGATGCAACAGAGCCGCAGTATCTTTGATCTATTGAGCAGCACGGCATGTCAACATTTCTTCAGAAAGGCCGAGGCGGGGGCTGACCTGTCTCGTTGAGGAGGCTCTGAAAGAACTTCTGGTTGTAGATGCGTGCCACGCCACTGATCTCGGAGACCTGGCCCTCGGCTGCGGTGTGGTGGTTGACGAAGTTGGCGGTGATGCCGATCGCCAGCTTCCCCCGCAGCTCCTTCCTCTTAAACCCTGAAGGGCAGAGGAGCAGGATTCAGAGGCACTGCCAGACATTAAAAAACAGAATGAAAAATAAACTAAATATATATTTTTTATATTACCTTCAGGGACAAAGCGCCCTCCTCCAGCAGAGATGAAGACATCGAACTGGAACTGCGCAGCTGGGTGGGACTCTGGGCATATATCTGCATGCCATCCTGTATGTAGGAGAGCGAGAGAGAGGGAGGTCAATAAAGACAGACTATGTACTCCATTCACAAAAGGATGGCAGAAGGAGAAAATGAGAGAATGGGGTGAAAGCAGCGAGTTTGCATGCCTCTGGAGGCCTCATGCAGCTGGGTACGAGGTGAGAGACTTGGCACCCTTACCTGTGGCCCCGCGCTGGGGCTCAATGAGGCCCTTGTACTCCACACAAGTGTGCACCTCTACCCCCAAGATCAGAGCCACCTTCAGCAGGATCAGCTGCAGCTGACGGATACCTGCACAGGGAAACGCATGCATAGACACATTATTGCTTGATGCATCAATGTTAGTTTACAAAACAAAAGGGGTTTGACAGGAAGTACAGAACAATAACCACAAGGCTTTATTAGAATGTACGTGCGTGTGTTCCATGTGTGCCTGCTTAGAAAACACGTTTACAACTTCAATCTCTAAGCAAGGTAAGAAAGACTTGAAGATAGGTGCTGGGGTGTCACACTAAAACCACATATCTTTACAGGTAAACTAAGAGTACAAGTAGGCTCCAAATCGGAAAGTCCTTCTAACTGACACTTCACAGCGCATTATGGAAGCATTCTATATTCCACTAAAGACTTCTAGAACCTATCAAACATGAAGCATGGGATTCTAATGTGGTCTTTCGACCCAACTTACTGATGTGGTCCAGGGAACCGGAGCAGAACTTGCCGTAGAACTTCTTGGCTGCCAGGCCCCTCAGGTCGTGGATGGTGTAGGGCCAGAGGTGCAGTACATTGTTCCGGGAGAAGGTGTCCCGTTTCTCGATCAGGACCACCTTGGCACCCATGAAGGCCAGCTCGATAGCCGTGCGCAGGCCACATGGTCCCGCCCCCAGCACTAAACACTGAACACACACAGGACGGCAGGGTGTTTAGAAAGTAAGTAGCTCCATTAAATAATTAAGGTTTGTGGGGCATAGTAAAACCCAGAAGGCCCACAAGGCACAAGCATCTCTGAAAGGACACAAACGCCTGTATTGGGGTAGACTAGTACTGAGGAGGACATGGACACTCAACCCTCCCACACAACTCCACCACCACAGACCTTGTTCTTGGCACAGGCATGACCCTGCTGGTAGTCCTGGTGCGACGCCCGCTTGTCTAGCTTGGCCCACAGCGCCTTGGCCCTCCAGTAGTTCAGCCGTTCCTTCAGTTTGACGTAGAAGTTGCGATAGTCACTGGGGTCAACCTCCAGGTGCTGGCAGAGCTGGCTGAAGTTGAGTAGCACGTCCTTGCATCTCTGCCCCTGAAGGAAGCGGTCGAAGAGCTCATGGGACCGGTTCGAAGTCTCGTTGGGCGTCATGTCGACGCAGCTGCCACACTGACCCCGAGAAGATCAAGCTCTGGCTCTGCTGAGAGGCGACAGGACAGGAGTTTAGCTACTCAGCTACTGTGATTCTTTTGTACTGCTTTGTCAGGAATTTAGCTTACATCTCACTGAATTGACACAAAATTATGTCACACACAGGGGAAGTGTAGGTTCTTCAGGTAAGTTTACAGTTTCCTCATATAGCATCTCAGGCACTAGACTCCACTTTGCCTTGTTGTTATAGTTAGTACACTAATATTGGACTAAACCGTCTAAATGGAAAACAAAATTTGATAAAAACACGAAAAAGATTCTGTGAAATCCACTGCTACCACTCTCCTTCAAACAGGATGATAAAGGGTCTGTTTTCTTTCCGTTTCACTAAAACGGTATCTCAAACTGCCCTGGATTTGAATATCGAAAACCTTGTCTACACAATAACGTAGTTGTCTCTGTACCACAAACAAGACCGTGTGCAATACGCAGGGTCTAGGCGAGGAACTCACACCAAGCAAGTGGCAAGAGCTCGATCTGAACAGACGAGAGACAAACAACCTCACAGAAAGACGCACCTCGAATCCTGCGCTTTAAAGTGTGAAACCCACCATTGCAAACATTGTTTTCTGCATCTGTACTTACACCGCTCTCCAGAATTATACCGCCGAGTCATGTGTTTAGGGTCACAACCTTATAATTTGAAATGGCCATTTTCCCAACGCGATGGGAAACACACAACAGCACAACTTGTAAATAGAGTAACTCGGGACTAGTGTTTATCGTGTCTACTGGACAGTGGGGATTACAATCAGTTCATTAATGAGCAATTAAGGAAAGAGAATTTACCTAAAAAAATAGTATTTTCAGCAAAAATGAGCCATTGAGGGAACAGATCCTGCTGGTTAGACAGTGATTAGACTGGGCCTGAATAAGTTATCTGCAGCTCAATAGCAAGGCAGGTCAATATTGTGGGTTCAATAATTCCTGGTCAAACCAATGAAGCAGTTTGAATTGCTGTCTTTCTATACATGTCAGCTAATGTGTGTTGGCTGCCATCTGCCCTTCTTTAACCTCCAGACTAATATAGATTTCACTTTTATACTGAATCAAGCAGACTCTGTGAGTCATGGCAGCAGTAGATCACATGTCAGCTGGGTTGCAGGGAAAAAAATTAAATGCATATATACACATACACACATATAGAAGGTCTACACACCCTTACTGCCTAGAAATAAAATGGGTTAAAATCCTACCCCACGACTTCTATGTGAATTTTCTTTTAGAAATCTGTAGAAAACAAATTAAAAATAAATACTGAAAAACTGGATGAATAAGTGTCCACCTCCCTTGTAATAGCAGTCTTAGCTCAGGTGTAACTAATTGCCTTCACAATAACAAACCAAGTTCAGAGGCCTCCATCTGTGTTAAATTGAAGTGATTCATGTGATTTAATGATACATTCAGCACTTCCTATAGGTTCCTGGGTAGGTTCATGTAGGTTCCTCTGTTGGGTGGTGAATGTCAAAGCAAAGAGTCAACCATGAACACCAAGGAGTTTCAAAAGATCAGGTTGTTGAAAGGCACAGATCAGGGGATGGGTAAAATAAAATATCAAAGGCCTTCAATATCCATTCGAGCTCAGTCAGTACAGGATAAGGTTGGTAACAGTGTTGCCCTTGCAGCTGGGGTTGAGGAAGCTTTAGCTTTAACACCACAGTGTGACAGTTTGACACGTACTCCAATGCACCCCCCTAAGTCTCACTGCAAATGTGTGCAGGGTGCAACGGTGTGCGAGACCCTGGTGGGAAGGTGTAAGAATGGAAATGTGATGCTGGTCTGCATATTAAAGTAACACTATTGTTCACAACCATTACTCTGTCCAAGTAAGGACATGCCACCAAATGTGACACATTAAACTCCAAGTTACTTCTGGTAACAGTTTCCTAGTGACTCACTTGACATGTTGACAATGTCACAACTTTCACAGAAACCTGCAACATCTACTGCAGGGAGGACTGACGTTAGGCTTTTCATAGATTAATAATAATAATAATAATAATAATAATAATAATAATAATAATAATAATAAGACAGTGAACTGGAGAAGACTGGCTGGAGTTTGAAGCTGGAGGAATAGAAGGTGCCCAAAAAAAAAGTTGTCCTGTACATTTTCCAGAAGAATCGAATCATGAAGACAACACAGTGACCAAGAGTTGAAGGTTCAGTTGGAGGACAGTGTAACGCCCCCATGCTATCCCAGATACAGCTGCGCAGAAGAGAGGGCTAAAGTCTACGCACAGGTAAGAAGAGAGGGCCCCTGTTGCACTGGGCTGAAAATGAGCCTAGAAATTTCCCTGGACCAGGATAATAATCAGGACAAGAGATAAAACAACAGAACAGCCTCTGGTAATGTTTAACAACTACAATAAAACCTTTGATGGCTACATTGTCATTCCAGCCCATCCCAGGTTTACAAGAAGTGTATACGTGCCGGTGAGTCAGTATGGCAAAAAGGAAAATGACCTAATTGTGTGTGTGCGTTTGTGTATGTATGGCTCTAATGCTTCTAACTAGACAACATATTCAGCCCCAGCAATGAGAAGGTCCACGTGGAGATTTTAAATCAGGCGTTGCGGTCTTGATACAAGTTTATTTAAAGATTTTCTTTAAAGTGTGTCACAGATGTTGAGACTTCCAGTTGGGTGAGCCAGTTCTGGTCGATTAAGCATAAGATTGTGAACTCAGGGACTGTGGTCTGTGGTTTGAGGGTCTAACGAGCTACTGCTGTCCCTTTAAATTGTGCGCCTCTTTTGTCGTACAGCAGTGGACAGTGCCATTTTTTGTTCTCCTCAATGAGGCTTTGTAAATAACCATTGCACTGAGAGACGAAGCCCTTTACAGTGGACACTTCTCTGTGTTGCAACACACATAGGCCGGGTTTAAACTTCACAGCAGCCTATATTGCTGTGCTGTTGTTTCGGAGAGTTTTTTTAAATCGTAACTGATGAGATTTCGAAAGTACCTAGTTACTACTTTGCCTTCATTCATCCTTTGTTCCTCCCCCAAACACCATATATTGGCTAACTGTTTTACTTTTTTGGTCAATCAGTGGGGTCTCGAACTTTAAGGTGTAAGCTCACTAATAATACTTGGATTTTTAATCTAGATGGTAACAGATGTATCCGGTATAAACATCTGCATTACAATGATGCAACTCGACCACGACAAAATGACAAAACAGCATCTGTTAATAACTTTAAAAAGTTTCTTCCTAACTGTAGTAAATTCCCCAACTGAATGATTCACACTCTGCAGCAATACTGCTGTGAAACACTTTCAACTTCACAAAATGAAAAATAAACCCCCTGTTACAGGACACAAGCTGGGGCTGACAATACAGATGCCGCAGCAAAGACAAAGATCTTCTTGAGCACCAGACTCGAGTTGAATAAAACCAGTTTCCACTCACTCTCTCTCTCTCTCTCTCTCTCTCTCTCTCTCTCTCTCTCTCACACGACTGCAGGTCTCTGAAGAGTGACTGCCCAGAGCATGTCCCTGGGTCCTCTCGTCCCAGGCAGGGGAGGGAAACTCAAAGGATGCTCGACTCGTGTGCGACCGTAGTGACTCTGCGGCTCAGTGCTCGGCTGCAGCAGCTGCTGTCTTGAGGGTGTGTGTGCTCTCAACCAGCCTGAGAGACTGAAAAGAGAGAGAGAGAGAGGAGAGAGGGGAGGGCGGGGAGGAAAGACTAATAAAGTAAGGGGAGGGGAGAGCTGGGGGATGGAGTGTGAGAGAGGAAATGAGGGGGGGGAGGCATGGGGATGCAGAAAGATAAAGAAAGAGAAAGAAATATAAATGGAGGTAGAGCATGATAAACTCTTGTTATTTTATTAACTTTAACACGCTAGTGCAGAATCTGTGATGGATTGCTTTGGCCTGCTGCACGAAATGCCAATATACACAATCACAGGCCTGTTATCAAGCCAGGATGCATGACCTCATTCAACTCAAAGACCAGGGAAAGTTCATGCCAGACGATAGCAGATCGGCAGATTGTCTAGGGCACTTAGGGCATTTATGGATTCCAATGGCCCCCCACCCCCTTGCCTTGTTACAACAACAACAACAACAAACATGTGCATGTTGCTAGTAGCAAACTGGACACAAATATACATGTCTAAATATTAGCTTGCTTACAGAAAGGAAGCTTGGTTATAACAGAGGAAGTCAAAATGACTAGTGAACATTCAAAGTGACACTTCTCTTCTCACAGAAAAGTATGTGCCATGTACCATGCACTGCACCCTGTTCACATGCAGCTATGCTTTCTGTAGGATATCATGTCCCAAATAAACATCTGTATGGCAGATGTTTTTGCAAGAGAGCATCTGCAAAGCAAACACACGGTAAAGTGAGACTGGGGAAAGGTTTGAGTTTAGTAGCATTGAGGAGGAATCTTGCACTGTTTGCACTAATGAAACTACATCCCTTTAAAATGTGACTACTACCTTGTGTTGGCTGAACCCCACTGTAAGAGTTTGTACCTCAACTGGGAGCACCATGTCTGGATTAATTTGCTTTTCATTCATTTAAGCAAATGTGTTTTATTTACACTCCATCTTTAAAATTATAGGCCTAAAATTATATTTTTATACAAAGCATCAGGCCAAGAGAGGTACTGTTACACTGCATCACAGAAGCAAAGAAACACACAGTGACCACTGACTTCCCCACACTGGAGGGCTGGTTTTGTGTAAATCACACAAAGATAGTAAGTTTCCATAACCCAAATAAATGATTTTTTGCGATTAAATGTTGTCCTTTACTTGTACTGAACTGGATGCAGCAGGGTTGTCCACATGAACCCACAAGCTCTCATTTCATGACTGATAGATTTTGCCTGAAATACCTCAAGAGTTGTGATGTTGTTGACAAAGGGTCCTTTCCATCTCTCTCTGTAAATACATGCAGGAATAAAGTAAAAGGTCCCAGAGGCAGCAGAAATCAAAAGCTCTACAATGAGCGACAGAGTCCCAGGACTGGCCAGAGAGGCTGGTGATTTACGGTGGAGAGTCCCAGACAAACACACAGCACATTGTTTTTCTCTATTAAGGGTTTACAGTCTCACAAGCTCTGAACAACATGCAACAGGAAGTTTATCTAAAATCCAACATAACTACAGGGACGGTACCTGTGTTTCTACCTAATTTCTAACTCGTGATTGAAGATAACATGTTACAGTAAATGACTGCTTATCAGAGCTGTACCGCGTCAATCAGGCCGCCTGTGTCGATACTGAATATAACAAACCGGTATCAGCACCGAGAGCGTACACACTGTAACGGCCGGAATCGGTTTGAACAAACCATACACGTTTCCGTCACACAAATATATATATATAGATATGATACTGTAATATAACATTCGATTGAAAGAGATATTTTTAAAACGACTTTTGATGTTACTGTTACTTTGATTTAAAGACGATTATTCATTATAAAACAAATCAGGCATCACACGGTTTCTAGCTATGACATAGTGAGAATAATAATAATAACAATAATAATAATAATAATAATAATAATAATAATAATAACTAATCAAGAACATCATCTGTTTGATAACTTGAATGATGTAATTATCGGATTAATCTACGACACAAACGTGCCCTTCTGTGTTTTAATTTATTTCCATTAGAAGAAAAACAAACAACACACACACCCGCACACCTGCGCTCACCTGGCGAGAGCACTGCGGCCTCACTGCGCCTGCGCCGCGGCCCACGGGCAGTCCGAGCAGCGCGTCTCCCTCCGCATCCCGGCTGCAGCACGACCTCGTCCAACGGCTGACTTTAACACACCTGGCACCGACCCCATTGGACCTATGTTTTTTTTGGTTTTGTTTGTTTCAATCCGTGTCTTTTTGAATGACAAAACACCCAGGAAACAGTTGCACATCAGAAGATGCTTTAAAAACAAGATATTGGGTGAAACGAAGTCCACTTGTCTCTGTTGTTGTTGACTGTGAACCGAGCTGCTCTGTGTGTCTCCGGGAGAGGCATGCCCTTACTGTTTGTGTAATTGCTGAGTGGCTAATCTTGAGCACCTCAAGTCTGAGCATACCCAAGTCTATATTTGCCAAATGGGATAGTTCGTGTGCAGGGAAACATATACCACCTACCTCGAAATTAGAAACTTCTGTTGCTTGTATACCTGGCTTGTATGCTCTGACCACTCGATAGTAGCGCTGCAGACAGTTATCAAGTTCTGACTTTGTGAAGACATTGGAGGATTCATAAAACTAAAGGAACAAATAAAAACTATCCAGGACAGAATAGAAATAGAAAAAGCACCCTGAATCATAAAGAGCACTCTGTCAAAATAAGAGCCCTCTCTCTTGTCCAGGTGCTGCTGGTATTTCCTTCTCTTCTCTCCCGGCTTTACTTGCTGTGTCTTGTCAAGTCAGCCACCAGTGTAATTCAATGTCCATGATACTGAACAGCCCTGTGTCCGCAGGGCACCTCTGTGCCTCCTCTCCCTCTCTCACCGCCCCAGTCACAGGGGCTATCGTTCTGCCCCGTGGTCCACTGCGTTCTGACTTCTGCTGTAGCACACATTTACATTAAGGCCTCCTGGCGTGATTTCAAATAGTGGAGAAAGTTTTTCAAGGCTTTTCAAGAGAACCTGGCTTAATTTTCTTCGTTTGTCCTGACTGAGATGTTAGCATGTGCCCTCTCCCCACTGGTCCAAGCTTGAATCACTCACAGCCCTTGGATTGGTTTTGTTGATATTTGCAGACCCAGCCTGCCTTACGTAAACATGGACATACGAAAAGGACGGAAGGAGAAAGAAACTGAACTTACCTTCTCTGCAGACTCAGAGGGAATCCAAACCCCACGGCACTCTGGCTTCCCAAGACAAGAGTCGGAGCAGCTCTGACCCGCGCACCAGAGAGGCAAGCTGATGAATAAACAGTGCAGCTGTGTGCAGGGCCTTCGCAGGCTGCTGCTCATAGGAAATACCCAGCATTTCACATGACATATGCGCAGCCTGGAAACATCAGGTGAGAGGTGACTGGTAACAGTAGATCTGCTTCCTAACTCGTCAGCCTCAGCTCCTCCAGAAGTGAGTCAGTGACAGCTGTAGGAAACAGCCCTTCAAAACACAGCTGTTTCACACACTGACTAATACCCCTGAGGCAGCTGGGGCCCCAAGCTTAGCAAAACGTGCATCCACTAATACGGTACATCTACAGACAGAGAGTAGCCAAACTGTCTTGTTTCACAAACTTTGATTTGGTGCTTATTACAGAGTTATGGAAACCAACAAACTAGCAATCAGTGCGCTTGTCACAGCATCACAACACAAGTGTCAGAGCTGGCTGTCTGACCACATCGGTGAAAAAACGAGCTGTTGAGTTGAGGAAAGTCAGAGCATCTGTTTATACTACCAGCCCTTCACTGTACAACAGGCTTTTCTGCAGACACACAGTGATGACGCTGCTGATCTCATCACAGGGGTGTTACAGACCTGTGAGAGAGCCTATTGAAAGCAATAGACAAAACAAACTAATATTATTATTATAATATAAACCTTTGCAATCAGGTTCAAAATTATACAAATCCAGCACACAACTGGAGCAAGATCCACAGGTTGCAGCAGGGTGTGAGTGAGATTCCTGTGTGACTTGCAGCGACTCCAGCCTGTCTGCTTTTAAATTGTAAATACACCCCTGCCTCACACAGTTTCATTCCAGGGAGGAATTGTGTGTGTTCTTAAAATATACCCTCTTTGTTTGCCTCTCGACCATGTGACTCATGGTAATCTAGCTGTGTAACACGACTCATGTGTTCAGTTTACACTTACAGTTAAAGGGAGTGTTTCCTAAGCTGGAGAAGTCATGAACAACTCAATGCATCATTCTAAAGAAAAATAAAACAACAAAAACAAAACACCTATTCACTATTCCCTTCCCCATCCGCTCCCAAGCTGAATTCAAGATCTGAAACTTGAATTACAGAAATGTGAAGAAAAACTTTTCAGCTGTTTTTTTATGTTATTTATAGTAGGATACTAATGCTTTATTGAAAGGATACTACAGACACTTGAGATTCAGAATCTGGTTTGTTTGATTTTTAAGCCCTACTCTCCAGCCGAATGCTGCTGTTCAGGTGACATTTACACTTCTACGCAGCGGTTTACAGTATGCTATGAAGGTTCAGTAATCAGTAAAACATGGAAAGGGATGACAAGACATGAAACTGCAAACAAATCCTCCCAAATCTACACAGCAAATCTTGAAGTCAAGTTGCAACACATACGGACACATTCCTCGTAGAATTCCGCAACTACAGTACATGTATAGATATGTTTTACCATATGAGACTAAACATTTAACATTGAAAGCCTTTATTACTGACACAACCTAATGCAGGCTACGCAGATCCCGAAATACTACACACCTGAATACTTCAGGAACACTAAGACATCTGCAGACGGTGGAAATAATAACAACAGAATCCCAGAATGCACTCTGGCTAAGGTGGCAGCCGGTGACATCCAGTTTAATAGTCCTAAAGCTACTAAGGAGACGTCTTGCTGTTTAGGAGTTATGTGGTCAGGTTTGGGCCTGCGGGTGCGTGTGTGTCCAGTGAGAGCTGAAGCATCACGCCCAGTAGCTGAAGATTCGCAGCCGCCACAGCAGGATGCCCACCAGCAGAGTGCAGGACAACCCCATGAGGAGCAGCCAAAGCAGGAACCAACGGCACTGCCACAGCCAGGGCAGCAGGGGGCGCTCCTCGGATGAGAGGGCACACCTGCAGGAAGAGCAGGGAGAGCAGGGGGCGCATGTTAGCGGGGATTGTAAAGGTGCCTTGAATCACTGTCACCCGAAACCATCAGAATTATAGTGTAGACATTTATTTACAAAACCTCTTCCTCTCATCAGAACCATCGCCTTCAGGTCAAAGGGCTTTTGCGTCTCTGTGAGATGTTTTCCACTTCTAAGAATGTGATGGCTGTAGACTGCGAGAACACTTTATTCTCCCCTGGGGGGAAGTTTGTTGATAACGGCATAGGCACAGACATGTGAAAAATGTTTCTTTGCTTATGAAGGTAAATTTTGCAATTAAAGTGAAAGAGACCGCAGAGAGCTCCCACCCAGATCAGACATGCAGTGGGCTTGCTACCGCTTGCCACACACGAGACACAGCGGAGAGAAGTTACTCAGGACCACTGATCGTATCTCTCGGGTGACCCGGAAGTGATTCGACTCGGAGCTGATCATCAGACAGATGTACTTAATGGCCAGGGGGCCTGTGGAGCGCCTACGTGTCCATGGTGAAGTTGTCGCAGTCGCTGAACTCCTCGTCTGACTCCCTTTCATCTGCTTTCCCCACCTGCGGTGCTCCCCGGCTCCGCCCCCGCCGGCGCAGACTGTCCTGGGCTGGGCTGACAGACAGACAGATAGTGAGAAAGACACAGAGACACACAGAGACCATGAAACTATAAGACAAACAGGTGCTTAAGACAGAAAGCCAGACCGTCAGTCAGATACATACACAAAAACAAAAATAAATCACGCAGTCCTTCACAAACTCCCTACAGACTGAACCAAGAACTTAATCACCACCTTCAGATTCAACCTTTTCTCAACATGCTTCTCTATCTATTGTTTGTACAGAAAACAGTCTGTAAACAACAATAGATTTCACATTGCTGGGACATCAGCAATTACACCGATGACAGGAACAGAGGGGGAGGGACTGAGAACAGCATTCTAGAACATCCACATGCCAAATCCCACGGTTCTACCTGCCGAAGTATACCGAGTCCTCCTTCTCATCTGGGCTGTCCGCGGGGCATCCCACTGCGAGGAGGGGCGTGGGGTCGCACAGCCCCTGGGGGTTACTGCTGTCCGCAGAATCGTCCTTGGAGAATGCAGGTTGCCTGGGCGGGCGTGTGGGTGTGACGGAGGTGGAGAGCAGGAGAGGAAGATAAGAAGAGAGATCAGGACGAAACTGGAATTCCCTGAACGGTGCTGAGAGGCGTCTAGAGGCGTCTGTCTACCAGTTTAAAAAGCACATATTAGGATGACTTAAGACCTTTAAACAGCAATATTCAACAGAGGTAAAAACCGTGACAGTGACTCCGGGAGGTATTTACACAATTGTACACTGGGCGTGTTTTGCACTTGCATATTATCAAACAGGTCTTGGACAGAGAATGTGATTTATTTATCCATCACTGAGACTGGGATGCATGCTGAGGGAATGGGCATCCGTGAGGGGGATTCAAGGAGATTTACACTCCACAATGTCCAGTCAACAGCCCTGCCCCGTACCTGACACTGGGCCGTGCATTGTCCCCCGCGGTCCACAGCGCATCTGTCTCCGTGCTGCCTTTCCCGTTCTCCGAGCTGCGGGAGTCAGACGCCTGTAGCAGCTGTAGGGAAAGATTGCAGAGTTTCTTCTAAGGGTTGATTTTAAAGGCACTTGTTTTGTTTGGGTTTTATTGGTTGTTCTGTTTTATTATTTTGTCAAATACATTGGCCGTTTGGATTTTAATTTTAAATGCATCAGACTGTTTTGTTTTTGTTTTTTATTTTATTGTTTTATTTGTTTTTTGTTTTGTCTGATGCATTTTCAGTTACTTTCAATGTATTTGACCTTTTTGTTGGTTTGCAGTTTGCTATTTATCACAAGTTTGTTTTTTATTGTTTTATGCACAGGTTTATTTGAGTTCATGTATTTTGTTAAAATTAATCACTTAAAATTTAAAAATTTTTAAGTGATTTTAGAAATTGTTTAAAAAAAAAATCATAAGTATTAAAAATTTGAATGTGATTTTATCGAAAATGTAAAATACTAAATCTAATAAACAGTATTTCTTCTAAGGTCAACTCAATAGCGTTTCTTTAAAATACATATAGGAGTGCCATAGATCAGACATGTCTGAGTGAGAAAGAGAGCGAGAGAGAGAGAGATATCTGTTCATCTATTTCATTAAGTGCTGATATTTTTTGATTTCTTAATCATTAATTGTCAGAAGCCACTTTCTTCTACATATAAATAAGAACGGGACAGGTAGGCCACAGGTTTCAATTTGGTTTGGGCCTCAGTTTAAATAGTTGGGCTGTCTTTGTGTAAATGTGTAGTAGTAGTACTTTGTTAGTTAGCAGTACTTCTGATCCTTTGTGAGATGTGGCAGTGAAAGTCGGCAGTGTCACAATAATACATTGCATGTTTTTCCCATCAGCCCCCTTGCAGATTTCTACAACAGATATCATCCAGCCTGCTTAGGAGCTGAAGCTGGTCTAGGACTCCTGAAGTGGCATCTGGATTTCACAATTATTATTTTTTTCCCACGTTTCAAGCAGGCTGTCACTTCTACGTTCTCTGTCCCTGAAAACAAGAACATGAACAGACCACCACATCCCCCACCGGCTGCACTGCAGTCATTGCAGACCTCACCGCAGAAGCCCAGCCATCACAATGCAACACATTTCATCACACTGACAGTTACATACAGTGTGAGGGTGCAGCGACAAAAAAAGCATCAACTCGACAACTCACATAGCATGACTCTGCACCAGCACAGGGTCGAGCTGCCGTTACACAAGTCGGCTGTTTCCTTCAGCCGTTTCCTTGTGATAAGCTAGTGACTGTCACAGAGTGGTTTTGAAACATGGTCCTATTTAGCAGCGCAGTGGTGGGCTGGCGGGGAAGGGACCAGTGATGTAATTTTCTCAGCTTTTCTCTGTCTGGGTAATTATAGCTCCAGTAAAAGTGTCACGGCACCAGCAAAGCATGCAACCACAAAGAGACCTGTTTCTATACAAATACCTGTTCATCATATTGTGTTCCTCATTGTATATAAGTCATTAAGGAGGTCTGAAGTGACCTCTGACCTTCTCAGTCCGTTCTCAGTAACTTAAATGATTTGAGAAACCTCAAAGACTCATTTTCTACCTTCTCTCCAGGGCCCAGAATCATGCAAAGGTACTGTACCTTGAGATGCAGCTTTTATATCATAGATACGAAGCAAAACATGGATGCTGAGAGTAAAAAAAACAAACACACCAACAGTGTATTGTCATTAGTTTTCTGACTGCAATATAGGAAGCTTGCAAAACACATGTTGCAAGTGATCTATTGTGCTCACATCCTATGAAAGTACTACGTGTCTCTTTTATGAGATCTATTGCAGTGCACCGTCAAAACATGCACAAAGCCATGTAGCATATTGGGACTGATGTGTAGAGTGTGAGTATACCCAGCATGCACCACAGCTGGCTGCAGCAGAATGGCCTCAGATGTTTCCTGTGGCTCGGAAATGTTCAAACCTGATTTTGGTTCTTGGAGGTGGACGAGGCTCCCTTACCTGGGTCTGCTTGGGGATGACAGCGATGCTGACCCTCCGGCGCGCACTGTGCTGTGAGGGACAAGGACTGTAATGAGGGGACGAGCGGGAAGCTAACACACAAGTAGCTCTACAGTTCTACGGCTTGGCATTCTAGGCCCCTGCGTTTGTAGCACGTTACCTGCTGGGATGTCCTCAGGTAGATTTTGGGCCTCAGGTCACCTTCGTCTACAAGACAAGAACAGATTGTCAGGATTTCACACTCCTTCACTTCACACACGAGGCTTGGGGTGGACGTCTCTAACATCCAAACTGGAATTCTCAGGACATTAGGAGCACTAATATCTGATTATCTCAGTCCTCCTTCACCAGGCTTATCATTAGTTTCTTATTTTGCAGGTTTGTAAAGTGCCTTGAGACCTATAGGAGGCGCTATCGAAGAACTGTGTGACTGAGAGACTGATTGACAAACAATCAAACAAAAGACGAATGTCTCTGAATGCCGAGTTCCAGTCTGACCCTGTGGATGCGCTGAGCCTCCCGGCCAGCAGAGGGCGGCCCTCACCTCGTGTCTCACTGAGCTGCCGGTTGCGGGAGTTCCTCTGCACCATCCTCTTGGTCTCCTCCAGCTCGGCATGGTCTCTGGCGTGGCGGCGCTTCAGGTTCTCCACGTGGACGACCATGAGCTCCACGGCGCGGCTCACTCGCGCCTCCTGACCCACAAGGCACAAAAGGGAATCCCAGCTCAGACGGCTGTGTCTTTCTGTCGGAATGACCCCTAACCCCTACCCCTACCCTCAGACTAACACTCACACTCCCCTGGGGTTCTTCAAGTCTGGTCCTCAATGTTCAGTTCACCTGTGGTTTCCTCTTTTTTTGGCGTTACACAAGATCGCAACCTGCTACCCAGGAAGATCGAGTGAAAGTGATGAGTTTGTGTGTGGTCACCTGGTGCACAGCGCCCAACACTTCGGCCGTGTTGGAGATGCGCTCCACCGTGCTGCTCAGGATGTCCAGGCTCTGCTCCAGCTTGTGCAGGATCTTGCTGCGCTTGCTGTCCACGCAGAGGGTCTTCAGAGCCTGGCAGACAAACAGAGAGACCAACCGACTGACTGATGCGCCACAAACGACAGCACCAGAACTCAGCAGGGCTCTCCCACACATATCACTGCCAGACTAACACCACCCCTGAGCAGCACACCTTCCCACTACCCCCACTGTCCCGAAGCCCCTGGTTGAGGGAGCAGAACTGGTGTTTTGGATGAAAGTGCAGCTGCAGCAGAAACACAGGTTCCCCTTAATGTGTATCCAGTACATCAGTATTACATCTGAGTTCTCAGGGGCTCTCAGAAGATGCCACTTTTTGCTGTTAAAGGGTAGCAAACAGGAATGACAAGGATGGTTTGTGTTTTATACAGTTAAAATGGTTTGACTCCCCCTCTTGCGCTCTCTCCCTCTCCCTCTCTCTGTACCTCCAGGGTGGTGCGGCCGTTATCCAGCTCTTGATGGATGTTCTCCTCGGCCACGTCTCTGGCTCTCTCCTCTGCCTGTAGCCGTCGCTTCAGGGTGTACTGGTCACAGCGGAAGGCCAGGGACAGCTGGGCAAAGGCAGACTGAGGGGGCAGCACACGGTGAACAGTGAGGGAGAGGGGAAGCAGCCAGGCAGATGCCCTACAACATGGCACAGCACAACCTGTCCGTTCTCTCACACAGCTTCCTCACAACCACAGCATGCTCTCACTGCCACCGCGGCGGCCAACTGCCACACACAGAGCCATAACCACTCAAACCACAGGGAAGAGGTGTGCTTGTGAACTGAAAAGCAGGAGGCACGTCCTCACACAGTTCCTGAACACCAGCAGAACTCACCTCCACCTCCTCTTCTGTGAGCTGCGTACTGGAGGAGGGAGAGAGAGAGAGAGAGAGAGAGAGAGAGAGAGCGAGAGAGAGAGAGAGAGGACAACGTCAACAGAAGTCCCCTCTCACCATGCTCAGTGGAGAGACTTACTGATGGACGAACTGCTGGTGAATTGAAGAGTGAGGCCCGGTGAAGCACTGGAGTTTGGTCCAGCATCTCTCACATCACACTCTGTTTTTTTTATTTATTAAAAGCTACTACTTCATCAGCCTTTCATCAAATTGATGCTTAATTATGATGGTATGCAAAGTAGAAAGGATAAAGGGTAGAGGACGTATTATAAAAGTGAAAAGACACAAGAGATGCCATGATCCCTCTGTGTGCAAACTGAAAAAATCAGTCATCTGGCAGCAGGGAGTGTTTCTGCAGGGCGGTCCGGTCACCTGTTGAGTCCGAGACGCTCCAGGATTGAGAGGTCATCCCAGGAGGTTGATAGCACGATCTCGGACACTGGCTCTGAGAGACACATGGAGAAACACGTGTTTTCACAGTGTATATTCATTGATTTTCATTGTGATTGATTTTTTGAATTGTCAAAGCTCTAACAATAGCCCAAACGTGGTCGAGTTTGATGACAATAGTAAGGAAACACTAATGACAATTCCGCCCTCTTGTGGAAAAGGTGTGAAATGTCACTCCCGTTTTGATGGTCTACTACAGTATCTGCTGGGTAATATGGCAGTTTCCCCATGCTTTTACCACAGTTTTACCATGCATTTACTTTGCTTTGCTGTGTTCTTTTAATGTGCTTTTGTAATATGGTGTACTATCCATTATTTCACTGGACTGTCCCACATTTTTCTGCTGATTTTCCTAGGTATACTGGAGTAAACTAATACGAGTGTCTGCCTCTGCTTCCTGGATCTCACAGAGGAGGCGGGTGTCCACCCTGTGGGACCACAGACCTGTGCCGCTGACAGAGCCTTACCCTCCATGCTGTCCTCACTGTCTCCCTGTCGGTCTACAGATTCATTGGACCTCAGCAGGGCCATGGGGCTGGGGGCCTGAGAGAGACGCACACAAACACGGGTGAGAGACAGCAAGACTCCCTATAAAAGTAATTTAAAAACAAGAATAATTTGTGACAATTTGTGTTATTTTTTGGTTTTGTTTAAGACAGCGGATCTCTGAGCTTTCTGGTCTCTCTCTTTCTTTCCCTCTCTCTCTGACTCCAGTCCCTCGCAGGCCTTTTACGGAGGGATTCTCAGGAGCGTGTCCCCTCTTGCGTCAGTCCCACCCCACCCCACCCCGCCGGCTCCTGGGGCCTCAGTGTTTGCACAGCAGTGCCGGGCATCAAGTCCTCTGCCAGCATTCCTTACCTCCACACTGTGCCTTATTAAGGGCAGGATCCTCACGGCGCCTGGACTGCAGGCTCTGACGTACGCCAGCACCCCCCCTCCCCCAAGTCATTCTCATTTTGTTTTCATTAGCACTCCAGACGTTAAAGGAAAATACAATAAGCAGGGCCACATCAATCATGCCTCGTACGAAGCTAAAAGCCCCTCTTAAAGTGAAATGAACCATCTGCTCTGTGAAAGCCTCGAGGGAGAGGTTTCGGCCCAGAGACCGGACTCACCTGATCAGCCATTCTGCTGAGCGGCGGCTCTTGGGCTGGGTCAGGACTCTGCACACCCCCTGCAGGCATCAGATGGTCATTGTTGGTTATAAACCTCAACGATTTCTATTCAATCACACAATCTCACCCTGGCCACATCGACATCTCTTGTGAAAAAAAAAACAACTCATTATTTTAAACACAATGCATTGTGTTGTGTTATCTTTCTGTTGTTGTTACACCACTAGAAACGTCTACACTTCCTTGTTAGTGTAATCATGCTATTGAATATATTAACATGAGTATGCTCAGATGAATGGATAAACATAAATGAATGAACAGTCCGTGCAAGTGTAAGCTAGTGTGTGTGTCGGGGCTTGATTTGACGGGCTACCTGCGGTCACCCTGAAGAGACAGGCCTCCAGTTCACTCTGTTGTTGCTTCAGCTCCTCCTTGCTGGAAAAACAAGAGAGAGTGACTGAGTATCACACAGAGCCCTCCTACAGCGCACACACACACACACAACTGGACAAGACATGGCCGAGCCCTCTCAGCCTCACTCTCTGTAGCGTCAGTATCACATCGCACTCTCCACCAAATCGCCCTGTGACCCGGGAGATCAAGGAACGCAAGGAATCTTATCGTCTGCCGAAACTCTCCTTCAGAATCGCCAATGGAGCGCCAGGCTGCAGAAGACCCACTCTCACCTGGGTGGCGGGGCGTCTTTGGGGCCCTTGGTCCCAAGTCTCTGCCCGTCCATGCGCCCCTGTGGACACAGAGCAGAGCAGGGCGGTAGTCGAGGGGGTCTCTAGAGCCTGCCTGTGAGAACCTGACTGCCCTCCCCAGGCCCAAGCTGGAGTCGCTCTTCAACTGTGTATTTCAGATTGTGATCGGCACAGATCGGCATGACGTTAATGTGGCTGTCTCCGAGTGTAGGCAGTCTCTCACTCAGGGGCCACACTTAAACACCCTGGGGCCCCCCAGTCTAATAATTCCCCTTTTAACAGAAAGATACCACCATTCGATCTCTAGTGGAAAACCTTACCCGTAGACCCATATCATAGTGTAGAGTATAGCTAACTGAGCTGGAATCAGGATTTGAGCCATTTCCTATTGTTGTTCATTCTCCTGTGCAGCCTGCAAGTCCCTGGTGTCCCCGCCCCTGCTGGGTACCTGTGTGGGGGAGTGGGGGTCGCAGTCCGGTGTCCAGTCGGCCTGGGGGTCCCAGGATGGGGGCAGGGAGGACAGGGAGTGGGAGCGCTGGAGCATGGGGGGAGCAGGAAGGGGGGAGTCACTCATATTGCAGACGGTACCTACACACAGCACCACCCAGTGAGAGAGAGAGAGAGAGAAGAGATGATATTGCAGAAGAAAGCTACATCTAAGGGACACAGGTACCACTTCACTCTGTCCATCAGCACCTCAGGGAGCTTTAACCAGGCAGTCAACGCACTGAAGGAGACGCATGCAGGGCTTTTTATGCCATGAAGAGGAGGCTCTATAATATTCATCCTAAAATATTTTGAAAGTACAGAGAAATACACTGAACAATGCTTGCAGGGCTGAATTAGGCCTTTATCCACTGATTATTAACATTCAAAAAAGAGCACTGAAATATTGGATTCACCTATAACAGAGCAACTCTAACTCACTCCATTTCAAAGCCTTGCAATACCAGGAGCTCAGCCCAGAGAAGAGTTGCCTCAGCCAGCTGGTCCTGAGGCTCTCGGAGCAGAGCGACACTGCGCTCAGTCAGCAAGGCACGGCACTGCACAAACAAGGCCAATTCCACTGAACCAAATGATACAACACCTCAAACACTCTTATCTGGCCCATTGGGAAACCAACACTAAAACACAAAACAAACTTGAGTGCTATCGGACCTTCAATCAAAACTACAGCCTGGCATAATACCTGGAGAAACACAAATCAGAGGCAGATCCTGACCCAGTACCGGCCCAGTGTCCACAGCCTGGCCAGAGAGACGGGCCGACACAGGCAGAGCTGGCTGGCCAGGGAGAACAGGTTCTGTGGTCACTGTGAGACAGGTGAGGTGGATACGCTTGATGCACTTTCTACTGACCTGTGAAAAATACTCCCAAACACGGGATAACTTTATTAACAAAATCACTCTCTCCATCCCACAATTCCCACAAATGACAAATGAAAAACTGTCAGTCAGGGAGAGGGACACACAGCCCCACTGGCTGCCCAATATGAGTCCAGCTGTCACAGCCTGAGGGACAGCGCGTGACAACAGCCTGAGGGACAGGGTACAGTGTATAGACACTATCAGCGAAGGCTTGATCTCTGGGGAAGGGAAAAAAACAGATGACTTTCCTTACTGCACAGAGTTGACTGTTAAATCGGGTCCATCTGTCAGACAGGGGCGGCCGATTGAGAACAGAATAGCCAGTCAGTGGACTTTCACTGAGACACACATGGTTTGGCACCGATCCTGTGGAGATCATGCGTTCTGAGGGCCCAGCAGCTTTATGCGGAGCAGCGCTACACTTCATGTGATGCATCGTGAATCTGAACCGCACTGACAAGCTGTTTCTAAATCCCATTCCAAGACCAAAACAAAACAAAGCCTTCAACTGTGCTAGACCCTCCGTCTCCCTAGAATAATCTCCGGCACGGAGGAAAGAATGCAAAACACAAACATTTACAGATCCAAACCCAACATCTTCCCCTTGTAAACAGAGGAATGCCATATTCTGCTAGTCCACACACAAGGACAATTTGCACGGCGTTCTTTTCTGCAAGGGGTGTGGTTCTGAGATGTGAGGGTGAGAAAAGAAGCTGGCATTGTAAGAAAAATAATGGGACAACAGACAGCTGTCCAGCGTATCCAGTAAGTTGTACCCCCTCTTTGGCCTTAAAGGATGCAGCAGACAGTCTGACAAATGAGCAAAGGAATATAGTCTCTCCTGCAGGGCAGTTTCTAGTGCAGTGACAGCTGGTCTCTGTTCCAGTTCAAGCCATGCGTGTTCTATCTAAAGGACTGAGTTCAGGACTGGCCGTTGGTTTCATAAACCTCGATTGGGACACAGACCTCTTGGACTAGTCTCCCTCAGCCACTGCCAGCTGTGTGACATGGTGCGTTATCACAGTGGTAAACACTGGTAAATTCCTATAATGCCGGCAGTAACACTGTTGTCCAAAATACCAATACACAGTATGCACTGGTGGTCAAAAAAACCATAAACACAAGACTTTCTCCAGGACTAATGAGGTTCACCTCCACAGAGCCCCTCTCTTCACAGCCAACAACACCCCTCCACCAGTGTCTGAGAAACACCTAACAGCTGCTCACACCATTGCCATTGCAAAACCCACGGAACAGAAGTAAGATATTGACACACATACCGGGTATATAAGTCACAATGTAGCTCCGGCCGCCTCACCTGGTTCCTACGCTGTCTGTCTCGGGACATCTCTCTCCGCGGAGCTACAGGGGTCCCTGCGGAGCGCGGCATGGCACGGTGGACGGGACGCAGTGGGTTGGGAGAGTTTTTGGGCTGCCCCTCATGCTGCACTGGTAGCAATGCGCATGGCTGGGGCTTAACTTGTGTTTACAAGGGTGTCAACGGCTAAGTATGATTCAGTCCGTCCTTCGTTCCAGCTCTCTCTCTCTCTCCTTTCGCCCTCCCTCTTTCAAACCTGCCTCCTTTCCCAATATCCCTCCTCCCTTCTCTCTCTCTAATTTTCTCTCCCCTTTACCACAATCGCTGACACATTCTCTCCCTCCTTCTCCCTCCCCACCACCACCACTCCACTATCTCTCTCCATCTCTCTCGGGCAGCTGTTTACTCTGCCGCTTTCTCCCGCACCGCCTGGTTTTCCTCTCACTAAAGTACACTTCTGTCAGCACCTGTATTCCCACGTCGTAACTCTCACAGTCTGGGGGGGTGAACAGGGACACAGAAGTGACCTTTCCTCCCCTCTCCTCCTAAACACACAAGCAAAGCCCCAGACTCAGACTACACCAGGCACAAAGATAAATACACAAGTTTCTGAAACGTACACTTGAGTTCACAGCACCACTAATAGCGGAGTCTGTCAGCTTAACTGTTGCTGCTGACCTCGAGCACAAACCGCAGTCCATAGACACAAATACCAGAGTTCATCCAGAGGAGAGAGGCTCGGAAGCACGCGTTTGTGCATCAACACACCCATCACTGCGACAGCTTCAGTTACACGTCTGCGATGCTTTCTTCATCTCACTGGACTTGAGCCCAATTTAGACTCCATTCTCCACAGCTTAGTCATCAGCATTGAGGAACCATCCTGCACAGCGGTGCGCTGACATCTTGACAGACTGCACTGGACTCAACAGCAAGAAAATAAATAAACATAAAAGATAATAATAAGACAATACATTCTCAATACCCTTTGTACTAGCTCCTTAAACAAACCCCAAATTCAGCAGCCAATAAACCCATCACAGCAAACACTGTGAGTCCTGCCCCTGAGGTTCCCAGTGAGGGGAAGATCCCGATCAGGATCCTCATGCAGCCGCCTCGGCTTTAATGGCTCAAACGTGCCTTTAAGCTGCTGACCGATTTCCATTCCGATTCCTGACTGCAACAAAACCTTCCCCGGCTGCTCTGGGTGGATGTGAGAACCCAGCCTCATCGGGACCTCTTTCAAATGGACGACGATCGGAAGCAACGCCGAAAAGAGACGCGTACCTGTGAATGTGTCATGACCATGGCTCTGGCTGACTGCTCTACGGGCAGAGCACGGTAATCCCATTAGGGCTGGGGGATTTCCACTGACAGAATCGTAGCAGGACACAGACTCAGCCCAGTGAGGACACCTGGGGCGTGAACTCTGACCGCAGGGAACACGAGTGTCAGGATGCCGTCTATGAACGGGTACCAGAGTGTAAACAAACCTATGCCATAAAATAATTGAGGGGATGTAAATGGTGAAAATTAAAACACTGAATCCTGAAGGGGCTGTTCAATTGATATGCTGGGAACACATACATGCATTTCAGCTCATGTGAAATCAGGGATTGGTAAAACACTGTTGAACTGGGGTCTGGGCAAACCAAAAACACAACTCCACTGGCACTCACTCGTCCTGTGAACACCAAGGCTGGGAAGCAAAGACGTCCCTGGCCGGCTGGCCCGTCTCCAACAAAGCGGCTTGCCTGCGTCTTAATCCCTCTGCTGGTACACGGCCCGCTCGACGGGTATTTTTAGAGCGAGTCAGCCTCTCCTTGTCTGGGTTAATTCTGCCACCCAGTACGGGCTGCTGCCTCTCTGGAAAGACTACCTGGTCTGGACACCAACCCAATGCCGACTCCCAGTTTATCATCACTGGGGTGTCTAATTTAATCATTTGCAACTTCTCTCTACGCAGAACAGACTCCACACTTCAACTCCAGACTTATCCGAATAAATGCCGGCACTGTTTACATAAACCAACACAGGCGTAAATATTTAACTTGTACTGACCAGAGCACTGTACACAGGGGGGCCCTTTTTTGGAATATCACCAGCCCACATCCTGAACCCCCCACACTGAAAACCCAACTGACCGCAAGGGTTCGAAACCGTCACTCAGTTCAGTACACACACACACACACACTTTAAACAGCTGTGAACGTAAAAGCAACAAGAGGAGGCAGATGCTTGGTTTCTCGACGGGGGTTTATTTGTACACAAGGCAGACTAGTACAGGCGCTGGGGCTTGCCCATGGTGCTCTTGATGTACAGGGCGCGCACGTTCTGCCAGTTCTTCTTCAGCAACGACACCAGGAAGTTGATGGCCAGGTGGATGTTGTACACCAGCTCCTCCTCGGTCATCTTCACGTGTCCGACGGCCACGGCGAGACACAGCACCTGGGGGAGGAGAGGGGGATTACAGCCACTGTCACGCTCCAAGAGGCCCATATTACACACGCGATCCATCAGAGTACAGCAGGTAACACTCGTTTACTCTGGTCTGAAGGAGAGGAGTTTACCTTCTTCATCTGGAACTTGATGGTGGACTTGACCTCGTCCACCTTGGTGTTCAGGTTCTCGTTGTGGGTGAGCAGCGAGGGGAACTTGCCAGCCTTGTTCAGCCCGGGTCCGAGGATACGGGGGATCTGCTTGATCAGGGACTCAGAGGCCAGGAAAGCATCGTACTTCTTGGCTGTGGGAGAGATCACGGAGGTCAGAGAAGTCCCAGCATGCTCGAGGGACGCCCAGGCAGAGACGGGGTACGGGATGGCTTCCTGCCACTATGCTACGTGACTTGAGAAATGCTCAGGCTAATCCTAATGTTGCACCACACCGATTTGGAAAATGGTTAGAAGACTCGTGTCTTAACTGTCCCAGAGACTCACCCAGTTTCTTCACCAGCTTCTTGTTCTTGTTCAGCTTCTTCAGGGCCTCGATGTCCATGTGGGGCAGTCCTGCCGCCTTGGCCTCGTCACAATGCTGCTGGTCTCCCAGGACGCACACGGAGAACTTGGGTCGGGGGGTGGTCTTCAGCCTGGGGAGCACAGGAGATGCCAACACTGCCCGTTAACTCACACTCCTGGGGGGCAACACAGCCTGGAAGCAGCCCCATGGCCTCCCCCATCCCACCCACCAGAGGCAGTCCAAGACCAGCGCCTTACCCTCACGGCTGGCTTCTCGTCTCTGTCATCCACCAGCAACACCATTTTGTTAATAAAATGGCCGGCGGGGATTGGCCGAAAGCCACCCCCACGCCTCCCCTCATGTTTTAAGACCCAGGGTAGGGGTCCGCCCGCTTTCCCACCCACCCACGGCAGGGGCAGGGGGTCAGTCGGACTACCCAAAGCTTTTCGGCGTCGCCCGCTCCAGTGCCGCCCCGGCCCCAGTGGGGCTGCGTCTAGAGGTCGGGCCAATGCGGCGCAGCTCTGAGGGGCAGCCGGGGAACGGGCGGGCAGAAGGCCGGGTGGAACAGTAAAGGGCCGAACCTGACGGTGCCAGAGAAACGCTTGTCCTTCTGAGGGTCGTAGTTCTTCAGGCTGATCTGCAGCTCCACGGTCTCCACAAACCTTTGGGGGAACAGGAGAGGAATGAGTTAGCGCCAAGTTTAAACCATGCGCAGACACGGAGCCTAATGTCCGACATCCTACAGAGGAGGATTTAAATGCATCAGACCGTATACAAAAGTGTAGAAGGGTCGCAAATACAAATCCCGAGCTCCTTGGCAGCAGAGGAGATGCATGCATGCAGGCTGAATGCACAACCCCAAGACCACTCTCCCCCACAATACGTTTCAGTCGTAGCCTCAGTCTCCCCCACTTCATCTCCGTTTCTCTCGCTACACACACACAAAAATGGCTCTTACTTGCGCTGCTTCTGCTGGGACCCCAGCTGGAGTTCACGCACCCCTTCATACAGGGTCTCTCTGGACACCTTGCTGCGAAACAAGAACAAGACAGCCGTCAAGACCACACACAACACTGATGTCACTGGTATTTACTGCAGAGCTCTTTTTTAACATTTAACAATTGTAACATGTTGAAATCCAGCAGAAATAGATTCCCAATCCCATGTGACAAGTAGTGCAAGAACTGTGCAATTGGACACAGCCAGGCAGGTTTACACCGGCAGCGTCTTCAGGCAAACACAGCTCCTGCAGTAGTTTTGTCTGCTGGTTGTATTTCAAGCTCACTAAATTCCTCGAACAAATCGAAATTAGACCAAAAAAGTGCTTAAATGGTTGGATAATACACTGTACCAAAGTTAATTACACCTGAGGGTGGACACAAGATAAATGAAGGTTAAAATGATCGTCTCATCAGGGTCTGTCCTGGGCGCGGGTGTCAGTGTGGACGGTGTCGATTCAGTGAGACATTGTGGAGTAAAGGTCCAGCAAGAGAGCACTTCACTGACACATTGGGACTCTTCACAGTTAGACTGAACCAGCTGTGAAGCGTGTGGATTATAAAGATACGTTTTAAAATGGCAACAGCAGTGCAGAAGTCATTAAAGGCCAAAGCGGGAGCTGCGGTCAATCTAACACACGTGAAAAGCTTAAGTGCACAAAACATGCTTTTAAAACTGATACGCATTTTATTTTAGGATCATAACTTGTAACACGTTGTTTTCCATCTGCAGTGAAAGCACTTCAGCACCAGGAATAACGCACCGGCTATGGCACCAACATCTACAATAATCACTATCATAATAATTCACAAACCACTTTTACAGCACAATGCGAGTATCTGAGGGATGTTTGTACAGATTGACCGGGTTTATGGGGTCGGATGACAACGGATTAGATCGTGAGAGCGACCTGTGCTTGTCAGGCCATTGCTACACCGGCAGCGCTTTTAACTGTAAAACATAATTCAGCTGCTCTTCTTGACGGGACAATAATGTTACTGGACAAGATTTATACCCAACAATGCTGTTATGAACATCCTTAAAGCTCCCAAACGCCACTAAAACAAGTTTAAAACTCATTTTCTCTCACCTCATCTTGACTTCACGTTTCTCTGAACACGGAGACGGAAAAGAAAGGGCTCAGCGGAACTTCCTGTTTAAGTACGACCAGGCACCGCGCCACCACTGTGGCGGGTTTTGGCGGCCATCTTGGTAGTGGCTAACATTGCGGTGGTTGAAATACTCCATTCTCATACGTTGTGTTTGAGGGTGCATTTACGCTCATTAAATGTTAAAACTGGTCGAGAGTCTTACAACAGCAGACACTGACAAAATACAAACAAATCCATTAATACAAAATATATTTTAATAAATTATTTTTCTTTCTTTTTACAGCAGTGTCTGTTACAGGATGAGCAGTGGGGAAAAACAACAACTGTGAGTCGTGCATGTTGTACAGGCGGAGCTCTGCTGATCACAGCAGCTGCCGTCACGGGGGTCTCACGCGCTTCAGAGCCACCTGCAGGGACTTCTTCAGGAAGGTCTCGTTCAGAGCCAGGCAGCAGGACAGCGTGTTCTTGTGGGCGACTGTTATCTGCAAACGAGAACCACTGCCGTCAGTCAGGGAAAGTCATACATGCAGAGTCTGGTGTGTGAATATCAACAGTGGAATCTATGTCTGGCCTTGTTTTTTGTGTCAGCGTGTCTGTGTGTGTGTGTTCGAGTGCAGTGCACTCACGTGGCTCTGGTATTTGGTCAGGATGGCCAGCAGCATCTTGGCGAATTTCATAGATTTGCTGAAGAGGGGAGCTTGCTGGCTCAGGCGGACAGTGAACTGGTCAAACATCTCCTCGCTGAGCTCCATCTACGGGACGCAGAGACAGAGGGCGTGAGATGGGCTCCGGACACTCCAATGTCTCAAGGAGGGCCTGTGGGCTCCCAGACGCTCACGAGAAGACAGAGTGGACTGGGGGGGTTACACAGTTCAGTCATGTGACATTGTTAATAGATTGTTAGGAAACTGGCCCCCCTCGCTGGTCCTGTGGGCAACAGGGAACTACGGGAGAAATGGTCTCTGGCTCACCTTGGTGTCCAGTAAGGCGTGGATGACAGACAGTACCCCCTCACTCCACGGCACCGCCAGTGTCTGCCTGCCCTCACAAACACAGTGCGTTAGACCCAGCCCACCCACACGCCCGCCCTCCATTAGACCCACACTGTACGATTACACTCACGCTCCGGCGGAGGGGGGCTGCCATCACGCAGACCCCCATTAGAACAGTCTCAGCACAGCGCACGCCTCCCACTACACTCACCCAAACACCAGCAAGCGATACTGCGGCTCCAAGCAGTCCTCTACCAGTCGGCACAGCAGCTCCATCTGAGCACTACCTGGGCAGGGTTAGAATACACACACTGTGACATCACAGCGCTAGAGACTTCCAGACCCCCCGTGTCACAAAACTAAGATTAACAGAGTGGAAGTGTGTGCTACTCCGGTAGTGTTTCAGCTTCTAGCCTTTTCATTTGAGTTGTCTGCAGACTGAACTAGGTTTCAAAATCAATCGTGGTTGATTGGATCCAGTTGAGCAGCAGAGGGCGGGAAAAAGCGCATACCTGCTTGCTCTACCTGCAGGACGGGACCAATCAGAGCGCAGCAGGAGGGCCGGGGGTAGCGGCGGCAGAATGAGGTCACCGCCGTCACCAGGAAGCGGGAAGCCGCCTCCAACAGGGACAGGATCTGCACAGAGAGCAGACGCTTCAGATTGAGCAGCACGGACAAGACCCGTTTATATCTTTCCCATTTTTTTAAGTGTCACGTGGATATCAAGCGATTTCGAACTCTGGGTGGGGGTGCTGGGGCGTACCTTGCTGAGAAAGAGGCTGCGGACCAAGGTGGCAGCGGTGCTGTAGCTCAGGTCGGGGGAGACCTCCAGCAGGCTCGTACAGAATGGAGGCAGGGCCTGCTCGGGCACCTCGGGCAAACACAGCGCTTCACACAGCTGCTCCACCTGCAGGAGGGAGGACCACACAGCAAAGCACCGTCAGCGAGCATCACTCCAGTCTCTTTTGGTTGCGTCTTTTTCTGACTGTACACGTGCTGAGGACAGCGTCTATAGAGAGCAGCCACACACTCACCTCCGCGGGGTCACACTCATTCAGCACCTGCAGGACCGGAGGGGAGCTGGACTCGGCCTTCTAGGGAGGACAGAAAACACACAGATAAACACCTCAAAGTGAAGTGATCGTTGGAGAATAAAATAAAAAATTGATGCTGAATGTATAGTACAGACTCACCTCCATCTCAGTTTCCAGTAGTTCCTTAATTCTTGGAACAAAATCCTAAAGAAGAATTAAAAAAGAAAAAGCACCATCAGTAAAACCTCATATGGATAAACTCCTGGAAGAAACCCTAATTTCGTAAACGTCCAGATCATCACATATTAGCAAAATCAGAACGGTGACAACATCAATTTAAACCACTGCCACTCCAAAGCAATTCAGGTAAACAAAAAAAGACTGCTTATAATTCACAGAAGAAAAGTAAAAGGCAACAAAGCAGATTATCAATACAGCGTCATCTCTAGAGATTTGAGGGCTTGTGCCACATTTTCCACTGAGAGTCACAGCGTTCACCCAAAGATCTGGTTGTCAAAGCTTTCTATGACATTACCTCCCCGGTGCGATCCAATCTACACAACGCAGAGTAAAGCATCAGACTGAAGCACAATGCAGACGCGTGCCGACAGGCTCCTACCCTGATGTGCTCCGGCAACGCCTCCCTGCTGCATGGCACGTTGACATCCTCTGGTCCAGGAGACTGCAGCACCTGGCCTGGCTCCCCAGCCGCCACTGCAGGACTCGACTCTCCAGTGTGGGGCAGCTGAGCCTCACCCCCCACAGCTGATGACACCCCCTCATTAGAGCTGATCCCCCCGGCTGACCCACAGTCCTCCTGGGCGTCGGTGCTGCCAGCCAGCCTCTGTTTCTTGCTCTGGCTGCCCGCCCCATTGCTGGCCTGACTGAGCCCCGCACTCTCGCTCTTCCTCTTCCTGGGATTCTCTGGGTCCTGGGCGTCCATTTTGACCAGAGAGGCATCGGTCTGCGCCTGCCTGCCCAGCCACCCAGCCCCCGTCCCTGCCGGGCCGCCCACCCCTAGTCTCCCGCACAGCCTCGCCAGTCGGTCCCGGCACTGGGAGGTGAGTATCGGGGAGCTGGGCTGATCTCCTGGCTGCAGGTCTCGCTGCAGGAGCCCCAGCAGGGCCTGGACCCAGGGGTCAGGGCTGGGGTCCCGGCCGAGGCACTGCAGCAGGCGGAGCAGGCTGGGCCCGGGCAGCACGGTGTGGGCCAGGTGGAGGAAGGACAGGAGGTTTCGCTGGAAGGGAACGGGGAAGAGGCACACCAGGGGCTTCCTAGGGAGAGGAGAAAGAGATTAGATTAGACTGTCACTGTAATATTCTTAATACAAATGTGTTTTGGTTAAGTGTAACTGGATGATAGAGGGTTACTGTGAAGTAGGAGAGCTCTAGGTGGGAGACATGCGTGAAAGATACTGTGATAACCCTCGTGTTTGACACCCTCGTACGGGCTTGGTCAACTTACACCGCTAGACCTTTTCCTCCCAAACTGGGCTCGTCCCTGGCCAGTGTGTCCATCCAGCCGTGTGCGGGGTGGCCCGGGTCGGAGCCGTGCTGGCGCTGAAAGACCCGCAGCGCCCTCCGCGCCCCGCAGGGCCCCGACATCAGCGACTGGAGCAGCAGGCGGGAGCGGCAGCCAAACCGCGCCAGTAACTCCGCTGGGTCCATCAGACTGCGGGTAAAGGACATTTGAGTAGAGACTGATACTATAGCATCTGAAGATACATATCTGTCTGCATTTGACAGTTTGTGTATGATCGATTATCATCGATATATTATTGTATGGTAATACAATACGCAGGTTAATGTCAAATAACATAATTTCACCGCAATAAAAGCATTTAACGGTCTTTGTTTTATAAAAGTGCAACGGTTCGTTTTGCATTTAACGATAATCCACTGCTTCCGAAGGACATTTAAATGGATTTAATTTAGCCACCCTGTTAAATACCTGCTAGTTAAAACAAAAAAAAAATCTAAAATGCATATTATATTTATTTTTCGCTGGTGCTTAAATGCGTTACAAAGGGACATACGAAACGGCTCAATTCTTACCTTGCCGTCTGGTTTACAGAGCGCTGGGAACAGAAATTAGTGCGGGGTGTCAATATCAATGTGTTTTTTCTGTGTGTTTTACCCGCTACCCAGTATCCGACATATTCAAAACACTCCAACTTCCGGGTTGACGTCTCCGGAAGCTTTCGCTTTAACCCGGAAGCACAATATTGGTGAGAAAGACACCATAGAGTCTGGAACAGAGTTGACTGGGGACATATTGCTAAAGGAGTTTGTGAAGTTGATGGCTGTAGGACTCGTCTCGTTTTCGCTTTCAATAGTAAACAATACTTTACATGGTCATTTTTTTTTTTTTTTTTAAACAGTTTATATTTTTGAAAATCTGTGGCATGGAAACACATTTTATTTCAAACCGTGATAATCCTAATGCATCGAGACCAAAACCTTTAAGATCCTCTCCAGCCATCTTCCAATCACCGTTTTAAAGCGGTTTACACCCGCCACCACCTACAGCGATTGAGAATCCCCTCCATTGTCGGTTTACTGTAGACCAATACCCTTCCCGTAATTGTTGCATTTGTGATGGATTTATAAAACTAAAACCCTGCACTTACATTGACCAGAGGGGGTTAAGAATTGTAAAATCACTGCAGATCGTTCTGGGGAATGTATTCCAGACCGTACACAGCGGTCTGACTGGGTCTATTAAAAATGTAGATCTGGAATACTAGGTAGATTACATAATTATAGATGTGGTTGTACAAGGGACTGGACAGTGATCACAGGTACAGCAACCACTTTATACATGAAAGACCTCAAACTTGGCGACATACACACACTATATATATATAATAAAACCATGCTTTGAAAGGACAGCACAAGAACATTGGTACAAGATTTATTTGGTGCCTGAGAATAACTAAGCTTGTTTAGTGAATACATTTTAAAACCAGTCCCGTTTCTCAGGAATTGAGCTTGGCAACATTGCTGAAGCCTTTCCCCAGCCCCACTAGTCTATATGCAATGTAAAAATGGAAGATGGCCATTTCAGGTGTCGCTTCAGAACAATACCAGACAAAATTAGAAGTAGTGAAACAGGTTTTATTTTCATTCTCTTTACGTGGATACAATCAGATATAAAAATAATAAAAGTCTAGGACACCCTCAGTCAGTACAGTAAGCCTACCACATTATAGCACTGCATTTAACGGATGACACGGGTACTTCAGAACGCCTGCCGATTCAGAACACTGCTCTTATACAGAATGAGGGAGGGCTAGTTCGAACGGGAAAGAGACCGAAGCCTAAAAATCACAGCATTGGGACAAACTGGGCAAGCTGAACGGATTTCACTTGTTAAAGTTCAGCTTCCCCTTACAGTCTAGACAATATTTTGAGTTAAACATTAAAACAAATCTCTTTAGTATTCCATCCCAAACCAAAAGGAGGCTCTAGAATTTAAACGGGGAGGGGTCTTGCTCATATCAAACCTAGGAGTCCAACCCGAAGGAAAATATACATTTAACAGGATTTACCTCAAACACTGGGCTCAGCTTAAAAATTGCAGACCACTATAGTGAGTATCAAGAAAGTACAGAGATGGGTGCTCTTCATTTAGTTTTTTTGATATATAAACAACGTGACAAGAGGATTAACAAGATCATAGACAACTAGAAACTTCTGCCAACAACCTTCCTTCACCCGTGTAACTACACAAGCCATCCAACCATCAGAGGTGACGATTACACAAGCACACCCCCCCAGTGCACAAGCAGCCAGGATTCACGTCATTTTACTCCACTTTGCAAGCGTACAAATGGGACACGGACCCCCTGCCCTTCAGGAGTTTAATTTTCAGAGGCAGCCCAGGACTCGCTTTTGGCTCAAAATCGGAGATCCGTACGCCTTGGCAACTGAAAGATTCGGTGCAACGGCTATTTCAGAGAAACACAAGTTAGGCGGACTGTTAAAAAACCCAAATGCGGGATTTGGAGAATAAAACAAGACCAAGTTAAAGGTCAGTTGCTCAGTTAAGGCGGGGGTGGAAAAACCAGAACAGACTGGGAAGCAAGTTAGAAATCAGTCCAGGTTGTGTTTGTCAAGGGAGACCATGGCGTCCCTGCTGTAGGATGAGGTAGCTTAAAAAACAGGGACCACAGAAAGGACCGGGGGTGGAATATTAAAAGAGGGGCAGAGTATCAAGCTGGGAAAGCCTTCAGACTTCCCTGCTTAAGCTACCAAGAGCAGATGGCATATGGCATGTATGGGCTGTAGGACTAGCGCTGGGCTCTGGGCTGCCTCGGCCCTCCGCGGGCACACGGTGGGAATCCCTGCTAGGCTCAGTACGAGTCAGAGTCATCCATGAGGAGCTCAAAGTATCCTTCCAGCATGTCGTCGTCATCGTGGTCGTCCAGCAGGGCCATGGCGATGACGTACTGGAGCTGCAGCTGCAGCCCGTGGCTGTGGGCGTCATCCAGGCTCATGCGGTAGGGCTGAGGAAGAGGGGATTCAGAAGATATGAAGTCCAACTGATGCTTGGAGTGTGAGAAATGCATGGCTAATGGAGAGTTTGGCACAAATGCAAAAATTAAGGCAGTTTGGGTTTGAAGAGCTACGAATACAGGATTCAAGTGACGTACATGAAACTGGTGGCAGGAGACCCCAGGCATCGTCACCAAATGTGGAGGAGATCAGATTGGAGACCCATTAACCTGCTGTAACATCCTATACTGTTTAAGTGGCACCATCCCCAAGTTTTATACTTAAGACCTGTCCTGCCTGTGGAAGAGACCTCAAGAGGTCTCCAAGTGGTCCATTGTAGAACTCACCAGGTTGGATGATCGGCGGCGCCGGCGAGGTCGATATCCCCGGGGAAACTCGTGTAGGTAGATGCACTCGGATTTGAAGGGACAGCACCCGTGCCGCATGAAGAAACTGCACCTAATTTTGCTGGAACAAGATGCCATGCCACAGTGAGAGCAATGCCAATATTTCATTCTGTAAGATAAAAACCTTGTTAAAATGCCAGAATAGGCCAGCTGAATTTGGAACGCAAAAAACTAAAGTTCTAGGTAATTGTGCTTTTCTGAATGAAAGATGCTTCAGAGCTGGATCCTACCTGCATTTCTCTTTGAAACTGGCAACAAGAGCTGCCTTTTGGTCCCCATCGCTGACCCAGTACTTGTTAGGGATGTAGTAGGAAGACATCACTCTGCACTGAGGACAAGACCTTTTATATAGAAAAGAAAGGCTCTGGTTACCACGATGGCAATCCTGAAGAGTTGGAGGGGGAGGTTAAAGGGGGAAACCCATTTTAAAGCATGGATCTAACACTTTAGTAAAAACCTCCACCTCAAACCTAAATTATGTTAAGGTTGGTGTTCAGGGAAGTTGGCCAGATATCTCATCATGCCCAGAGATCTTTGAGGCAGCTTCCTAGTTTTTATAGTTGCAAACACAGCCTTACTTGATGACCTCATCCTGGAAGTCTTTGGTCTTCCTCCAGGTGACAATGCAGCCCAGACAGAAGGCATGGCTGCAGTTGGGCAGGATGCCAAAGCGCCGCTCTTGTGCGGTGGGCTTCTCGAACACCTTGTCCATGCAGATCCCGCAGGTGACGTCTTTACTGCGCTCGTAGGCCTCTCCCGCGGACCCCGCTGCCTGTATTCTGCTGGGGGGGGCTTCTGCACCGCTCGGACATGCCCCCTGCTGGCTAGAGCACTCCTGCAAGAAGCCAAGGCGCTCTGATACAGTCTCAAAGGACCACCCCCGCCCCCCAAAGTGGAAGTGTGCAGCTCACATTAACTCAAGGTTTAATTCAGTCAACTTAAAGACCCTTCACTGCAGTTATACACACCAGTGAGCACGGTGTCCCGGCACCCGATCCGCTTTCTTGTACCACCGTTACCACACCAACTCGGACAACCGGAGGGCAAGGCGCCAGGGCAGAGCTGGATGCGGCCCCACTGCCATAGAGAGGGGCTGCGGTGTGTGATGCTAGGGGACCTCTTCGCATGTGCGACCCTGCAACAAAGTATGAGAAACCGGAGTCAGCCCTACCCAAATAAACTACCAAGTCATAACAGCCACCTGAAGTTACAGTGAAGGGATGCCACCGTGGGGAAACGCACCCAGACACTCGCTCTCCTGGGGCTGCAGACGCAGGGGTACCGCCTCGGCAGCAGCTTGTTCCTCTTCCTCCGCGATCCCGATGCTCAGACGCTCAAAGCCGTGCTGCAGGCTGGCCAGGCTCGCCATCAGGGGCTCGGACCCCCTGCGACTCCTGGCGTAGCCCCCCTGGGCCTGGGCGATGGTAGGCTCCGAGCCACGGCGATTCTGGAACATCGTGCCACCCCAGGCGGGTTGGAGGGCGGGTGCCGAACCACGTCTGCTCGCTGGAGCACGCCCATCGGGCTGAAGGATATGCTGGTACCTGGCGAATGACAGAATGGTCACAGAAGGGCTTCAACGCTTTTAAAAATGGTGACTAATCACACCATGAAAGTTTATTCAAATTTTACACATTACTTGTTGCAGCAGCTTCATGCATTTTTAAATTATACAACATTTTGGTTAAACCACTCATCTTGCACAGGGATCGTTAAGCTGCATTTGCCAATGAATTATACATCTAAACTGACACCCAAATTTAAAAATCCTAAGAACTGTAGACCGTTTTAAACACCCCAGAAACATATTTAAGGTTCATGTTTAATTAGAGAATTAAAAACCCTGCATGTGTATAACATTTACCTGCAGCGTTCTCCAAACCAGCAGCCACCTTTCTGGAAATACTTGCAGATTTGAGGGGATTTCAATACTGGCAACTCGTGAGAGAAGTGACAGCTTGGCCCAAACCTGCAACACCCACTGATGAACTGCCTGGGGAACCAAAACGAAAGATGTGAAGGAGCATGTTGTGCAAGAGAAGTTATTTGGATTCCTTAGGGTTGCAACACAAAGGGACACCATTTATGTGCATCTTTCAAGATCAGGATACTTGGTTATATCTAACCACTTTTATTGAAGTCACCCTGGATAAAGGCGTCTGCCAGGAAATAAAACTAAAGTAATGAGCAGTATGCAAATGAAACGTTTTAATTTAGACAGGCTATGTGGTACATCTGAAGTGTGGATTAGTATTGTAACGCTTGCGGGGTTTCCAAAGCAGTAAATTCAACTAATCATTGCGGATGCAACACATCGTTTTATTACTGCAGTACACAAATATCACAGGGACTAAACACATTCATACTTCATCTGTAATGTGTTGCTCGGATGACATGGTTAGCTCATTCAGTGATGTGCTGCTTGAGGACGAAGCTCGAACTGCTGCGCCTGGATTTCCAGTCCTGCCCGCCCCCTCATCAACACACAGCGCACAACCCGACACCGCCTGCACGCAAACCAATACCACACACACGCAAACGAACCAATATGGTGTGCACGCAGTCCGATGTATTATGGCCCGTCTGCCCCTCCATAGAAGAGTTCAGACAGCTGCAGATATAACAGTTTAGATGCATGTAGTGCAGTGTGGTGTGAAACCGGACGCACAAGCTGCGAGAAAGTCACGGCAGCCGTTTCAAACAGTCCGAGAACAGCATTGGAATATTGTCGTTTTAAAACGTGGGCCAGGTTTAAAACCGCCGCAAATGCGAACAACGGTTCGTTTAAACGCTTCCCGTACACAAAAGAGCTGCCCCCGGGGGAGCAGCCAGAATGCGAGCGGTCCCCCGGGAGCGGGGCGGCGTGCGGACGGGGGCCTTTGTTTTACTACGAAACCGGAAGTAAACAGAAGTATGGCAGCTGACCAAGAGCACGAACTCCCGCCTGCGGACGCGACTAATCCTGCAATGCATCTCCGTGTGCGAGGAGCCCTACCTGCAAAGGCCTCTGCCAACAACGGAAACCCGTTTGTCGGCGAACCTAGAAGTAGCGCCGGGTCGCTCCATCCGTTAACCCCCGAGTGCGCTCGACGCTGCCGGATGAAAACAAAACAAACCCCCCGGACGAGGCTGCGAGCGGGCCGGGTGACGTCACGCAGCGGCGACCAATCAACACTAGGAGGCGCCGAGTGACGCGCAGGCGTGCTGCAGCGGCCGGACGACAACAGCAGCGCAGCGAAATGGAGGACGTGTGTTAAAGCAGTGGGGGCTCCTACCTGCATAGGGCAGTGCCGCTTCCACCCAGACCCTGTGTTGTAATTGCTGATCCGTTTTCCATTATTCAAAAAAGAACACACCGACATCTGATGGGGGCCTCCAAACGGTTTATATAGACACTGGGTGAGGTCTGTGCACCCAATCAAGCAGGGGCCCAATGGCAAGGCCTGTAGGGACTGAGGTCTTGTTGTGTTGGCCAGTAGAAATGTCCGAATGTAGAAGGGCCCCCTCCTGTTGGCGTGGTTAGACAGGGCCACTAATGTTAAAGGTGTGTCTGGTAGGTGATCCAATCACTGACAGCCCAGCATGACCATCCCACACCAAAGTGCAAAGCCACTCTTGTCTTCTGGTGGGAGTTATAATAATATAATCATAATATATTGCCTAATTGTAGTTTATGGTGTAATGGAGTGCAGTAATATAAACAATAACACAAATACAGTGTCCGTTCAAGGATCTTGATGTCAGACTAGACATGCTCAGTGCACATCTCAATGACATCAATATACACCCACCTACACTTGTTTCAGCTCCATTGTACATCTTCGATAACATCAGTATACTCTGCCTCTGCCCGAAATAGTTCTGTATTATGACTACTGCTTCAGACTCTCTTTATCTATAGATTTATATATTTTTTTCCCACACCAGGTGCTTTTCAACTTTGAAATCCAGAATGTTATGTTACGCAAGGTTGAAAGAGTCACTCCGGGACAACTGTCTCCACTAAACTCCAGCTGGTCTCCGGCAGGGAACTGTGTGCTCTCTCTCTCAAAGTATTTTATTTAGCTTATTTAGCCAATGTGCAGAATTGAATTAGTTACCATTTGTGCAATAAAATAATATAATTAAACATACATCTGTGCAATGTCTGCATCTTGGTCAATACTGATTGTATGCACCCTGCGCCTTCCCCTGCCAAATTGAAAATTATTTTTAGGGTTTGTTTAAAACTATATAGGCAGTAAATATAGCCCTGAATGCATTGTTCGGTCTGCTGGTTTATATAGGACTAGCTTTATGTTTGTGACAACTCCTTTACCTGTTTGAATGTTAACTGTCAGGGATCCCTTATTAGGACGGGGAGGGGGTTGATTAAAACAATAAACAAACATAACGACAACAGAGTCAGAGACATGATAAAATTGAGGTTTATTTTATTTATTTTTTTAATATATTTTTTAATTAAAATATCTAGGAGTATCTTGTCAAGTCTCATGGAGTGTATACATGTACTCAGTAACACTGTATATTTACAATATCATCATTTAAAAAAATAAAAAATAAAAACATTTCCAACATGTGCAAAGAATAGTTTGCTCTTGTTGTTATAGTTGTTTTTTCTCACTGTTCGTAAAGTTGCCATTCAGATCAATGCTTTGTATTGACCCTGTGAATCAACGCAAAAGTTCACTCTCACAAAAAGAAAAGAGAAATGTAGGATAGATGTTAAAAAATAAAATTAGTTCTCCATAGTTGAAACAGGTTGCTGGGGACTGCAATAGACACTGTGTGGAGCAAGCAATGGGTGCAATGTATGTTTCTTTTTCCATCAGTACATAAAGAGAATCAGATCAGGAGATGTTCAAAGTCCCTTTTGTTCAATTGAGAACCTTATACTTTTCAAGGAATCCAATTGGACAGTCACACACACACACAAGAAAAGCTAGCAGTCTTCCAACTGTGTGACCAAAGAAATGACCCTCAGACACTCATCAACTGAGACCTTAAACAACGGGGGAAGCTACCGAGGTAAAACCACTTATGCAACTGAACTGATTTCCAGCAGACCTCCCGATGTGTCATTGTGCTTCATTGGGAGCCCGTTTTTGTGCTTTTTCTGGCACCTGCAAACACAACCAACCGCCGATGCAAGCCACAACACAAATATAGGTTAGCTAGCACTGGGCAAGTGAACTCGTCTTCGGACGGTGTCCAACGCCTAAACTTCACACCACGCCAGAAATCTGAAGCCCTTCGGTTTTTCCGAGAGCGTCCCCGGGCTGCGTGGGGGGGGACCGAGGTTAGGAGCGAGGCGTGCCAGAGGAGCAGGAGCAGGGAAGTTCTCATGGATTTTATTATGCTTGGCGCCCATCTGCTGGAAGCATCAGTGTCCCTGACCTTTCCTCCACACTGAGCAGACAATAGCAGTTAGCACACCAGCGACAATAGAGCACTTCAGAAATGGAGAGCTGCCAGACAAGACCACAGAGGAACAGAATAAGACCCCCAAAAAGTTGACGTTTTTTTATTTTATGTTGTCCAGCTTAGAATAGTTTTTTGTGTGTTACGTTTCTGTTTGGGAATGGGTGCAAAACTGTGTATTAGACGAGTCGAGGGAGATGAAACGCAGGGAGTGGCAATGGAGAAATGACACAAGATTTCACAGATCAGGAGCAAACGCGTTGCTTAGGCTGACATGACAGTAAACGTAAAGAGCATGGAAAGCCGAGTGCGATTCTTTCATTTATTTAATTTTTGTCCCCAGAAAAGACCCCCCACACCCTACAGCCTCACTACACCAACACTTCACTGCACAACAGGAAACCTCCCTGTGCTTTCACTGACCATGCTTGTGCAGCTAAAGTTTTAGAAAAGGAAATCTGTTTTAAGACGTTCATTTGTACTGTTACTACACAAGACACAAACATGAGGTTCGCCGTTGTTTGAAATACTGATCTACAAGGCAGAGATGCACTCTTCCTACAAGAAGTAGAGGAAGCAATGAAGACGGCACCGAAACCACATGCCCCGACTCCACTCAAGAGGGGACGGAGGTGATGCTCAGTGTATAAACAGAGACCAGCAATACGGGACACTGGGGATTCCCAGGATTGTAGGGCGGCTGTTCATCAAAAAGGCTTTGGGAGGGATGGCCAACAGGTATTTCACCTGACCGCTCTTCGATCTGGCTACAGAGCAGTCTGACGGTCAATCTAGTCTCCTGTTAAGTCTTGGGGTTCCCAGGGGAATGGGAGGAGAAATCAGCTTCGTCGGTTTCCTATCGCCATATCACATCCACCCCTGGGCCAATAAGATAGCTTGCACATACTCCTTTCCCTGTGTACTTGCGCGTACATGCTTTAATTACGGTTAATAATAATAATAATAATAATAATAATAATAATAATAATAATAATAATAATAATACATAAAACTATGTATGAGCATCCATACTCAAATGGTTTCAAGAGGTTGTGCAACTCCAACCAGATAACGAGGGGGTTTGGGAGGTTCTCACTATAACTCCGGAAGAAACCTTGCAGGTACAGGACAACGTCTGTGAGTAAGCGCTGGGGTCAAAGGAAGGGTCACGATAACCATACAATGCAAACAATAGGAAAAACAAGGCTAGACACTTCAGCAACTGAAATCATGATAAGGCAGGTCTGGAATAATGCGATTCCATTCTGGCCTGCATTCTGGCTAAAGCTTGTACAACTGGTGGGCATTAAAGTGTATTTTTGGGTGCAGTACAAACGATTCATACCTTTTCAGCAACACAGGTTTGAGAGCATCACTGTACACTATGAGTACAATATCAAGTCCAATGGCCAAATCTTTTCACCTCAGCCTGCTTATATATATATATATATATATATATACACATACATACATACATACAGTATATCAACCAAAACCACATGGATAAAAGTAAGAAACTGTACATTTATTTTTAAATGTTGTTGAAACGTGAAAGTTGTGCGTGTGTGAGCTCCCTCCCTCCCATTACACACACACTTAACTACCACGGTTTGTTTCTCTACTGTTGTTCATTCGGTTCTCACTGGTCTCAGCTCAGTTTCAGGAAGGACTTGGAGAGGTAGACAGCAGGTAAAGGTTATCAGTTAAAAGCCGGACGTGAGTCGACCACAGTCGCACACAAAGGCTCAGAGAGAATACAAATGCTAACTGTAATAAAGCAAAATGTTAAAGTCGGAGCGCGCACCTGGAGAACACCTGAAGGAACAGCTGCTTCCTTTTCTGCATATTAGAAGTGCGATTGCCCTTTAAGGCATTCACTCAGATTCACTCAAATTCACAGTGCTAGAGAAACATTCCTGCAACGAGAGCTGCAGAAAATACCATATGCAGCCCCCCAATTTGTCTTGGGTTTAATTTGTTCACGTGTGACGCCGGACAGCAACACCACAAATGAGAACAGTGGTCTGGAAACATCTGACTGTCATCTGGCTTGAGGAGTGAGGGGACAGTCTCTCGAGTGTGCAGTTTTCTTGCAACCAGCTTTTGGCAATTGGATTTGAAATGTACAGTACACACCTTGGGGGAGGCTCTGGGTTAACAGCACTGGCAGCTGGAAGACACGGGCAATGTAGACACTGCCTTGTGCGGGAATATGCACTTTGAATTAAAGAGTCTAATCGGAAAGAAGACCCCTTCTGTACATCTTGAAAGACTACGGGAGTTGAAACGACAAATCTTATTTGCGCTCCACTGTGCCGATCCTAACATGTGCTCTATCCAGTGCGACAGTGTTATCAGGAAGGTTAGGCGAGAGAAGATATTCAAAATACTGAACTAATCCGAGATTGTCCAGCGCTGAAGTCTGGTGGCGATGGCATTAGTTCACGGTAATAAGAGGCTACTATTATATTAAGAGGCTGATTGATTATGCAAAGTAGCCTAATCTTGCCTAATCTAGTTATGTATCATATTTAATCATAAAACTACTAAACTGATTGATAGCAAAATAGTTTTTCTTCTTCTTTTTGGCTTTCCTTGAGGAAATCTACCTATACAAGCTGTAAGGCTCGTACTCTGTTTGATCTTCATACGTTCAGCTTGGAGTATAAAAGAGAAAATGAAAACAAACCAACCCACCCCCCCAAAAAAATAAACCCAAACAGTATAGTAAATATCCACAAGGTAGCGCTGTTCCCTGGAGTGCATTCTTTGAACACACAATGAAAAATAAGAATCTAAAATAACAGTAAAAGTGGACACCAATTAGGTCATACACAACATTTAAATCGAAAAGAACAAGACACAAATACAATCAAACCATCAAACAAACAAGAAAATAAAAAGAAAAGGGAAAGACTTGGCTTGAAGAGCAGGGGGTTGAGTCTCAAATACCTGTAAGAACAATACAAATCTGTCTTAACTAATTAATCTTTTATCCTTTTATCAAGAGGAGAGGCTCTGTGCATCTGTTAGCACACAGGAGTGGAGAGTGGGAATGGAAAAGAAGAGTAAACCAATGACACGCTGGTGAACACGGGAGCTGAATTTCAGGGCAGCAGTGTAGTGGACAGGCGAACCAGCATGGCTCAGGCTGCTGTGGAAACAACTGGGGGGTGCCATCACTGTCAGGGACTCTCACCACACTGAGAGGCATCTCCTGGTCTTCACTGGCACACTGGGAGTGAGATGGAGTGCATCAAAGAAAATGACATGAAATAAAACAAAACAAAAACCTCCACTGGAGTAAATGAAGCCAAAGGCCGTATAAAAGAAAGTTCCAAAAAAGGAGGTCTGAAGTCTGGGGGATGAAGCCAAGTGATGAGGAGGAACGATCGGAAAATCAGAGAGAAACTAAAGGTCTACAAAAAAGCGTGGTAGTCCCGTATTTCGAACGTCAGTGTAAAAGATCAACATCTATTGCATCCACCGTGGCGTTTTCGGGGCGGAGAAAGATGCGCTACAAAAAAAATCCCCATCCGATGACATCATGGCCTTTGTCACAAGCAGGCCTTCAGGGCCGAATTGCCTAAGAACTGTGACCGTTCAGCAGAGGTCAACTGTCATGCTACCAAGGTTGTGGCCCACAGGGTGAGTTTTACAGAACCCGTGGTATTTCTAATTCACAAGATCAGGTGCGTCAACCCTGGTGTCATGGCCAAACCCTCCCCCACCCCCCAAAAAAACCCTCCCCATCCCTGACACCAGAGGTGGATGTGTTTCAGTGTACCAGTGTTGGCTCAGCTGAGGCTGTGGGCTTAAATGCTGTGACTGTGGCACAGGACGTGACATAAGAGTTGGACATTGTGAAGGCGAGATGTTCGGTGTGCAAATGGAAACTGCCAACCAGCCCTCGCATTGGGATAAGCCCCCTGCTTCTTCTGCACCATTTGTATTCCCAGGAACATCAGAGACGCGATTCTTTTCGCTTCGGCTGGGAGACCCTAATTCCCCACCTTTGTTTTCGAAGTGGGGATGGGAGTGAGTGAGACATTTCACTACACAAACAAATTAGACAAATCTCATCGTTAAGGGGAGGGCTATAAAGTTATTTAAGAGCATCGATAAAAATCTAAACCAACCCAAGAGAAGAGGCTTGGGGCTGCAGCAGCATGTCATATGATTCTGTAACGCTCCCACAGCATCATACCCTACAACCCCGCCACTGTGGACATGGAAGACGAGTCTGGTGGGTCTCAAGCTGTCGCCAGCGTCCTGTATTGTAACAGCTTGACAATCCATGGCTTTAGGTCTCTCTCTGTGTGTATATAGTATCTTTATATTTTAAATTAATACTTCTCTCTAATCTCGTGATCTGTGTTACTGTCCAGCTCTGTTCTAGTACATGTCTTTGTAGATCTCCTGCAGGAGGGGGTGTAGTGAGGTCTCGGACTCGGTCTTCTTGATCTTCTGGACGAGCTGCGCGTTCTCTGTCACCAGCTGCCGCAGGTCGGCCATCTTCTGCAGCAGCTTGGGGAAGAGGTACGGCGAGTCTGGGTGGTTCGCCTGCAGGTGCTGGTTCAGGGCCTGCAGGATGTTGTCCTGTATCTCTTCCACCTGCTTCACGTTCATCAGGCCGGGCCGATCTGCCGAGCGCACACACAGACATGCGGGCGTCAGAGGCCGCCGCCAAGAGAATACCGTCGACACACTTGGGCAGATACACACACAGCCACCGAAGCAACACCACAACCCCTCCTGACACCGGCAAAGAACCCACACCAACACACACATAAAAGAACCTCACTGTGCTTCACCCCTCCTCCACACACGCTAATGTCAGATTAAGTAACCCTCTACACACAGACAGGAACATCATAGATAGGCTTCCCACACAAACACAGAGCATCAACACTAACACACAGGCACGCGCACCAGAACACACACACAAGAACATCAGGGACTGGCCTCCCACGCAAACACAGAGCCTCAGTCATAACAACCCCCGCTCCACCACTCAACACCACAGAGCATTTGAGTTCACTGACCTCCACCACTCTCAGCTTCATCAGAGGCACTGGCGGCCTGGTCTGGCAGTCAGACACTCAGTAAGAGTGAGTACAAGGTTTCAGCCCCAGCCACCCCAGCTCACCTCCACACAGGATGATGGCGGCCACGAAGAGGGCCAGGTCACTGTCGTCCAGCTCCAGGGCATTGAACTTGACGGCAAACTCGAACTTGGGCTCCATGATCTCGTTGAAGGGACGCCGCAGGCTGCGCAGGAACTCGCGCGTCACAAAGCCCTTGCCGTTGGCCACCAGCAGCCCGTCCTTGTTCATGAGCGAGGGCAGCATGGCGAAGATGGCCTCGTGCACGCCGTACTTCAGCAGCGTCACCTGGGGGGTGACACACGGCACCACAATCAGACTTTCCCCAAGATCTCGCGCATGGCAAAACAGAATGATTCTGGCCTCCCCTCCCAAGGAAATAAAAAGAAAAACTGATAAATTAAATTAAGTTCAAACGAACTGCCGCGCCACGGCTCCGGCAGACCCGACGGCCATGCAGTCGCTCACCTGGTCGTTGAGGAAGAGCCCCACGAAGCCGGGGATGATCTTGGCAAACTCCGTCAGCTCCCGCACCGTCTCCACCGTGGTGCACTGGCAGCGGTAGAACACGTGCACCCCGATCTCCTTGTTGGGGGGCGTGCCGTGGATCAGCTGGTTCCACACCAGCCCATTCTCCGCCTGCCACAGTGTGTCCATGTCGTGGATGACGAAGGGCTGTGGGGACACAACAGGGGTGGGTGTTAAGAATCACTGGCGCCCAACACACAACGACCACTTGCATTGCTTGACAGACATGGTCATGAAATACCGGAGAATGCACTAGCATATACACAAATATTTTCACAGGGAAGAATCACTGTGAAAAATCGCCAAATGACTACAGTCCTCGCAAAAATAAATACTCACATAGTTTACAGTACAATATCACTGATTCAGATGGTTAATATAAACACTACAAGTACCTGATACAAATGTCTGAAGCAACTGTGGCAGCGGTTATAAACAGTTAATTCAATAATTGTTAATTCAATGCTCGTCAAACATTTTGGAACGCTTTTATAACAGAGGTCCTATTTAAAATGGATCTGAAATGACACTGACATATCCGTGGCTCCGTACCGGGCTGGTGGCGTTCTTGCCCGTCAGGATGCTGCGCGCCTTCTTCTTGGTCATGTTGAGGTTCTTCAGGTAGGCGTTGTTGACATGCTTGGCCAGCGACTTGAGGTCCGAGCCGCCCGGACTCTGGATGCTTGTCTCCCCCGCCAGCAGCCCCGCCACCAGCTTCCTCTTCTCCGCTTCCGGCATCCGGCCATACCGGATCGCTGCGGTCACAAGGTACACTGAATTATCATAACTGTTGTCATTGTTTGTCAAACCAACTTCCATGATATTCTGGGCTGTACAATGCAGGACTGAACTCTTATTCACAAAACCATGGATATTTTCACAGCACAATCTAGAAGGTTAGCTTAACGTCTGTAAAGCCTTATTTATTTGTCTCTCACTTATTTTAGGTCTTATTTTCTGTGAAGCCAGTCTCTGCACCGCATAATGATGACTACAGCCATGCCGCACGATGGCGTCGGACACACAGATCAACAAACGGCGCAATAAAAATGGGCAGCTGACCGTCGTGGGACATGCCCAGCGCCAGGCACTTCTGGAAGCGGCAGTACTGGCACTTGTTGCGGCTCTTCTTCTGGATCTTGCAGCTCCGCTCGCAGCGCTCATACTCCAGCTTCATCCGGATGGTCCGCCGGAAGAAGCCCTGGGAAGTGGGGAGGAAAAAACAGGCTGAAACTGCGCAGCGCTCTGGGGTGGTTTCCCATGGCGTTTCCCCAAGGATGGAAAGAGCCCAGTATCCACACCCCTTACAATGACCTGCTCACTGTAGTGAAATGAAAACCACACTATATTTAAAACAGGCGGTTATTTGATGTATGTATCAATGGCTTTTGATAGCACTCCTAAAACAAAGCAATCTACTCTGCTGCAGAACAGGGGAGGGACTACTGGAGAAGCTGTGCGGTCGTCATTCTCAGCTGTGGAGACTAGACCAACTTCAATTGTGTCGCTCGGCCTCTCCTCCCTGACTATCTAAGGTTATCTATAAAACCTGCACTACTGCAGCTCTCCTGGACCAGAGCTGTTGCAGATCCCTGGATTAGTACACCACAGCTTCTCCATATATACAAATTTCCATACCAAATTCATCGCCTTTCCCAGGACACTTAATGGATCATTTGCGATGATTTAACCCTGTGGTCGGGAGGTACCTTGCAGCCCTCGCAGGCGTGGACACCGTAATGGAAGCCGGACGCCTTATCCCCACAGATGCGACACTCCACGTTGATGCCGGCGCCGGGGGGCTCCTCACGGCCCAGCCGCAGCTGGTCAGACAGGGAGGGGGAGGATGTCTGGGACAAGTCTGAGAGGGAGAGGGAGAGAAATGCTCTACTATCACACTGCCGTTTATAATCCTGTTCTCTGTTAATCCTTCTAGTTCATCGTAGGGCTGGGTGATATGGACAAAATATCGTATAAAATAATAGGACACAACTAACGTTGAATTACATTTCGCTGTTCTGTGTCAGTTGTCACATTGGGGGAGCCACGCAGATCTGCGCTACACGAATGCGACAACAGTTCTTTGATCACATGCGTGTGGTGTCAGACAGAGCACACCCACAAGCAGTCGGTGCAGCAAGTTGTGGGATACAGGAACTTGACCAAGTTTATTGGTAGCTGAATTACACATTAATTAGCAAATTATTAAATATAGCAATGAAAACGTTCTAGGTATAGTAAAAGTCCAAACCGATTGGTATATAGTTTTTTATGGTATGCCGCCCAGCCCTAGTTCATCGAACCCTTTCCTGTACGTTACCCGTGTAGCTGCTAGATGCGGCCGGGCTGTCTGGCCCTGCTGGTCCGTAGTTATTGGTGCCGGACTCCAGTCTGTCTCCCTCCAGGGGTGGGCTGTCCCTCTGGGCCCCATCCTGAGAGTGACCCTCCCACGCCAGCCCATTGCAGGGGGGTGCCTCCAGTTCCGTGCCATCCGCTGCTCCCCCACCTGGCCCCTTGGAACCCAGCTCGGTCGGGTTGCTCAGGACGGTCAGGACGGTCAGTCCGGCCACCCGCAGGGGTACCATGTCCAGCTCTGTCGGCCGCGGGAGGCTGTCGCTGCTGTCCTCCTGGGCAAGCATCTCCTGCGCCTCTCCCTCCCCTTCCCCCTCCCCGTCCCGCCCAGCTGCTGTCCTGAGCGGGACTCTCTTGGGGCTGAGGCCCGGCGAGGAGAGCCCATCCTGAGAGGTGTCCCCATTGTTGAGGTCGATCCCCTGCACCTCGCGAACCATCCCCGCTGCCAGCACGCCCTCCTCCCCAGCACTCTGGACCGCGAACCCCAGCCGCCGGTCCCCCGTGCCGATTCTCAGAACTCCGGGCTGAAGCTCCTCCATGGCGCCACGTCCTGCCGCTATCGCTCGCCGCCCTCCGTCATGGCGTTGGCATCACCGCCCTGCTGGACAGGAAGAGAGCGGTCAGGCAAGTTGTTCCAGTGTGTGTAATCCTAAATTACATCTATATCTTTATTGTGATACTTATGTTCACTGACTTATACATCTCATCCCCTTTATACAACAGGCTAAGAATGGTAATATTATTCATAATGAAGAAAACAAATTAGCGTTTCATGCTAATTTCTGAAGTAAGAGTTTATTAAGCCAGTTTATTAAGGTCAGTTCCCGAAGTATGCAGCCTGGATCTATTTTGAGCCACACGCTGGTGAGCAGTGTTAGTTTATATCATGCGAATGCCAGCATAGACAGATTTTGTTGTGTGTGGTTTTAAGACTGATGCACACAAGTGTCACAACCGGTTGGCTCTGGTTCAAAATTTTCTCTCTCGTCATAAACACATTCAGTTAAAAACAAATGTGTTAAGGTTAAAATAAACCAATATTAACACTACTTCTCTCACTATGATCCCCGACAGTCACCACTCTTGGCACGTCCGTACAGCATAAGTTTGTGTATCAAAATGGAAGGAATTGGGTTTTTTAACACTCGAACACAAGAATATAAGAACATAAGAAAGTTTACAAACGAGAGGAGGCCATTCGACCCATCATGCTCATTTGGTGTCCATTAATAACTAAGTGATCCAAGGATCCTATCCAGTCTGATTTTGAATGTTCCCAAGTTTTCAGCTTCAACCACATCGCTGGGGAGTTTGTTCAGATTGTGATGCCTCTCTGTGTGAATAAGTGTCTCCTGTTTTCTGTCTTGAATGCCTAGAAGCCCAATTTCCATGTGTGTCCCCGGGTCTGTGTGTCCCTGCAGATCTGGAAAAGCTCCTCTGGTTTGATGTGGTCGATGCCTTTCATGATTTTGAAGACTTGTATCAAGTCCAAATGTAGTCTCCTCTGTTCCAGGGTGAAAAGGTTCAGGTCCTCAGTCTCTCAGTAGGACATTCCCTTCAGACCTGGAATAAGTCTGGTTGCTCTCCTCTGAACTGCCTCTAGAGCAGCGATATCTTTCTTGAAGTGTGGAGCCCAGAACTGTCCACAGTATCCAGATGAGCTCTAACTAGTGCATTGTACAGTCTGAACATCACTGCCCTTGTTCTCAATTCTACACTTTTGACAATACACCCTGGCATTGTTGGCCTTTTATATTGCTTCCCCACATTGTTTGGATGGAGAATGTGAGGAGTCCACATAGACTCCTAGGTCTCTCATGCGTTACTTCATCTAGTTCTATTCCTCCCATAGTATAATTATAGTGGACATTTTTGTTACCCGCATGTAATACCTTGCACTTGTCCACATTGAATTTCATCTGACAGGTGTCGGCCCACAACTGAATATTATCTAAGTCCCTTTGAATAGCCTGTGCTGCCGAGATTGTATCTGCTGAGCCATCTATTTTTGTATCATCTGCAAATTTGACAAGTTTGCTAACTATCCCAGAGTCCAGATCATTAATATAGATTAGAAACAGCAAAGGCCCTAGTACTGATCCCTGTGGAACTCCACTAACAACCTCACTCCAGTTAGAAGCGACTCCTGTAATCGACACCCTCTGTTTCCTATACATCAACCAGTTCATAATCCATCTACTTACATTACCCTGAATGCCTACAGCTTCCAATCTGAGGATCAGTCTTTGGTGTGGAACCTTATCAAAAGCTTTTTGGAAATCTAAGTATATCATATCATATGCTTTCACTTGATCTACAGCTGCAGTTGCATGTTCAAAAAACGAATAGATTAGTAAGACACGATCTGCCTCGTCTAAACCCATGTTGACGATCTCCAAGAATATGGTTTTCATTAAGATGCTCCTCTATTTTCTGTCTAATCTTTTTTTCCAAAATTTTACAGGTAATCCAGGTGAGACTGATTGGTCTGTAATTTCCTGGCTCAGTTTTGTCCCCTTTCTTGTGGATTGGTATGACATTTGCAGTTTCAGAAAGAGCTGTGCCATATGGAGCCCAGATCATGTCAGGTTGTACAGTCAATACATCCTTTAACGACCGTGACTCAGACATGTCAAAGTTTTCAGACGGTAAAAAGTTGGCACCTTGATCTCGGTCCGCTGCTATTTCAAGCCTGTATGCTCAGCTATCAATGACTATCATGTGAAAAATGTTCCCACTGAAAAGTCTGGTGTCGGCGAGTGTGTATTGATCTGCTTTTGCGTGGATTATGTGAAAGGTTCTGCGCAGTCTTTGAGAGCGTGCCCAAGACGTACACTGACAGTCTAAAAGAGTCTTTGTCCGTTTATTCATGTCTGCGTCTACTGACGAACATTTCTGCCAGCGCATCGGGTTGCACATATCAGTGTCTATGAATCCGTTTACAGCGTGTCAATCTGCGCGTCAATGCATTAGTTCCCCTATGTGCGCTATGTGTGTGTGAGAGTCAGCCGTCATGTGATAAACGGTAAAAAGCAGCGATTCTGATAAGTCACAGCATTAAATGCCACCATGTGCTGTTCAACAGTTTATGTAATGGTTGCATTATATTTCTTTTCATTACTCACATCATGATTAATTAAAAAAAAACAACAACAACAAAAAAAAAAAACTTAGAACTATATCACCATAGTGATGTATAATACATTTTTGTGTTATTAATAGTTGTAGTAGTAGTAGTAGTAGTTAGTATTGATTTATTGAAGACATACCACTGTTTATATAATGCATAACTTATACACCGATCAGCCATAACATTATGACCACCTGCCTAATATTGTGTAGGTCCCCCTTTTGCCACCAAAACAGCCCTGACCCGTCGAGGCATGGACTCCACTAGACCTCTGAAGGTGTGCTGTGGTATCTGGCACCAAGACGTTGGCAGCAGATCCTTTATGTCCTGTAAGTTGCGAGGTGGGGCCTCCATGGATCGGACTTGTTTGGCCAGCACATCCCACAGATGCTCGATTGGATTGAGATCTGGGGAATTTGGAGGCCAAGTCAACACCTTGAACTCGTGATTCATCAGACCAGGCCACCTTCTTCCATTGCTCTGTGGTCCAGTTCTGATGCTCACGTGCCCATTGTAGGCACTTTCAGCAGTGGACAGGGGTCAGCATGGGCACCCTGACTGGTCTGTGGCTACGCAGCCCCATACGCAACAAACTGCGATGCACTGTGTGTTCTAACACCTTTCTATCAGAACCAGCATTCACTTTTTCAGCAATTTGAGCTACAATAGCTCATCTGTTGGATCAGACCACACCGCCTAGCGTGTATCAGTGAGCCTTGGCCGCCCATGACCCTGTCGCCGGTTCACCGCTTCTCCTTCCTTGGACCACTTTTGATAGGTACTGACCACTGCAGACCGGGAACACCCCACAAGAGCTGCAGCTTTGGAGATGCTCTGACCCAGTCGTCTAGCCATCACAATTTGGCCCTTGTGAAAGTCGCTCAGATCCTTACGCTTGCCAATTTGTCCTGCTTCTAACACATCAACTTTGAGAACAAAATGTTCACTTGCTGTCTAATATATCCCACCCACTGACAGGTGCCATGATAACGAGATTATCAGTGTTATTCACTTCACCTGTCAGTGGTCATGATGTTACGGCTGATCGGTGTATATTAGGACTATGAATAATGTGTGTGTCGGTGTCTGTGTTGCACACCCATTTCTACATACTTGTATCTAACTGTGGTGGTATACATATGCGTGTGCAAATAGATAGCAGGTTACAGTATGTTTGGGTGGCATGTGAATACGTCGGTTGACATTTTATGCGAGGTTTGCATGTGCTGCAGTAGGAGTCTACTGCTTCCATGTGCTTTTCCATTTGTGTGCACGTCTGCGCATGCTTGCATTTCTGTTGGGAAGCAGTAGCACCTGTCAGCAGCACCCAAGGTCTGCCCGTCTGTCTGGTTTTGTCTGCAGACACACAGTATCAGCTATCAGACTCGACCTTTCACCACATTCCTGGCTCGTGCTGAGTGCTGCTCCTTGCACAGCTGGCACGGCACCATCCTTAGTGGGGGACACCCTGTCCACCACTACAGCATCCCCTACAACTTTACTTTGATCGTCCAGTACCTAACAAGAGGCAGGAATTCATTAAAATGAAGACAACTGGGGTGTGTCTCATATGGGACAACAAGGTTATACAAGTCACAGAAAGGTTAACTTCTAGAGCTAAATTACAGGATTGCCTAAGTGGTAACCACATTTAAGGGACAGCGAGGGGATCTCGTTTGATTAACTGGTTATATTGCTTCCAAGAAGGGATGGTGGCAAAGGATAGCAACAAAGCATTATGTTAACAATGCTTATGCAAACAAGGATTTTGGCGCGCAGCCGTCGGAAAAGCAACAGGGCAAGTCAAGGACGTGGGTGGTGATTTAGGAAAACAACATACACAAGAAACCTAATTACTTATGTGCATTGCAAGCCTGTAGCAGGGAATCTTCACTAGGTGACTAAATACAAGGTTACAAGACCGCAGCCAAGAGAGAGAGATGGATTCCGCAGCAGCATACAGAGGGATGACACAAGCAAACCAACACACCAAACAAAACCAAAAAAACAGCTGATCTCCATTTAGCACTGAACTGTTACATTAATCAGGGAGACTGCAAAACAGCTGTACTAATAAAGAAAGGAATTTCTGTTGTGAAACTGCTTTGCTCAATAAATGAACTCCAATGGTATTCTGATGCAGAATGCCGGCCATAAACCTGACCTTGTCCCACCCCCCACTGTGTTTCAAGGCTGATAAAAACCAGTCTGCAGACTTGGGGAGAAATTCTGCTAAAGGAGGTATGTTAATACAGTTAAACCAATTGTCGTGGGCCTGAAAACGAATGAAAGAATAGATCGTGCATCCCTGCGTGATTCTTTGAAGGAGGAGGGTGGCACTCACCGCACAGCGCAGAACTTTTAAATCTTTGGAAAGCTCCGGCTTTGTGGAGATTAGGAAGAACCAAAGAGTTTATTCATTTCGGCCACTCTGCGAATAAGAGCAGATTAGCCTGAAATTAAAGTAGTCGCCCGACCATTCTTAATCTGCAAGATGAACCCGGGGACCTGTTTCGTAAGAAAGAGAAAGAGAGAGGGGGGGTGGGAGAGAGAGAGAGAAAGAAAGAGAGAGAACGCAATCTGGCAGGAGAAGGCCGGAGAAGTGAAACAGGGTCAGCGACTGCACACAGAGGGGGTGGGAGGGAGAGGAGAAATGCGAACTCGAAAGGAATAAGATAATACGAGGGGGGAGCTTTCAACATCAAGAATGTTTGGGAACAATCCACCCACTCAGCTACCATAAGCCTGCAGTCGACTGATCCCAGACTGCACACTAGGCAGGCGCAGGGTGTGGCAGTGAAAAGGTATATAAAGGCAATAGGCGGCCAGTCGCAACTAGTTCCCTTCAGTTCCAATGCAGACAGCATTCCAACACAAGGACGGACACCGCTGCAAACATTTGGATGACCAATATCCCCTGCATGGTCCGCTTTATATCGAACGCAAGCGGACGCCCCAGGAAGATGCTGGAGCAGAACCCAGACCACGCAGAACCAACTCATTAGAAAGCCAATGCATCAAGCAGTGACCAAGCTCAGGAGGAGAATGACCAGGCCGGGGGGGCCTTCATTGCAAAGGCATCGCCCATGCCAATCCCACAGAACCAGAGCACCTTGGAGATATTAGTGGAACAGCAGACCAGGCTGCAGTGGGATAAATGATGCCCATTTCCTAAAGCCACCAACAAGCCAATGTGTGGGAAGAATTCTGCGATGGCAACAGGCATGGGCAGGCCTACAGCAGCACCTTAAATAAACTGAACAGCTGCATTTGACTAACATGGTGTACGTCATCTCCTTTTGCCCTTTACTTAATTTCCCATATTTTTCATACACCACTGCGTGCTCTAATGGTTGCATTTAAACCCTAATTAGTCCTTCCAGTTGGTTTTCTAACGCACTTCATTTCCACACCAAGAGCCTTTTGGATGAGTTTTCTGCATTGCAGTTATCAGTGGTAGTTCAGAGATAATTACATGGGGGGGTGGCGGGAAGCACTGAGGTGACACATAGTATTTAACCAGGTACCAGATAAAATTAGTGGAAACGTAAATGGATAAAGTTGGATTACACCCGAATAATTTAATTGACTTTCTGACCGCTCAGCTAACGAGTGAGCCCACCACTCTGTCTTAACTATTCCTGGAGTGTAATAAGTAAACTAAACATCGCTAATGAGATGGGATCACAATCGTAAACTAATCACCACACACAGACACATGACGACAGTGCACTGACCCCTCACTCTCTTATATGCTTCCTCCGCAGAGCCGAGTTTCGCAAGCAGAGCCCAAGTGTTGCCAGCGGCTGGGCCCCGGAGCACACTAAACAGAGCTCCATGTCACACAATTGGCCGGCCACACCGCCCCGTCAGCCAATGTGCAAACGCCAGCGATGGCAATTAATGTCAAGGTGCACTGGTGGGGGTTAAGCACTACATGAAGGAAGGGAGTGGGAGAGATGGAAGAACAGCCCCTCTAGGTTGAGAAACAGAGATGACAGGAGGACTGAAGTGTGGCAATGGTTCTCCAGGGTGGGACTTCTCTGTTATGAAGAACTAACCGTCAACACAACGAAGGTCTCAAAGAGATGAGGCTGGACACGGGCGGAGGGCACAGTACAGTGTGACGCTTGAAAGGTGCATGATGAAATCCATGGTAATCTCTAGGTTTAGTCCCCACCGGCCTGTCAGAGGGGATTACGCAGGCGGGGATGTATGGGGCAATTCCCATGGTAACCAAGGACACGTCCTTGACCGCACTTCGGAGAGAGGAATCTTGGATAGGCAGAAAGCGATGGAGTAGGATGGGCGAGGTTGGCATCTGGCGAAAACCCTGAGCCATCCCAACATTAAGACTCTTCTCCCCTCCCACTGCCACTCACCGAAAACACACACCACACTGGGCTCCAATAAGCGCAATTACCTGCAGTGAAACAAATGGTACAAAGTGCACAACCCCCTATTGTACTCTGGTCCCTTGACAATTTTCCTGATAATGTCTTAATGTGCCAGCAGGTCTGTACTATACTATAACACAAATGCAACTTTTTAAGTGCAAAACTGTGAATATAAGACCAGTGTCAGAGGGTTATTATAGTGATATTACACATGTTCCACAATTCTTTGAGGAAACCATCTATACACAGTGGGGGAAGGGGTCATGGCACCAGTGGGTCACGAATGCAGATAAATACACATTTTAAAACCAGGAAACAGGGCTCTCACATCCAGGCCCAGCCATGCTTGGGAAGGAGAGTGTAATGTCAACAACCAGGAGTTGGAGACGACAGAGTGGATGCAGCACCGTTTTGTTTTCCATATTGATTTCCCCAGGGTTCCCAAACAACATGTGGAGACCCTGTGGCAGTCTGTCCAAGGCAGCGAAGTCATACGTTCCCACACATACACACACAAAACACACACACACAGTAGCCGGCTAAGAGCTCAGGCCATGCCATTGTCGACTAGCTCCAGTGGAGCTGCAATAGATGCGCTGGGGGGGAAGAGTTGAGAGAGGAGCAGAGCCCTCTGTTCTTAAAATAAGACGGCCACGGACAGACATCCTAACTGGGAGAGCATTTCTCTGCTCAGTTGAGCCCCCCGTGGGGTCAGAGGCAGCGGATGGCAGAGCCCATTGGGGGGGAGGAAATGTAAAAAGAAGATTGGAGTTGAAACGTTTAAGGGGTTTGTGATCTTGTCTCCTGCAGTGGGCAGTGGGAAGTAGTGCAGCACAGGAGATTACAGTTAGGTTTAAGTGATCTTGAGGACTAGGGTCAATTAAGTTCATAATAGGCTCAAAATCCTAATGATACAGAATGGATGTACGAAGGCTGCGTAGCTCTCTTCTCGGAGAGCCCAGAATCCTCTCTGTTCTTAGAGGCTTCAAAACTGATTTTTGACCCATGCTTTAAAAATGTATAAAAGAAAAAGGAGGGAAAAAAAACATAATATATGTAGATTTCAGCAGCATGTTTGCACTTGCCCTAATGCATCAGGGAAACAGAGAACGAACGGTTAACCCTTGACAGCGAGAGAACGAACCCGGGAGAATTTGAAGAAAAGCCAACAATAAAAAAGGTGATTAACTTTTGCTAGATATGTCATCGCGTCACTGAAATCTTCATGTTGTTCTTTTTACAAACTGCCCCAGACACACTTCTGTTTAAAGGTTCGCAGGCTGCACTCAAATGTCAGAAGACAGAAGGGAAAAAAAAAAAAAAAAAGCAGGCACCTATTAGTAACTGAAACCGAAAGACAAAAGTTGATTTTACATTTTCCATGACAAAAAGGGGTATTTAATGCAAAACAGAAAGAAAATACGGGCCAATGGCCTTTTGCATAATTTCTTTAACAGTGGCACGGATCTTTCTAAGCTCTGGGATCCTGATCTGCCCGGCGCTGCTAAACTATGCTCTTGTTTTTATTTTTGGTCCCTCCGCTGCGCTCGAAACGTGACCAAGACACACAGGCACCCAGCGGGTGAAGATCACGCTGCTGACAGACACGGAGAAACAGTCTGTGGTGATCTGAACTCTGCAGCTCACAGCAACCTGAAAAGCCAAAGGTGAAAGAGGGAGAGAGAGAAATAAAAGCATGGGAGTGGCGATATACAGGAGTCAGCACTTCCAGGAGGCCAATTACAGGATCATTAAAATAACGCAGCTCCACGGCGCTGGTTGCTCAACCACTCACCCATGCCCACGCACCCACCCCTCCCCCCGGGGATGATTTGCTCTCTGGTAGACAGGTACTGTCGCGTACATGCTAATCACAATAAAGACTCCTGGAACAAGCATGACAGGTTCCCGAGAAACAAGTCTGAACCACCACCATCAGGGCTTCAAGGGCAGGGACACAGGAGCCAACAACATGCCTGCCTTACTTTCGGTTTACGGCGGAGGAATCGCATCCTGTAGTGTAGTGTGTGACCGTCTCTGGGTCTTGCTCGCTTCCCAGCCCTTAAGGGAGCAATTTGTTTAGTCTTAGTTGGCCGTGCCAATCGACATTTCCACACCTGGCACTAAAAGCACTCCGGAGTTCCGTCTAAACCAGGCATTAGAAAGCATGCAGGTCCTAAAAGGCACAAAATCGTGGACTGAAAATAGGTGTAGAGGATTAGAAAAAGCTGGGAAATGCCATCACAATGGGCCTCTCACTTCAAAACAACAGATCAGACCTCAGTATTTACCCAATAACACCCTCCAAGGAGACATTCGAAAAAACACAAACACAGCCTCGTCACGATCAAACTCACGCCAAACCGATTCCTTAACGTGCTTCAGTAGCCATACAATTTCCCAGGGACACTTTTCTCAGCTCCACTCCTGGGGTCCTTCCTTTAGTGCAGCTCTAGTCCTTAAAACCCTTACAAGCTGTGGTTCATTTTAAAAATCAAGGCCATGCAGCAGTTTTGTGCAAAGCACAAGGCAGACTCTGACAGGACAGGCGTAACAGGTGAAATACCACAAATGAGATGACACACTATCCTTTAACATTGATTTCTGAAGACTGAGTCACCATGTGTCACCAGATTTCAAAGACTATATTTCCTGGAGACACTCGTTTAACTCAACTACTTCCCACTCTGTCTGACCACCTCCAACCCACTGAAGACACGAGATGTGGAGGCAGACTACGAAAGCTTCCCTCCTCCAGCTTCTGAGAGTCCCTGTAACTAATACGTGCTAATGAGGCCAAAGACCCAACAGTGGGGGATGAGTTAGTTGGGCTGCATTGCTTAATTTCCCACTTTTCAGCAATGCGGTGGAAACTTAGCTAGAGTTAGAGATCCTGCAGGAAATTAACTTCATGCAGGCGCCCAACTTCTGTTGGACAAGTCCTCAGGGGCTGTAAGTTTCTCCGGCTTTTCATTACACCTATGCTCTTCATTGGACAAGTGATGGAATGATTTGACTGACTGAATCAGGTCAAGGTTTTTACATTTTTATAGGTATTGAAGAACAGAAGAGGTCTGCATAACCTGCTAGACAACAGCCCTTCAAGACCACTGACCTTGATCATGAAGGTGCAAAAATGTTTCCTAACACCATTCTCAAGAGACACTGTTGGCCCCTCTCGCCTTCCACGAAAGGAAGATAACGGGAACCTGGTTTCCTGTCCGGTCTTGTACACTGAAGTAGTGTCCAATGGCAATGGATAACAACAAATAAAACACGACAACTTTGCACAGGAAAATTCAGCTGACACCATCGAGACCTCGCTGACCAATGGAATGAGTCTCGTCTTTCAAGTCCTGCCGGGAAGCAGAGGTGTTCTGCAATACTGTGAATCATCGGTATAATCGGCCCATCGTGACGCTGAATCATGTGGTCGTTGTTGCGCACCACGAAGGCTGTGTGCAACCAGCAAGTGAGACCCAGGACAAAAGAGCAAAGTCATTACTTGACAGATGACTAAAGGGCTTATTCTGTGGGAACGGACTAGATGTGGACGAGAGTCTCTCTCTCTCTCTCTGGGTCAGTTCTCACAATAAAAACCAGACACATTCAGTCAACAGTGCATTATTTTAATACATGTAGGAACACATTCCCTGACTTGCTACTCACTTTAGCTCCTTGTCCTTAGGTTGTCTCTGTATGCAAAATAATTATTACTGGTGCACCTGCTGAACACCAGATAGGGCTTTCCCAATTTGTTGCCCAGTCTCCTCTGCCCTTCCTCAACTCACAGACTGCACAGTGTAGATCTGAGCATGCACCCAGCACAGGTGAGTGTAGTCCAGAGAGTGAGTGTGTATCCTTTGGGTCTGGACAGAGCATGAGAACTGAGATGTGAGTTGGACAGAACAACAAGGGGAAGAGTGGGGCGAACTTGGCCTGGCTGCAAAGCTAATTTAAGGTATCCTGTCAGCACACGGATAGCGTGCAGCGGGGCGCACCAGGTGATGACGTCATGCGCCGGCGCCCGAGACAACGTGGTTTTGAACTGGCGACGGGAGACCCGACTTCACTCTGAAATGTGCGGTCGCTCAAGCCCACTCCGCCCTCCTAGAGACACTCTCCAGAAATGAGAGCAAACGCAGATCTTGACATCATCCGTCCCGGCACAGCAGGTTCACAACAGGCTCGGTTCAGGGGCAGCGCGGTGCCGACCCGCGGAATTAAACACGCCGACCATCACTACCACAACCATAATAAAAACTACTTACTTCACCCGCAGGTTGGCTCGTTAGCGAATCGTTTCTCCTGCTGTACTCAACAACAAGTCTTTGTCTGCTACACTGTGGGTAGTTATGTGATCAACACACACAAAGCTGGCTAAGATTGGCATTTTATTCGCACTTGCGAACCACTCTTTATGACGTCCCGGTTCTGTCGGACCCCCTGCACTGCTGCTGCGTCTGCCAACTTAACTGAATCCTTCATCGCAGTCATCTGCCTTTTAAATCGTGTTCCGATAGAAAGCTGGTTCCTTAAGAATACAAGTTTCTTATACAGCGTGAAACGTAACTTTTGAACCGCTTACGGTTTAAAATAAGGAGAAGGCTCTGATTGAGGACATTTGTTCAATTAAGGGGTTTCCAATTAAGTAATTGAGATCCCGTCAGAAACAAAACACAGCGGGGCAGAGGGTCTTCCGCGCCCAGGGTTGGGGACCACATCTCCGGTGCCTCCCCTGCCCAGGGGGTGGGTGATGTGGTAAAACAGAGTGTGTGTGTGTATGTATGTGTGTATGTATGTATGTATGTATGTATGTGTGTGTAGTTACACTAGAGTCGCCCCTACGTGTCTGCTCGCCTGTCTCTGGTGTCAGGTCGTGCGGAGGGCGCTTACCTCGTCACTCGGGTGAATACTGATCTCCCGGCGCTGCTCTCGCTGTAGCGGATCTCTTTCCTCCGGATTTAAAGACAACAGCCCTGGGTGAGATCCCGAGTCATCATCCCCATGTTTTTATAACTCCCGCAACTCTCTCTCTCCCCCTCAGTTACATCCCACGCTGCCCGTCTCTGCTGCTCCGGCACCGGTCCGGTCCAGGGCGGCCCGTATCTCCGCGGCGGGGAAACTTTCTTTCTTTCTCGCGAAGTTTTGCCGTCTGTCCCCGGTTCCCTCTCCCCCACTTTCCCAGCCAGCCTCCCTGTCAGGAATCCGCCGCGGCTGCTGTTTGTCACAGGGGCTGACGCACGGCGTGGCGTGCGTGGCGTGCGTGGCGTGCGTGGCGTGACGGGAAGACGTAGGTGTGATGGCGTGAGCTCGTTGCGTCACGTTTTTTTTCTGCTTCTTCAATGAGATGTATTGTTCACAACTTTCCCGTGTCAGAAAACATGTATTTTATAGAAAAATAATAAGTTATAAAACAAATTACGTATGTAAGGCAACGAAATTATGTTATTATTATTATTTTATTTTTATTTTGTATTATTATTAAGTAGTTATAGTAGTCTGTAATATAGGTACATCTTGACACTGAACTGAACATTCATGTTTCTTTAAAATAACATATTCTTGATAAAATAATAATAATGTATAGATTTCCAAAACATTTAATTGGTACAGTGCAGTATATCTAGTACACCTATGAGGCAAGCAGTGTAATGTCTTCTGCTGCCGGCAGATGTCTGTACTCCCCACATATTTCATCACAATTTATTTGACTGTATTTTATTTTCTTTCACCGGGGTGCATGTTAAACATACTGTCTGCTACTGATTCAATTAACCGTTTAATTGTTGATGCGTATTTATGTGAGTGTGTATTTTTGTTAATAGTGCACATGCATTTCATTTATTTCTTCTGTGTGTTATTTATTTATTGCTGTAGCACTTTGGCAAAGCTTGCTGAGTAAGACCTATATCCAGCAGGTGTCTCTGTTACATCACCCTGCGTGACAACTTTGAATTTGGGTTTGAATTCAATACATGGGCCTTCCTCATTGGTGCATTTGAAACAGGGTAAAAGGAAATTATGAGTAATTTGAATAGTTACTTAAAATCTCCCTGCCGTGTCCTCAATTGACGAGGCAGGAGCTGAAGTAGATCAGCCTACATTCCTCTCACTCCAGCTGGTCGTTTTGCTTCAATCGAACCAGCCTTTCTAGTTGAGTTGTCAACTGGTTTATTTCACTTTCACTGGGAGATTGTTCCATGAGATAGTGGTTTTTGAATGAGCTAAATTCCTCTTCAGCTGACTGGTCTCAAAGAGCTTTTGATACACAGTCCTGTAAGGCGAGGAGGAGGAGAAAGGAGAGTATTGTGGAGAGTAATTCTTATATAGTCAACAAGGTGTCACCGGGTTTCTGTAGACTGCAGCCTTGCAAAAATAAAACCCATTCGGAAAACAAAAAAGTCATTATGTTTCCAGTTTTCAAGCTACTTGAGGAATGTACATGGAAAGCCCCTCCACACACACCTCCACCCCCAGCCCACACACCTCCAGCTGCCCTCATCTCGGGGTGCAGGTTGGCGTTCCTGTGGGCACCAACACCACACTTGCTCCCACTGAGACGGGAAACAGGAAGCTGACATTGACCTCTCTGGTGACATCTGCGTTGTCTCTCCTGGCCTGGAGAGACATTATTGTTACAGGTGATTGAAAGGTGTTCACCCAGTCTTTCAGTTATATTCTCTTCCCTACAACCTATGTGAAGACTATCTAAAATTATTATTATTACTGAGACACAGATGTCAACCAACTCAAGTGAGTGTCTGTCTACAGTTTCATGAGCCAAATTTCCCCCTTCATATTTGCTGAACACCCACACAGACGACACCATGTGTCACATCAGGGTCTTTAATGTCAGTCAACAGCCAAGGTACTGTACACAAACAACATCTAGTTTCAATCTGAAAGGCCTCTGTGGCTACCATGCGAAGGGCGCTATACTAAATACAAATTGATTGATTGATGGTTTTGACAGTGCTGTTGTACCCTTGAGCAAGATACTTCACTTAGATTGTTCCAGTAAAATGCCTAGCTGTATAAATGGGTACAAATGTAAGTTGCCCTGGATAAGAGCTTCAGCTAAATGACAATAATAATAATAATAATTCCAGACCTTCTTCTGCATCCAAACCTTGGTGGAAATTGAGGTATGCTTGGGATCATCGCCCAAGCTTCAGCTTCCTCACAGATGGCATGACATTTTCTCCTAGGATTTCCTGATACTTCAATTAATCCATCTTGCCTTCCACACGCTGCAGGTTTCCAGTGCCAGAGGATGCAAAGCAGCCCCAGAGCATCACCGAGCCACCACCATGCTTAACTGTGGGCAGAGTGTTCTTTTCAGCGTATGCTTCATTCTTCTTCCTCCAGACATACCACTGATCCATCGTGCTGAAAAGTTCCAGTTCTGTTTCATTGCTCCACAGAACAGAATCCCAAAACTTCTGTGGCTTATTTATATGATTTTGAGCATATTGGAGGCGACTTTTCTTGTGCTGTTGGGTCAGTAGTGGTGTATGTCTTGGAGTTCTGGCATGGAAACCTTCTGCGTTTAGTACGCACCTTACTGTGATCACTGAAACCTCAGTGCCTGTTGCCACCAAGTCTTGCTGCAGGTCTTTTGCAGTCAAGGGTTTTTCACAACCTGCCTTCTCAGCCACCTGGTTGCAGCCATTGATAGCTTCCTTTTTCTGCCCCGTCCAGGTAGTGTAACCTGTTCCTTTCACTTTGAACTTGCAAACTATGCTTCCAATGGTGTCTCTAGGAACATTCAGTGCCTTTGCTATCTTTTTGTATCCTGTTCTTTGTTTATGAAGGGCGATGATCTCTTCTCTTAACTTTTTGGACCATTCTTTTGACTTAGCCATATTTCTAACATGCAGTCAAACATGACACTCAACAAACTGAAGCCCTTGATTAGTTGCACCAGGTGTGTTTGAGACAACACATGTTTTGCATATTTGTGCTGTTGTGAGGGATTCTATTTAGGGGGTTGAATAATTGTGTGACTGGAGAAGTCATTATAAGTCGCATTTTCAGCTGAATTTGGGGAAACCACTTGAAGCATTCGTTGTGTTGAGCTATTTCAATTGCTTTTGTTTGATTTGTTCATTGCAAACAGCTGACAGTCTGTACATTTTGACAATAAACCTGATTTGCAATGGGGGTTGAATAATTTTACTCACAACTGTACCTCTGTACAGATGGACATCCTGCCTAGGGAAGCCTGCAGGTCTCACCCAAGCAGGTGGTTTCATCGCTGAAGGCTCGGTGCAGGGGGATGGGCAAACCAAAGAGGCAGCGTAATCAAAACCTTCAAACTGAAACGTTACTTACCCCCCCCCCTTCCTGACACGGCTGCTGTGTTGCTTGGTTCAGGTGGCGCAGTGGTTAGATCGAAAAATGGCAGATCACTATCTGATCTGTGCGCTTGCACAGGCAGCTGGCGCTCCGGGACGGTCTGTGCCACGGCACCTAAGTAAGACAGCTTAGTTGTGCTAAACCTGCACTGCGGGTGAAGTGGTTTGCCTCTGAGGAGGTTCTTCTAAGGCCTATGGGTTTTGGGTCCTGGGTTTCAGTGTCAAAGTCTCATGCCTGCCTGAATTTATCAGCATTACAATTACTGTTGCTATTATGTCTCAATTTCCTGTTGATGAAGCACCTGCTGCTTAATGTACCTCCGTATTGATAGAGGTGATCACACTGAAAAACCAAAGCAAAGCAGGGAATCTGAAACATAATTAACAATATGTAATACATTTAGGTGAGGTGGATTTAAGAGTTTTAACTTGACAGTGAGAGAAAACTTCCTCTTTTAGTGGTTGAGTCAATTTCTCCCAAAATAAAAACATTGTGCCTTGATGTGTTGATGTATTGACGATGACAAGTGTCCCAAATGTTTGGCTACCGTTCTCTGATGAAGGAAGAAGGGGTGATTTTCAAATACTTGCTGCAAAAGGCTATAAATAAACAAACAGACATAAAAATATATAAAAATGCAAACTATTTATTTTCATTTTACATAACCTTTAAGTTTTTTACAATTATAACTTTGCAATTTAAAAAGTAAAAGTTACCATTGAAGAGATTTTACAAATGCCAACATTTCAACTTGATTTTTAATTACACTCGAGTGCGGTCATGTCTCCTCCAGTGGCTTCAGAGGTCCGGACAACTTGACCAATCAGGATGTCAGACACACTAAAGAAGACAACATGACCCCCTTGTAACTCCTCCTCTGTGAGGGGTCTGGGGGGAGAAAACAAAGTCCGTCCGTTTGAGTTTTTCTGATTATCAAAGACTCCTGATAAATACATGACCGTGAGGAGCAAGTGAAAGCAAATGTGCAGCAGCCAGCAAACAAACAAATGAAATTATAAAATTATTTAAAAGGCTGCTAATGTAGTTACACTAAATCAACAGCACATGCAGAAATAAAAAAACAAAGAATAGGTAACAACATGTTCCTTCTTGTTTCACGTCTTTAGCCTGAATGGAAGTCCTGTGCAGTGGGGGGTCTGTTAGGTCTCGGCCCGAACCGGAGCGGTCCGTGAGGGCAGGTGACTCAGGGCAGAGTGTCCATGTCGCTGTCGGAGGCGTGGGATAGACGTTTGGCCAGCGCGCTGCTGTCCACGTTCTCCTTGCTCTCTTCGTCTTTCTCTTCCGATCTTTGCCTCAGTTTCAGGCCGGGGTCCTTCTGCGTGGGCACCCGGAAACTGGAGAAACCGCTCCCGATGGTCGGCCTCTTCTCTGCAATGGGAAGCAGAGAGAGAGAGAGAGAGAGAGAGAGAGAGAGAGAAATAGACACAGCTTTTCACACGAGATGGGTTGCAGTCTACTTGCCTGTCAGAGTTTCTCTTGCCTCGAGTCTTTGATTGTCTGTGATGGTAAAGTTCACAAGAGAAGCACTGAGGGCAAGGGACAGTGTGAATGAGAGAGAAGTGTTTGAAAAAAGAAGAAAAAAAGGTGTTTTCTTAAAAAAAAAAAAAAGAACACACTGCCTTCGGAAATGGGCTTCAAAAAGCAGTCAATGTCTGTTTCCAAATTGAAAAGTGTCAACCTCTTGCTGTCTCGTCCCGTTGTGACCCACTGTGGCGAGATCCAGTCAAGCCCTACAAGTGTCCCGAACCAAAACCAAAAACTCAGATCCCCGGGTGTCAGTATAGCTGTCAGTTTGGCTCCTCCGATCTGAGGCGACCGGGAGCTACGAGAGAGAGTACGACTATGTCCGTGCTGCCGTTGCTATTGCTGTGGTTGCTGTTATGGGTCAGCCCAGGCACAGTACGTGTTACATCTCCACTGGTTGTCATTTGGACTGTCTCGAAGCTAATGAGAGAGAATAAAAGAGGGGTCAATGGAGGGTGCAGCTGCCCAGAGGTCCACTCATATGTCTGGAGAGTGGGATTGGCATTGCACACTCTGGCTGAGGCTTAAAATAATCACAACAGGGTATACACAGTATTTTACTCAAATCTGGGAGGCACAGATTTAGAAATAAGTTACCAACTGAGTCTAAAGGCTGGTCTGTAGGACGCTGCCTATTTTGAAACTTACCTTGGTGTGGTTCACAGACACGTCTCCCTATCAACTCAAGGGTTGAGTTTGTTACAAAGGTGGCCAAGAGAGACAGACAGCGTACAGGAAAGACAAGTCGTAGCCATAGAAAGGGCGCTGAAGGTTTTGTAGTGTATCTGCTCGGTGTGGATGCATGCAGAATTAAAGATCACAATTTACAATCTTTTTATTTTTTTTTGCTTTATTTTCTCCTGTCTGCCTGAGTGAACTTTAGTGACCTCCCACGCCTGTTGAATCTGAGTGTCTTGTAAATTTGTCGTGATAGTTAAAGCATGATGCACCATGTCTCCAAAGACACAGTGAAGTATAGCTGTCAGTTTGGCAGCTTTTTGACACAGGTGTCAAAAAATCACTGCTGCCGGGTTTCAACCACTCGGCCGTGTCCAACACAACAATCTACGCGGCACGCCGAAAGATGCTCTGAGGGGAGAGGCAACGTGGGGATGGAGCCATATTTTGCACGTCTATTTGTGTTGACATGTCGGCTTTTGTTGTCGTCTGCAAGGCTTGTTTGTGTTTTAACAGAACAAAAAAAAGCATTGAAATATGTGCAGTGGAGAAAGTTGAACACATATTATGAAACTCGCGGCCCCATTGTCTTTTCTCCCGCTGCATTTATCGCTGCGGTCTCAAGTGTGACATTTTGATGCCAGTCGTCTTTGTTACTGATCTTCAGTGGGTTCACTGGTACATCCCCCGCCCCCCAAAAAAACCCTCTACTAATTGCTTTCGGGAGCTTGCCGTTGTTCTCTCCGCACTTCTGAGCTCCTTACCTGCTTATGTAAGTCTTGCGGCGCTCGCCACACACTGCCACGTGCTCTTTGAGAAGGGGACACGGCGGGGAAATTAGGTCATCTGGCACCAGCAGCGCTTTATGTGAGCTTCCAGCCCCCCCTCTGCCCTCAAAGAGACTACCTACTACCTACTAAACAATTCATTTTGGTGGGCAGTTTGTGGGCATGGTGTACGTTCAAGAGCTGAGGTTTGCTATGGCATGATCTCTACCCCCATAAGCGCTGGGGGATGCAAACTAATCACGACTTGCCACGGCCCTCGGACTTCAAGCCACAGTCTTTGCACTAGTTGGCTGTTGTGCTCACATTGTGTCCAAACAGCGGGCGAGAGAGAGAGAGAGAGGGAGAGAGATTGTGTGTGTGTGCGTGTGTGTGTTTCTTTGTGTCCATACAGGCACACTCATTTCCTGGAGACTGCGGTGTGGATTGAGAGGTTCAGTAATAGAGTCTGTTTCCTTCCGTTAGCAGACACCTGACCATGCGTGGCAAGACTAATTAATTAAAAGTATTATTATTATTATTATTATTATTATTATTATTATTATTATTATTATGATTAATACGAACACAAGCATCAGATACAAAAAAAGTAAATGACACTTTGACTGGCATGCTACTTTGGTTTCGAGTGGTGGAGTGTGTGCCCGAGGAATAGCTGACTCAGGAAACTCTTGTAGGCCCACTGTGGGAGTGTCGGAGTCAGACAACAACAACACAACCCTGACAGTGTCACGTCAAATAAACCCGCCAAATAACTCCCACCAGTCAACCGCCGAGTTAGAAAAATAAATCACATTCCTATTTATCCAGCGTGTGTTTAGTTAATGATCGGACTTGCTTTCTATTTCTCTCACACCCTCGTCGTCCATCCTCTTCGTCCCGTCAAAGACCTACAGAACAGCACCCCAACTCTCCCTCCCCCTGGCCTGGCCGCCTATCCCTATCCCAGCTCCCCAGCACTGTCTCACCTCCAGGTCCAATGGGGTGCATCAGCCGGTTCATCTGCACGTTCCAGTGCTTGACGTTGGTGCTGGCCTGGCGAAGCTTCCTCTGAGCGGCCTGTCGGGGGGAGAGACAGGGTTACATCACACCTCTCTTTGCGGTTTGAGCCAAGACAAACCTCAGGCCCTGTTTCTGAAGGATGATTCTCAAGCTCAGTGTTCAGTTAAGGATGTAAACACTGTTCTGTGTGTGTGTGTTTTAGCATTGCTCAACATACACAAGCAGACCTACTTCAAATACAAGAGATTAAAGGACGTGTTTTGCATCAGAAACTGTCATATTGGAAAAAATAAGTGTCAAGAGGTACTAAAATGAGGGCTCCCACATACAGTTATTTCAGTACAGTTTACAACTGGTATTATTTATTTTTATTAAAAAGTATTAAAGGCGAGGTGTGACAGATAACAAGGGAGAGGGTTATTACGGAAGAGGAGAGAGAGAAAAAATTAGAGCTTTGCTTGCTGATAGCCCTGACCAGAAACAGGAAACTGCCTTTCACATAATTTCCATGACAACCAGGTCTCAGTGAGAGGTAGTGACCTGTTTCCACTTCTGTAAAAGCAACAACAATCTCAGCCCTGCATGTGCGTGTGTGTGTGTGTGTGTTGGGGGGGGGGGCACATGCGTTGCACATGCATGTGTGTGTGTGTGTGTGTGTGAGAGAGAGAGAGAGAGGTCAATTTCACATGTGTACCACAGCTTCACTCTGGGGGTGGGCAGACCACAGGACAGAGAGGAAAGTCAGTCGGGCAGACGCTCGGGTTGGACAGACGGTCGCACAGACCCACTCACCACGACGTCCTGGTCGACGCGGTGCCGGTTGGCCCGGACCTCTTCCAGTTGCCGCGTGGCCTCCTCCAGGGACCGGGACTTGTTTTCCATCTCCTGCTTGAGCTCCTGCTTCTCCCGCTGGGTCTTCAGGATGTACTCCTCCTGCTCCTCCTTCAGGGACATCAGAGCCTTGAGCTTCTCCTCCTCCTCCGCCAGCAGTCTGGCGGGAGACAGACACAGGGGGTTACGGTCGGACACAGCGACACCCTGACACTGACACTAATTCTGACACACTGACACTATCCAAACCAGGACTGTGAGTTTAGTTTGTGTAATTATTCAATGTAAATGGACAGTCATACAATGTAAAGTCATACAGCTAAGTAAGAACGCTGTGCAGGAGCAATATCTTGACTAATTTCTAGCATGGAGATCCACAAAAATATGTTTTCTGGATGGAATTTGTTTTAACGGCTTATAAATATAACTACACCTGCCATTTCGTTGTCCGTCCACACTCGCTCTTCCAGAAATACAGAAAGTACCATAAAGAAGTGGCCTTGTCAGATAACGCACCATAAAAGTCATCCAAAATATCAGCGTTCCTGCACCCTTACGGAAATATCAAATCTACTTTGAAGACATTTTATACACAATGCTACGAGAAAAGGGAAGTGTGCCGCAGACAAAGGCCGCTCTGAGCAGATAAGTGGAGACTAGCTTTCTGCACCTCTTCTGACCCTGTCGTGACGGTCCTATCCTCCATCACTTCCCTCCCCACACACCGAACTTCCTCCGGCTCACTACGGCCACACAAACCTGCCAGGGGCTGCAGCACGCACCCAAGTGGCCCTCTAGGAACTAATCGGCCTAGCCTGCTGTGGATTTTAGTGTAACAGCATCAGACAAATATATATATATATATATATATATATATATATATATACATCTAATTTACAGAAGCCACAGAAAGCTGTCCTGCAAGGCTTTAATGCCAGAAAAACCACAAAGCAGGCAAGCAGTCTGGTCTATGGTTACACTGTTACCACAAACACAGAAAATACAACACAGATAAATACATAAATGCCGAATCAACACAAGAGTATGTCTGGGCTGCCGGCACAAAATAGGATGTTTATAAAATAGAGAGAAGATGCTTATGTGGAATTAATTTATCGATATTTTGACTAACTTCTACCAGACCATACTTTTAATGTATTAGAAAGAATGTTATAGGTTTGTGCCCTAAACTCCCAATTTGTAGCTTAATTAATGGATGATATGTGATTTTTCTAAGCCAGCAAACAACAAACAACAATCAGGCATAATAAAGAGCTGAGGCCCACGGCTGGAGCACAGAAGAGCCAGTCTATCAGGACAGGGAGGCCCCGTCACCAACGCACGGTGGTTGACCCACTTCCTGTTCCTGTCCTGTAGTTCAGTGAAGGAATAGAGTTCTCTCTCGCTGCGTTTCTGCTCTGTCTGGGTCTTCACTGAGGCCTTCTGAGCATATGTTCCTGTTTTGTTTGGCCTAGTTTTTAGTGATGGGTCATGCCGTACCTGGCCTGTGCGTAGCGGAAGGCCTCCTCATCCTGCCGGGCCTTGATCTCCAGGTGCAGGGCCTCCTCCAGCCGCTGCTGCATCTCCTCCAGCTCCTTGATGCGTTTCTTCTGCCGCTCCGCCTCTGCCTCCTTCAGGGCCATCTCTACCTGCATGCTGGCCCGGGCCTGCAGACACGCACACACATACACACACAGGCACACACAGTGACGGAGAGACGGAAAGAGCGGGACTCAGTTGGGCCCGACAACAATATCTGCGCTGTTCTACTCTTCCCTCCACCAGTATCCTTCTTCTCCTCTGTCCCCGCCCCCTTCCTGTCTTCCTCTCCCATTCTCTCCTCTGTCCCCGCCCCCTACCTGTCTTCCTCTCCCCTTCCCTCCTCTGTCCCTCCCCACTTCCTATCTTCCTCTCCTTATCTCCTCTGTCCCTGCCCCCTTCCTGTCTTCCCCTCCAATTTCACAATCTGTCCCCGCCCATTCTATAATGCCCCTCGTTGGACCCCGCCCCCAGTGCCAGTGCCCCCCGTACCTCCTCGGCCTCGCGGAGCTGCACCTCCAGTGCCCTCTGCAGCTCCTCATGCTGCTCCCTCCGCCGCTGCTCGTCCTCCCTCAGCAGCGCCTCGGCCTGCCGCTGCGCCTCCTTCAGCAGCTCCAGCTCCTGCAGCTTGTGCTCCTTCTCCTCCTGCAGCGCCCGCAGCCGCGCCAGCTCCTCCTCCTTGGCCGCCCGCCGCCGCTCGCGCTGCTCACGCTGATCCCGCCGCTTCAGCTTCAGGTCCTTGTGGAGCGAGGACTTGCCCTCAGCCTGCAGCCGGATCGCTGTCTGGATGGCTGAGAGGGACGGGGAAGGAAGGGTTGTGTTAGAATCTGTTTATGGAGAAGGACTGTCTAGGACTGACACTAGGGGTGACTTTTACCCAACATGCATGCTGGTGGACATACATGAAGTAGTTTGGGGACCCATCTTTCACTGACATCCATTTGTTACTACGCTCTTTGGCCTCCTTGTACTTTTGCCCCAAATGCCCCCCACCCTGCCCCAAATGTCACCCCATCGGACACTTCAATTAGTTTTGCCCTCAGTCAAGAACCATCAATTACAGGAACAGAAACCTTTAGATTTGTTTAATTTGTGTAGGTGTGTGTTGTTTCTATGGGAGAACAGGTGTGTAGATGGGAGTGTGTGTGTGTGTGTGTGTGTATCGCTTGTATGTGAGTAAAGTATGTCGCTGGTTTAACTGAGTTGCTGCTATAATATTTACTGTTATTTATCCATGACACGTGTTCACTGTTGTGTGTTTTTAGTGTGTAATTGTGCCACAATGTAAGCCGAAAACAATCTGGTGGATGGCAGTGGAGTATGTGTTTTCTCTTCACACTGGAAGTCTCTCTGCACTGGCGCAGCGGCCCAGCCTCCCCTGGCCACGGCCCTGTGCATTTCCTGTGCTGCTATCAGCATCAGTTCGTATCATGCTGGGACACTTCCTTTCCACGGCCTGAGAACAACGGCAGCTACAAAGCCCTGCGTTTTTAGAAATGCTTAATATTACCCTTGCTTATCAAATGTAGCCACAGTAAAGATTGTGGCGGTTCTGAGCTCTTCCTGCACATTTCTGTGCTTTTACCTTGACTTGAGCATGCATTATCACACCCTCACCAGGTAATCACAACACAAATCCTTCCACAGTAACCAGGCGACCCCTGTGTGACCTCTGACCTGTGGTCCACTCCTGGCGCTGCTTGGTGTCCGAGGCGCTCATCTCATAGGTCTTGGCTGGCGTCTTCACACAGAACATACAGCGCTTCCCGTCCTTGTCCGGAAGGACCTGGAAAGAACAGGACGAGGCAATGATACATCAGTGATACGTCTCAACTGCAGGCACACAGTTCGCACTCATGCACTCATACACAATCGTACACACCGTTGGATATGCTCTCTGTGGTTTAACAGGATTTGTTTTTGGTGACACTGCCACTGTGGCCAAAGGAATAACCGCTCCACTCACCTCCACGCAGCAGTTCCTGTCCAGGGGGATGCTGCCCTTGCGGTCCTTGCGGTCCTCGCTGACGAAATATGCCAAGGTGCTGGGCCGCAAGGTGAACCAGCGCTCCGTCCAGTTCCTCCGCAGCTGTCCTCTCTTCCACAGGTAGCCCTGTGGACACACACGGTACCGCCACAGTTAGAGCAGCACACCTCCGCCCTCCATGCCTCTGGGCTTCGGCCTGTCGGCTACCTTAGATGGCCCTGAACATGTTCAAGGCCCCCTCATTACAAGCAATTATTTCGTCATGTCCAGCCCTGACAGAACTGCGCCTTCAGGTCCACTAACATTAATGCTCCATCCCAGTGAGTCTACCTGTACTGCAGTGGTAGTGCTGACAAGTGATAAATCTTCACTGTACGTAAAGATTGTTTAACCTAGAGTTAATCTACGCTGTAGATTAGTCCAGAGTCCAGGAGCTGTTGTCAAAACATTGTAAACTCTGGAAAAAATTAAGAGACCACTTAACATTGATTTCTGAACTTGGAGTGGTCTCTTAATTTTTTCCAGAGCTGTATATTTCAGAGATAAAATATTAACGGATCACAAAATACAAGCAATGAAAAGTGAAATGCGCCACAAGGAGAATAAAATATATTATATCAGAATTTTTTGATGTTTGATGATATGCATATATTGAAATTACAGAGGTGAAACTTTGTGCAGGCAATATTACTGTGCAAGAATCAGAAAACATTACTGATGTGGCTTGCCCAGGGTAATAGATTTCTACCACATATTTCTCTTGTCAAATTGGTCAAAACCAAAATAAAACCTTCAACCTCACACCCTGTTGCCAGAACGAAATGTGTCAACTGTTATCCGAGTAAACCTGGCAGGCCTCCCATGTGTGGCACAAAGTGTACTTTGCTTTGGTTTAGAGGTTCAATGGCATGTCCCACAAGGTGGACACATTCACTATTCATGATCTCTCGGTTACCTCTTTAAGCACGTCCTGCACGATCTCCCGGTACACCTCCTCGATGGCCATGCTGACTGTGTCCTTGTCCATGCCCCGCATCAGCTTCCCCGAGTTCACCAGGTCCAGGAAGACCCACACGGTGATGCCGGTCTGCTGCACGGCCTCCTGGGAGATGTAGTCCTCCAGCTCCACACAGTTCAGCTCCACACTCATGGCCATGCACACCTTCTTGAGCAGGTACTCCACCTGGACAGCAGGCAGGGGAGAGGGGGAGGTTTTATTGACTGGTGTTAGTGATGGAGGGGAGTCAGAGCTGTCTCATGATAGGCCTACTGCTTATGGAAAGACCCCTTCTACTTTTGTACCAAAGCTCAGAGAAAGACAGGAAACAATAGGCGGTTAGTGACAAGTTTTTGTATTTATTTTGCATTACATCACAATAAGGAGATGAATAAATGCTCCCTAGGCCCCTCTTTCTTCCAAGTCTTAGTAGTTTACCGATCCCACGTTGTTGGAGAATAAACTGAATCAATAACGAGCCGTAGCTTGTCACGAGTCGCTTTCCTCCACTAGAACAGCTCAAGTCTAGTCACGTCTGCTGTTGATCTTTATGGCACAGCTCCCAATATGTGGGGACAGATGTGTACATTTCTTAGAATAATAATATATATCTTCAAAATATGTCTTCAAAGAACAGCAACCAGCCAACCGCTTTTCCAGTGAGGGTGTGAACCACTGACAGGCCGCTCCTGGACTCTCTCTCTCTCTCTCTCTCTCATGTTCACACACAATCTCCCCTGTTCTCCTTCCTGCTGCCAGTGAGGTGTTGTGCAAAACAAACTTCACACAGGAAACCACGCGAGGACTGCAAGTGAGCAGGCAGTCAACGACACAGAGACAAGCTCTGCCAGCGAGAAAGGGGGGAGGGGGAATTCAAATAAAGCTGTCTAGTACTGATTTCTCAGCTTCTGCTCAAATTTCCACTAAGGGCCACAGTTATTCCATATTATTGAAGGACCCTTTGTGTGTGTGTGTATCACATGGCGAGAAGTGTCAACGCCAATAAAGAAGCAGTTACCGGAAGGCAGAAGAGATACTAGTGCATGAAACCTGTGAAGTAGTAACAGGGGAAGTCCACATTCAAGTGCGAGTGTCTTTGTGGAGCAGATACGTGCTTCATCCCCCCTCGGTGACATCACGGCGTCTCTCTGCTCGGGCTGCTGTGGGTGACCTGTGATTGCAGGTTGCAACGCCACAAGAGCTGCGGTATCACCCTCGATTCTCAGGATGCTTAGTGCTGGGTCGCCAGGCGCACAGTGCGTGTGGAAACACTGCAAATGGCTCTCAGGCATTGTATAAATAAGTGTTTGCCGACGCTGCTGTGGCTATTCTGCTCTCACCGCTCTCCGGCAAGACTCACCTCATCCGGCACCATGACCAGGGGGTACTTGTCCTCGGACAGGAAGTTGAAGAGGCACCAGAGGCGGAAGGCGTCCCGCATGAGGAGGACACTCTTGCCGTTCTTCTCGGGCCGGTAATTCTTCTTGGCCGTGAGCGTCCAGCACAGCTCGTCGAAGTTCTCCTTCACGAAGGCGCCCTCCTCCACCTGGGTGGAGAGAGACAGACAAAACCTTCTTTCACCCTCAGCCCGCCATGCTGGGAGTGGGGAAGGCAAAAAGTGCTCCCACTTCCACAGTACATCTAGTGGAAACATTACTGGGTGTGTTCTTGCAAAAGTAAGATGGTTGGTTGGTAGAGCTGGTAAAAGAGTAACTCACGAGTAAGTGGTTTGGATACCATTTCTTCCATGTTGCAGTTTTTCTCATTAAGATCATACATGGGGGCTTTTTGTGTGTATGCAAGCCACAGTTACTATAATAAGCACTACACTGCCATTACTCATGACATCCCGTGGCAACAGGAAGATCGGGCCCTTGGTTTGTGTAAAATAAACAACAAGGACCCCTGACACTGATCCCTGGTGCATCTTGACAACCTTTGTTGATATATTTAAGTAGCATGTCGGCACTGGGGCCGGCTGGGAGGAGCCGCACTGTACCTTATCCAGGATGTACTTGTTAAGGTAGGGCATGTAACCCTGGCTTGACACAGGGCCGTCATCATCGTCCCGAAAGTGCTCTTCCAGGGCCACTGGGTCATGGGGGATACTCAGCACGGTGCACAAGTTGTGGGAGAGAACCTGCCAAACACACACACACACACACACACACAGAGAAAGAGAGACAAGGAGAGTCAGTTAATGGACATCTAAGAGGAGAGATATTTCTCTAATGAATAAAGGCTTTTACTATCGTCACTGCAAGGAAAAGGTCTGAGCTGACAGCAGGCACTGGATTGTGTATCTTTTTTCAAACATTTTCACCTCCATTTTCTTATAATCTTTTGATGTTTTCTTTGCTTTAGCTTTTCCAAGGTTTATTTGAAAGAAATGTGTAAACCGGGGGTACAAACATAGGGTCCGCGGGCAGGTGTCCAGCCTGTGAAACTACTTTTTCGGCGTTTGTACTGGTTCTCAGAGGTGCACGAATGTCTGTGTTAATGGGTTAGGGTATATTTAGGGGTTTGGCTTAATGGGATGCAGTCTCTTTAAACAACCTTTGTTTAATGAAGTTTTTATGCTGTACAAGGAATACTGAGCCAACTGCATTTCACAGAAAAATGTCCATTGAGGTTTTACACTTTTTGTCAAAAATTTTATGATGTCGTAATGTGAGTATCTGAATGAGTAATGAGAGAGTAATGTAGAGATAGGGTGACCGTACGTTTTCTGTAATTAAACTTGAAACTTGTGAAACTTGTTTTTCCCCACTTCCAAATAAGCGCTGTGGAAGCCAGCTCTATGTTATTAGCAGAGATCACGTGTGCTGCAAAGCCATTTCAGACCATCAATTTCTTACATAGTGCATGCTTACAGTTGATGTAGTATGCACTGAAAACATGGAAACTTTCTCTAACATCAGTTTGTCTCGAAACACAATTGCTGAGAGGGAAAAATCAAGGAGTTCTGTACATTTTCTGTCACTTTGGATAAGCACGGACATCGTCGATACAGCTTAGCTTGTAATATTTGTGAGAGGGTAACAGTTTGCTGTATTTGAAGAGCTTTAAAGTTTATCAACCATTGATGACACATGTTGGGATAAACTAGCAGGTATTTCAACAGACAGTGTATGAAAATCAGGAGATAAAGTTGATTGTGTTTCAGCTGCAGTGGAGGACATGTTTAAGATTAGTCTATTGTTCCAATTATTAAAATAACTGCACACATCACAAGGCGGATGGTTAGGCCAAACAAGGCATGTGTCCGGCACAGGAAAAACCTTGTGCTTGGTGAATGCGAACCATTGATTTGGTCCAGACCTGAGGCTTAATCTGACCGATGGAAAATGAAGAAGACTGAGAGCTGTGAAGAGCAGGATGAGGTGAATATATAAACCCGGCTCAAAACCGAAGTTCTTGCTCAGTTTTTTGGGCCCACTTAAAACTCAGTGCTGTATATGTAACTCAAGCTTGCAAGGGTTTGTGAAAGCAGCCACCCATCTGTCACAACCAAGATAAGGAGAAAGTGTTACAGGAGGCCTGGTACACATGCACTTCCTCTGCGCGGCGTTATTTACATTTCTCTCCTTACTTTGACGGCCAGGTTAAAAAATATATTTTAAAAAATCGGGTTGCAAATTGAACACAATCAAAACAACAGAAAGCATGGCGAGGTTTTACATTGTGAGAAATACCTGAGCTGAAGGAGTAGTGCCTGAGCACCTCTCGGATGAAATACTAACCAGGTGGCTAACAAATGGAGCAGACGAGTCCTATGCAGTTATTTTTTTGGCACATATGGAAATGCACAAGACACTGACACTTCTTCAGTGATGCTGATCTCATGCATCTGTCTGTTGCCTCCCTGTCTGTTGTACTATTCTGGTCTATAGGAAGGCGGGGGGCTGGAGACGGCTGTGTGGCCCCCAATCACACAGAGAGCAGATCAAAGAGACCCGGCGCATTGTTGGACCAGGAAGGAGTCAGTGTGGTCTTGCAACTCCCTCCAATGGGAGTTTCCATAACAAGGGGCAATGGATCAGAGTGGCAGGGACTGCAGCATATATGCAAACAAATGCCTGAAAATAGTTTTTCTTTTCTTTTCTTTTCTTTTCTTTTTCATTAAAAACTCCATTGCACAATACCATCATCCACCACTTCAAACACCAGAAACACAAACTCCCTGGGTAGGGTGTAAGAAACTGGGCTTTGATTCCCCCCCGAGCTGTGCATAAGAGAACAGTTACACAATTTCCATGCATCATCCAATCTCTCATTGCAATTCAATTGATTAAATCCACCGCCTCCCCAAAATAATATAGCCCGTTCGTAGACCACACAGCTTTGATTGCATGTCTGTTTTTTTCAGTTCATAGCACACATTTTCTAGGATCATTAATGTCCATTTGGGACCAAGCTTTAGTTTCCTCACAGATGGCACCAGGTTTATTAGACAAAATATCCTGGTGTATTTTAAAATGTTTCCGTCCCTCATTTTAAAACAGGGCCAACCCCAAAATACTTTCTTCTCGACACAAGCTTCACTTTGTTTTGCACCGAGTGTCCCGCTGACCTTTGCGTCCAGTAAGTTCCACTTAAATGCAGCCCTGCGTCTTGAGACTCGTGCAGATGCTTTCAGGAAAAATCAAAGACCTGTGCACACAGATCAGCGGTACACATTCATAGAGATGCCAGTTACAGTTACTCAAACACGACAAAGCTCTGTACAGTAGATACATTTCAAGAGGGCTTTGATGAAACCGTCCACCTCCAATCTGAAATCAGACAAGTCAGTGCAATGGATTGTTTTTCTCTTGCCCTAGTGTTTGCAGACCAAACAACACAGTGTTTTGCGAGGCATTTGCAATCCCCCTCAAGCCCCCACGGTGATCTGTCACAGGAACACTAAGGCACTTGTTCGGAGGGCAAACGCAGCACTGGGCCCTGCTAACAAGACCTCGATTGACTCTCCGAGCTCCAGGAAAAACTCAGCAACTTTGCCACTTGCTCCCAGGGCCCCACAGAGACTCAAACATACAGACACACACACCCATCTGTAGCCAGAAGTAGCAGTAATCTACTCGATGATTATTGAATATTTGTAAATATGTTGGCTGTGGACTATGACTCAGGATCTAGTAGTACAGAGAGATGTGTTCCTACAGGTGTGAAAATGCTGCCAATTGCCTTTGGAATAAATTAGCTACATCTTTTTTTTCTTCTATTTTTCAATCACAAACGTGTCCACAGGGTAAATGGCTCAGAGCCGACATTCCTTGGTAATGATAATGATTAACTGTTACACACAACTCGCGAACCAACTTTTACTTCTCATCACTGTCAACTTAAACAAAAACAAAAAAATCTAGTCTATCTGTCAGTCAGAGAATCGGAGGGCGGGATGTCAGTCCATGGTTGGAGATCAGCCTGTGATCAGTAGCTCCTGTTTGCTGGCGAGTATTTAACCACATGATGGGTCGACGGGTTTCCATACAACTCTTCAGTTAATGAGCAGTATTCATGCCAGCTGTGTCTGAGGTTTCGCTAACTGTAGTCACTGAGCTGCTGTACTGCGCATGTATGTGTGTGTGCTTGTATGCGCATGTGTGCGTATGTACGTGTGCGTGTCTGAGACCGTGTCAGTTAATGCTGACTGATTAAAATAAATACCCGCAGCGCCACTTTTCTTAAATCCTGTAGTGCCATGGATCACCACACAGCATGATTCTGGTGACTTGTGAGTGCCTTGCTTAAGTGAGCAACTGGTTGGCCATAAACATGACATCAGTGGGCCATAAAATAATATATACACATATTTTTGCTTTACAATGCACTAAGGCACTAATTTACTCTAATCTGTGTGAGTATAAAGCAATAGAATATTATGATATTATAAAAGATATATATTTTGAGCCCCTTTACTTTTTAAATTAAAAAAACATACTTACAATAGTATAACTGTAAATTGCAAATGAATAATACATTCAGAAGAACTGCAAAATTAAACTATTGCTTTGTGTATCTTTTCTAAAACTCCTTGTAAGTTCATAAACCAGTAGTAATTTTCAATGCAACTCACCTTAAAGCCAGTAAAGCCATTAATAATATATATATATATATATATATATATATATATAATTATAATTATAATAGTGATGAAAGTTCAATTCTAATCGAAAACACTATCACTTTTGTGGTCTTGTGCACTTTGCACACCTTTCACCATTACAACAGTACCACAAAACACAACACTATACCAAACATAGTGTTACTTATCCTAATTTAGAAACATTAAACTTTTAAGCTTTTCTTGTGGTCAAGGTCTGAACAATATACACCACTGAAGGTCAAAAGGTGATGCTCTGCGATCAGAAAATTGTGTCTTTCTGAAAGAGACACTGGGATTCTTCTCGGTCTGGCCAGAGAAGGCCGAACATGAGAAACACAGCTTATGAACTATGACAAAAATAAATGAGAAGTGAGTGCTTTATTTCTACATGCTTGTAAACTGCAGATCTCAAGTTCCTACCACATCCTGCCCACCCCTCCTTCTTCACCAGAAAAAGCAAGAGAAATGTGAAACACTCTCTCTCTCTCTCTCTCTCTCTCTCTCTCAGTTGCTCTCAGCTCCAGCTCAGGCAAGAGGCCGATAGCGTGAGCCGGATTAGCCCTGTCATGAGATCCAATCCCTCTCAGCCTGATCGTCAGGGACACAGGCAGGTCAACGCATTTGGACTTGTTGAAAAGCCCCGGAGCAGAGAAGGCCCGACTGTGGCGCTCGAAAAACCGGGCCCTGCCCTCTACAATTCTGGCTGGACCAAAGAGGGATGGTATCTCTGTGAACCCAGCTGAAGAACGGCAATGGGGTGGGGTAGTCCTGAAAATGTGCATCTCCACCTTAGTAGTCTTTCTTGACGAGAGAGTAAGTGACGTTGGAGAGAGGGCCTCTCGAGCACAGCTACAGGAAGCTAAGCAGCAAACCAAACTGTGAGTGTTCGCTTATGCAGGTTTACTGTGGTTTTATTATAGTCTAACAACGGTTTCCTATAGACTCAATATGCCTTGACTGTGCTTGAGTACACTGGACCAGTGGAATCCCATGATGCACCACGATAAACATTTCTGAGGCATGTTTACTGTAGTAGTCCTGCTTAACTCATGGTCCACAGTCAGACCTCTCCTATGGCATATTTACCCAGGAGCACTTGCATTAGGGACAATACTAAGATAAACCTGGGGAAACGATGGGTAACTGTGGCCTTCACCACCATTTTGATATTGATGTTCCTAAAATACCACTCCCACTGAAGTCAACAAAAGGTCATCACATCAACATCAGCCCAACATCTCCCATCCTGCCCTGCCCAATGACAGAAAAAAAAACAAATGAAAGATTTGTGTTATTGTTATGCACAGCAAAATAATGTGAAAATCAGCCTTGGTCTACAATATGTTGTTCGAACACTCATTCACGTCACCCTTTGATTTCACAGACTCGGTTTGCTGTGTCAGGGGTGGCGTCTTTCGCTTTGCCAGTGGCACAGAGTAAACATGCTGTTTCTCAGCCCTGTGAAGGCCAGGCAGCTCTTAAACTGCTTTTGTGCACCAGAGAGGGCACGTGAAACCTCAACATGGAAAACAACCACAAACAAAAGCCCCGTTATGACAGGGATTATTCAGATTACTAAAACTATAGAAGCACTGGACACAAAGAAGCAGAGGCTTTTCCTGGAGAATGATTGCACATTTCTGAAGAAAGGCGCTGTAACGATGACCTCAGACTCATCTATTCTGGATCCCCAAACAGGACAGAGATGTCACCACAAGCAGTATTCAAACCCAGACATACTTCCCAGAGCTTCCTCTGTCACAGCTGCTTGGCACATTTTAACCAGGGCCCTCAAACTGTTCTGTCCGGAAGAATTAAAGCATTGTGTTAAACATGGACCCCTGTTGCTGAGACAGGTATAACTGCACAATGAAATATGATCACTATAATTCATTGCTAATGAAATCTTAAACACAAATACGAGTCACAGATCCTTAATAAATGCTGCCAAGGCTATACGTTTAAGTAACTGATCTTTTTTCTTCTTTTCCTGTCTAAAATATTACCTGGCCTTTCTGGGAACTCCTGAGACGGTCCCTAAGGTGACTCTAAGAGCTTGGGACTGCATTACCTGATTTTGCTGTGTGTCTGTGATTGCTGGAACAACATTACAGACATGCTTATGGTTCAGTCCAGCTTATATTGCTCCAGGAACAACAGGCACACTTCGAGATGCAATTGTGCATTTGGTGAATCATTTCATTTACTGGACCATCGCTAAAACATTATTATTATTATTTTTATTTCTTGGCAGATGCCCTTATCCAGGGGGCGACTTACAACATAAGTGCAAAAATACAGAGAAGTACAAAGCATCAATCATTACAAATTCAACTTAGCTAAAACATAGCAATTCAAAATAATACATTTTACAAATTCCAATTTACAATTTACACAAGTACAGTAAGAAACTTCCTACATCCTGGACGGTGAAAGCTAAGTGCTGTCAAGATGTAGGGTTGCTAAACAGTTCCCAGAGCTAAGATTCTTGTGAATTAAATTACTCATTATAAGTCTGTATTCAATAGGAAACTGCTTTACAACACAAGTTCCTTTCTTTACTTTCAACATTTGAGCACAAAGTAAGAGATTCTCTGTATCTTTCCCCAGCAACACGAGCTACAACCTAGTGAGAAGCACATGTAGTGAGTCTATCACAGGCAGCTCAAGTGAGAGAGCAGGTTTTATGCAATTTTATGTGTGCAAAACATACTGTTATTATGCCGTTCTTCTGAAACTATGATTAAATAATGTCAGCATAATTCAGATTTGTGAAGGGACAGAAATAGACAAGCCTGGTTCCCAAATGAATGTTTTACATTCTCTGTGAAGCACTTTGACAAACAGTCTCGCAGGTAACTTTTACCTGAGATACCAGCATTGACTGCACTAGTGCTGCCTAACACACCTACACACACACACACAATACAAATCCATCAACAAAAATACCCTAGAATGAAAGGAACCGTTGTTATTGCCTCAGCTCCTTTGTTTCAAATGTGGGATGCAGCATTACTATTCTAGGTAACAGAAGTGCTAATATCTTTAGCTTTGCAACTTCAGTGATACACATTTTCATGTCAGTATTGTGGTCTTGGAGTGTTTCAAGCCGCAAACTGATTTCTAGTGCGATCACTACACTACAACTGGGAGACCATGCCAGCCCCAAACCGTGTACTTTGTAATCCAGGAAACTGAATCTGGAAGCTGTTCGTGCTGCATGTCAGAAAAATGGGCCACAATGCTCAGAAGGAGTTGTCTAGACTGTGTTGAAGTGGCCCTACTGAAAGATATTAAGAGCAAAGAGCAATATATATATATAAAACACTGAAGTGTCAGCAGAGATTTCAGTTAAACTCAAAAGGAAACTGAACTGAAATATGTTGTGTATCTTAATAAATACATAAATACATCAAAGGTAGGATTCTTTTTTTTATCTAGGTAGTATAGCATTTGTCTCCTCATACTCTGATAAACATCCTCCCTGAAATGGCAGCAGCCTCACAGTGATGTGCATGTGTCTGCCACAGGTCGGAAATGAGCATCTTCCCCTGCGAAGACATACTGGATCCTGAGCCTCCATCGTCCAGCAACAGGAGTGGCAAACCGACCGGCCAACTTACCTTGAGCTGTGACTTGGAGACCTTCCCACTCTTCTCCACATCTAGAGCAGTGAAAGCATACCAGATAGACTTCAGTAACTCCGCTCGTAGCTCCATTACTGCTGCGGCATGACTCTCTCTCTCGCTCTCTCTCTCCCTCACTCTTTTCTGTTTCTTTTTTTCTCGCTCACAGATCTGTAGAAACGCAGACCTGCCACAGAGGCATCCACACCCACTGAGCGCCTCACACCCTCCCAGAAGAGCTGCAGCAGCCCCTGCCTGCCACATCACACATTGCAGCCTCTGCGTCTGCGTCTGCACACCACCTGACCAGCAGCAGGTGATCTGATCCACACTGTCTGAGTTTCTATGGGGGGTCAAAACCCTGTGTGATCTGGGGCAGATCACAGCAAATGCATGGCCAGGTAGCAGGTAGCAAATTCCCTGCAGGTGTTCCTGAGAAATTAATAGTCATGTTTATTGTTTTGATAGGATGTACAGATAACAGTACAATCCTATTATCAGTACAGGCCCATTTGTTTTGCAGTACTATGAGATTTAAGGAGGATGTTGTGTTAAAAAGTGTTGTGTTCCATTTATAATCAACCATTGAAAGGTGCCAATGTCATGGTTTTTCACAGACAGCAACTGTGGTGAAATGCAACAGCGAAGGTTGACTTCAGATTGGGAAGTTAGCTGCACTTACAAAAACACAGTGGGTTTGCATGCATTTTAATGATGGTTAAATGTGTTTTTGGAAGCTCTGAATAGAACAGCAATAGGAAGTACAGAAGCTGTTCCTCACACTGCTTCTTTGTACTTTTTAAATACATTTAAATACATCACTTAGTGTTGCTCTCGGCAAGTACAGACAATGCTCGGCTTTTCGCAGCTGCCAAAAAAACAAACAAAGAGGAAGCTGGGAGTCTGTCTTGTCTATAATGTGTCTGATCGCCGCCAGAACTAGTGAGTAAACAGCAAAAGTGGAATATATTTTTTAAATGAGTTGGACAATATATATATTAAACAAAACATGCATGGAACATGATTTAGGCACATTGAGAGAGTTTCTTTCGCATTTCCAACCGCATCCACCCCCTCCAGAACAAAAGTGTAGGCCTTTAGCCTTTTTAAACTGTTAGTACTACCATGCCAGTAAATGGTGTAACTGATAGGGAAATAGCTATTGATTGTGTGTCTAAGTGCTTTAACCACAGATTTCAGAGGAAATGCAATGTATTATTATTATAATTTACAGGTTCTATTTTAAGCACAGGCAGAGTTGAGATGAAGGTAGGATGGGATGACCATTTTTAATATGTAAACATCTAGCGAAATGTAAAACATATTAAAATTATATCCCAGAAAGAGTGGCTTCATCTATTATGATAATAATGACAAACTTTACACTTTCATGTTCGTCTTCAAATATTTTGTGGACTACTTTACCTATAGTAAATCTACAGTAAATATAGTTTATCTCGTTTGATTAAAAGAACAATTTACTTGGCAAAGCATATGTCCTTTATTGATTTATTGGAAGCGTGGGCCTGACTGACGTGTCTGGCCGAATCTCGTCCAATAGAAATGCAAGTAAAACCAGGAAGGCGGGACCACAGTGACTGAATGACAATGTTTCTCACGAATGACAGTATACGTGACAAAATGTTGTCCAATAGAAACGCAAAGGTGACCAAGAAGGCGGGACCGTCGTGACGGAATGACAATGTCTCCTGCCAATGAGAGCAGAGACAGCTGCGCTTTAAAGACGCAGAAACGACGCTAAACGGACTGTAAGGTTTGTACTGTAAAATCGCTTCTCTATGTCAAATGCTTCATCCTAAAAAGAGGAATTATTGTGAAGATTGTCTGAGCTTTGCGTGCGTTGCGTTTGTGTCAATGCATGTTAGCTGTTGTTATTTTTCCTTCTATTCTAGTCTGTTTTGGGATAGAGTAGCAGGCTTCCGTATGGTGCTTTGCTATACAACCTGTCTAGCTCCGTATGGTCAATATATGATGTTGAATCGCACATGACGTAAATAATCACACAATGTATATTTTGTATATAATGTAGCGCTGTAACGTGATGACGTAGCTGTCCTGCACGCTGACACTGGCCCCGTGTGTCTGTATCGCTCACCTGTCAGTGCACTGCGACAGAGCTGCGGCAGAAAGCACAGCTATAGCGCCTAAGGGTTTGTGCGCCATCCACTTTGACCATTTTGTACGGTGTTGAGAAAATAACGCATGCATCTTTTTGAAACATAAATAAATAAATAAACCCGATCCAGATCGATTGGCCACACACTGGATTGGTGCACCTTGTCCCACACACACACAGCGCAGGTTTTGCAAATGTAGCTGCTAGCAATCATGACGTAATGATCAGGGATTGAGGGATGAGGGTCTGTAACCGCACTAGATCGTTCAAAAAGGAAAACTGGTGATATGCGATGTTATTTATTTATTTATTTTACATTGCATTGCATGATAGAAAATATAAAATCCAAATGTCTGAACAATGTCTGCTCTTCCCAGGGACCCCTGTGTGAAGCCGTGTCAGTATGTGGCTGCGCGGCCCATTTAAAAGCCTCAAGTTCATCCTGCCTCTGGTCTGGATCTGCATTCTCTCTGAGCTACTCCCTCGGACCCAAGCCACCAAGGTAACACGCTGCCCCGCGCACACGACCTGTCACAGCGTCCGGATGCCTCAGGGTTTACCTGCTTCTATTCCCGGCCCAGCTCTCGAGGTTTTCTCATCCCCCCAGAAAAGACCATTTATCTGTACCTTAACCAATTTATATATGAGGTCGTATTATTAACCTATGATTATAGATTTCGATGTTGTTCCATGGCCTTTCACTTCATACAGCGCACAGTAACACAGCAGTCAGGTCCTCAGATCTTCCCTGCACTTCATTCATTTTCAGTCACCACTAGATGGAAGTATTTCCTCACAAAATGCGATCGGTGGTCCTAAAGTCTCCCACACCACTGGGGTAGACTTCATCCGATATTTGTTTCACAGTCATGTCATGTGTAACGAGCCGAGACTCACCGTTTTTGTGTTTTCAGAGCTTCGAAGATGTGCGCTGCAAGTGCATCTGCCCTCCCTACAGGAACATCAGCGGACACATCTACAACAAGAATGTTTCTCAGAAAGACTGGTAAGGGCTGCTCCGCTCATTCACCTAGCTGCTTTGATCCAGAGAGCGGGTACTATAAACTGAAGCGAATGGGAAAGTTGGGGTGTGGGGGGAATTGGTTATTATTTATAACTATTTGTAGAGACCCCCTGACCAGGCACCTTCTCCCTGTGTGTAGCAACTGTCTCCACGTGGTGGAGCCCATGCCCGTGCCCGGCCATGACGTCGAGGCCTACTGCCTGCTGTGCGAGTGCAAATACGAGGAGCGGAGCAGCACCACCATCAAGGTAATCAAGGTCGTCTTCATCCTCCTTTTCCTCTCCCACTGTCCTCTGTCCCTTAGGCCTCTGCAGTGCTCCCGCTCAGGTGCTGATGTGTGTGTTGTGTGTCTGTCTCGCTCAGGAGCTCATGTGTGTGTTGTGTGTCTCTCTTCCAGGTGACGATCATCATCTACCTGTCGGTGGTCGGCTCCCTGCTGCTCTACATGCTGTTCCTGCTGCTGGTCGACCCGCTGATCCGCAAACATGAGTCCTATATCCAGCCGCTGCACAATGAGGAGGACAGCGAGGTACACATACCCGCACACACTCACGCTCTCTCACGCTCTCTCACGCTCACTCACGCACCACACTTGCAGACACCCTCAGAACAATACACACACCCTCACAAACACACTCTCTAAAACTCACTCACTCGCTCTCTCACACACACACACACACACACACACGTACATACACACACCGGAGCCCTGCACACTGCACTGAGATGTTTGTTATATTAGTGAGAGAGGGGACAATAACGTTGTTCTGGATGGCGACCACTGTGCGTCGGTGCTGTGGTCTCGGTGTGGCAAGTCCTTTCGGTGAATCAGACTCTTAGAAAGAGAATAATTATCATAAATATTCCGGAACACTGGTCAAGATTCCAAAACAATTATCCTAAAAGGAAAAAAAATGCATCGACTTTGCTTGGAATAGCTTGTATTGTAACCCTGACGCAGCACGTCTCACGGGACTTACAGGACAGGGGCGGCTAGTAAGGATGCAGACCTTGGCATTTGTGTTTCAGTAGGTTAACTAATTCTCTGTCCCGTAACACGGCTGTTCGGCTCCAAAGTGTCACTCGGTTCACTGTCCCGGGACCTTCTCTACCTTCACACGGCACTTGTTTATTTAGTATTCTAGCTAAATGAAATGTCTCTGTGTCTTGCCCCTTGTGTGCCATTCTGATTGGTGGTTGTGTGTGTGAAGTTCGTATGTGTCTTTCTTCTTTTATTAATTTATATATATATATATATATATATATATATATATATATTTCCTCTGTTCTTTGGGTTGAGAGCGACGGTGGGTGGTCCGTATAATGAGAGGAAATGGTTCTTTGTAGCTCATTATTAAAGTGCCGCTCTGACGGGCCGTACAGGTAAGGTAGCATTTTGAGGAAATGCCTGGGCACAGGGGTTAAAAGATGAATGGGTTGTAATTTGCTCTAATTGCAGTGTAGCGGCTCTGGTAATTGAAGGATGGCACAGGCAGTTTTAAGTGAGTGTGATCTGTCTGAAGCAGCCGAGATGGAAAAGCAAGGGAGTGAGAGGAATAAACCTCGTCCTGTGTGAATGGTGCCCGATACTTGATATTTGTACAGATGGGAGTGTATTAGTAGTGTTTTTTTTGTTTTGTTTTCTTCAGTCAACACATTTTTATGGTGACGTCAATATTCCGTTGCAGGAAACGTTTATGACGAAACTGATGTAAAGTTATCGCTCCATGTCAGGATAATTGGCACCTCGGAAGCGGACAGTAGGTCTATACCCGCACTGGGGGGCGTGAACCACACTTTGCACGGTGGTGACTGACAGCTGTAATTGCCGCCGGTGAGCAGGCCAAGTTGATTAAGTCCCCAAAGGCCCCCGGCATCTCTCGAAGCATCTACGACCTGACAAAAGATGCCTTCCTGGCGTGAAGCACATGTGCACGTTATCGGGAGTATTGTGTTCGAGTGTATTAACAAGTGGAGCCAGAGGCCACAGCTGGTTGCACGCTACCTGTCCCAGCTCGCCCCCCTTCATTAATCATCGGCTTTTATTTTAATTAGCTCTGATGAACACAGCCTGGCCTGCTGAAAGAGAATCTCAGTCTTTAAATATTGTGTGATAGCGGCACACTGATGGGATAACATTGCAGGGTCTCCCCACCTTTAGAGGGTCACGATACGGTCCTGTCAGGAGTTATATTGTACGTATCTTTTGGTGGGAGGCTGAGACTAATTTAATTGAACTACCAGAGTGATTGTAAACCATAAAAAGGAGTGATCTGTCCATGGGTCTAGATTTAAGGTATCAACAGTCCATTTTTGTGTTTGTTTTTTTACTACAATGGAGTTGTGGGCCGTTAATTTCCGTTTATTGCGTTGGATCTTCCTTTTAAAATAAAGATCTGAGCCTTGGGAGTCCTTATCACATCCCAGTGATGATTTATATGAAGTGATAAGGTGGAAATCAGATTGAAAGAGCTTTTAGGCGTCACTGAGACTGTCGGGTACCGACTTACCTCTGGTCGAGAAGGAGTCTTTCTGGGGAGAGCTAGGGGGTGGCATCCCGAACTTAAACTGTGTTCTTGTAACATAATTAACTTTGGGATGACGAATGTAGTCTTTCAAGGAATTAATAGCAGAAATTCAATCTTCATCCGGCTGTGACATTTCCTGTTTCCTGTCTCTGTATGTGTGTGTGCATATATTAGAGGTACAGAGATGCAGGTAACCATTTTTCTTAATAACAGATGCTCTGTGTGGCAGTGTCCTGTATCTGGTCCCTTTGACGGGCGGTTAATCCCGGCTCCAGAGCTGGCGGCGAGTTCAGAGTACCTGCGCCCGCGGACGGAAATCCCACACTATGCGGGGCTGTGCTTCTAATCCCTGTAAGAGGCGGGCTTAGACTGCCATCAAAACATGGAAACAAGGGATCAAACTGCGTCAGACGGGGAAAACGCCTTTTAATTAAGGAAGCGGTATCATATCCGGGGGTGGGGGAGGGAGGGGGTGCCCACAGACAGACTTCTCCCTCCTTCAAACAGCAGAGAGACCGGGTTTATCTCGCCCTGTTGCCTGGGGACATGGATAACCCCTACTGTCCCCCTTCCCTGCGCCACTCTCAGTCCCATCTGTCCTGCCCCTCTCTTCAGCAGAGTGGACGGCAGTGCGCTGGGTTGTTCGGTCACCATCCGGGTTTAGCGGCATCATGCAAGGGCCGCTTGACATCAACTAGAAAGCAATTGAAGGATCTCGAATATCAGAAGACTTCCAAAGGCCGTACGGCAACATATTTCCCAGCAGCCAACGTTGGCTCACCGCCCTCAAGGGCTCGGCCGGGCTCCGGTGTGGAGAGAAACCCCGTTGACAGAGCCCCGGTCTGGAGAGGCAGGTTCACCGCGGTGCTGTCTCGTCTGGGACAGTCGCTCCGTTCTGCTGACTGATGCCCCTCTGATCTCCCGTCCCCTCCTCCTCCCCGACCAGCCGGGACTCCCACCCAGGAGCTGTTGAAATGTGGCCCTTGACAAATGCAGGCTGCGGTGTGGCTTTTGGCTCGGCGTTTCCCCCTCAGAGTGGTATCGACAAGCCCGGGCCCAGAGCCACATGGGCGGGGGGGGCGGTGTGGAGAGGCTGATCATCACCGTCTCTCAATAGCGCACCTGGCTGCAGCTCCTCGGGCCCTGTGTCAGTCTCCACACCTGGGCTCCAGGTAGTTACAGTGCCCGGCTAACCCTGTTTCCTTTGAGGATCTGTCAACCGCTTGTTATTGTTTTGCTTTTTTCACGTACTTGTTTGCATATATATTTTTTGCAGCATTACTGTGAACCTCAGGATTCATCGTAACTCAGTCTTGTTTCTGCGTTTCATCCAGCAGTGCAGAACATCGTAAGACTCGCGCCTGTTGGATCGAACACCTTCGATTTAACCGCTGTGTTCTCGTCCTTTTGACTTGTCATCGACTCCCGGCCCTGAGAAGTGAGATGCCTTAGCAATTGTAGTGAACAAGATGAGTGTTTTTAAAGAAATCGATTTGTTGTTGTTGTTGCTTTTTAAAAACGTTAAATTAACCAAATTTGTGGTAACAGAACGGGTTTTACACAATCTGACTTAATTTATTTTTCCCTGCTAACGAATGCATCACATTGCAAGACTCCTCACGATTATAATTTCCGTAATTCCACTCAAATTCCCTCTCCCTGTCAGTCACAGGAAATAAAAAGCTTTCAATACAAGTTAGATGCTCAATGCCATCATGTCAAAGCAGTCTGGAGCAGTCTGTGCCTCTCCACTCCACACTTCATCTTCGAGGTGATGATTTGAGGTCTGGCCCCCAAGGCGACGCAAGCTCAACCGTTGCTCTTCTGACTGCGTTGCGCTTGCGTTATTATTTGATCTTGCAGTGTTGGAGGCGCGAGGGGGCTGGGTGTCTCGTTTTGTCTTTCTGCTGGCATGCGGTCCACAAGCACTCGTGAGCCTGACAGGGTTTTTTTTGCATTGGAGCCCGTGCCAGCATTTCAGCGGCTCCTTGTTTTCATATCCGGCTCGAGTGCCCCGCGATGAGAGAAGCCCATTAACTCCAATCACTCGTAAAATATTTATCCAAAACAAATGAGGTCCTCATGTCTCGCTCTGTTCTAGTTGTGGAAACAGAACCCAGCTCTGCTCAGATATGCACAGCTTATATACAGAGCTCAAAAAATAAAAGATAAAGTAATTATTCAGCCAACTTTGTGTCTTTGTGCGTGTACGTATTTAGTTTTATCTGCAGGGATGGAAGCGAGCAATTGGAGTCACTCCAGATCTTGTAAGCTGAGGGCTCTTTCACAGAAACCAGCACACGTTACTGGATACTTCAGGCTTGTTACCTCACTTTGAGTAAACTTGCTGAAATGGATTACAGGGAGTTAAAATAGTTATCTGTTGTCTGTGTCTGTGTATGTCCTATTGATTTACTTATTTATGTTTATCATCCTGTTGTGATATTTCGGTCTAAACCCTCCCTCTCGTTCTTCTTTCTCCTCCTTCTTCTCGCCATGCAGAGTGCGCTAACCTCCGACTGTGTGTCTGTGTCTCCTTGGCAGGATGCGCACTCCCACGCCAGCGGGGGTCCGGGCCGGGGCAACACGGTGCTGGGGCGGGTGGAGGGGGCGCAGCAGCGCTGGAAGCGGCAGGTGCAGGAGCAGAGGAAGACCGTGTTCGACCGCCACAAGATGCTCAGCTGAAGCCCCGGCCTGGCCCAGCCCTGTCCCCCCTTTCCCCTCCCTGCCGCCCGAGAGAGCCTGGGGAAATGCATTGCGTTGCAAATGTCTCCTTGTTGGGGTTCTTCTCTGTCTCCGTCTCTGTTGTCGTCGTGTGACCACAGAGGAGTTTGTTTCTCCCTCCCCCATCACAATCTATTTGCTCATTATCCTGTCATTAAAAAAACACGCTAGTCTCCTGATATATTCTACCTGATGTGACGCAGTATGTGATGGGATTCGGAGAAGGTCGGTGTTCTCTATTGTGGGTTCTCTCTCGAATGTCTTGTCAGTTTAAAGCACTTTACTATGACGTTATGGCTACAGACAGTTGGGGTTTAGGTTGTTTAAATGTAATGGGCATTCGTTTAAACAAGACACCTTAGCCCAAATCTGTGACAAGCCCTTTACTAAGCTCTGTCACAGGTCTTTCTTACACCCAGAGAGGTGTGTATTAAACTTTAAGATCAGTTTTCCTTTTAGATTTAGGCTTTAACAGAATGTCACTCATCTTTAGTTTGAAGGTATGTGACTTTTGACTCCATCTCAGTAAAATTTCACTCCAGGGATCCAACTACACATTCTGCGCCATGTTTCTATATTTCCAAGCTAGGACTCTTGTACGTTCTATCACGGACGCAAAATATGAAACTAATGCTGCTAAATAGTAATCTCTTGCTTTTTAGAATCACTTGGCCTATGAAACTTCACCCATCCCTGGGGTTTTTATATACCGTTTACTTTTGTTTGCCTCCAAAACAGAAACCTTCAAAATGGAATGGTCTATGACTCCAGGGAATGGCGCATTTTTAAAATGATGTTTGCTCCTAAAGAATGTCTTCTAATGCTTAAGTTTGCTTGTTTTTGTTTTCTCACTATTTAAGATTAAGTTATTGTGATTATTGGCTGGAAGGGCACATTCCTCGTTTTGCAGCCTGAAAATGGAAACACATTATTTTTCAGTTTCCTTGGTCTTGGCCACCATTCCTCACTGGATTTTGCACGTAAGGGAACAGAAACTCACCTGTGTGTTTTTATACCTGCTGTAGACGGAAAGACCAGCTTCCTCGCATTATTAAGACGATTATTATTTATTAATAATGCAGTGGTACGTGTGCTTGCGAATGATGTACGGCAGTGATCTGTACAGTGACTGACTGTGCACTGGTTTGGGCTGAGACGTGAATCTTGTATTAATTAAAGATAGCCTTGATTATGCTGTGAACCGAATAAAAGATATTGATGAAAACAAATTTCTGTGTTGCTCTGACGTTTCATACCATAAACACCCTCAGACAGAGGGATAAGACTGGTTATAGAGGCTCTAGAAAGGTTTAGACCAAATCAGCATTTTGGTCTCTGCCGAATTGCAAATCAAAAATGTGCTCCCTATCACGTTTAAATGTTTTTGCTAGAAGTAGTGATGAAGTAGGTCAAAGTTTTGATTTGGTCCAGGTCAGACTTTTTTTTTTTTTTCCCCAAGTTAACATTTAGGTTTGTTGAAACATTTTCTAAAGCTAAGCGAGCCGAGCCCAGAGCAACGACCAACAACCTAGACGACACATGAAAGAATTATTAACAACAGCTATCCACAGTGACAAAAGAACCAGGGGAGCTTGTGGGATAATCGTCAGGGGCTGCTGTTATTGATGCACGGGGGTGGGGGGGGGGTGAAAAGTGCCGTCTGTGTTCTTCGCGCTGGGCTGGAGCTGCTCCCGACTGGAGGGAAGTCTGTGATGTAAGCGAAACTAAACCGGGTACCAGGTTCAAAGCGAGTAGCGTGTTGTGGCCTGCGCAGTATTGTTCTGGAAATGAAATGCTTGTTTACAGTTTGATGGGTAATTGCAGGTCAGGGGGGGTGGGGGGGTGTTGATAGTGGGGGTTAAGGGGAGAGGGATGGGGAGGAGCAGAGGGGGGGTGCCAGACAGCTTAATTAGTGCTGTAAAAAAGGGGGGGATTAGCAGAGGAACAGCCTGGCTCTGATGTTTCTGTTGTGGGGGGGCTGTTTTAAACAGGGCACATTTTAAATAGATTTCTATTACAGGACAGTCGGGTTACTTAATCCAGAGTTTGGGGGACATGAAATGGCGATCGCTGTCTTCTAAGGGTTCCTGATCTGAACTCCACGCAGGATTTTTGTGGTGTCGGCCAACAGCTCACTATCTGTCAGCGTGGGATATTGGAATTATGTATGTTCTGAACGAACTGTGAAAAGGCCTCATTACTGAACCAGCTCCACAGTGCAGAAGCATTTGCCCACCCTCGGCTCATAACACAAGGTCCCGGAGGAGTTGGAAACTCAATGACAAAGCACCGTCTGGAGTCCAGGAGGTCAATTACGGAAAAGTTTAATAACATTTGGCACAACTGCTGCATGATAAGCAAAACAAACTAAAAATACACAAAACTTCAATGATTTAGGCAAAAATAATAATAAAGCAAAGAAAATACTATTATTTTCAATCGTAATATGACCTGTGAAGTTCCTTAAAACGTTGTAATTATCACCTGATGATGTGTAAACCAAAATATGAGTGTTTTAAGTGGTCTGCATCACAGACCTATCAGTGTCTCTTTTCCCACAGGTACCTTGCTGCTTCTGAGCACTTATCAAAAAGCATAATCAAAGCCTGTTCCTCTTCTTTGACTTGAAACGGTGATTTAAGCACGGCCCTGGCTGCTAAGTCAGGATCTCAGACGGTGTGGCTGCTGTCTTGTCGAGGTGACAGAGTAATTCTGGCTGAAGCCACTTCTGAGTCTGGGGGAGGAGAAAGCACTGATGTTCTCTTAGACTTGGACTCTTTTATCTCTTTTCAAAAAAGTTTGATGTCAAGTGCCCTTTTATCCCACATTCACACATGTTCACAGTGGATCCATCGTCCCCCAACTTAACAGCTATCGTTTAGGTCTTTATTAGTATTAATTGACTATTTTTGCCATTGATCAGACATTGCTAGTATTCATTGAGTTGTGAACTCTGTTGTGCCCTGACTGACACTCTGACTGACTCATGGTCACACTGACTGACTGACACACTGACTGACTGACACATTGACTGATTCATTGACACACTGACTGACTGACACACTGACTGACTCATTGACACACTGACTGACACAGTGACACACTGACTGATACACTGACACACTGACTGACTGACAGACACATTGACTGAAGTCACAGATTTTCCCTCCAAGGTTTCTTCTCAAGAGGATGCAGTTTGTGTTCAATTCTCATGGGTCAGAGTAGGAGGGAGAAATTGCGATGGGTGTTAAATAGCAATGTCTTGAATGTGTTTTGTGTCATAAAAAAGGCACAGTCCCCTTCCCATTGCTCTGGCCTATTGCAGTCCATTCCTCACAGTATCCTTGTTCATTTACATTCACATCAGTGGTTGTTGCAGTTTTTTTTTATCTTCTCTCAAATCATATTGTCTTGTTTCAATTGTGTTACTAGAATAAACCAGGGACTCGGTCTCCCCCTACACATCAGCACACATAACTGATAATTTTGTGGTCAACTTCACAGTATTCTTCTCCGCTTCAACTAACATCACATACTTGTTTTAATCCTGCCTATCCATTAAGTCTCTTTAATTATTCTGCAAATTGCACCGGCAAATTACTTTTTTGTAGGGATCTCTCTATTGGAGACACATAATGAAATGTGTTTCAACCCAAACTGACGACTGTACAGGTCTAACGAAGCAAAACTTTAAAAGTGAGAGGTGCAGACCAAGGCTGTATCGGACACCGTATGGTTCAAAAGCTCGCTTTGTAGTCGTTTTCTTTGTTCGTGTTTTACATCTTCGTCTGACTGAATCCAAAACCCAGTGCTTAATCGGAATGTGACTACATCGGAAAAACTAAGACTGGTGCCTTCAAATATATTCTTATGTCTATTATTCTTATTTCTCAGTTGGTCTTACCCATTCTGTGCCATTGGTGCTCTCTGTCTATCTCACAGGGTTAGAAAGTCTGTGTTGGGACTGCCCTCCTCCGGGGCGGGGTGCTATCTGAAGTGGGATCAGGTGAGACAGGTAAGATGTTTCTCTCTCTCTATCTCTCGCTCTCTCTCTCTCTCTCTCACGTACACACCTGACAGGGGGATTCCGGCACCAGACACTCCTTCCCCAGTCTGCTCAGCTGAAGGCTCCTGACTACGCTCCAGAGAGCATAGCCATCCACACGTGCACTGGAGTCCTGACCTGCCATCGGGCTCGGCGCTGGCTTCTTCCTACTCCATTGGGTTCAGGCGTTGACTTTGCGCTGGGCAACACTGCTTGAAAACTTCACAGCTGGAGGTAAGGCAAGACCCTATGTCTGTGCGTGCTATTATTATACTTCTTCTTATTCCTAATTTTCATGAGAATGATTATTATCATTGAATATAACAATGACAGCTTCTACTCCAAGGGATGTACATTAAAATACGGGACCGTATCGCAAACTTACAGACAGAAACAAGGAACGCAGTGCAGAACGTACTCAGCATGCACTAAAGGGTGGTAAACATCCTCAGACAAAATGTCCAGTATAGTATCGTTGACACAAACAGCACTTAATTTCCTTTTTCAAAGCTTTGAACTATCGAAAAAGGTTGAATGAAGTTAGTAAGTCTGTCATAACTAGGGCATGTATGACTGTCTTTTGCATCAGCAACACCAGTCTCAGCAGGATGGGGAAAATGTTTTACGAATAATGGGCCACAGTTCTGTTTTCATTTATTTTAACTTTTATAAGTGACGCAATAAGTGATGTAATATATTATAATACAATTAATAATAATATAATCTCTAGGATCGGTACATTTCTTAAACTACCAGGATATTATTGTGAGGAGCATACGAAAGAAGAGCCAAACTGGAAGAAATGATCAGCGCCTGGTTTTGGTCGAGATCCCAGCATGCTTCGGTGTGCAAAGGAACAGGCAGAACATCTCTGGACAACACTCAATGGTTCTCAAGTTCAAAGTCCTCAGCTCAGGTCTTCTCTTTCATGAGGCAAAACCGTGAGAGTTACCAGCTGAGTGCCAAATCCTTAATTGAATATCGAGGCATGTGGGTACCAGTGTTGATGCAGGCTACACTGTCATCATTTAACTCATGCCAGTGCCCACACTACCAACACTAAGACAGTCTATTCCAAGGGGGCATAGCTGTGATTGTGTCAAGGCTGTAGTCCAGTACGTTTGATTGTCTCCTTCGATCACCCAAACTTCACAGAACAGGTCATATGAGTCCAGTAGGAGTTGAGTTGGGCAGTTGAGTGCTCAGGTGAGATGAAAACATTCAGGATTGTGTGCAGGAAGCAAAGGCCACCTTCAAACACAATCTCCACATCATAGTTGATGAGAAAGAAGAAATTCTGTAATTTTGTAAGATCTGGGGTGGCATTGTGTGAGAAAAGAGACAGAGAGAAAAAGTCAACCATCTCTCTTTGGATATTATTATCTATCACCCTGTTATCTTGTGATAATAAAATGGTTTTGTCTAAAACAATTTTGTGATTGCAGGGTAATAAAGTCAGTGTTGATAAGCATTGAGAATTGTTCTCCGCGGAGGAAGGGAAAACCAAAACATACGTATAACTTGTTAGGACCTCTAATTAAAAACAAGAACATTACTCTGATCATAAAGCTGCTAATCATAAGAATGTAAAAATAATAACACAATCTCAAACCTCCAATTAAAGCAGTGCAGTGCTTCATAAACAAACCACAAGAACACAAAGTGTGCAGGCAAATCCACCGGCTCATCGGTGACACAAAGCTTCTGAACTTTTCATATTATTGATGCGGTTAGTGTCATAATTCCTTAAAAGGACTGGCTCCTCAGTTCCAGCGCAATTAAGTAAATTACAGGTATGAGAGTTAACATCTGTAAATTGGTGAAAGGTAAAGTGTATTAATCGGCCGCTGATCTACAGCTGTGCAAATACATTTTTATAAACAACGCAGATCCTTCTTTTGGTGCTCTGAATACACGGACTCTAATCCTCAAGATATTGTGGAGGATAGAACAGGTTCACACAGAAATCTCTTAAATGCATCACATGTTTTAAAGAATGGTTTCTCCTTTTTTTCCCCTGATATTTGTCTTTTGAGATTTACACGCTTTTTACTACAAAGGGGGAAATGTTTTTTATTTTAAACCGATAATCCCAGCAGAACCGGGATAATAGTACAGCACGGCATGCATTCATGTACAGTTTGAATCTGGGTGCAATCTATACAATAGGGAAAATCTGTCACTAACCGAAAGGACTGAGTCTGCGACCTTTTGCGATATGTGGCGTATTTCACTGGGATACATAATAGTGTAAAGGATTCCCCCACTCGGGAAAGTGGCATGGTCGTATGATACCCAATCGATTATTTCCTGTTTTCTCGCCATCTCATATAAGCTGATTTCATAACAATACAATCATTGGAAAATATGACACATACATTCTTCTTCATCAACATAGAGATTGATTGGCTGTCTTTTAAGTGAACAGCTGCTTAGTAATGGTGTCTCAAAGAGCAGGGAGAGAAAATTACAGTCTGTGTCTCATGTATGTTCTGCTGAGGACCCCAGGGGCTAAAGCTAAAAGTTACTTAACGCGAGGCACCAGCTGTACAAGTATAAATTATTGCGATCACGGTTAGGATACAGTACACACCTCATTTTTAAGTTACTAAAGAGGAACTTCAGTATTTTTAATATGGTGCTAGATTCCCTGTCCTATTCTTTGAGATTTCTTTTACATTGGCACAAATTACTTTGAAAGTGGGTGGGTACATACTTATTGAATTTCTCCTCATCTGTTTCTCCTTTTTTTCCATCTAAAACCTAATTTGGGCTGCAAACTCTATGTGGCTTACTCCATTCAAAATGATGAACAGGTATTGAGAGTATCTTTCACTTTTTAACTATTCCAGCGGTTTTGGCAGGCGTTCTGCACGCTTATCTGTCCGCCTCGTACCTCGTCAGGGTGCTTGTCTGACAAACTTGGGGAATTCCTGTATTTTCACTGAAGTGTCAATCAGGCAACACTGTGTTTGAGAAGATGGCTTGGGGGATTGGGGGGGGATTATATAACCATTGAAGAGATAAGCAGGGAAATTACTACAGAAGTTGTTAAAAGTATCCAGTGCTTTAATGAGATTTCTCAACTTTGAATCAGATTCCTTTGTTGTTGCATGTTCTAATACTTCTTGCTCTTGATTTAAATCTCTCCCATTGTTCCTCCTAAGGATGTTACTTACAGCTGTGATTCTGAGAGAGAGAGAGAAATCTTAACTCTCCTTCTGTTTTTTAATGCACCATTCTGTGAATGAGTTTTCTTTTTAAATATTCAGTTTCCACGTTCATCCATGCACGACAGACTGTACTCGAGATGTGATGTATCCTTCATCTCATTTACTGTCTATATCATTATCTAAAATCACTATGCCTTTGAAATTTAGTAAGCCTTGTACAGAAGGTATAACTTTTTTTCTCTCTTTTTTAATTAGCTCTCCGCGAGGAGGAGAACACGATGTTGTTTGAAGTCAAGAAGCTGCTGAAACATAAACGCGGATGAACCCTCTTTTTTTTCTCTCATTACTTGGGAGTGCCGGGAGTCAAAAGGGTTTGATCTTTATGCATTGGGGGAAAAAACAGCACAGCAGAGAAATCTATGAATCTCCATTTACAGACACGCCCCAGGATTTCTGGATCTCTGTAACGCCAATGTCGGAGACCCCCTAGCCAAACACAAAGCAAAAGCTTGCCTCTAAAGGATGAGACAAGATGGTCTTCAGTTCTTCAGGTTGGACCCGTGATCAAAGTGTTGTTTTCTTCCGTGTGCTTTGCATTGATTGAATGAACTTCACGGCAAAAGTACAGGATATAAATATAAACTGTCTAAGGTTTAATACTCCTTCCTCTCACAGAAAAGAATATCAATAACTCCCAGATAATCTTTCTCACTGATCACCCCCTGCCCAAAGGGGTGCCACTGAGAAACTGTGTCCTGCGCTGCCAGTAATGATGAACAGCAGCTTCTCGCACGCCTTGATGGAGCGCAGGCCCAGCATGGTGCCGGGCAGCTGTGTGCCGTATGGGATAGCACCTCCTAGTGGTCACACACACTCGGATCACCTGCACCACCACCACCACCACCCCCATCACCACCACCGCTGCCACCCCGGTGGCGGGCATGGCGACACCCTGGCGCACATGCCGTTCCTGCTGTACCCCACCAACGTGGACCCGGGCTACTACGAGGCCTCGTATAGCGGGGCCCTGTTCCCCTACATGCCCTTCCACGGGCACTTTGGCCTGTACGACTGCCCCTTCGAGCCCGCCTTCATCCAGAAGCGTAACGAGCGGGAGCGCCAGAGGGTGAAGTGCGTCAACGAGGGCTACGCCCGTCTGCGGGACCACCTGCCGGGCGCCGTGTCCGAGAAGCGCCTGAGCAAAGTGGAGACTCTGCGCGCCGCCATCCGCTACATCAAGTACCTGCAGGAGATGGTCACCAGGGGGCCCCCGGGGGCCACGGAGGCAGAGGAGAGGGTCAGCAAGGGCCCCAAAAGCGCTACCCTCAGCCCAGCCGAGGCAGGCCTCAATCGGGACTGCAACAGCGATGGCGAGTCCCAGAACTCTTCCTCTTCCTCTGCCTCCTCCTCCTCCTCCTCCTCCTCTTCCGCTTCCCCCTACTGCGAGTCGGAGGAGTCGCTGGGCTAGAGCCTGCGGGGCCCAAGCCAGACTCAAAGACACAGGAAGAGGGGAAGAGGGAGGAGAAGGAGGAGGGAATGCTAAGCTCGCACTGTGACAGGTAATCTAGCTCAGGTGGCACCTGCCTGCTGACGGAAGAAAAACAGAAGAGCGGATGTAAGGATAAAACATCACACTACATCACTCCAATGGCACCTTCAGCCTGGTGATACCAAGAGCAGTCGGGGCCCCTGCCCATTCCCCAGATGATCGAGTCTGTGCCAGACTATGGGGAGCGTACTGCGAAGTATCAGCCACATATAGTGTCGGTTACGGGTGCGGTTCTGACCAAAGCAGTTTCTGAATGTTTTGAACCACCCTGTGCCTACAATGTCTCTCGCCACTGAAAACACATTTGACTGAGTGGGGTCCCCTGTGTCCCTGTTCTGCAGCCGTGGAGGTGGGTTCCAGAGACATTGCACGCTTCAGCTTGAAAAGAGACCCTGCGTAGTTTCAGAGAACCAAGCCAGTTCAGCGAGAGTCATTTCTGAACTGCACTGCATGTGCACTGCTCACAGACTCTTAGACAAGCTGGCGAGACTCTGGGAGTCTTTCTTTCTCTACAGAAGAGGCCGAGAATGAGCTGCATCATGAAGAGAAAGCTTTAATGGTTGACCATACCTTAACAAGTAGAGTCACCACTGCAACCTCCCGCACTTTTAAATCATTTGGCCATGTGGTAGACTTACCTGGTACTCCAAGCAGTTGTGCCACAGCTTTTTTACATTTATTAAGCCAAAAGACTTTTGTAATTTGATTTAGATTGTGTGTGCTGTTCTTACAATTACTGTCCCTGAACTTCACAAATAGTCTGTTTTAAATGCTATAAACAATGGACTCATTCTCAAGAGTTTGTGTTTCTAGTTTTTCAAAATTCATTACAAATGGAATCCTATTCTCATTTCTGTGATAGGGGGATTTGCAAAGCCCAAAAATATAAAAATAAATCCTGAAAGTAACTGTGAAAGCTTAAATACTAAATAAATATTAGCAGACTGTAGCAAGAGTGAATGTATGTCTGGAAGAGTGACTCAAGTGACCTGTCAGGTTTTGTTTAAGTGTTGCAATAAAAAAGAAAAAAAAGTGGAGAACATTTTCCACTTGAAAAAAAACAAACTAAAAACTGTTTATATCTTAAGAACTGTGTTGTGACAGTTTCTCTACTTTATAGATTCATAGATCACACACTAACATTGTACAGAACCCTAAACTACAGAGGACTGCAGAGAAAAACAAAGACAAGACCCTTTTGAACAGCTGAGGCAGTGCTTTGCTGGGGTCTGTATGTGCGATACACTAAACTAACTCAATCCTGAATGGCATTATAAACACCCGTTTTTGTTTTGAGATATGTAACTGCACCTAGAGCTGAACACCTTCAAAAATATTTTAAAGGTGTCTTACAAATTCAATTATTTCCATCTTTAACGTGTAATAGTTCTAGTAAATTCCCTAACAGGTTTAATGACCTGAACTGGAGCAGGTACAGAGAGGCGGAAAGGCTACAGTAGTCCCCGTTAGACTGTGTTCACCTGGTTATGAAAACCTGATGATTTGTGTATATATTTATGAACTTTGTTGATTTGTACCTTAATTATTATTGTGTAATAGAACTGTACTATGGTAGCTTCTTTTTCCAGTGTTTTTTTCATGTATAATATATAGATTTGTAAACTGTTTTACTGATGCTTCCTTGCACTTTATCCTAGCTTCTGTATAGCTTCCTTTAAGCCTTTTAGCACTGTAATGAGAAGCTATAGAAATCAGATAGACAGTGACGCGTGACGCCAAGTGCTTTCCAATAAAAATCGAACAGAAACGATTAGTCCTGCTGTGTGTGTTTGTGTTAATGCTGCTGTGTGTTACATATCTGTTTGTGATCCTCACAGAAGGAATACTGCATGCAGTGGCTTAATGTGGAACATAAAACATGATTGCTTTAGTTATGGATGCTTTGAGATATATCGCACAGGTTACACATTCCAGTAACTTTGCCTGTAAAACATGGACAGTAGGGGACACGTTTATATATTTCATACACTAGATGGAGCCCTTGCTCAGCTCTCGCCCTACCTGTGGCCTACATCTGGGTGAGCTCTCCATTCAGGCCATGTAAATCAAGACACGGGAGCCTGACAGATATGCTGGGGGGTTTCCAGTTCCCGATTCTTACATTCTGACACCCCCCGGCATATCAGAACCCCCTTCCTTGTGCGTGAAGGTCTGCAGCATAAACACATAAAGGCAGCAAATTCAGATGCCATTCTGTGAAATCTCAACATGGGAACAGCAAAGTACACCTGTGTAGAGACACAAACGCACGTATATGTGGCAGCACACAAACATCAGACATTATTCCTTTGCAGGTCAGTCAGTACCTGAAAGATGTACACCATTACTTTATATTGTTTGTGGGTGCGCTCTGTTTCTGAATTAGAAGATTCATGATTTAGTTTTTCTTGTTTTCAGGCACCAAATGTCCAGTGCTGCTAATTTTACTTGCTTCGCCGTTCCTCGTTTTGATTTAATGCGAAGGTGACGCTTTCCATAATAAAACTGCAGATCTGTAACATCTCGATAGTTACAGAGTGTCGGACCACAGGGAAGAGGCAGGGTGCAAGTGTGCCTGTGGATTAGGATGATCACTGTGATGACTTATAGAGTTTGTGTGGGGCATGGTTTATATCAGGTGTCTGCCAGGGAGCGTCATTAATATCAGGCAGGTTCTCAGACACACTTCTTCAGGCGGGGCTCAGGGGTCCGTTTCAGTCAGTGATTACACCTTTAATATTATAATGTTTGTTTGGTTTTTTGCAGCAACCAAAAAACAGCTACTTCCCCTTTAACAGTGGCTTTTTCTTGAGTAATAATAATAAGAAAGTTAATAAAGTACTCAAACCACCTCTCAGCAGTACCTTGTCTCCTCTTTCTTGTGCCTCCACCATGCACTCCCCCCACACACTAAAACACACACACACACACACACACTCACACCATCCCTCCCTCTCTCCCTCCTTCAGCTATGGAGCTGGTTGTAAACATCCCAGCATCTGTGGAGCGTCACTGAAGACAGACATCGAAACGAGTGTCTCCATAAATCGCCTTCAGCGCCCCCCCTTACATTAACCCCCTCCACAACAGGCTTGCCCCATCTCCTTTTCCAATGACACCCCCCCACCCTCCTGTGTTTGGAGGTCTGTGCACGGAGAGACTCGGCTGCCAGCGGGATGAACCAACGACAGCTGCACTTATGCTTTCTGTTTTTCTGCTGCCTCAGGCCCCCCTGGCAGGCCGGCCCCTGTGCCTCTCAGCGTCCCAGCCCTGCTCATGCCTTTCCCCCCTCAGACAACGCTCACGGTCTATATTTAAACCATGCTGCCCCTGATCGGGCCACTGTGGCAACTGCTCCTCCCGCTGCCCCAGCCTGTGCTGCCTGGTGTAGTTTTACCCTCTGAGAAACCCAGCTCAGCAGAAAGGCACTCCACTCTCCTCTGAGCGAGAGAGAGCGAGAGAGAGAGAGGAATAGGGAGAGCGGGCGGAGGGGGGGAGCGTGTGAGCTTGTGCTGGTCCCGGGAAAGGAGGCAACAAAAAGATAGAAGACAGAACAACAAGAAGAGTACCGGGGGGTGTTCATCCAGAGGAATACAGCAACGGGATTATCATTTTTTTGGGATCGTTGGGTTTGTTTAACTTCCCTCCCCGTCTATTTAGTCTCGGGTCTGCTTTCGCGGGACAGCCAGCATGGAGGCCAACGCAGTGGGGGCGGCTTCCATCATCATGGACAGCGAGACCCTGCGGAGGAAGCAGAAGGAGAAGCTGAAGAAACTGCAGGCCACTGGTGGGAACCCGCGGCCGGCACGCTCGCTGTGCTGCCTGACGCTGACCAACCCCTTTCGCAAAGCCTGCATCAGCATCGTGGAGTGGAAGTATCCTTCACAGCCCAGACACTGCGAACACACATACACACACAACTCAACCGGTCCTACACAACTCCGAGGCCGCCTGAATTAAGTCACGTCCGTAGCTCTAAAATGTGGCCAGTGTCGGAGGCAGAGGAGGGACAAAGAAGCCAGTGAATCGTCCAGAAGGGTAACAAGTACTTGCATAACTGGCTGCCCCTGTATTTGGCGAGTCTAGTTTAAAGTATTTAGACCCGTCTGTCACCTTAAGTAAATCCTTTTAGTCTCTGGAATGACATTTGCTTTCACCCAAGAAAGAACGTGTATGTGTACTTATAAGTATATATACATACACACATACAGGGGAAAATATAGTGGAGCCACAGGTTTTAAAATGTTTTGAAAAGGATGAGTGGTCATACCGACTCAGAGCCCGGGAATGCGATTGTGTTTAACCTTGACAGCGGCTCAAGCCTCCAGCCAGCACAGTATATATATATTGGAGAAATGCTCCTCACAGCTCTGGTTTCAACCTACACTTAATGTGTTATTTCGGGCTTCAGAAATGCAGTGGCGACCTATTCGATGATTGAAAATATTTAGCATGTAATGAAAAGGCCAGATTTGCAAATATGAGTAGAGTACAGGTGAATATTTTTCTTAACATTAAAGTGAGGCGCATCTTGTAGAACTCGGTTTTCTGAAGTTAGTTCTGGGTGAAGACAGAGGACTTCATAGTGGATATGGTTATTATCGTGTATTTATAGGCAGACACCCTTATCCAGGGTGGCTTACAGTTTAAACAAGCATGTATTAGGTGTTTTGATAAAACTACAAAACATAAAACCCCGGTGTGTGCAGTAGACAGTGTAATGTGGGTGAAACAGCTGGGACGCTCGTAAGTTCATTAGAGACACATCACTAAGGTATTTTTCTTTCCTTGTTTTTGTGTCCGACGCATTTACTAACAGTGTCAAGACACAGACACCAAATGACGCATTAACTCAGTTTTAAACTAATATCCTGCACCCATTCAATAACATTACAGAAAAACAAGGACGATCTAATCGTATGTAGCATTCAGGCCAAGTCAAAGCTGAGCTCCGTGGCAGCTTTAACCTCAAGGCACTCTTAAATATGAAGGAATGTGCCAGAAATGGGGGATAAAGCCATGAAAAGGCATTTTTAATTCCCCAAGCTGGGGGTATGAACTTGACAGCAGGGCAAGGGAGCCAGATAAGGAAGAACTGTGTTAGAAATCATCAAAGCTGTTAATAGAAGCTTTAGGTGTTTTCTTAATATATATATTTAAACAGCACAATGATATTCTGGGGCACTGCAGCTGTCAGCCTGCGTCACAGACTAAAAACAGTCTACCGTCTCAGCTGGCCAGAGAATTTGCACCAGGGCGCCCCCTTCTGGCAGAGAAGGAGAGTGTAATCTCGTCAGGTGCAATCTCCTACAGCCCATATGTTGCTTGAAGTCAAATCTCAGATCTGAGAAGCTTTAACCTCAGAGACACTTGTGTAATCTCGCACGATAGCACATTGAGCACTCACTGAGTATTATTTTCGTGGGAAACATGTGGTAATGTCTGCCACACAGGTATTTGCCCTAGAAAAGCACAGAGCTTCTTTACTGTATAACATCCATGCCTGGAAAGGGGCTGTTTGTGGAGTTGAGGTTTTGGGGTTCTTACAAAGCATCATTCTCCTGAACACTAGCAAACAAACTGAACTTAATGCCATAGCAAAGGAATTACATCTATTAGGAAAACACTCACACTCATTGATTTAAAATGCTGCTTTTCTCCTGTGGTGGAAAAACACGCAGGTAGGGAAGGCACAACAAGGCCGAGAGGCAGGCATTTGTGCTCGCTCCATTTCCTGGTCCGTGTTTACTTTCCTTCCCACTTCTGACAGCCATTCTGAGAGGCCTCCAAGCTAGAGGTGCTGTAGGTTTTCCTCCAAGTGTGTGTTTGAACGTTGCTGCTGGGCTTCCACCACTGCCAATGTTTTTCCTGAGCTCCAACCACCAGGCCGTTCGAGATCATTATCCTGTTGACCATCTTCGCCAACTGCGTGGCGCTTGCCGTGTTCCTGCCCATGCCTGAAGACGACACCAACTCGACCAACTCCAGCCTGGTGAGTGCCTGGACCTCCCGTCGAGTTAAACTAAACTGGTCAGGATGTGAGCTCTGTGCTTCCTCGGGGGGACCACCTCAAGAAGTCCTGGACTAAAGTTTTAAGCTGCAAATAACCAATGGTGTACAAATGTTCTCCAAGAGAAGAAATCTATATAATCAGAGAGTAGAGCACTTCCTGTTAATCCCAAATTGATCCTTCTTGTTTAGATTAACTATTCTGGCCATCTGATTTACAAAGTAATGCCATACTGTGCCAAGGGAGTGAAGCAGCAAGAGAGGAAAAGGGACCAGTGGAATTGAGGGTTGTAATACCTGAGTTTAGAGATGCAGCACTGCCTGCTGGGAAGGGAGGGACAGACTGATGGGGCAGGGGGGTAAATCTATCAGGATTTGCCCTAGATGCAAGTGTATGTGCAGTGCAATAGGTTTCTAAATGCTGGATGGCAGAGGAAATCCTATTCTACTACAGAGAGAAAAGCCTGACAATTCAGGTTTGCTTTTCAAATCAATTCAGCACATAACATAGCTGACACATGCTGCGTTTGTAGGGGAATGTCAACACAAACACTGAGATGTTGCTTTCTACGGAAAGTCCCCCGATATCCACACAGGAGTAGCCCAGGTACAACCTGAAAACTGCACTTAACTCAGAATAAGATAATTGCTTTTACTACAACAAATATACAAACAAAAACAAAACATGACTGCATACAATAAGGCCTTGTTCTGTGAACTTTTAGATACTTTTCAGTTACATGGGTTCATGGGAATGACTCTTTTACCACACTAACTTTATTTCATTTTCCACACTATAGTCATGGTCACACAGCAAAGGTCAGGTCACAAAGGGAGTTCTCAGATTCAGTTGCAAGACAAGGACAATCAGCACAATAGTCACATGGTTCTCTGCATCTTCACAAACCAGACTAAACCCAAACACTTCCTTATATACACACCCCACTCAACAAGCTACAGGTGCTTAGCATGGTGCTGATGAGTCTCTAGAAACTGTGCAGGAGCCTGATGCATCATGGGATAGATCGATAGATACATTACACTAAGAAATAACCTGTTCTGCCTAATAAAAGCCCATAGGCAAACTATGGAAAAATCTATTAACTGAATATGTTAATGGAACAAATTACTAAACTCCGAGCACCACACAGCAGTAGATCTTAATTGAAGACGACCCCCAGGCCATTGTGAAAACCACAGGGGCTCTGAAAGCGCGGCTGGGATTGAATAATGGAGAATGGAAAAGAGGCATCGGTGGATTTGCCACATTGTTCTGAACAATTAAGAATTACTTTAGAAACATGAGACACAGGGGGCCTCTTTTGATAATTCCCCTGCGCCTCACTTTAGGAATTCTCTTCAGGGGGAAAAGTGCCACGGTTAATTGTTTTTCAGATAGCTCCCATAAGATTAATCTGAAAGCTATGCATGCACGGCCTTTAAATTAGCCGAAGCATGGACATAAATACCATAGCTGTACTGGGTCAGGAGCAAAAAGGGAGTCAGAAATTCTTACTGACTGAAACCAATAGATATAGATATTACTGGTGTTTTTTGTTATTTGTTTTTTTTTCCATGTGCAGATCTGTTTACATCTAGTATTTATGGGCTTGTGGAGATACACACCTGCTTATGGGCCTTGCTGGAGCTTGCTTTTAAAGGCAGGGTAAAGAGACTTTTTCTGATTCCAGGTGGTACCACTATAGCTAGACCACCTTGTGAGGTCAGAGAATGTCTTTACCTCTCACACTGTCATCCCACAACGTTTATTTTTTTCCGTTTAGTTTTTTCAGTGGCAGCTTGACTGACCCTTCGTGATTTCTCAGCACACTTGATTTAATGAATAAGGAACAAAAAAGTTAATAAAGAGCTTGTTGGACAGTAGTTCCAGAATGGTAGTGTCCATTTTTCCTGTTACTGATCGTAGAATACGGGTGTTTGTGCTTTTGCAATTTTTATGTTGTTTTGTGGAGCCTGATGGTCAAATGAACATGCAGAACAGGTCAATAACCTCTTGAATATCACTGCCCTTTATATTCTAACTGGATTGAAAGCCTATTTTAAGAGGTTTCAAAGCTACAAAAGCTTCCCCTCCCCCTTGCCTCCACTGTCCCCAGTACTGAGAGGGCCATGTCTGTCAGTCTGCCATGGTGCTGCCCTGGATTCAGGTGATAGAAGAGGCCAGGTGGCCGGGCCAATTCTGTGTTTCTGTTTTAATGGTTTATATTTAGACCCAGAGAGAGAGAGTCAGAATCAATGGATGCCTGCTTTGCATGAGGTATGAACTCATGTCAGAATCTTGGCTCTGTTTGCAAAGGTCTCCTTAATGTTTCTGACAAAGTCTCGGTCCTTATAGTTTGTTTACACAGCCAGTGTCCAGAAAGATGTAACCCGCTGTGGCAAAATTATTGCAATCAGCTGAGCATTGCAGATAATCCTTGGACAACACAAAATGTTTAGACCTAAAAGTATGCAGTATGTAAAATAAATTATGGTTGATGGAAAAGGTTTGAGGCTAAATACACATGGTGTCACATTTCTCAATTGCAATGCTGCTATGCATACTGAGTAAAAAGTTAATCGTAATTATCCCCATTACGGATCTCAGCTTTTCAATTGTCTATGAAAGTAAACTGTTCTTGTTTTTTTAAGTTAAATATATATATATATATATATATAAATATGTATTTATGCCAATATTTTAAGGAATCACATGCTTTTAAGTATGAAACTAAAAGGTTTTTGTTTTTTTTATTACAAAGCTGACTTTCTAGTATGTATATATTTGGACATGGGGTTCAACCCTCCTTCTCTCCCATGCACTCAACAACACTTGTGAGTTGTGTAAAGAATCATAGCCTCACTCCCAAGTGATGGGGATTAATGATGGCTGGTGATGGTGATGTTTTAGGAGTATAAATAGACTGACACATGAGCTGGCGTTTTTGGACCTGCTGCGGGGAGTCTTTCGAGTTGTTTTCCACTTCTTGTGTGCCTTTGAAAAATAATGAAGTTGAGCATATAGCTGGAGTCACGTCACAGGCAGTCCCTCTTCACCGCGCACACGCTACCCCTCGCCGTGTGCACTGATTCTGCACTGACCCGACCGAGAGCTCACCATTCCCAGCATTCCAGAGCTGAAAGAGGAGCTGGGTGACAGGCCTGGCAGGATCGCGGCCGACAAGTATAAAAGTGGGTCATAGCACGGCACACGGCAGTCTTTCAATGACCCTGTCTTGGGATGGGCACTGCATACGGTCCCTTCACACTCAGCTGGTGCCAGTCCATACCTAGGCGCTGTCTGTATGTTCACGTATTTACTCGCAGTACAGTTGTACACAACGGTACCATGAAACTGCTCGTAAATCTCTGTTGTTTGGAAGTGATGCCGTTAAACTGACTGTTACAGAAGCATGAAAAAAAAAAAAAAAAATCCTGTCCCAGATTGAAGTGCCTCACTGTGAATTAGTGGGGGGGAGCATGAAGTTCACAGTTAATGCGCAGGCAGAGCTGGGCGACCATACATGGTGTTGTTTAATGTGCTGCACGGCATTACAGCGACACACCAGGATGCTCCTTCCCCACACCAGAGGAGTGCCAGGAGAAGAAAGAGAAGCAAAAATAATTTTTGGTAATTTGTTTTCCATTTCTTCATCCCACAATGGAGGAGGTATTGTAAATAAAACAGGGTAATCAACAAGTGATAAATTACACAGGTTGATGGTGAAATATGATTTCATAACATGTAGAGAACCCGTCTGGTGTTATTAGCCAAATTCACCAGGGCGCTTTCTTTACACAGCCTGTACACTTTAGACCCCTTCTTCCCCTGCCCACTGCATTCTGGACTAGGATCTAGATCTCTGCATAATTATACGCTTTCTTCATATGATGATCGGCAACCCCAGAAGGCCCTTTTGCTTTTTAAAATCCCACCATGCACAAATCAGTATGTCATGATCATTAGATGCTCTACATTTTTTACTCTATAGTGACTATAATACGTATACAACTGTGATTTACACCCTCACCATCTCTGATCCTGACATGACCTTGAGAGGAGGCCAAGACAGACAGCACAGTTTCTGGTGTGGCATGACGTGTCTGTTAAAGCACTTTATTGACTTCTCAGCATTGGTTTTAAAAAGGAATATTTTGACAAGGGTTTTCATTCATCAGATTTGAGCCCCTCTTTTACAACACTGCCCCCTAGGGCCTTGCAGGCATGTTGTTGGCACTGATTGTGCTGTTTCAATTTTTTTGTTACAGGAGAAAGTGGAATACATCTTCCTGATTGTCTTCACCATCGAGGCGTCTCTCAAGATAGTGGCGTATGGGTTTTTATTCCATCCGGATGCGTATTTGCGGAACTGCTGGAATATACTGGACTTTGTGATCGTATTTGTTGGGTAAGGTGACTCATTTGCAAGAATACATCGTATATATCTATATATTGGATATATAGATAAAGTGTATGATTTCATCTCATATTTCATGTATTCGTCTTCTAGATCTTTTTAATCTCTAGGGATCCATTCAATAACTCCCTTTGTCCATCTTTGATCTGTTCTTCTACACATATATAAAATACAATAATACAAGATATACATCATTTTCTGCAACAGTATTCCAACATACAGTGAAACCTGTTTTGTTTAAAAAGGAGTCATCAGTCTTACCCCTAAGGGAGACATGGTGTCATTAATGGAGCTGGGGATGTAAATTGTGTAACTTAATGTTTACACTCTGTGTGAAAGGGAACTGTGAACACTGCTCTGCAGGTCAGACAGTTCAGCAGTGATCTTAGGGTCTGCTTTTTCTTCTCTCTCCTGCCAGGCTCTTCACTGTGGCCCTGGAGACCATCAACCGCATTGAGGGGATCGAGACGCCGGTCGGGGGGAAGGGGGCCGGCTTCGACGTGAAGGCCCTCCGAGCATTCCGAGTCCTGAGGCCGCTACGCCTCGTCTCCGGCGTCCCCAGTAAGGAGCTTTTGGTCTTCGGGTTATCATCTAATTTCATCATATCCTGCCATCATTTAGGTTTGAAATGAAATTAATAAAATGTGTGGTTGTTCCTCTCCAGGCCTGCAGGTGGTGCTCAACTCCATCATTAAGGCCATGGTGCCACTGCTGCACATCGCCCTGCTGGTCCTCTTCATGATAATCATCTACGCCATCATCGGCTTGGAGCTCTTCAAGTGCAAGATGCACAAGACCTGCTACTACAGTGGCACACGTCAGTGAGCCGGGCAAGCATACACACACATATCACCCAGGCAGTGCTTAGCCTGTTCAGACACCTTTAAAAGTAAACTAAACGCGTTCATGTTTGTGAAGGTCAAAAATAAAGTTTTACAAAATTATTCAGAACACTTATCCAAGCCACAGCTTCTCGACAGGATATTCGGACATAGTTTCATGGTAGCATGAAAGACAATACACTAAATATTAAAGTTAATCCATGTAGTCACTGCCCCTTGTCCTGTTCATGTGTCTGACTGCCCCTGTTTGTTGTCCAGGCATCGTGGCAAGTGTGGAGAACGAGAAACCAGCGCCCTGTGCGTTGGGCGGCCATGGCCGGGAATGCAGCATCAACGGCACCGAGTGTAAGGGTGGCTGGGTGGGACCCAACAACGGCATCACCCACTTCGACAACTTTGGTTTTGCCATGCTCACCGTGTACCAGTGCATCACCATGGAGGGTTGGACCGACGTCCTTTACTGGGTAACTCAGAGTCCCCTAAGACTGGTATACACCGGTACACCCCATAGCAGGGAACACTGACTGCTCTGTGCTAAAGGATACATTTCAGCTTGCAAATGGTTTAGTGAATAATATGTCATATGTATACCTAAGGGTTGGTAATTTCCCAGATCTCTGTAAAACCTGCAGGATTGAGGCTCTCCAGAAACACTGGAGAGGCCACCCCTGCTTTAATGTATAGTAAAATAATGCAGTACCCATTGACTTAAATCTCAATGGTTAATTCTAAAGCAGGAGGATCAGCCTTTTTTAGGAAAGAGGAGTGTAAAGCAAAGCTTCCACAAAATGGTGTGAGTGACCCCACAATGACTGACACTCACCCCCTCTCCTCCAGGTAAATGACGCCATTGGGAACGAGTGGCCTTGGATCTACTTCGTCAGCCTCATCCTGCTGGGTTCCTTCTTCGTGCTCAATCTGGTTCTGGGTGTACTCAGTGGGTACGTGTGCAGCTTTCTTATGACTTAGGATGTGTTTTACAGTAATTTCCATATGAAATGAGAATATCTATTTAACTCAATTTAATGCAAAGGAACACCATTCATACACAATCTACCAAAATTGATGGCATTATATTGCAACTTATTTTTCCCTCCTCTGCTGTTAATTTGTCTTCTTACCCTCCTCTTCCCGTTGTATCTGTCTTACCTCTTTTTCGCATGTCCTCCTTCTCTTTCTCTCACGTTTTTTCCTCTCCTTCTTCTCTAACCGTGTGTTCTCCCTGGTCCCCTCCCTGCATCTTTGGCAATTTCCTTCCTGCATCTCTGCCCTGCTCTTAGCGAGTTCACTAAAGAGCGAGAGAAGGCCAAGTCTCGAGGGGCTTTTCAGAAGCTGCGGGAGCGCCAGCAGCTGGAAGAGGATCTGAAGGGGTATCTGGACTGGATCACACATGCTGAGGTCATGGAGAATGACCAGGAGCATCGAGAAGGTATAATGTGCACTCAGGGATTTTTGTTTGGATTATACTTACATTTCTCTCTCACTGCAATGTTTATATCTGCTACGATAATGATGGCTTTCATCCTAGCCAGGTCGTCATTTCCAAAAAGGGTAACAGGGTACTTTTCCTTTTGCATTTATTTCCCAATTGATAGTCAATAGGTGTGTGCCCCTTCTGACTGCTTGTCTCTCTCCACATTTGTCAGGTCTTCTCCCCTTGGAGGAGGGAGGTTCGGATACAGAGAGTCTGTATGAGATTGAGGGAATGAATCGCTTTATCATCTTCTTGTGAGTCCCTGAGTACAGAAAATCAAGGTTCAACCATAGTGTGCATGAGACACCACACTGATAAACCAATGGCACACAAAAAAGCAGTATCTGTGTAGCTTGGCCCTGGACGTCCTGCAAAGGATACATTTATTCCATGGCTGTTTTCATGAAGACTGGACAAGTCCACCTTGTGTTGGGTTGCTTTTCTGTGTAATTATAGTTTGAAGGCAAGGATTGTTTATGGAATAAAACTAATCAGCTTTCTCTCTCTTCTAGCCGCCGCGGGCGCCGCTGGAACCGCTGGTTTCGTCGCAAGTGCCGCACCTGGGTCAAATCCAACTTCTTCTACTGGCTGGTCATCCTGCTTGTGTTCCTAAATACCATGGCCATCGCTACCGAGCATCATAACCAAACAGATGTGCTCACCAAAGTGCAAGGTGAGACTCTCCAAGTCACCACAATGTACCTGGTACACAAGGAGGTTTATCTCTTTGATCTGATTTTACACTATGGTTTCTGAAATTCTTGAATTCAAACCCTTCCATGATTTTATTATTACCATAATTCCTTAATTTGCCGTGCAGCAATCAATACATGACAGATTCTGCTAAAATCTGGAGTATCCACTACGAACTACCAAAAAACGAAACAGTACGGATAAGGTTCTTCAACCACGATGAATACAGAATTAGAGAAGTCTGTGAAGTAGCAATCCCTTAGATTAGCATCCTTGGTTCTTCCATTTCACACCATTATAAGTCTGTGTTCATTTCTTAACTCTTCAGAATCTTCAGCAGCAGCTTGGTTCCAATTCCAGAAGTGCCACAATGACCTGTCCTCCACCTAAACATAAGAAAGTTTACAATCGACAGGAGGACATTCACCCCATCGTGCTCATTTGGTGTCAATTAATAACTGAGTGATCCAAGGATCCTATCCAGTCTATTTTTAAATGTTCAAACATTTTCAGCTTCAACCACATCGCTGGGGAGTTTGTTCCAGATTGTCACAACTCTCTGTGTGAAGAAGTGTCTCCTGTTTTCTGTCTTGAATGCCTTGAAGCCCAATATCCATTTGTGTCCCCGGGTGCTTGTGTCCCTGCTGATCTGGAAAAGCTCCTCTGGTTTGATGTGGTCGATGCCTTTCCTGGTGTTGAAGACCTGAATCAAGTCCCCACGTAGTCTCCTCTGTTCCAGGGTGAAAAGGTTCAGTTCCCTCAGTCTCTCAGTAGGACATTCCCTTCAGACCTGGAATAAGTCTGGTTGCTCTCCTCTGAACTGCCTCTAGAGCAGCGATATCTTTCTGGAAGTGTGGAGCCCAGAACTGTCCACAGTATCCAGATGAGCTTTAACTAGTGCATTGTACAGTCTGAACATCACTGCCCTTGTGCTCAATTCTACACTTTTGACAATATACCCCAGCATTGTGTTTGCCTTTTTCATTGGTTCCCCACATTGTTTGGATGGAGAAAGTGAGGAGTCCACATAGACTCCTGGGTCGTTCTCATGCGTTACTTCATCTAGTTCTATTCCTCCCATAGTGTAATTATAGTGGACATTTTTATTACCTGCATGTAATACCTTGCACTTGAATTTCATTTGCCAGGTGTCGGCCCACAACTGAATATTATCTAAGTCCCTTTGAATAGCCTGTGCTGCCGAGATTGTATCTGCTGAGTCACCTATTTTAGTATCATCTGCAAATTTGACAAGTTTGCTAACTATCCCAGAGTCCAGATCATTAATATAGATTAGAAAAAGCACAGGCCCTAGTACTGATCCCTGTGGAACTCCACTAACAACCTCACTCCAGTTAGAAGCAACTCCTCTAATCGACTCCCTCTGTTTCCTCCACATCAACCAGTTCATAATCCATCTACTTACATTACCCTGAATGCCTACAGCTTCCAATTTGAGGATCAGTCTTTGGTATGGAACCTTATCAAAAGCTTTTTGAAAATCTAAGTATATCATATCATATGTTTTCACATGATCTACAGCTGCAGTTGCATGTTCAAAAAACTCAAATAAATTAGTAAGAGTAAGACTAACTTACTAGTAAGACTAATTATTAGACAAATGTCTAATAATTGTTTTCATCATTTTACAAGTAATGCAGGTGAGACTGATAGGTCTGTATTTTCCTGGGTCAGTTTTGTTCCCTTTCTTGTGGATTGGTATGACATTTGCCATCTTCCAGTCAGTTGGCACATCCGCTGTTCTCAGTGTCATTTGGAATATTTGAGTTAGCAGCCTATAAATAATTTCCCTCATTTCTTTAAGTACTCTTGGAAATATACCACCTGTCAAAAGGTGATTTGTTTGTTTTTACTTCTTCTAGTCCCTTTAGTAACTCCTCATAATTTTCCTGTTCTCTCTTAGGGTTTGACTGGACTGATTGTTAACCTGTTTTTGTAAAAACCTCTGTGAAATACTCATTTAGAACATCTTGTTCATTTTCCAAGATACTCCCATTTTTGCCCTTTAGCTGTTTCACTTCCTCCTTTATTGACCACCATTTAAACTCGAACCCGACCTAATGACACAGAATGACCAGCATGCAGCTTCCCCAATTCTCACTGTGTGTCTGTCTCCTTCCTGTCCTGGGTCTCAGACACTGCCAACAAGGTGCTGCTGTCTCTCTTCACGGCCGAGATGCTCCTAAAGATGTATGCACTGGGCTTCCAGTCCTACTTCATGTCCTTATTCAACCGCTTCGATTGCTTCGTGGTGTGTGCCGGCATCATCGAGCTCATCCTGGTGGAGATCAACGTTATGGCTCCCCTCGGCATCTCTGTGCTGAGGTGCATCCGTCTGCTGCGCATCTTCAAAATCACCAAGTAAGGAGAACATGGGCCGGCGAGGAGGGGAGGAGAGTCAAGAGGTTAAAGGGTGGGGGAAACATTAGTTTTGTTCTAATCAGGCATTTCTATAGCTATAGAACACCTACAGAAGTCTTTTCTCGTTTGCTTTTGGGGTCTCTTCAAGAAAGGCAGGCTCTGCCAGAGTTGTGATTAGTGCTCAAGTTAGACTCATCCAGTAAAGGGTGATTCGATCAATAAAGCAACTTTTCCTTCCAAATCTGTAGAAGAGGTCTTTTTCAATCTCAGTCTCAGGATGAATGTGTCCCCCGGTACTGTGACTGTCCCCTCTCTCTCTCCATTAGGTACTGGACATCGCTCAGTAATCTGGTTGCCTCCCTGCTCAATTCAGTGCGCTCCATTGCCTCGCTGCTCCTCCTACTCTTCCTCTTCATCATCATCTTCTCCCTCCTCGGCATGCAGGTGTTCGGGGGCAAGTACAACTTCCCGGACATGGAGGTGCGCCGCAGCACTTTCGACAACTTCCCTCAGGCCCTCATCAGCGTCTTCCAGGTACAGGGGACCAGGTATTGGGTGTGCTTGGAGTTGGGGCTAGATGGGGGTCTCCTTAGGTTGACTTAGGTTTAAACTCGAACCCTTGTCTAAATCTAAATCAAATCCAAATACCATCACCTTCCAGAAACAGAAAAGTCCCATGTGTGTTCGTTTACCAACTCTCTCCTGCACTCTAACTCATCCTTGGAAATGGGAGAGATTTACACGACCAATCTCATTCTATAACCATAATGGTTAAATCAAATCCATTACAAACTTGTTAACTTCCAACCTTCCAATCCGAATAGTGAATTGTTCCTTAAAATGAACAATCAATTAGTACTGCAACAAATAATGAAATTAGTCGAGTGTAAAAAATATGAGTTGAGTATTCACTAGATTTTCAAAATTTCAGATTTCACTTTTATATTATAGAGACATTATACAGCACTGACACCTCTTCGAGAGATATTGTTTTGCTCTGAGTGAATCAGCTACACTACATCCACCTTTTTGGGGATTGCATACAGGAAGTAGTAGATTAAATAATGCTTGTCTCTTCCCGTATTCAGATCCTCACAGGAGAGGACTGGAACTCTGTGATGTACAATGGCATCATGGCGTATGGAGGGCCTACCTTCCCTGGCGTTCTGGTCTGCATCTACTTCATCATCCTGTTTGTCTGTGGCAACTGTATCCTGGACACGTGAAACATAAGCAATTAGTCCTCTGTGCATGGAAGATGGAAGGAATGTCTTTTTGTATCTGTTTGTTCTGGAAAAGTGATTAGCGCTGCAGCACGGTTAAATTTAGTCCACCGCCGAGTTTGGGCCTGCAGAAAAGCCAGTGTGTTTATGCTTCAAAAGCTGAACCCTGCAGAAATGTAGTTCCCAAGGTAGAATAGTGCTGCAAGCAACAAGACAAGCCAATTGCAAAAGTTTCCTTACCCACAATCACACACAGAAGCCAGGGAGATGACTGATGATCGCAAGCTTACTTACCAGACAGTTTAGGTATCCTCTGCATGTCCACAAATACAGTCATAGAACACGTTTTCCTTGAGCCTCTCTGTGCAGACATCCTCCTCAACGTGTTCTTGGCCATCGCGGTGGATAATCTGGCCGAAGCGGAGAGCCTGACCTCAGCGCAGAAGGAGAAGGCAGAAGAGAAGAAACGCAGGAAGATGGCCAGGTCTGTAGTGCTGAGTTCCAGCAAGGCTCCACTCAGACGTGTCTTTACATATTTATTATGTATGCATATAACTGTTTAAGAAAAAGGAAATACTTTATGAGTTTTGCACTGTACTAGTATTAATCTGGTGTCTAGCACTGAAGTTGCTTCCTGTCAGTAATGGTACCCTGATAAAGGTTTCTGAAAGGCCAGAAGCCTCATCTAGATCTCCTGACGTTTCTTCGCTCCTTTCATCCGCTTTCTCCTTGCTCTTCTCTTTTCCCTCTATCTCTTTTTTCTCTTGCAGAGAAAATAAGCCAGAAAAGTCTGAAGAAGAGAAACTTCTCTTGGCCAAGAAGGAGCAGAAGGCCAAGGGAGAGGGCATCCCCACCACTGCCAAGGTAAATCCTGCTCCACCTGGTTCATCTCTATGATGAGATGAGAGCACTCAGTCATGACAAATGCGAGAAACTAATCTCACTATAGCTTTGAGAAGAATGTGTAACAGTTACCATAAAAAAACACACCCACATTCAGAACAATGCCATGAGGAATTCTGGGTAATATTGTCTTGGGACCTGCTGCTATTCTATCTGTTATTGTTTTCCAGCTCAAAGTGGATGAGTTTGAATCGAATGTCAATGAAATTAAAGACCCATATCCCTCTGCAGATTTCCCAGGTACTCTTGTCGTTCTGCATTTGATTAAAACTTCACTGTACTTCTATCTATCAGCTTAGCTTGCCCTCTGACTGCCACACTGATCAGGAGATCAAATTTGTAAAAGTATGACTTTTTCAGGGGTCCAGCAATGTAGGCTCAATGTATAATTTGCATCAATGAAAGTGTAAGGAATTTCTGCTAAATGAATAACACAAAACCCCCTACAAGTTTTCAACAAGCTACTACATTTTTATATCAAACAGTACAAGAGTTGATAAATCAGATTGATGCTCACAGCATGCACTGAAACCATCACAAGCAACAGCCTGGGTTGATTTAGATTCAGGTTGGTTTACATTACAGATGGTGGTCTCTCTTTTTGACACCTAGGAGACGATGAGGAGGAAGAGCCGGAGATCCCCCTGAGCCCCAGGCCCCGCCCTCTGGCCGAGCTCCAGCTGAAGGAGAAGGCAGTGCCTATGCCCGAGGCCAGCGCCTTCTTCATCTTTGGACCCCAGAACAAGTCAGTCCCCTCAGGCCAACCTGGATAGCTTCTCCCTGTCGTCAAGTATTGTATAAAAACCCCATTAGGAAACCTGGTGGAAAGGGGTTCAGAATTCAGGAGTTTCATGAATAGCCTAATTTTAGGTAGGTAGTTTTCAGGCAATGGCCAGTAAGAAGTCACAGTGGGACTTTGTGTTATGACAAGAGCACCTGATGTTCACAGCTCCGCCAGCAGACCGGCCTCTTCATGTGTGGGGGCTTGAACACGGCCAGGAAGGGATGACGCCATCATAACAAGCTCATGCCACCAGAATACAGATTGCCCTTAATAAACCTTAGCACCTAATGTATTGGCATTTCCCTCCCTAAGGGAGGGCACCAAGGAAGGAATTAATATCAAGGGCGGGGCTGATGCATCTTCTGTCTCCACAGGATTCGTAAACTCTGCCATCGGATCGTCAACGCCACCACCTTCACCAACTTCATCCTGCTCTTCATCCTGCTCAGCAGTATCTCGCTGGCCGCTGAGGACCCCATCGACCCTGAGTCTTTCAGGAACCAGGTATCCTCTCTGCCCCCCCCCCCCAAGGTAGCTGGCTGAAGACTGAAATCAGCATCAACCTCGGGGCACCCAGAACTCATCTGCCAGCCAGGCCCCATTGACAGCACAATATAATGTACAGGGACCCAATATAATGTACCCTCAACCAACAGAGCTTTAGTACCAATACTCCATGTGGAAGAGCTCTAAAGATCAACAGGTTTGCTGGTCTCCTCCCTGCTAAGTGTATTAGCAGACACAAAGCAATTAGTTGTATTAATACATTCTCTTTCATCTCTGTTTTTCTAGATCTTGGCTTACTTTGACATTGTCTTCACTGTGGTCTTCACGGCTGAAATTGTGCTGAAGGTAAAGTAAAGCTCTGCAGAGCTGAGTGCATTTTTCCACTGGTTCCCAGTTATGGGCTTTAATGATAATGCACTTCTCAATTACAGATGACTACATATGGTGCTTTTCTACACAAAGGCTCTTTCTGCCGGAACTACTTTAACATCCTGGACTTGCTGGTTGTGGGTGTATCCCTCATCTCCTTTGGCATCCAGTGAGTTCAGTGTCCAATAGTATTGCAGCACTGATAAACAAGTGCATAGTGTAAAGAAATCATGACACAATTATACATGGGATAGCAGTGCTGTTATTAGTGTCCTTGTGTTGTCTTTCCAGATCCAGTGCTATTTCTGTGGTCAAGATTCTCAGGGTGTTGAGGGTGTTGAGACCGCTGAGAGCCATCAATCGTGCAAAAGGTCTTAAGGTAGGGCTTTCTCTCCCCCCCATGGCAGGTACCCATAGACTACAGGGTGCTGTTGAGCAAAATGGGCAGTAGCTTCTAATGTACCTTAATGTCATCTGGGTTGCGATGTCTCAGAGCTGTGCGGTTGTGTCCTGTCCTATAGCACGTGGTCCAGTGTGTGTTTGTTGCCATCAAGACCATCGGGAACATCGTCATCGTCACCACCCTGCTGGACTTCATGTTCGCCTGCATAGGAGTCCAGCTCTTCAAGGTGAGACCCCTGAGACACTGGGGGTGGCTTTCCACTCAGTGCACCGAAACATCAATCGTGTTTAAGCAGAACTGCATCATCGGCACATTTCCTGTGTACAGATCCCACGGGTTGTGGGTTCCAGTTTGCAACAAAAAAAGTTGTAAAAAGTTACCCTACAATGAAAAATGTTAACTTGTCTTTCCTCTTTTAATTTTTAAGGGCAAATTCTACATGTGCACTGATCCTTCCAAGATGACTGAGGAGGAGTGCAGGTAAGCAGATCGAGGATAATTTTCTGATGATCTCCAATACTTCAATTATTTTAATAACTTGGAGAATTTCAAATAAAAACACATTTTTCAGCTGTAGCTGTCTTAGCTGGTTACCACTTTTGTCTTCTGTGTATCTCACTGTAGTCTTGCGCTTTTCATTATTATTATTTAAGTTATATTATTATATATGTCCACCATTGTGACACTATATCACATACAGATACCCATTTCTACAGCTGGGTTTTTACCAGAGCAGTCTAGGTAGAGTACTTTGCTCAAGGGAACAACTGCAGTGTCCCCCACCTGGGATTGAGGAGACCAGTGCCTTGAACACTCCTCTACACTTCTGTCCTTGTCTGTCCTCTGCCTCTCTGTCCTTGCTTTCTCTTTCTCAGTACTGGCCCTTATTTTGGCCTACTTCTCGCTTCCTGCTTTCTCGGCTGATTTCCACCATTCACCCCTCTCCTTTAATTAGCATAATTCTCCACCCATCATCCCTCTATTCTCACTCTCTCTCTATGTATGTCTTGTATCTCAGAGGTCAGTTCATCGTGCACAAGGAGAATGATCTTCACAACCTGGAGCTCAAAGAACGCGAGTGGGTCAACAGTGACTTTAACTTCGACAACGTTTTATCAGGAATGATGGCACTCTTTACTGTCTCCACTTTCGAGGGCTGGCCACAGTGAGTACATTTCCCAGAGTGCACAGCGGCACCAGTCTGTGTTCTGTGTTCCACAATGTTGACTGATTTTGCTTTGCTCTTCTGATTACCTTGGTAATAGATCTGACTTATTTTACCTTGACTTTTCCCCATCAATGACAGACTGTTATAATACATTTTTTTCTTCAGGCTTTAATTAGTAACTAATAAAAAATCACATATGGCTGCCCTCTCTCTCCCTTTCTCTCTTCCACAGACTGCTCTATAAAGCCATAGACTCGCACACCGAAGACATGGGCCCCATCTACAACAACCGTGTGGAGATCTCAATCTTCTTCATCGTCTACATCATCCTCATCGCATTCTTCATGATGAACATTTTCGTGGGCTTTGTCATTGTCACCTTCCAGGAGCAGGGTGAGCAGGAGTACAAGAACTGTGAGCTGGACAAGAATCAGGTATGGGTCCCCTACACTCCTTTGTTCCTCTTGTGTCCAGGATGTTTCTTTGAGCTGCCTTGAGCCACTGAGTCTGAATGATTATATCCAAAGCACATGGTACACAATTGTCTAGTTTCAAGGAGTTATATATGTAGATATGATACACACACCAACTAATAGTCACTGGCACACCTACACACACAGGCTTAGACACTGTTGAACCCTTTTTAAAAGAAGCAGGATATTCAAAGTACAGAGAATAATATATGTACTGGCATGCCGCATGGGAGCCCCCAACCTTAGTTGAGTCTCTCCGAACTACAAAATGTAACAGCATTTATAGAAAGAATGACGTATTGTGTGTGAGCAGGTCCAGTCTCGTGCTCGCAAGAAGTGTTGCCGTTGGGTTCCTGTGTCATTGAAACAGATGTATCCTGCTTTGTGAAACGTCTGGCCTTAAGTGGGAAAACAGAAAACCCACAAACACTGAGAGGCAGCTCTGTTGAATATCAGCTCTGTTGAAACAACCTGGTTAGCAAAATGTGCTTGTTATCATGTCAGTATTATTTTTAATATTTAATTAAAATATAAATAATTATACTGGATTCTTCAACACATAAAACCAAAACCATCCTGGCTGGAACATGATCCAGGTTGCAATACGCAACAAACTCAGTGATTGCTTCAACCCTGCAGGCTGTTAAGCGTTCTCCTGATCCCTCTGGGCTCCCCTCTCCCCTCACAGCGCCAGTGTGTGCAGTATGCTCTCAAGGCCCGGCCACTCCGGCGCTACATTCCCAAGAACCCATATCAGTACCAAATATGGTATGTTGTGACTTCCTCCTACTTTGAGTACCTCATGTTTGTACTCATCCTGCTGAACACCATCTGTCTGGGCATGCAGGTACGTGCAAGAATACTTTTTATGCTTACTAATGGGATATAACAAACTGAATCTGCTGGGATTTGATCAAACAATACTGTGTCTCCCCCCTCCAGCACTGTGGACAATCTGAAGAGATTAACTACATTTCAGACATGTTAAATGTGGTCTTCACTGGCCTCTTCACCCTGGAGATGGTCTTGAAGCTCATGGCCTTCAAAGCTAAGGTATCCAACTGGAATGTCACCAGACTTGTGGTTAAAGCTTTCATAGGAAGCGCATTGGCATGAGTGACTATTATAAGATGTTTTCTGAAGGGGTCACATCCCCCCTCTGTATTGACAACAGTAGCGCAGGTCCTCCTTATGAAAGAAGATGCCAAGAAAGAGACAATGCTCATTCAATAGAAAGATGGGAAACCTGCCTTCCACCAAGATGTCTTTGACCAAGAAACAAACTTTCCTCAGTATGTGGTGCAGATTTTTTGTTTGTTGTTGTGTAACCAGATTGTAACATGCTTCATTTGAGTGATGATGTGTGTCTTCAACATCGATTTGCTACTCTACTCTTACTCCCTGTTGCTGGATTGGAATGACCTGTCCCTTTCTGTCTACAGGGCTACTTTGGAGACCCCTGGAATGTGTTTGACTTCCTCATTGTCATCGGCAGCATTATTGACGTCATCCTCAGTGAGATTGATGTAAGTATGGACTCTCTTTTTTCCCAGGAAACCAGGTTGTGAAATACCCCTGGGTGGGTTAATAAGCACCTTCCTTCACTCTGTAAGGATTGTATCCATCTGTATCCAAGTCCGAAGCTCTGTAACAATAGATAAATAATAATTATTAGTTAATCCAGTCTATATTTGTCCGTAATGAACTGAAAACGTCTATAATTTAGTAACAGTGTGGAGTTGCCCGATGTCCTGCTTTCAGTACCTTACGATATCTAAGCCAAGCACTATGGTGAGGATTGCTTGGGCAAATTGATGACCAAACAGGGAGTGGCTGTTTCCAGCAGTACACAGGGGCTGTTCAGTGTTGCCTATGTTGTCTAGCATTATGTCCTGCTGTACTGTCTGCCTCAACAGCTTCTTGTGACCGACCTCATGTATTTGAATGCTTCATCCACGGCCATGCTCCAATGCATCGAAGGACAGGAAAACAGTGCAACTCTTCCAATTCTCGGGTGTTTGGCGTCTTGTCATAAGCCATCAAACCAGGGAGAAATTCATTAGTCAGTCATATTACAGGTACTGTGCCAACAGAGGCATACCTGATAGAAGCCAAACAAAGGAAGAACAGATGTTACTGAAGGTGATGTGTTTTAGATTTCCCCAGCTCTCCTCCAAAATCGAACATAATTTTTAACTTTTTAACATATATACTTTTCATCTTCCCACCCATATTTTCCTCGTTATCCCTTGGACCTGAATATTCAAATTTTCTTCTTGATTTTTCCACTTTTTTAAGGTTCCCCTTCAGTTATTTTTCTTTAAAATCCCACCCTTTTTTCTCTGTTGGTTAATCACCACCCCTTCATTCTCCCATTATTCTTTAGTTCCATTCCCTCCTGCTTACTCTCCCTCTCTGTGTTTCTCTCTCTCCGTGTCTGACTCTGGCTGTGTTTCTCTCCTCGACAGACCGCTCTTGCTTCCAGTGGTGGATTGTACTGCCTAAGTGGTGGCTGTGCTGTAAATATCTGTTGCCATTGCATGCGTCTTGCTGTGTTACTGCTCTGTCTCACTGCTTAGCCACCTGCCTTCTTCAGTGGACAACTAGATAGAGACACAGGGAGGGAGCGGTGGACCGTGACAATTGACAATAACATAAACTAAAGAGGTATGACTCGCATATGAGTATCTACAAGTCACTGCTACCAAACTCCACCCACCATCACAGATATGAACATCAGGACTCCCAACCCACAAATCCTAAAAAAATAAGGGACCAGACAACTATGTCCTAAAAAACCACTCACCTCCCCCAATGGGACTTTTCTACACTCTTGAGACCCCAGGACAGTGTCTTCAGTGTAAATAGTAATGAGACTTTTTACACGAGTAATACAAAACCTAAATGCGAGATTCTGTCAGATTACTATGACCTCTGAGCATAGAAAATTAACAAGAGTTTCACACTGGAGTTGTTATATATGTTTTGATTTGGAAGTACTGAATTAGACCAGTGCTACAGAAAAGGCACAGTTCTCAGATTAGGGTTAGGGACTGGGCCTTTATTGGGGCACAGTGTTTACTGGAAAATGAATTACATGCCACCTGAAAGACACCTCTGCAAATAAAACCTGTGAAGCTGTTGGAAGAATCCATCCCAGGTCTTGTAGGTGAAGTATTTAAAAAGGCTGTGTAGGAGTTTTGATGGCAGTAGTCAGGGATTGCAAAGTGAAGAAGGCAGGGTCTGTGTTCCATGGCATGGTGTCTGTCTGTGTGTGGTGTCGTAGAGCTCTGCGTTTAATCTGCCCTTATTACAAAACTGAACCCATTGTACTGGGAGAACGAGGTATCCACACCGACAGCTCGCGGCTCCTACTGTTCACCCTCGGACAGAACAGTCCTGAGATTACCTGTAGAGTGATTTGATATTTCCTTGATGTTTTGAGAGTCATTAGTGGCACCCATTGTCAAGACCAATTCAGTAATTAAACTATGGAATCAATGCAGGGCTCTTGAGATCCAGATTCCTAATCCTTTCCATTCTGTTTAGAGCTGTGATTGGGGAACACATGGGTCTATATTTTGTGGTTTAATATGGTGGTTCCATTCGGGACCTTAACACTACAGATTAAGCCTGAAAGCACATTTACTGGCCACCATGACCACAGTTGGATAGAAGTAATTGATTGCCCTTTCCCTTTGTAAAACCTTTCTGATTACCTGCCAAAGTGCAAAAAGAGGTCATCTTCCCCCCATAGCCAATCCACCATTCATCCTTCACTACAGCATCAGCACAAAGACCCTGTTCTCCACTACGATATGAAACAGGCAATGTAAAATGCATATTCAAGTAATTAGGTATTATTTGGATACTTTTAATACAGCCTGTAGAGTATATGGAATTATTTAATGCAACCTAATCATAAACAAGTATAGAAAGTAATATAACATACTCTGCACCAACATAAAACTGCATCCAGATCACACAAAGTCCAATTGAACTTACCTTAGAGGACTTAGATTAGGAAGGTGGCTCTTCTGTAGTGTTTCCCTGCCAGATGTGGCCTCTGCCAGATGTTCCAGATAATTTGCTCTACCCTTGTATTATTTTCTTTCCTTCTTTGTTTTCTCTCCTTGCACTCATTCGTTGCAATCCCTCGAGTGGCCTAGAGGGTATTGTTTGGTTCTGCCGTGAGTTGCCCACAGAATTCTCAAAGACATAATAGGAAAATATATCTAGAATATATTTGCTATTATCCCTGCATTTTCTTTGAGAAGTGCATTCATTTCAGTCCACAAATACTTGCAAATGCATGTTAAATCACTCATAAATTACATGTACAGTAAGCAAGCAAGTTGGTAAGAAGTGGGAATGGAGGTTCATTAATGTATTTATTGTTAAGTAAGTTGTTTCTATTTTTCTAATAATATTTCATGCTTAAATTAAATTGATGTTTTCTTAAAAAACTAATTATAACTTCAAAAATTTGGACTGATACTGAATTCATAAGGATTTTAAAATACACACATCTCGAGCAGGCTAAGATGGTTTCTGGCTCTCAAAAACTAATTATATATTGTCACTTTTAGGGGGACAGTAATGACATTCCAGTTCCAGTAAGTTTGATTTAGCCCAATTTCTGTATTGTCTGTTCAAGCTACCTTTTGTTTATAGTATGTTGCACTGCATATGTCTACAGAATGAACTGCCATTTTTCTGTATTCTGCGTCTGAGAAATTGAAACTATTTTCATGAAGAAAAAACATTAAGGGGAATAAGTATTTTGGTTTGTTTTCTATCTGACAGGTTTGGTACCTCTCTTTGTGTACTGCCTATAGTCTTTTTAGTTTTTTAATCTGATTGTTTAACATTAAACAAATTAACCAAATTATTAAATCTTCAACCAAAGCTAAAATAGTGAGTAGATCTTGACCACATTCCTCTTAATCTCATTAATTGGTCATCGGTGAGAGAATGGAAAAGCCATGCGGGACACTGGTGACATTTACAGCTCAGCCCAGTTTCCTTTCCTTATCAACACAGTCCTGAGTCTTTTAAAGTGTGTTCATAGTGGTTATATGGAAGATAAGGCTACAGTAGTTAAGGATGGAGAAGTGTCTTCAATGGCACAGCTGTAAAAGCCTCCTGGTGCTCGGTATGGTTTTGGCTCAGTGGGACTCGTCCCAGCTTGGGTTCCTGGTCAGCATGCAAAATATGTTTTACAATGAATCCAAAAAACACAATAGGTATTGCTACTGCCAGTTACACAGCAAAGCAAAATCTGACCGTGACTACTACATTACCAATCCTAATATGAAGCAGAGATGTAAAAGATCTTGAGATGTATAAACCCTTCCCAATCCTTATTATGTCTTTCTGGATTTGGTAAGAGACAACATTTTACAATATATACAATTGTATGATAAATTATAATTGACTGTAGAACCCAAGCAGACAGTTCCCTGCATAACCAATGTGTGCTTACTAATACGTTTCTGACATCAAGACATTTTCCTCAGAAGTTTGGCTCAGCAGCCAATTGCCCATCGTGATTTGGTATTCTCTGTGTAGTGCAATCCTCCTGGCATCCAGGGACATTGTGCGAGTCTGCTGTCCAGCTCAGCACAAGCACACAATGACAGCGAAGTGTTTTGCAGTGACACATGAACCAGGTTTTGGTTTGTTGGTTTGTTGGCTTGTTCTTTTGAGACTGTTTGTTCAGTACACCGAGGTTCTTGAATTTTACAAAGTAATTCCATTACGCCTGGATGCCGAAACTAACTTGCTGGGAACATGCCTCGAGGTGATTAAAATAAATGCATTTGGCATCCCTTTACAGTACCTTTAAAGGTCATCGTGCCAAGTCTTGTGTTTGAAGGAATCTGAATTGGAATGTTGGTAAATTCTATGTTATTGATTGAGAATTATTTCCTCTGGGATTGATCTTGAATCTGGCAGGATTATTTATTTATACAAAGGATTTATGCTGTAAATCCACATTAATTCAAGATGGCCAGGGAGACTGTGCATCCATACACACTGAGAATTAGGCCAGCTTTCATAAAAGTACTGCTCACCAGCCATGCTTGCAAAGTACACGACTTCATGTTGAATTCCAAATTGTACTCCCTACATTTCCAGTTAATTCATTTCAGATTCATCTCTGCACCCTTGCTGGAGTGTGATAAGAAATTCCTGCCAAGTCACTGTGCATGCAACACAATGGGCCAATTCAGACCTTCAAGTCTTTCTTTTGCAGAAAAGGAGTTTAAGTACAAGTCCTTTTCAAAACTCCTTCTCTTTGATATGTATATCTCACTCAGGTTTGTGTGCTGAAGGGGACCCCCTTACTGTCTCTGTCGCTCTCACTTTACTTTACTGTCTCTGCATCTTCTTCAGCCTAGACTGCAGACCTTTATGTGCTGTTAACACTAAAGTACCACTCATCAGCACAAAATATATAAATCTCTTTTGGGAAACCCAGGATCCCATATCCAACAGCACACATTCAGCAGGGAGATCACAAACAAGTGGAGGGAAACAAAAAAACATGAAAAAGAGGAAAATGTCTTTTAAAACCAAAGTGTGAGTTTTATGTTGAGCAGGAAGTACTGAGTGAATGTGCTACAGCAACAGTCTTATTGTTCTATACCAAAAGCCACTGGTCTTATAACCAATAATTGCAATGCTGTGCCTCCAATTTGGTTTCAGTGACTGTCCTTGACCCTTTTTTATTTAATGAAATACAGTCCTAACCTGAATTGGAACCTGAGCTGTTTAGCTTTGTTATTGTCATCTGGACAACAACTGCAAAATATGCAATTCCCACCAATTTCTAAACCAGTTTTGACTTCTCAGACTGGATGGTTCAGTTTTAGTAACACAGGCTGTGTTTCTCAGAACTTCCTGTGTCATGTGCCACCCGGGCTCCATCCATGGTCCCATACTAGCCCAACATGCAGCCTTGCCAAACCAATCCCACTGCTGCAGGACTGTGTCAATCTCCTCCGCTGATCTCATTGCATCTGGAGACTCTGTTAAGTAACGGAGGAGCTGTCAGAAAGAGTCCTGCAGGGGAGGGACCTGGCCTGGGCTGCATGTTGAGCAGAGCTGACATCAGTCTTTCTCTCCCCTCGGAAAGGAGTCGGAGGAGAATGCCCGTATCTCCATCACGTTCTTCAGGCTGTTCCGAGTCATGCGTCTGGTGAAGCTACTGAGCCGAGGGGAGGGCGTTAGGACCCTGCTCTGGACCTTCATCAAGTCCTTCCAGGTCAGTCTTGTCCACGCTCTCTCACCCCCATCGCATTACTAATGGAGGAAATATTTTCGCATTCAGAAACCATTACAGCCCTGTATGATATAATTTAGGTTGAGGAGAGTTGTGGATTCTGTCAACAAATAAGGTTATATTGTGTGATATATTGTAACTTTGACATATTGGAGTAGCACCAGTGTCTTCAGAATCCATCTGCTGGGTTCTAATGTTCTGAAGATAAGTTTTCAAGTGCAGCATCCATTCATCTGACATGTAAAACTCTGTACATTAACCTAACCGGGGGGAGCACAAAAGAAAGACCTGAGATTGAGCGTGTTCTTCTGTCCCACAGGCCCTACCCTACGTCGCCCTCCTCATCGTCATGCTTTTCTTCATTTATGCCGTCATCGGGATGCAGGTATGAGCTCATTCTTGGCCTCTGGCATCTGGATGACTGGGCTCTCTGTCCTGTAGCACTCAGTGAGACACACTCTGTCCTTTCCAGGTCTTCGGCAAAATCGCCCTGGTGGATGGCACGCAGATCAACCGCAACAACAACTTCCAGACATTCCCACAAGCTGTCCTGCTGCTCTTCCGGTAGGTCGCCTGGCTGATGAGGCGAGCGTTTGATGAGAATGGGTTTGGTGGGGGTGAGGGAGGGTGAGCTATCTCTGATCTACGAGATCTATCTCTGCTTCCTTAACCATTGGGATGTTAGGGACGCAGGTTGTTTCTGCTGTTAGTGTCAGCAATAGAATCCAGAGGCATCAAAGGTGCTGTGGCTTAAGACACAAGCAGTGCCCTGCGCCACCGCGGTGGCAGAAGTTCTCCGGCATTAACAGGGCTCTCTGTCCTGACAGGTGTGCCACAGGAGAGGCATGGCAGGAGATCATGTTGGCCTGCATGTACGGGAAGCTGTGCGATCCCAACTCTGACTTCCTGCCCGGGGAGGAGTACACCTGTGGAGCCGGCTTCGCTGTCTTTTACTTCATCAGCTTCTACATGCTGTGTGCCTTCCTGGTGAGTGGGAGGTATGGGTGTGTTCTCTGTCATGTGGTGTGCCACGACAAGTTCCAAGCCTGCCATGGGCCTGAACAAGTGGGGGGGACACTAATCTTCATATCTTAAGCATGTTTATTCTGGCAACATCTATGTCACTGCACCATATATAACTGGACACTTCCTCCCACTCCTGAAAAGGACTAGAGTAGTATCTTCCAACTAAGTGTCAAAACCAGACCAAATAAGTGCTCCTTGCCTGGCTGAGGTAACACCCTGACCTTTTCCCTCCTCAGATCATCAACCTATTTGTGGCAGTCATCATGGACAACTTTGACTACCTGACACGTGATTGGTCTATCTTGGGTCCACATCATCTGGACGAGTTTAAGAGGATCTGGGCAGAGTATGACCCAGAGGCCAAGTGAGTCCTTCATTGTCAACCTCCTCCCACAACAGTGCAGAACTATGACAATAATATTTCGTATTGGTAAGATCACCATTCTAGAGCCTTAGGGTTGATCCTTCACATCTTGAAACATCCCAACGTGAACTGTGGGTGATTTTGGAGTAGAATCTAAAACTTATTTTTAAAGCACACTCCAAGCTGATTGGCAAAAGAGGAAAATATAGATCTGTCAGATTATTTTATTAATCAGAAGTTGTACAGTCCCTTCTGTGGCCCCATGCCTTCTATCTCCCCCATTTCTGAAGTCCTGCATTGACACCAGAGTAAATGCAGTTTGTCCTCAACTCCTGCAGGGGGCGCATCAAACATCTGGATGTGGTGACATTGCTACGGAGGATCCAGCCACCACTGGGTTTTGGGAAGTTCTGTCCTCACCGTGTAGCCTGCAAGGTGAGATGATCCTGGATATATATGATAAAGTGATGTTATCAAAATTATATTGAATCAGCTAATTAATTTCTCCCTTCTATCTAAAGCAAAAGAAAAGGCCTGTTATTGAGCAGGTCCTCCATGTAAGAGTCTTTAAGAAACTAACTATATTTAAAGACCTACCAGGAAATTAAGCAACTGAAGTAGAAGACCTCAGTGATATCAGACGGAAACCAAACAAAATCATACTTCTGGGAGAAAGTTTATCCAAGATGTTTATCTGTGTGTGTTTGTCTGTGTGTGTGTGTTGTACCCTCTAGCGGCTGGTGTCTATGAACATGCCCCTCAACAGCGACGGCACCGTGACCTTCAATGCCACCCTGTTTGCCCTGGTGAGGACTGCTCTCAAGATCAAAACCGAAGGTAGGACCACTGTCAGCACAGACTGCATCGTTAGTCTAATCGATAATAATAATTGAAGTCTTCTGTCCTTTAGAATACTTCATAATGAATCATTCCCCTCCTTTTTGTGTGTTTTCTTGCGTATCTCTGCTCTCTCAGCTTAGACCGATGTTCATCCCATTATAGAGCCCCACTTGCTGTAGTAACCAGGACTTCCTTTTGTGTTCATTGCAGGTAACTTTGAGCAGGCCAATGAGGAGCTGAGAGCCATCATTAAGAAGATTTGGAAAAGGACCAGCATGAAGCTCCTGGACCAGGTCATCCCACCTATTGGAGGTGATGATACCATCAGAGATACCATCAGACAGGGGGAAGGTTGGGCAAAGGTGATCCTGCTCAACCCAGGGTGGATAAGTGCAAAAACGCAATGGGCTGAAAAAGTTGACAAACAGGGTCAATCCCCTAGGGTCAAACAGCACGGCAAATCTGTATTGCAGTGCAGGAAAGGGCCTCATGATATCCCATTTAATTGCCCAGATGGTTTTAGAGCTTTGAAGCAGTTTTGTGTGTGAAGAAACTAGAGAAACACAACCAAGAGCCTTGAAGGTAACCATAAAATCTCCCACCAATGGTCGGATTTTGCAGATTCTAAGTCTGCATGTGTGTCTCTCTCCTGTAGATGACGAGGTGACAGTGGGCAAGTTTTACGCCACCTTCCTTATCCAGGATCATTTCCGGAAGTTCATGAAGCGCCAGGAGGAGTACTACGGCTACCGGCCCACGAAGAGGAATGCCGTGGAGATACAGGTGTGGGGGGTTGAGACCCTGTCCTGCAGGCCTTTGTTTCTATTCCTTTATGACATGCAAGAGAGTTTGAATTGCTGTTGAAGTCACATTTCTACTGTCTGCGATTCTGGACAACCTTTCCATATGTCACGAACCCTTCTCTTTCGCTTCCTCTCTGTGTCGGTCCCTGTTCCGGGTCCAGGCTGGTCTGCGCAGTATAGAAGAGGAGGTGGCTCCAGAGTTGCAGAGGGCCATCTCAGGGGACCTCACAGCTGAGGAGGAGATGGACCGAGCCATGGAGGAGGCAGCCATTGAGGACGGCATCTTCAGGGTAGGTGCAGAACTGAACCAATCAACAAGGTATGGCGACGTGAAGGAAAAGAAAGGATAGAAAGCACTGTCTCACCGATTGCCCTGCACTGCAAGTGTCTCTCCCAGCTCAATAAATTACAATTTAAGGGTTCTGACTAACTGTACCGCTCTGAATCTGTTCCTACTGACCTTTAACCCTCTACCCTCTGCTCTGTGTGCCCCAGCGGGCAGGTGGGCTGTTTGGTAACCACGTAGACCACTTCCCCATGGAGCGGAGCACACCCCTCCCTACCCACATGACCAGTCAGCGGCCCCTGCAGCTGGCCGACAACCGTCCCGAGGACCTCGAGTCGCCCCCCGACTCCGTCTTCCTGCAAAACACAGAGTTCTTCCCTCAGGGCAACACCAACAACGCCAACAACAATATCAATATGAACGCCAACAACAACGCAGCTGGACGGTGAGTACTGAGGAACACAACTACAGCTGAAGCCTTTGTCCAAGGCACTTCACACACACAAAGACAACTGCTTTACAAACCTACAGTGAAGAAAAATACAGCACCTAGAGCATTTGAGTTTAAGTATGATAATAAAATAGCATGCAAAGATCCTATATAATAATCAAGTGTAGTTTATATGGATACATCTTGGGCCAAAGATTTCAAGTTACATCTTATATGCTTTCCTGCTTCTTTTCTTAGTTTTTATTGTTGTTTGCCGTGGGATATAAGAATTACATAAAAGTTTCCATGAACAGCCCAGAAGAGTCCACAACCCACCAGTGGTCCATTGACCCCCATTTGAGATCTAAAGATATATTACACATGCTCAGACAAAATGTCAGCATGGTGAACTGACAAATTCTGTGACTCTTCCAGCTTTGCCTTTGAGAACGAGATGAACATGGAGCTCCCTTCTTTGGAGGAGACGGACAGGTCCAGCGAAGACCTCCGACAGCCAAGAAAAGCAGGTCAGTTTCAGAGTCTCAGGAGGACTAAATAACACAATGTCACAGCTAAATCTCTGGCACAGCCTCCTGTGTAAACCTGAGCAAAGATTAAACTATTGTCACTTTTGGGCATTACTGAACTGGACCTCTGCAGCTTAATATGTACTTTGATATCAATACATTAAAGAAATGCACAATTTGTCTGCCTGCTCACAATCATATGCAAATAGCACACTTCCTGATTCCCAAATTAAAAAGGCTTATTGTCTGTCTTCGGTGCAGGGAGAGACGTAAAACTCAGCAGGCTCAGTGTGACCCACCAGCAAGACAGGGACAGCCTGTTCTCCCAGATCTCTGAGCAGAGCCTCGACGTGCAGGTAACACCAGGCCAGAGCCCACTCAGTTATTGCCCTCACTGCCACAACCCCCTGATCCCACTGTCTTTTGGCTGCAGGTCTCTCTACACACTTCAGGTGGCAGCAGCGCATCCCTACTTAGTGGTGCCTGTAGTTGCAGCTGCCAGCATGCAGTGGGGCAGTGCCCAGTACCAGCCACTGACCGGCTCATCCAGGAGGTCAGTGCCCAGACAGATGGGTATACACCCGACACACTTTGGCTGGTCTAAATAGTGGAAGCAGATCTAAAGAGTGGACCAGGCGCTTTGAAGTCAGACCCTTCTGTGTCCCTGCAGGTCCTGATCGGGGGTGGCTTGGAGGTCCTGGCACGGGACCCCAGGTTTGTTGCTGTGACGAAGCGGGAGATGGCAGAGGCCATTCACCTTGACCTGGAGGAGATGGAGGGTGCAGCCATGGTGATTCTCAACGGGCGCAGGGGGCGTGTGGTCAGGCACGTGACTGCCCACGCTTCTTCTGCCAGAGCTGTGCTGCCCCGTGCACAACACCCCGGTTCTCATGACGCAACCCTGGCCGACAGCCGTCTCTAAGCATGTGTGTGAAGTCATTGTGACATCACACATTCTCCTGCTTTGATGGTGACATCACAGGATTTTAGAACCTGGCACAAACCAGCACAGCAATGGGAGGAGGAGGGATTGGTTGCCATGGGAAGAATGAGGCCTGATTGGGCGACAGGCTGATTGGCAGTGGACCCCTAGCAAGGTGTGCTTGACTGCAGTTGTATAAGCAAAACAAAAAAATAAAAACAGCCTCTATTATAAACTAATGGAGATTTTTTCCCTCCACATTAATTTAATAAAATAAAATGGTAATTTAAGAAAGAAAAACGTTTTATGAACATTTTTTCTTCTTTTTTTCTCGTCAGACATGAGTCAAGAATTAGGTTCAGACTTGGTTTAAGAACACACGTACCAGTACTAAGTTTCAAACAAGAACTATACCGATTTATGCTTACAAGAACAACCAATCAGTCTGTTACGTTCATCGATCGTAACTAATTTACTGAGCTCACGTTGGATGTAAAACAAGTACATCACTGCAGGAGAAATATAGCAGTTATGAAAAGGTTAGTAGACGGGGGAAGAAGGTTTTAAAGGCAACTGACTGTTTTGTTGTGAATGGAGCCGGTACAATTTGGAAGGAATCCCAGTGCGTTTAGTTGCAAATCTGGTGTGAAGGTTCAGCCCGAATTAAGTGAAAACTAATTTGGTCAGATACAGGAAGTGGAAATGGAGTTTTACAGAGGAGATCTGTACGGGCGAGAGTGGGGTTTTCCTTAACACAGTAGAAACAGCTCACCCTTTCTGCCAGTCTACTGAAGATGTGTTTCTGTTTTCCTCAATGCCCATACGTTTGAAGAGGTAGAGGAGGTGTAGGAAGAAGGGCTAATTTGAAGTGTATTTTTTTCTTAGATCCGCACTATTCATTTTCTATGTAGTTTTCTTTACTAAAAAAGCAGAGGGTTAAGCCGGTCCATGTAAAGATTGTTTTTAAAAGACTAATATATATTTGTATTCAACATCCTGTATGATTTAACTCATATATTATATTGTAGTTAGGGCTCTACAGAAACATTTTTTATAATTCTTTGCAGCATTGTTTAAAATCTCTTTGCTGGACTGAGCCCTATGGGAATATTTAGGAATTGAGGACTATAGAGGACTTTGTCATAGGGGATTGTGGAGGAGTAGGACAATGTGGAAATATTCATACAATCTCTAGACGTGATTTTAATCTGGAGTGACGTGGGGTGAGCTTTGTCTAGTTGGTGCCAAGAGATGCATGTGTTTAGCGTGGCCAGTGTATGCTGGAGTAGTGTTTTGCGTGTTTTCCAGGGTCCGTGTGGTTAATATCCCTGGTAAAAGTGCATGAATTTAATAAACTAGGGAAAACGTACTCTTTGATAACTTTTTTATGGTTTGAAATTGGCTAACAGACTAAGTTTACCAATTAGGCATCGTGTTCATGGTCTGCTTAGGAAACTGGAGATTTTGCACAGTGTCTCAGGTAAAACCACTTTGTTTTTGGACACAATCATTTGGATTGATTCCTGCCTCTGTTCATTTTACTTAACATTTTTTTCTTGCAGTCTGACTGGCTCTTTGCTGCATCCCTCACTGTTAATGCAGAAAGCTTTGCTCCCTCTTTCCCTCTCTCTCCCTCCCTCTCCCTCTCTCGGTCTGGATATGTCTGTATGTTGAGAAAAGTTTATACAACAAAGATTACTTCAAATAAAAAAACAAAACCAATGAAAAGCACACTGTCTAAGAAGCTTGTTCTTATAGATAACACAAAAGCCCAGGTTTAATATAAAGGACATCTGGGACAGCTGGTATGCCCTCAATTTGTCATTTTCATCACAAATTTTTCATCACCAGCTTTTCATCACCTGTGACAATTCATCACCAAAAATTAACCAGCCACAATTCATCACGGACAATAAGTCGTTGTTAACTTGTGGTTAACAAGTTTTCTGTCAGAAATCACAACTTATTGCCACCTATTAAGGCCAGAATATATGTGTGCTAAAACAAATAGCGCTATAATAAATCATACATATCAGATACAGCACAAATTCACTTACACATTAGGCCTACATAAATAACCCTGATAGAGCGAATATAATATATATAAATTTAAATATAAATATCAGAAACAGTACATATTCAATTCAGTTGCTACATAAATAAAACGTGGTCACTTACTGTATCTTTTGATTTAGGTCCAATATTTTTGTATGTCCTTCAACGATTCCAAAACAGACATTTATTAGATCCGTGTTTACACAGTGTGCGACCGCAGACTTCCGTCACTCTGCACTGTCTGAGCATTCATTGGCTAATGGTCAGATTCTGCGCAGAATGACTGAAGTCTGCGGTCGCCTTCGTGCAGCGCACTTGTCCGCAGCTCTGCACAATGGAATCGGAGGGATTCTGCAGATCTGCGCAGAACTGCACATCTGCGCAACACGAAAGCGACCTGCATATCGCGCCGGAGACAGAGTGATGCATTCTGGGTAAGGTAGTTTTATTCCTGAAGTCTGGCTACTGAATGGAATTACTGTAATCTGTATCGTTATTTATGATTTATGAATAGCTCAATCATTTAATTATGTCCCGTACAACTTCAATTAAACGCCCTGGCGTTTATTCCAAATAACTGCAGGCGATTGTATTAAACATTCATCAATAAAAAGACATCGCGGACTCATTCAGGGTAAGAAGAGGCTTCATTGTAGAAGAAGGCTAGGCCAGGCTTTTATTTATTTATTTTTGTAATTATTATTTTTGAATGATTTGCTTTCCAAAGATTCAAACAAATCACATTCAATGTGTGGTGAACTACACACTGGATTGAAAACAAGACACCGGATACTGTTAGCAGAATAAGAGTCGATAGACTGTGAACTCTCATTAAATTAACAAAAAGCTCTTCAACAAAACTGTGTAAATACGCTTTAAACCAAACCATCAACATTATAATTCAATAATGCATTGTGTATGTCGCAAATGACAGTTCAATCACTGCAATATACACTAATATATATATATATATATATATATATATATATATATATAGTTAAAGTGAGAAATAACTGAATAAAAACAAAAGTGATGGTGTTTTTTAATTAATATACGGTATATATATTTACCGAAAACAAGACAGGCTTCTGTTCACACGTTTATGCAGATGAACGCGGCGACGCCGGCGAGTACGTGTGCGACGTTACAGTCATTTGAAAGTGAATATGTACTGACTGTATGTGTGTATGTGTTATGGAAACAGCACTGCATTAGGATGTGCCACACCCTTGTACATACACATGCACATTGCTTTAATATATTATTATAGCTCATTATTTAAAATATAAAAACTTTGTCAAAGTGAAGCATACGTTTGTTTTTTGTTTTTTTGAGAAGTGCCAATATGGCAAATCGTATACCGGCCCATTTCAAACACTGATTCTTGCGCTATTTGTTTGTAGCACAGCTTATTATATAGTGTGGCCTTAATTGTTGATTAAAGCAGTGATTTCTAACCGAAAACATGATCACAATTTCATGTCGTTGACTTATGAAGAATTATACTGTGTAACAATTTATATCGTTTTGTTTGTTTTTGTTCCTGGGTAGTAAGTGTTATTTCCTAATTGCTTACACCTCGAAAGTATAGAAAATGGCTATTATTCCCCACAAACTTTGCTTTAGTGGCCAGGACAGTGATATTTTGAAATTTAACTATTTCAAATGAGAAAACGGGCGAATTTGTGTCTTTTCGTTCACAAAGTCAGAAAAATACAGTATAATCGTAAATCTCGAAAAACTACTCACTTCTAAATCTTTTGTAGTCATTTTTGTATTACTTTAGAATAAATACATGTTAATTTGGATTCATATGTTGTTGTTTTCTGACTGTATGTGAATGAAAAGACACATCTGCCTGTTTTCTCATTGGAAATAGTTACAAACTATACAAAATAGTTACACAATAGTTACAAAATATCACTGTCCTGGTCACAAAAGCAAAGTTTGTGGGGAATAATAGCCATTTCCTATACTTTTGAGGCATAAGCAATTAGGAATAACACTTACTACCCAGGAACAAAAGTTGTGTTACATAGTGTTATCATAGACAGCTGACTATGGGTAATCCATGGGGTCTACTAACCAGTCTTTGCACAGCCATCAGGGTGTCTGTAGAGTCGTGTCTTTATCGCCCATCCCAGCAGTGCGGTGCCCAGAGGTCAGATCATGTCAGGGTTTTATTCTTAACTACACCTCCTGGGGAGGCAGTGCCCTATGCATCAGAAGAAATATTAAACTCTGGTTTCCATCAATTCCAGAGTGTGTCACCTTAATTCACTGTTTTAATTGCCCTGCTGTGATAGATGCTTGCAGTTGATATATAAAGACTAGTATGAAGCTACAGCTGACCAGATTGACATTGCAAACACAAGCACTGATATAATTAAGTCAGTATGCGGTGAGAGAATGGTGTACTGGATTCATGACTTGTTTGGGGAGCTCAGTGAATTTTAAAATGTCATGTGGAAGGGAGAGGTGATTAAAATCAACCAGCACCGAACACTGAAGAGATACGAACCCAGATCTCTTCACCAAATTGTGCAAACAACTTCAAACTGCAATAGAAAAACTAAGCAGTCAGTCACTAAAGGTCAACACCTAATAAATCTGCAGATAAAAATAATAATAAAACAAATATATAACTGAAGGACAGCAAGGGACAGACCCCTTTTGGTTTCATTTCCCTACTGATTACCCTAAATTAAGAGCTGTCCCTACATATGAACTTTCTCTTCCTCTTCTGAGGGAGGTATTCAGCACAGCTTTGCTCATTAGAGGTTAACAAATTAAAATAAAAAGAAGTAACTGTTTCAGCTTCAGAAAGGAAAGGGAAATGTAATTTGCATGGAGGTCAGAGGTTGAGCCCGTTTGATGCTTTTATGCTCCTCCCAGTGAGAAACAGCTGGAAAGTTGACACGTGTGAGACTGAAGACTGGAGGTAAGTGAGCAGCCAACACTACAGAGATAATCACTTCATTCTCGCAATTTCTAATTCCCCAGAGCGTTTTTCCTCCAAACACGACTGATGCTACTCAATTAGTGCTCCTTTCACCCTTTATTGCCACGAAGAAAGATTATAATGCAGATTGGTTGTTTCAAATAAAACTATAAATCAATTGCTCTTACAATCATATACAATCATTTTACAATCCTCAAGGGAAATGTACAGTTCTGCCTTATAGATACAGATAAATGTCAGCAATGAACAATGGCCCACAAAGACGCATTCACCATCTGGTCTTGTGAGCAGTCACTCCCAACAAGCTTCCTGTAACTGAACAGGAAGTCAGTCAGTCTTCCTCCAGCCAGGGCTCCTCCCCACTGGCCACCTGATTGATAACCTCCACCCATCGGTCTCTCTGCTCCTCCGACTCGGCCAGAAAAGTGTAGACTAGCTTGGATTGGCTGAGCTGGAAGGTGCATTTGTTATCGGCCGCCAACTGCTTCACCTGATATCCTAGCAATGGGATGGTGGTCTGAGCTCTTACATCCTTAAAAAAAGAAATGAGTGATTTTTAAAAGTGGAACGTTGCCTCATTTCCTTCCAGTTTTGCCACAATAAAACACAGCAGACTGTCAGTGGGAAGTGTGAAGTGTGAAGTGCATGTGTGTGTGTGTGTGTGTGTGTGTGTGTGTGTGTGTGTGTGTGAGCGCAGGTATACCTGTGGTGCTGCATACATATACAGGACCAGAGGCTCGTCTTTGGGGATGACGAACCAGCCCCTGGTCCCACCCTTCCCCTGCTTGTCCATCAAGGTCAGGAAGCTGCACATCAGGCTGCGCTCAGACACCTCACCAGCCTCTTTCTGAGAAACAAGTAGGAACAGTCAGAGCCGTCAGCGCAGGGATCAGAGAACGGCCTTAGACCATCGAGGGGTGCAGGAGCGCCCCGCGGACTCGGACAGTACCTCCAGTATGCCCCTCTTCTTGTCCTCCTTCTCTCGGCTGTCCATCTGCCCCCCCAGGATGCCGTAGCAGTCTCGGCACACGCGGTTCAGCTTGTTCTCATCGTACTGCAGGGCCGCCTTGTAGTCGGAGCACTTGTGGCACACGACCTGCAGGGCACCGAGCGACAGCGCAGGATTCAGGCAGGCCAGCAATCACATCACAACCACCCCTCCACGAGCCGAGTGCAGGAGCTCATAGTAACACATGCAGTTCATCACATTTTCATTTACAGTCACATTACTAGATGTTAATGAAGGACTGGCTGGGCACCCGTTCACTGTAAAGCATCACCTGAAACAGGGCTGGCAAAGACATCGATGGAAACAAGGGAAAAATCATTTGGAAAGTAGAAGCATGGCTCTTTCCTGAAGTAAGTGGTAAATGTATCGCAACTCTTTACATTGACTCTCAGTGGATTCAGAGGGATCGTTATCCCGGGCTCTAAGGAAACAGCGGTCGGTACTCTGAGGAGCTGTTTCTCCCCCAAGGAAGCCGGTGGGATGGGAGAGTGTGTTTCTAGGGCCGGGCCAGCAGGGGGAGCCAGGGAGCGGGGCGGCTAGGTGCTTACATATCCGCAGGCTCGGCAATGGTGTCTGCGCCGGATAATGGCGTTGAAGGGCTCCCCGCAGCGCATGCACATGGACACCAGACCATCCCGGATCCACTGGGGGGCTCGTTTCCCCAGCTCCTGCCTCTCCACCTGTGAGTGAGGGGGTCACAGATACAGTCAACACCCACCCTGGATGTGACCGCTTTTCCTTTTCGTTTGATACGTACAATTTTGCTTCCAAGACCCCTATGTGTCCCTTATTTTAGCTCCCGTCAGGCTTCAATGATGCATCTAGACCAGGGGGTCCCAGCCCTGGTCCCAGAGGAGCTCCTACCCTGCTGGTTTTTGTTCCAACCAAGCTCTATTTGAACCCATAATTGAACTAATAATTTCCTGATTCCGAGCCTTTTAATTATTCAAAACAGTAGGGGGTTTAAGTATAAAATTGTATCAGCAACTTAAGGAACCAACTTTAAATCAGTTACAGTTAAAAAAGTCAAATTTAAACAAATTATTAGTTCAATTAAGTCCCTGAGCACTCGGTTTGGAACAAAACCCAGCAGGGTAGGGGGTCCCCAGGACAAGGGCCTGGAACCCCTGATCTAGATTTTATTTTAACATCTTTAGGTTTGTCTTTAAAGAGGACAGTTTGTTACCATGGATTCATTGATTTCTTAATGTTTACACTTTACTAAACTGATGCAGCTGTGTTGTGCGTTTGTGGTAAAGGGGTATTCCTTTATAGACACAGCATCCTGTGTGGTGGGCCAGCGCAGTGGCACAGCTAGTGACACACCCCAGCCGGACATAAACACTTCTGCACAAAGATACTGCACTGCACATTTCAATGGCCCCCCATAGGCTACATAAACCATATGATGAGTAGAATGGATCTATTGATAAAGACGGAGCGAATGAAGGCGGCGAGATGCCCGCACCGTGACTGGCTGCAAGTCAGGGACCAGGCTGCTGCTGGCACTCTTGAAACTCTCTGTCTTCTTCTCGTTCTGGTCGATCGCCTGCCGGCAAGCCTAGGCAAGATAAAAGCAAACGACAAGTTCTTTACAACATGCACCACACCGCAATGCACGGGACCACCATCGGAGAAAGAATCTTACTGGGGTTGAAAATACACCAGTACGGACAAACACAGGTGTCAAGCGCTACCGTACCTCAATCCAGGTCTCCATGTCTGCCTGAGACCTGAGGAAGACAGAGGATGGCTTCAAAAATCAGCTTGTGGATACAGAACGTACAAAAACACAGCAGTCGTCTCCTCAAGCGGAATGTCCCACTCGCTCAATAAAACCAGTTTCCTACAATCAATCATTCTTGTGTTTCTGGAGCTAAAGTCGCCATGACTTAAAACAATCCATATTTCCCACCCCCCAGACCATAGATTGAGAGAAGAAGAAATAAAGGATTGTTTTGGTTGACTCCTGCCGTCTCACCTGGCCTGCAGCTCCAGCGTGCGAGACGTACCCGAGATCAGGAAGGAGTGGGGGAACTCCACATCGTTCAGCTCCTTCACCTGCAAACAGACACAGTGATTGGTCCCGATCTTCACTCCGGTGCCACATCACACAAACATCTGTTACCAGAGAGGAAATCTATTTATAATAAAGCCCACAGCCTTGACCAGCACGGCAAGTCGTGGCCACTTTCAGCCACCAATGGAGATGATGATGATGTTGTTGTTGATACACACCCACAACGACATTCTCTGAAACGTAGTGAGAGACACATCACCTTCATGCCTTCCATGTCCAGGCGTAACCGGATGATGTACTTGGGCCCCACCAGACTGAACTTGGGAACACAGTAGAGCAGCATGTTGTTAAACTGAAGAAGAAAAAGGAAAAAAAAAGACAACTGAAAGACATGTGTTTTTCGAGAAAGGCAAGTGTGAGCCTCCATCCATACTGCCCACTTCTCAAATTGTACGTAGGGCAGCAGGCTGCACTGGATGGCTTTCATAGTTGTCTAAATGTTTATCCTGCTCAATACATTCAGAGTCAGACAAAGAGAGTACACAGAAACACACATAGATAGACATGGAATGAAGAAAGAGGCTGACAGACAGGTAAAACTGGTGGACAGACAGGTAAAGGAGCAGCAATAATGATTTGGCACTCACCAAGAAGAGGTGTCTTTCCTTCTTCCTGCGCTCGGAGATCTTCTGGATGGGTCCCTCTCGGAGCAGCTTGTTGGAGGGGTCCACCATCTCTTCGTCCATGCTCAGCATCTCGTACACCTCCCACAGCTTCTCCAGACGCTCCTGCCCATGGGGAGGAGACACGGAAAGACGGACACAGTCACAGGAGGACAATGTGACATACTCAGCTGTCCTGACATTCGCACTACAGCACCAACGCTAGCACAGCCTTCACGCACGGAGGTGGGGAGTCCTTCACTGCTAGATCCACATGCAAAAAATCAATAGCAGCCAACTTCTCTTCCTGGAGAGACACAATCCTGCAGTTTCTCTGCGGGGTGTATTCTATGTAGATCAGCCATTGCTACAAACAAATGGTCACGTTAACCATTTAAGTCCACGATTTGCCGCTTACAGCTACCACAACAGGCCAGAGGTGACACGCGATCCGAGGCTAGATTACTGGGAACTCTGCAGTCAAAGAGCAGAGCAACAGAACCTCCTCCGAACCGCAGTGACTCATTCTGTACAGAGAAGGCAGTGCTGGGGAAATAAGATGTCCAGCTCGGAAGGCCTGGGCTCACGGCACTTCCTTCTCTTGTCCTTTCTGACTTTCCTGAAGTGTAAAACAGAAACGAGAGCAGTGGGGACACCCTGACGGCATGCAACAGGAGGTAAACAAGCTCCCGGAGAAGGGGAAGCTCGGCGGGTCAAAACTGCTCAGTTCCTGTCCGATACGCTTCAGTCTTAGCAATTCTCCACCCTGCACTGGTAAAAGATTTGACCGCCATGTTGATTTACACCGGCTTGTTCAAGATTGTTCTCTGGGCCTTTTGCTGAAGTTGATGGTCCCAGTGATGGCAGTTGTGAAAGAGTGAATTAATGGTATTCCAATAATTGCACGGATGGGTTTTCTAAAAGTACCCCACTAATAGGGGTGCACATGTCTCTATAAATCAATTTCATGGAGTCATGGCTGCCGATATTTGTGCATATTCATAATTTGTACTGTTAAACATCTGTCCACCACTTCAGCCCACGAAGACAATGCAATCGGCACATTAAAAACAGAACTACAGATAAAAATAGCAGGGAGGAAATATTATTTAAAAAAGGTTATTTACACAGAATACAGAACTTGCATTAATATTAGCTACCCCTCTCCGAAACTGCATGAGTAACCATCCCTCTCTCCATTTCTCCCTCATCTTTGTTTTCTCTTTTTAAAGTGCGGTTTTACCATGTCAGCTATGGCGACGTTGGAGTGTTTTGCGGCCTCGAAGATGATTTCCAGGGATTCTGCAAACAAACAAAAAGATGGCTCAAATCACAAGCACGCCTGACCTGGTCAAGTAAAGTCTATGCTGGTCATAGATTTCATATTGTTAATTAATATTTCTAATTTATTACTTCATTCACCCAAGGGCACTTACAAGGTTTTAAAAGAGAACAATATAATTACGAGATTTACAACATTACACTATGTATGTAATTAAACCATGTAAATGAAATGTTGAGCTTCATTAGTAAAGCATATCAAATTACCAAGTCACTCCACCATGAAAATAAAACAATGAGCCCTTCTGTGGATCTGACTAAACCGGTAAAATGAATTAAATGAATGTAAAAGCGGACTAAACGGGAAGAAATGGCTTCAGTGTGTGTGCGAGCATGTGTCTGTGTGTGTGTGCGTATCTGTATGCGTGTCTGTATGTGTGTGTGTGCGTGTTCCTGTGTATGCGAATGCACGCTAGCGAGGCGGCGCTCCATACTCTCGGAGTCGGCTCTGTCGGGCGAGCCCTCGGGCAGCTTCTTCAGGTAGTCCTTGAGCAGCATCTCGTAGCGCGGGATCCTCTGCACTGGCTCCAGCATGTGGTGCTGCAGGGTCAGGTTCCCACAGATCTCCCGCTTCTGCACGGCAGCACGGCGGGCCAAACACATCGTTCATTGAGTAACATCACAGCACAAAGAAAAGAAGCAAACGCATACAGATAAAGGAGACTTTTCTAATTCAATAGGCTCACCTGGATGTCCTTGACGATCTCATCAAAGCGGGGGCTCTTCTCCATCCAGGTGTTGATGAGGTCCATGGCCTTGTCGAAACACTTGACGTACTCGCCGTACATCTTCAGGAATGGGGCCACCTTCTGTAGCACGTCTCCGATCCGGGGGTTTGTACCCCTGCAAGGCAAAGAAGGGGACTGGCGGTGAGCCGAGGACATATCCTGTAGGCCAGGGGTGTTCAATCCTGTTGAGTCTCTTTTACTCTCACCAGCTGAACTTTCAGGTATTCACTTACGTCCTTATCATGAAGTCTCTCTCAGTGTTTACCACCTGGCAGCAATTTAAAAATATCCAATTAAGCTCTTATCAATTAATTAACTTCCTAATTCCATAATTTGGAGCTCAGCTGGAACGAGAACCTGAAGACACTGGTCTGAGATGGAAGACCACTGCTGTAGACGTAGAAGGGAAGAAGGGAAGAGCAAGCATGCGATTCGGGGCAGGGGTGGCTGACCCCAGGGCCTAGACAGAAGGTCTCACCACTCATCCATGCGGCGCTGCAGCTCGGGCAAGAGAAACAGGCTGTGGAACTGGTACACGGAGGAGAGGTTGGAGAAGATCTGCTTCACGACATCTTCGGGGAACGAGCTCGCAGCCCTGGCTTCGGTCAGCAGCTCCTTGAAAAAGACCTGAGGGGAAAACAATGTGCTTTTACTGGGAGTCCGTCGGTTCGTTTTGTGGTTCATTTCCCTTGGATAAGCATTCTCAGAGGGGCGGATACAGGGTCACTTCACGAGGAGAAAAGTATTTCTCCCAGATTGGATAACGGGATTGAGGGTTCACTTGCAGCACACTTGAACACCGTCTCTGGCACACTGTGGAGAATCCAAGCTCAACAAACACACTACAGGGAAAAATGGGAGCCAGAACATGTGGGCAAGTTATATGTTCATGAGAACCCAAGGGATTTAAATCATCTTAACAAGCTCATATGAGCTGTTGAGGGGGAGGGTTTGTGGAAAGCAAAAAAAGCAGGTGGAAGTATTGCATTCGCTGCTAGAGAAAATACCCCGTTACCATTCGTGACAAGCACGCCTGACCTGGTCAAGTAAATACAGTCGGCTGACATAGGCCTTCTCCGTCTCCAAGAGCTCGTTGGCGATCTTGAAGATCTTTTCCTCGTTGGTCTCCTGTGAAAGGAGGAGCAGGTCGGTCAGGGTGCAGTCAATCGGCTGGGGTGGTACAGGAAGTGGTGCGAGTCAGCACGACACCGCTCAACCACAACACACAGGAAGCCCGTCATGACCTGAAATATTCGCTCGCCAAAAGAATATCTGACTGTAACTAATAAAACACAATGATGTAAATGTAGCAGTGGCTGATGTTCTTTGGCAGGTTATTTTGGTGCACGGTACATCCCCTAGCAGTCAACTGAACTACTCTAGTGATGCAAAACATGACGGGTTTCGGTTTAAAACAGAGCTGTCCATAAAGTCTTGTGCATCATACTTCAGTGGTAATGATTCTTGTATTGAAAACAATATTCAATGCCTCTACAATCATGTGCATCTATATAACTTGGCACACTGACGAACATGTGAACGCAATGCAGAAAAAACACACACAGCACAAGATGAATTGAGGCCGAAACACAGTCATAAATTTACTATGCTCGTCAGGGAAGCAAGATATACTGTATGTATGTATGTATATATAAGAGGAACTTGAAATCAGAGCTGTGTTTCAAATCAAATTCTATCCATTTACTTTTTAAACCCGTTAAGTTTGCAAACACAAGCATGTGAAGTCTACACACAAATGGATGGACTTGCTTTATTTTTCTCTGCCTGGGCTTCTTCATTCAGGATGGGAGAAGAAGGCCTCTGGATTAGCTTCCTCGAGGTGACTCTGCGGAAAGTATGCAGACCCCTCCATTTGGTATGAGGGCCGCCCGCTGCCCCCTGGCTTTGTTCTTCCAGCTCTTGCCCCGTGTCGCCATTAGCCTGTTCTGGCACCTCCTTGAGCCTCTCTGCCCTCCTTCCCATCTCCCCAGGAGGCACAGACCTCTCGCCATCAGTCATAGTCCTGCAGTCAGATATAGTACACACTCCCATTAGCCCAAACGTGCTCTTTGCGTTTCATATTCCATGAAGGGTTAAGCTGCAAACTAAAGGTTTTATGGGATTACAATTTAAAGAACAAGGTCAAAATTATAGAACTGAAACTAGAGAGAGAGAAATGAGTGTCGATCAAACTATTTACACTCACGAAATGACGACAAACTAATCCGATCAGTGAATGAAGACTTCGGCAACAGGGCAAATCAGGAACAATCACAGTTAACCAAACAGATTCATTTACATCTACTTCATGATCTCAAACACGTTCGCATAGCAAGATAAAGCACTCAAAGGTCAAGGTCACACTCAAACAACTTTACAAACAGACGCTGCTTCCCTGAGAGACAGCTGACCAAGTCCAAGTCAACCCTGGAGGAACACTGTGTGTAAACAAGGTGCACAAACCTGTCCAGTTCAGGGGCGGATAGCGGATTAAAATTGAAGCTCGCGATGGGGTATGACTCACTGCGTACCTCGTCTGTCTGGAGATCGAATGCCCGTTTAACCTTTATTACAGTGGTTTCGTTCTGTGTACGACACACTTTTACTTCACTTTGTACTCGGTTACATCCAGTATGCAGTTCCCTGTGCAAGAATTAACCGTTTGTAGGGTGAGTACAATGTCCACTTGTCTGGGTTTAACTCGTGAGTTACTGGACACAACAAAACACACAATAGTGTGGGGTTTCACAGACGAGAAACTTTTCTATTCTGTGCCAGGTCATACATTGGATAGATTGGTTATTTCTAAAATACTGTCTGCCATTGCTGCCAGAGGTACAGCTTTATGAGCGTGCCGAGTTTCTGCATAAAAGAGAAAGCAACGTGAACTCGATAGTCATATATCAACTTCGGAAGCAGAACTTGATTGTTTTTTTACGTGTTTGACGAACAAGAATATAAATGCAAACAAGAGACAACATGCTCTCGCTCTCTCGCTCTCACACACACGCACATTCCCTTAACCCCTTTCCCTGGCTGCCATAATGGATCTTATCTGATTCCACTACTTAAGAAGTCATCCCCCATTTTGACACCTCCCTTGATTTTCAAAGTTTGTAAATATTGTGGTAATGCATCTTGGTGCTCTGGGCTTCCTGTTGGACCTGTAGGAAGAGGACGGGTTGCTCAAAGAGACACGCACGTCCTGAAACTGAGAAGCAAAGATTTTTTATCATCGAAGGACAGACTGCTGGACATAAGAAACCCCCAGGAACATAGAAAACAGCAGTAACCCCCAGCCTACATTTGAGTGAAAAACAGACCAGACAGAAACACTGGTTCCAGCTAACACAAATATCTTGAGACCCAAACCCACATAAACAAGAGCCCAAAAAAAACTGCAGTTTACAATGTAGTCAGTGTAGTCAGTGTAAAGGCATATCATCTCCGAGAGTATTGCAGATTTACAAGAAGCTAAGGGAACATAAAACATCTCATGAACTTTCCCTTTCCCTGCGATTTAATGAAGATTAACCACATCTGTTTAGAAAAAGCAACTTTTTTTTTAACTGTGTGTCTACTACACACAGACGGCGCTGGTTTCTGAGGCAGATACTGAAGGCAATGCTGCAGGAGAAAGATACAGAACAGACACTGCCATCGCATCCTCATCAGGATTGTCTTAGGCTGGCAGTGATGACACACTTGGTCACACACTCTGCCAGCCAGAGAGGCAGCAGATCCTTAAAGCAGAACTGCACATGTGTAACAGAGGCTACTAAACAGCATGTTAAAAAACACCACCCACCTGCTGCAAACCTCAAATTTGGAGACCATATCGAACACGCTCATGCGATTCCAGGAGTCGTCCATCCTCACTCGTCAGAAAGTCCAGGTCCACACAGCATGCAACTGGGACAATATCAGAAAAAGCTGTCTGTCCGGGATAGTGCTTATTGTCCTGCTCTAGTGTGTGGGTGTGTTTCAGAGAAGAGCAACACACTCAGTCAGTAGCACTCTGTTCATCTTGCAGATACACGAGAAAGAGGAAGGCAAGCTGAGGGAGGGAGCTTCAACTATGCTTGTATTTAGTTTGCAACAGAAAGTATATAATATTTATGCTGTCATGTGACATTTATATCTCTCTTACATTACACACACACAGTCAGCACTTCTGTACATATCTAGCATACTTTCACTACACATATTTGCACTGTTTTGACTGTTTGTTTGTCACGTCTTTGTTGTTCACCTGTATCTTTTCTGTTTTCGGGCTTAGCATGAATTTAGCATGTTGAACTGCGTGCAACACTCAGGGCACTGTAGTCAACTCAGTCAATGCAACTAGTAACGTTCATCATCAATCATGAACCGCCGTCTGAGCAAATAGATTATGTATTCATTCATATAATTGTGTTGGGATTGTGGAATTGATGCACCAATAAAAGCGCCGTACAGACTTTTTCCCAATTATGCATCAAGTATGATTTTGCTATTTAGTATGTTGTCCATTTGAAATCTAAAACCTTGAATTGTGAATGCAGTACCTACCTCACATTGCTCCCAACAGCAAAACACCCCTTTACGATGGGTGATTAGTCTTAAAACCTGCACATGTCCCGGCTCAAGCCGCAGGTGTGCGCAGCTCCAGCCCTAAACTATTGACCCTGATGTGCAAGAAAAATAAATGCGGTGACATAACGCCACCTACGGGTCGGTGTTGGGATCGGTTTCTCGTCGATCTGCTGACGCACATGTAAGGGGCGCCGACACCGGACTGTGACGTCATCTGTTGTTTATGTGCGCGTATTTACCATCGATATTTAGGAATAATAGATTACCCATCGCGCTTAGCTATACAGGAGTAGAGTGAGATGAAGGGAAGTGCAACATATGAATAAGATCATTAATACTGCAAGCATCTGTGTTTTATTTTACTTGAAAATAAAGACCACCTTCCTCCTTTGAAATTAATAGAAGTGGATTTAGGGGACCCTGTCATGTAATGTTATATTTTATTATCACTCAAGATGGCCGTCCTCACTCACTCGGTTTGTTTGGTGTTTTGCGAGCACGGGGAGTCATGTGACCAGGGTTTGCGTGTGTGTGTGTGTGTTTTCTCCTCCTTCCCCACCCCCTTTGCCCGAGACAGCCCGGCGGAGGCTGCTTCCCATCGGCATCCCGTGGATATGGTGACCCCTGAGATCCTGAGCGGCGCCGGGGGAGGGCGCAGGGACCCCCGCTCGGACCGGGGGGTGGGCGCCGCTGCCCCGGTGTCGCCCGTGGACATAGACACGGCGGTCGTGCTGCTGGGAGCGGGCGTGACAGCCATCACTCACCCGCTGCTGTACGTCAAGCTCCTGATCCAGGTACTGTGGGGTGATATAGCGCTGGGGGGCAGGGTGTGGGCAGCTGCACGGGTGAGGGGGCACTGATCTGCCCTGGTCACTGTGATGCCAAGTGGGCGACGTACGCGTGTGTGTCCACAGTGACGTCACGAGCCTGCCCTGCAGTTGTTGTTGTGGCTGTCGGTTCAGTATTGGGCAACTGCAGATCATTTCTGGGCAAGGTGCAGAATATTATAAAATACATTCAAATGTATGAGCTGTTTATCTACTGTTGTTATTATCCCCCCCCCCCCCCATGGACTGATGTGCATTGCGAAACAGTACACGTCAAAGTGTGCACAAACATAACATGACAAATTGCCTGGTTTTGCAGTTGTGTGGACGCCTGACTTCGGTGTACTACAGATATAGTCTTCAGCTGATTGGATAATACATACATTAATCAATCATGACGCGAATAGTGTGTGGAAAATCATATACACCGAATTCCTTATATTATCATATCATGTTTTATACATATTTACATTTCTAAAATGGCAGAGAATTGGCGCTTTTGTTATGGGGGAATTTCCCATCATATACACCTAAAGAAGAGTAAGTTCTTCTGTCTGAATAGTGTTCATGGTCTGCATTGAGAAACACACTCATTTTGTGAGCCAGATTGAATACATACCCCGCCCTGTTTGATGTATACAGCAGATGACACTTTGTTTACAGTAATATGTAAGTTAAATGATAATACAGAGATGTCAGTGTATGCCATGGGGAAAATCTGCATTTAAAATGTATACATCCTCTGTAGGTGTAACATTATAGACCCGGGCAATTGACACCTGCACCTCTTCCTTTACAGAAACAGTGTTGCATACCTACTTTGTTAAAACATATGAACCATATGACATGGTGTTTTACTGAGGACATTTGACATACATCTCCTTTGTTTCATACAAGCACTCAGTAGACACTCGGCAGGACGAATACTAAGCAGTGCACTGTTTGATATTCCCCCCCCCCACATTTGGTGATGTAAAATAAGCAGGAACTGAAAGCAAAGAGAGAACACAGAGTTACAAGGCGATGCTGTTACTCTTCTCTGTTTATAGTATAATTAATCTTGTCGTTCAATTGGTTTCTCTCCAGGTGGGACATGAGCCTCAGCCCCCCATCATCGGGACCAATCTGTTTGGAAGGAAAGTGCTGTATCTCCCCGGATTCTTCTCCTATGGTGGGTGTGCATGTGTCTCTGCTCCTTGTTAAGGACTGGAGTTACTGTATTCATGCTACCGTGTGGCAAAGGGTAACTCTTACTCATGAGCCAGTGGAATTCAGGGTACATTGGAGGGGTTTATTCTGAATACATTCCCAAACTTCACTGGTACTGCCACACGGGGGAGCTCTGTGGACATTGCTGTATAGAAATCTTCAGCAGCACTTTGTGATCATGTAACAGCAGTTGTTAGTGATGAAACCCATATGGTATATTCACATGTTCGTATTGATTTGTGTCATAGCCAGGCACATCGTCCGAGTGGATGGGAAGAGGGGACTTTTCCGAGGCCTGACTCCCAGGATCGTGTCCAGTGCCATTTCCACTGTGGTCCGCAGTAAACTGAAGCAGGTGAGCGGGGGAGCTCACCCGGGGGGGTGTGGGACGCTAGTGCGCAAACGGTACTACACCGTGGCTTCTGAGGTCGAATTCACTGCGAAACAGAGTGACACAGGACAGAACGGATGTGGCGTTCGCATTGCTCAATACAGAGCACGAGCAAACCAGTGTGATCTTTAGTATCTTCACAAACAAAGCGTGTTCATTATCACACGCTCCACATTGCCAGCTGAAGGCTTGTTGAAATGCAGTTCCTGTCTTACACAAGCGGGTCAATGAAGAGCTGGTGCACCGGAGTGAGGAAACCACATCTTTACTTGCCAGCCCTCACCGATCGTTTAGTTTTATTTATTTCTGCAGGCAATCCCCCTTGAAGACACTGAGCACGTGTCCAACAAGGATGACATTAGGACGTCCCTCAAGAAAGTGGTCAGAGAGGTAAGGGATGGAGACAGTTTTCTGCAGCCCTGGGAGGAGAGAGAGTAATAATAATATTAATTATGATAATACAGTAGTGTGCACACGTTTTAGGCAGGCATGAAAAAATGCTGTACATTGCTGTACAAGTAAGAATGCTTTCAAAAATAGACATGTTAATAGATTATATTTATCAATTAACTAAATGCAAAGTGAGTGAACAGAAGAAACATTTACATCAAATCCATATTTGGCGTGACCACCCTTTGCCTTCAAACAGCATCAATTCTTCTATGTACACTTGCACACAGGTTTTGAAGGAACTCGGCAGGTAGGTTGGCCCAAACATCTTGGAGAACTAACCACAGGTCTTCTGTGGATTTAGGCAGCCTCAGTTGCTTCTCTCTCCATGTAATCCCAGACAGACTCGATGGTGTTGTGATCAGGGCTCTGTGGGGGCCATACCATCACTTCCAGGACTCCTTGGTCTTCATTACTCTGAAGATAATTCTTAATGACTGTCGCTGTATGTTTGGGGTCGTTGTCATGCTGTAGAATAAATTTGGGGCCAATCAGATGCCTCCCTGATGGTATTGCATGATGGATAAGTATCTGCCTGTACTTCTCAGTATTGAGGAGGCCATTCATTCTGACCAAATCCCCAACTCCATTTGCAGAAATGCAGCCCCAAACTTCCAAGGAACCTCCACCATGCTTCACTGTTGCCTGCAGACACTCATTCATGTCCTCAACGTTGCCCGTTTCTTTGTGCTTCTTCAAAAGATCTTGGACAGCACATCTGGAAACCCCTGTCTGCCTTGAAATGTCTGCCTGGGAGAGACCTTGCTGATGCAGTACAACTACCTTGTGTCTTGTTGCTGTGCTCAGTCTTGCCATGGTGTATGACTTTTGACAGTAAACTGTCTTCAGCAGCCTCACCTTGTTAGCTGAGTTTGGCTGTTCCTCACCCAGTTTTGTTCCTCCTACACAGCTGTTTCTGTTTCAGTTTCAGTTAATGATTGTGTTTCAACCTACATATTGAATTGATGAACATTGGCACCTGTTTGGTATAATTGTTTAATCATACACCTGACTATATGCCTACAAAATCCCTGACTTTTTGCAAGTGTACCTAGAAGAATTGATGCTGTTTAGAAGGCAAAGGGTGGTCACACCAAATACGGATTTGATTTAGATTTGATTGCAATCAATTGCATTTAGTTAATTGATAAATATAATCTATTAACATGTCAATTTTTGAAAGCATTACAGCATTTTTTCACACCTGCCTAAAACTTGTGCACAGTACTGTATGTCTGCAGAGCATCAGAGGAAACTGGTGGGCAGCAGCCTTTATGCCCTTATATGGAGCAGGCGTGTCCTCTCCCTGTACTGACATTATTTCCTCAACAAACACTGATGTCCAGCCTGTAGGTGTTTTCACATGCTCAAGGGTTTGCAGATGCTCCTGCCGGCCAGAGGAAGGCAGTGTTGCACTGCGTAAAAGCTGCAGTTTTCAGGGATGTGTCTGCGAGTTTTCTCTTCACTGTGTTGCAGACCTCCCATGAGATGGTGGTTCAATGTCTCTCCCGGATCGCCACCCATCCGTTCCACGGTAAGACGGTCCCTGTCCTTGTATTTCCTTCCCTGCCTGTGTGTCACTCCTTCCACATGAGCCTTGCCTTTGTGTGGAGCTTAGCCTTGTTCTCCTCACAGGCAAAAGCCGAGACAGAGTCGAAACATAACTGTGAAATGCACATTGTGCGGCTAGATACACAGATTTGGTTTGGTCTGATACCAAAGCTCATGTTGGCCTTCACAATGGTGTCCGTTTAAATGTGTCGTTGAGCATTAGATCTGGAATGAGGGGTCACTGTGTCTGCGTTGCGCCCGGCTCTAACAGACCTCTGTCCTTCTTGCAGTCATCTCCATTCGTTGCATGGCGCAGTTTGTCGGAAGAGAGGTGAAGTACAGGTAACGCCCATGGATTTAAGTCTTTAAAGTTTTCATCTCTGCTTTGCTGCAGGAGATTTCAGAGTGAACTGATCTGAATTTCGTTGTGTTTTTTTCTTTGCACTCCCAGTGGCTTGATCGGCTCCATCACGAAGATCTTCCAGGAGGAGGGCGTGTCGGGATTCTTCGTGTATGGCTCGTGTAACTGGACTGAACTTTAGCTATGAACTCTGGGTAGAGAGACCTGTGCCTGGCCGTGTTGACTCTTTTGTGTCGTTGTGTGTCTCTAGGGGGCTGGTGCCTCACGTTCTGGGAGAGGTCATTTTCCTGTGGTGCTGCAACCTGCTGGCTCACTTCATCAACACCTACGCCGTGGACGACAATGTGAGTACAGCTCGTGTTATTGTGCGTCACTGCCATTGTATGCTTCTCTGACTGATCCGTGCGATTGACGGGGCCTGCCTGTTGTGTTTTTACAGAAAAGTGAAGCGCTATATTTCTCTGTCTTGCTTCCTCACTACAGTTCACCCAGGCCCCAGCAGTCAGAAGTTACACGAAGTTTGTGATGGGGGTGAGTACGACCTCAAGGTGTGGAGAGGGGGGCTGGCAGTAGGTGACACGGCATGGCAAATGTATGCTAATCCCCTGAGTAAATGGCATCACTTTACAATTATGGGCACAGATTCTAAATGAATGAATGAATGAATGAGTGAATCCCACAGGAATAATACATGAATGCACTTCCACTGAGTTCTGATGCTGATCAGATGAATAAACCCCAAACCCAGACAGAGCCCTGTGATTAAACATGTGATTACCAGCAGAACTCAGATGAAGTGCGTCAGGTGCTCATGTGTTATTCCTGTGGTATTCACACATCAGTTCATTAAGACTTATTGTAAAGTGGACGAATGCACAAATGGGTGTGTAATTTTAATGCTCTTACCTGCTTCGAGGTCTTCCTCGCTCTCCAGGGGAGTTCATTCTCCCGAGGACAGTGCACCTGCTCAGTGGTTCAACCACTTCCTGCTCTCTGCTTGAGGCTGTTTTCTGCTTGTTGATTTTGTTCTACTAACAACAAATGAGCCAATGAAGCGTGAAAATCGCCTTTTCACACCAAAGGGGCTCCCCCCCACACCTGCTGTGCTCCCATACAGATACCACAGATACCACGCCTGCTATTGAGAATTAATCGGGTGTACAACCAGTGGGCTTCCCGGGGCAGGCAGATCAATCTGAGGGACTCTTATCTGCATCGTGAGCCCCACGCGAGGATCAATCCCATAATAATCTCCGGAGCCACAGTACTTTGAGCGTCACTCTGGCGCTTTCTGTTAACTTGGTAGGCAGCTCTTCCTTGCGGGCTAATGCCCTTTTAACTTGATTAAGGCAGCCGGGGCCAATCCAGGAGAATCAATCCGCCTCGCTCCAGCGTAGCACGCCACAGCCAGCACGGAGGACAATGTCCGAGATCCGCTCCTCACAGAAGCGCCGGTCTCCTCACAGTGAACATGGAGAGGAGAAAAAATGAAGTAATAAAGTCCCGTCTTTAGGTTTTTGTTTGAAGTTGCGTCTGTTTTTTTGTTTTGTTTGTTTTTTTCCTGTTGTCTTTTTTCATGGAATGATTGATTTCCCAGTAAGTACACAGAGTCTGACTTGCTGAGCTTCCCACTCAGAAACGTGACCCTGAACTCTGTAGAGGAGTCAAAAGTTCGATGCCGATTAGATTTGGCCAGCTTTGCACATCCTCACGATAGAGTCAAACTGGGAGGTCTGGTTTAACAATTATGCAGGTAGAAAATCAAGGACTCAAAATACAGGACTGCTAAGTGTTCCTTCCTACTTAAGGGCATTTAACCCAGGATGAAAGTATCTTTGCTTGTTAATTGCCATTTTATTTTTTAAGTCCTTAATTCAAAATCCATACGTACTATTTCCTGGTAAACCTGAAGTGAGAAGAGCTCGCCTTTGTGCCAGAACTGTCGGTGTTTCTTCAGTGGAGCCACAGTGGGGCGTCGCTAATTGTCTGTGTTCGGACACTGAAGTAGGCCTCTGCTCTTAGTGCTCCTGAACTTGATACTGTGATGTAATAAAGTGGAAGTAGAGATATAGGCATCGACCACTATTTACTCCCCACACACTCACTTTATCGTGCCTGGAAGTGTCTGGCAGTGTGGGTTGACATCGGCTGTGCGGACCTGCTCCCTGTTTAACCCTGTGTTTCGCTCTGCTCCTCTCCAGATCGCCGTCAGCGTGCTCACCTACCCCTTCTTGCTGGTGGCCGACCTGATGGCTGTCAATAACTGTGGGTAAGTGTTCCAGCCCAGAAACGTGTAGCTCGGACCCACTCAACCATTCCATCCATCCAGAAACACAGCTCTCAATCGAAGGGAAGTCGGCCGCTATGGACCCCTGAATGGGATGTGTAACACCGACCTGCCAGAGCCCAGCCTTAGCCTAAAATGGATTCTTAATTCTGTTCTGTCTAAAACGTAATCCACTGTGCTATCCTGTATCTGTGTAGCCTCTTGTCTTGGCCACGACAGCTCATAATCTGAATTCACACAGGCGCCCTATTGAGTGTAATGTGAAACCCCCACAGTGGGCCGCAGGTGGTCGTTCGGAGAGTGTGGGAGTGGATGTGGTGTCAGTGTCGCCAATGTGTGTGTTTTTCTTGTTTCCCCCACACAGGCTGGCTGCTGGGGTCCCCCCGAACGCCCTCATTTTCAGATCCTGGGTTCACTGCTGGAGACACCTCAGTGTGGAGGTAAGAGATTGGGCTCGGGGATCCAGATTGTCAACACAGTACATTTTTCCTGCTGTTTTACGATGGAGGAATATGCTCAAACCTAAATGGCAGACAGGATTGGTTATTGAAGTCTTTGGGGAGGAGTCTCTAAGTCTTAAACAGTCTTAATAACTTACATTAGACTAGTCTTACTGTCAGATTAAGACCAGTCTAATGGTTAAGGCTAACCTAATATAGCTTTATGCAGCCGGCCCCATGTTGGAATTCCCAACATTCCCAATATCGTGTTCCCGTCCCACAGGGCCAGCTGTTCCGGGGATCCAGCTTCTTCTTCCGCAGAGTGCCTCTGGACACGGCTGCCTTGACCATGAAGTGAGGGCTGCGTCCGTCTCTCCTGTAACCGGTACCTCAGGCTGTGGCCCGAAGACGACAACGCCAGCCAGCCAGCCAGCCAGTGCACTCGAGACCATTTCACAGGGCTTCTCAGCACTATTGGTATCCTGATTTTGGGGGGTTGGGGGGGGGAGCAGGGGTCCCAGATTCAGTCACAGGTGCTTCTCTTTAAAACGTTTCCCCTTCGTTTCTGATTTCGGGGGTGGGGGGGTCATATGTATCGGGTGCAAAAAAGTACAAAAAATTTACAAAAGTAATTGAAATAATACATTTTATAATGTTTAACGTTGCTGAATATTTTTCATCTTAAAAAAAATATATATATATATATAAAGTGTCCAGTCGAGAGGAGGCCATTCGCCCCATCGTGCTTGTCTGGTGTCCATTAATAACTAAGTGATCAAGGATCCTATCCAGTCTGTTTTTGAATGTTCCCAAATTGTCTCTTCAGCCACATCGCTGGGGAGTTTGTTCAGATTGTGACGCCTCTCTGTGTGAAGAACTGTCTCCTGTAGATAGATAGATAGTGGTCAGTTCAAACCTGGAGGTAGATGTTCTGGATGTGGGTTGTGGTGTGTGTGAGCCCCTTAGCCTGACATCTGCTAGACCAGGCAGGACAACCCCTGAGCTGCAGTGACCTCTGGTGTTTCTTCAAATCCACATCGTTAAGTGCTTAATCGATCCAGTCGTTGAGCTTAATTAGACAGCATTTCCATGAGTTCAAGGCATCCAGGTGTGGATGATTTAGACAGACCAATAAGAGCTGCAGGATTATGGGTCTCCAGGAGCAGGGTTGGCCACCCATCCCCTCGACCTCCGAGAGAACAAATCCCCGGGCCTCGCACCCGCTCCTCTTGTGCATGTGATGTAGTCCGGTCGCTACATTGGGGCCAGACCGGTAACTGCTACAGAGTCCGGCAGCAAAGTCACCACTATCTGCTTGACCGCTGTGTGTTTGTCGATGTGACCCTGAGGGGAGGGAGCAAGAAACTTCTGGGGAAACTTTTAAAGAGAGCCAGGGGCCACAGTGGGATCCGGGGCCCTTCTTGGCAGGTGACACCCCTGGCGGCTGCTGCTGTTGATTTTAATTTCTGGAAAATGCTTTCTGCTCGCTTCAAGCCTGACACTTACTTTGCATCGTTTTAATGTTATTCTGATTATTGTTCTGTTGTTAGTGTTCTTATTATAGCTGTTTTTTTTTTTTATAATACTCGTGATGCTTTGTTCCCGTGTTTTACTGTTGTGAGCCCTGCAGTGTGTGTTTGCAGTGTGATCTGCAGTGTTAAAAGGATTGTGTTATATATGACATGATATGAAGCACATGCAAATAATGGAGGGTGGGGGGGGGATTCTCAGGCTGTTTTATGCCCAAGTGATTTTATGCAAGTCTGTTTTTACCCCCAAAAAAATATTGTTAAAAATATCCCCCTTTTAACTTAAACAACATTAAACCACCTTAAAGCACTCAGTAGAGCTAGAATTCAAGAATCCATTCCTTTAGTATTACAACTGTTTAATTAATGTGCGTGTATAAGTGTTGTCATGGCATTCATTTTCATGTCGGTAGTTATTTAGCGATCATGAGTGACCTTCAGGGACCAAGACTTCGCTGAAAAACTTGAAAAACACACACAGAGATACACACACACACACTGTTCTGCCAAACACAGTCAATGATGGGCTGGCAGTCAGCAGCTTTTCATCACACAGTAATTTCTAATCCCTGAACCTCCTGAACTGTAATAACTCTCTGAAATGTGACAGGATTTTTACTGAGCTGCGATGGTGTATTCTTTTTGTTTTTTGGGGACTGGTGGGGGGGGGTAGAAAAGCCTTTTTGTATTAACCGCAGCGCTGACAGACAGGCTTATTGTGCGATGGACGTGAAGTCTCTCTCCTCCGCACACGAGAGGCACTTTCTCAGTGTCCCTGTGGTCCTGAGGTTTAACCCCGTGAGCAACGGCCACTCTGGGTCCGACGCTTCTATAGACCCGAGTCCCAAGAAACCACAGGACAGTCACACAGTGCATGCACAGACTTAACCTGTGAGTTATTGTAATAATGTGGCCCTGATTGTTTTCCTTCATATATTATTTTTGTATTTGTGCATTTATTATAGGGGGGTCGCTGTTTAATATTTGTGTGGATAAACAAACTATTATTCACCCGAGAACATTATAAATAAGTGAGTTGTGTATATAGTGATGCAAATCCTATCGAACAGATCCCTTTTATTCCATCAGTGTTGAAATATGTCAATGATCAGTTTCACAATAGAGTCTCAGTTTTGGGGGTGGGGTCGGGTCTATCCACCTATCCCTCCCTTGAGCTCTCATTTCCTTGCAGAAACTTCACTGTCATATGAAATTGCACAAGCGTACATGACAACAATACCAGCATCAACCAGCATCTTTTACTTTGCTTCTATCACTTTTATGGTAGGGGGTACCATACCTTCTGTGTCTGTTTACAGTTGAAAGCTGATTTATGAAATGTACATTACTGTTGATTTCCAAATGAACTATATATGGTGTGCATATATATATATATATATATATATAATTTATGTGTGTAGCTTATTTTCTCTCCTGAATGACTACCATCTATGTGTGCTGAACGACCTTCCCCTGTTTACATGCCTCCCTCTTTTGTATGTGACTGACCGCCGTCCTGCAGAATTCAGAGCAGCCATTCCCTGTAAATACACCCACTACCAATCCCACGAGCTGTAATTGAGATTTGACGGGGTGGTGCATCTGCTAGTTAAACTGTCAGACCGTAAATGTCTGTATTATGGATGTGGGTGGGGAGGTGGTGGTGCACTAATAAATATTTGTTTCCTTTGGGAAAGCACCTGATCGCTGCTGTTGTTGTGTTTTGTCTGTTTGCCGGCCTCGCTGTGATGACATGTGCAATGGCTTGTTTGTTTTCTGATGAAGTGCCACCACATACTTTTCAACTGCTCCAATGACTTGTTTATTGACATCAGCCGGCTGATTCATATCCTGCGCCGTGTCTTATCTGTGAAGATACTCAGGGCAGCATTCTTCCCGACAGAATTACCCTCCCCCCATGGTTTATTCTTTGCGATTTTTAGCTCAGTTTCAGGAAGTGTTCTGGTGTGGCAATCTTACCACACCCCTCCACAGCTGCCTCCATTTTGTTTGTGTGTTTTTTTTTCTTTTAAAGAAGCAGTTTGATGTCCATACAGCAACAATGCTGCACTGCCACACCGAAGTGTCTCAGCTGTGTTGTGTAACTGGGTATTGATTTAAATCTGAGAAGGTCAGCTTCAGTGTATGCCCATCTTGTTTTTGTTTTAATCTGTAGTAAAGCAGATTAATTGATATAATAATAATAAATAATTCTACAAGAAGGAAAAATAAAGTGTTGTGTAGTGAAAGTGTGCCGCTTCTGCCATCAAATGGGGAAATTGGGTTGTAAAGATGCAGGTGAGTGTGTATGTGTGTGTGTGTGTGTTCAGTGTATTTTAAACTGCTTCTCCAAGGCCTGTGCAAGCTGTTTGGACAGAGACGGTCTCGTGTGCCAGTCCAGAGTGATGAATTGCAATTAATGCTGTGTCTCGTAGAAAAACTGCCCACATGCACCTCTATTCTCCCCCTTGATGTGCGGCCGAGGTGGCAATTTAATTAATGCAGCAACTTCCAGCGACAGACTCCTGGTTGTTCAATAAAAAAAAAAAATAAGCGGCTGTCTCTGCAATGGACATCGATCGGGGAGCGCAGGCCAAAACACCGGCCTGCCAAGTCTAGACTCTTTCACTCAAAAATCCCCCTTCCATGTGAATGCCTGCTTTTATTGTTATTGTAGTTATTTTAAATTGTTCTTCATCCTGTATCATACTAATATACAATACAACAGGCTACATGATTACTGTTTACAAATAAATTCCAAGATCTGGCTCAGTACTAGGTCTTTCTTCTTGGCTTATTTCTTGCCTTTTCTTTTGTTTTCTACAGCTGTGAAATGTCAAGACCTGAGACAGTGGCTTCAGTCAAATTCAGATGTAATTAAGAGACTTAACCAGATCCTTGTGCTCAACCCAAACATCACAGCCCAACACAGTTCGGGTTGACCCACTCAAAATACAACGCGCATGAGTAGTTCCTAATGACTGGTATGTTGAATAATGAAATACCATGTATATTAATTTGCATACACAAACATGTGTATGGGTTACTATCCAAGATGGTTTGCAGGTCCGCAGCTGTAGTATGAAAGCAGGTTTGTCCCATGATATCATGTAAGTAGAAATAAATGTCAAAAGCAGTGAAAATACAGTACAACACTGCACTAGTACAACTACACAACAATACATTACACTCTATTATATAACATAGTACTACTACAGTATAATACAGTACTACACTGCACTGTTCCAGTATATTACACTGCACTGTATTGTACAGTATTACAAAAACAAACTCGTGAATATTTTTCCACAGCTTCTAGCCATTTCATATGTAAATAATAAACCAATAAGGAAAACGTGAGGTATAGTACAGAGAAAAGGTGTCATACGGGGACAAAAAATGTAATACCTGAACAAAAAGTGACCACACAAAGGAGTGCAAAAATACTCCACAAAAATGTCATGCGGGACCTAAAATTGTCATACAAGCAAAAAGTGTCATACGGGATTAAAGAAGTGTAATAAGGGACAAAATTGGGGGTTCCCAATGTCTGGTGATGGAGGGCCAATTTCCAGAGGTTGCGTGGGATGGGGGGGGTCGCGGTAGAAAATGAACCACTGATTTCTTGGCAGATGAAAATTAAACATGTCCCAATTCATACCTTTTTATGAACTTTAATTGTGCAATTTGTAACAGAAAATGTCCAAAAACTGTAACAATATAGTAAAAGTTTCAGAAGGGGGTGGTTGAAGGTTGGCTTTGGGGGGCCACACCAAACGTCCTCGAGGGCCGCACTTTGGGAACCTCTGCCATAAGGGGTTTTAGTTTTGTTGCAATTTCATGTAAGTATTACTCATGATTACTCAATTTCTTAGCAGACACCCTTTTCCAGGGTGATTTAGGAGTAGCCAGACTACCAGTAACAGTGAAGTTTACCAGCTTTGGGACAATAGGGACAATAAAAGATCAATAGGAGGGTGGGAGGGAATTAAACTTTAAAGAAGAAGAAGAAGAAGACGACTCTGCATTTTCTATGAGGGTACAACAGTGAAGCACAGCTTAATTGTAATCATGCACAGTGTAACTTCCCAGACAGTGATGCCGATGCAACAGCCTCTCCCGCTGTAGTTGAGAGAGAGAGAGAGAGAGAGAGAGAGAGAGAGAGAGAGAGAGAGAGAGAGAGAGAGAGAGAGAGAGAGAGAGAGAGAGAGAGAGAGAGAGAGAGAGAGAGAGAGAGAGAGAGAGGGAGAGAGGGAGACTCTTATTTTGGCAGGCGTCTCGAGGTGTGCGCTGCAGGGCAGGACTCGGATCCTCAGCCCCACGGAAGCCGCCGCCGCCGCCGCCGCCGCAGTTCAGACTCGCAGCGCCGCTCGGAGGAGCTCCACACGGCGGACCTGCGGACGGAGCAGAGCGGCAACCATGCGCCCAGCGGCGGGGGAGCCATGAGCGAGTGAGTGTCCGGCGCCTCAGCCGGCATTCAACATGTAGGCAGACAGGCAGCATGAGGGCTCCGGTGCGAGCGTGTAGGCAATGAACGCACAGCGCTGCGGAGGTCGCATCTGGATTAGTGTCCGTTTCACTCGCAGTGGGTGAAGGGTAGCAGTGTGGCAACGCAGAAACGATTGTTTCCATTGAAGTTAACCAGATGCTGTAGATGTGATGTCTGTTTTATGTTTCAGAACAAAGCGAAATACCAATTATTATAATAGTGTGAAGTTAAACTAATACCGCAGTATCAGTGTGAAATGTATTGTTAGCTACCTGGGTCTGATTCACAGCACAGAAATGCGGATTTTCCAGCCACACTAAATAAGGGGCGTTTTTACAAGCTCTCCGCATTTTTTAAAACACAATGTAGCGGCCTTTCCGCGGTGTGGGTCCGGCACTTTCGATGGCCGTGATTGACAGCCCTGAGGGACAGGATGGCATTGCGAGGGGACTGGACTGTGAAGTTGGGGACTTTGTTGTTGTTGTTGTTGTTTGTTGTTGTTATTATGAACTGATAGACAAGTTGGGCTTTCAGCTGTTGTCTTCTCTCGGTTGAAATTAATCTCCGTCATGCAGTTCAGTATCTGTCAGGATCAAGTATTGAAGTTGATGTTCTCGGGGAATTGGAAAACTGGGAAAACTCCTGTTTGGAAATGTGGTCGTGCAGGTTTTGAAATCTTACGAACAGGGCCATACAGGATGTTATTTAATGCATGACATGATTCAGGAGCTCTTCACCGTCTTTGTAGCGATGACACCCACTGCTATGACATCACAGCTGCTTGGCTCTGTATTGAAACTGTTCCCTCATATCCGGTGTTAGAGATGACTCCTACTACTGCTATGACATCACAGCTGCTTGGCTCTAGACTCAAAATGTTTCCTTATATCCCATGTTAGTAGCCATGACACGTACTGCTATGATATCACAGCTGATTGGTTCTTCTACTGCTATGACATCACAGCTGCTTGGCTACAGACTAGACTCAAACTGTTCTCTCATAATATTTAGTGTTAGAATCATATTTGTATTGGTTTACTTCAAGAGAGATTGCAGAATGTGTGTTCAGACCTCTGAGTCTAGAGTCCAGTGTCAGTTGTCGTCACTCTGTCTTTGGATAGGAATTTCTTCTCCGGGGGGAAGTGTCGTGTTCTGGTCTTAACTGGATGTAGGTTAAATCCTACTGACTCAGCACCACCTGCCTTTACCTGTAAGATTTCACCAGATCTGGCTTTCGGGGATAATAGGGGCTGGCATATCAACTCTTTACTACCCCCCCACCTCTCCTGTCTGGGCTCCTGCTGCTCACTGGTCTTTTAACCTGAAGTCACAGCTCAGGAAATCTACACAGACGCATGGCAAGGGACAGGGACGCAGTAATGTTCTGGCTATGGCTATTAGGAGCATGTTACTCTCATACAGGAGAAACAGGAGGCTGTGGATAAAACGACCCACCGTTTACATGTTCTAGTTTGTTAGCATGAGCACAGTGGCAGAGCTTTTTGTGCCTTCAAAGAATGCCAGTGATCACCAACCTGGGAAAAAGGATAGTATAGTCTACCAAAGAGTCAAGCCCCTGGTAGATTGTTCTAAACATATAGTGCCAATTTAAGTCGGTATCAAGTGAAGCGAAGCGAAGCGCCCCCACTTCTCGTCTCTGACTTCCTCACTCTGGTCTGACCCGTTCTAGTCCCGACATCCTGTCACTTTTCAGTAAAGCAGGATTTATAGACCCACACATGCGCCAGCGATAGGGTACTTCACAGAGACTGAGATTCTTGCTGCAGTATTAATTTCATTTGCCTGCTGCCACTGCTGCTAACTGTTAGCAGTTTTAACAGCCTTCACCTGCAGTGGCTTTGGCTATAACCTCCCGCAGTAATCTCTCTCTCTCTCTCTCTTCGATTTCACTTCCCTCAGATGCTTTTCCTTGTGAGAGAGATTGTGATCTTATTTTCTTTTTCTTCTCTAATGTGAGGGTTGTCGGACTCAGCAATGCTATGTAGGCTATTTCTCAGAATGGTGTCGCCTAAGCAGGGTGAATCTCTGTAACTGATTCACACATCCCGCTTTGCTCTTCAATTATACACGATCATATTCCATTTATGAATGCCTTTATTTTTATTCTTTAATGACACACATCCAGTAACACTCTGAGTTACAACTATGACTCAAAAGTCTTCCACCCTACTTGCATCATAAGAATATAAATAGTTACAAAGAATAGTGAGCCTTTGAGCCCATCTTTTTCAATTGTTGTCCACCAGCCAGCAGCTGTTCCAGACCCCTCCAACTCGTAGGGTAAATAAGTGCCTCCTGTTGCCAGTGCCAAATGTTTTTCTTAATTTCCGCTTGTGACCTCGGGTCTGCGTTTCACTGTTGAGCTTGCCTATAATGTCAGCGTGGTGCCAAACGTGGGGCCATAGCTGTGGAGTCAAGGTGACTGGCTGCACATTCCTGTCCATGATGGATTACTTATTACAAATGGGAACAATGCACAGGCCTTGACACAGACGACGGCGGCCTTTTGTTTGAGATTGCTTTGTTAAAGTCTCAGACCCTTACAAGAAATTGTGCTGAAGGAGTCTTTTACAATTAGTTTTTTACTGAGTTTGTTTGGTTAATATTTAAGTGAAAACAAAGCAATAGTTGTGCGTTTGTACAGTGTTTGTACTGAAGACATGATCGGTCACCTTTGAGCTCCGATTTGATCAGGCTTGACTTAACTGGACACTTGTGATGTAAGCTTTTAGGCGCCACTGTTTAAACATTTTAATCTGTTTGCAAACATTCCCGCTTTCATCTTGTTTTGCAAGTTTAAACAGTTTAAAGGTGAGGTGTTTCAAAGAAAGTAAGAAGGATATTCAATTCCAGCAGCTAAAAACAAGGTATTACAGAGCGTGCAGATGATGTTTAATGATCAGCAAGAAGGGGTAAAAGAAATCTGGAAATTGACACTTTCAGCTGTGTATTTAATTTTAGTTCTTTCTGTACGTTGTGTTCTGGGGGGCAACGCGGACTGTAACTTACCTTTCCCCCACTCACTGGCTTTCTGTGTCTTTCACCTTGCTCTACTTCTTTACTTATTAAAAACTTTCCACTGAGAGGTGCGTCAGGGGGTGAGAGGAGGCATGAGGAATAAAAACAGCCAGTTTCGGGTTTCCGGACGCCGGTGGGGGGGGTTACAGAGCACAGTGCGGAGCTGTAGTGGGCCAGGCTGGGCCCAAGCAACAATCGCGCACTTCATCTGCTCAGTGGGATCTGTCAGCCCCGGCATTCCTCAGACACCGCCACCCCCCCCACCTGATGCACCTCGCCGTGACTGGCACACAGACGCCCCACAGACGGAAACAACCAGACTCTCTCCTTCCAGGAACTGGTTTGGGTACGTGCAGCCGGGGACAGACGGCTGGGCGGTGAGATTGTTTGGGGGATTCGAGTTTTTCCTCAAACACATAAACAAACCATTAGCACTGGTTTGCTTGCTTCAACATGGTATATTTGATTTTTTTTTTTTTTTTTTTTTGCAAGTTTCCGACTCCCCACCCCCTTTACTGAGAACCTAGTGATCTTGGATACTTTACGAGGGGAAATACTGGATGTTACCCAGTGTCAGCATACTAGTGCACATAGAATGAATATGTGAATTGCGTTTTTTGTGGAATAAATAACAAATGCAGGAAACTGGCCCCCTCCTGTGAGCTCCCCTGCAGACCCTGGTCAGGGAGACGTTTCCTCAGGGTTGTGGAAGCTTTCCAGCTTTCATATTGCACCGAACTTTGAATAAATGCATTTAAGCAAAACTTCTCCCTGCCATGTTGAAGGTCACCCTGAAACGGTCGATTTGGGACTAAAGTTGGGTGTTTCTCTTCCCTATTAAGCGGACATGTTGGTCTGGGAACCTTCGGCACTGCCCGGCATCAGGTAGTGTTTTGTAGTGTGTCAGCTACAGCTGATCTGGAATCTCTAATACAGGGCATCGGGAGTTTTCTTATTGCGGTAATTGGTTTTAATTCCCCTAAGCTCCTGTAACCTTATGGACCGTGTGTAGCTAAGCTCATGCGCTCTGCGCTTGCGAGGCCAGGGGAGTGCGCGAGTCTCCCGCATCCGGACGGGGAAGAGAACCAAATCCCTCTCGGGTTGGTGGCACGTCTGAGGTTCAGTTAAGATTGTCACCGATATATAAAAGAGGGGGAGGGGGGATGACGCAGGCTCCGACAGATAGAAGAATAAGCCTAGACTTACGAAACAAGCTGTCCAGTCTAAGCCCCCACTACACACACTCACACAAACCCGATTCTCCAGTCCCTTGTGTTTATATCGGTCCTGTCTGTTTGTGAGGGGTCTGCAGGGTGCAAAAGGCCAGGATGTTTGTGTGTGCGCATCTATAGTTTAGTTTTATTTATGTCTTGGAGTTTTGGCACAAGTTCTACTATTTCTAGGTCAAGACTGCTCATTTTATTGTGGCCAGGCCGCAAGCTTTGCAAAACCTCGCCTCACTGCCTGCATCTGAGCCTCTCTGTCTTGAGGTCTGAGGGGCGTCCAGCTTCCCGGCGTCTCAGCCTGTGACCTCCCCGTGTCCACCCCTCCCCAATGGATCAGAGACACTCGCAGCGCTCCTCGCAGCAGATCGTTCAAACCACAGTAGAAAGCAGCCTACTCCCTTTTTGCCTTTTGACATCTAATCCCCCACATGCCTGCTGGAATTTCCCCCATGGCATTGCAGTGGTTTCGTTTGTTTTTTCGTCTTCCTTTTCAAAATGAATACGGCAACATTATTGTCTTCATGTTCCCGCACATTTCACAACATTTTTTTTTGCTTTTTATTATCAATTTGTAAATGCTTTATTCTTCTTTTGCTTCAATGGAAAAAAATCGCATCCCAGCAGCAGACTGGCAGACTCAGTCGCTCTCGGCTGCCGGGGGGAAGGCTTTTATTTGTGACGGTCCTCTTTATCGCCTCTATCTCTTATCTGTGTCGCTCATCCGTCTCTCTTGTTACTGGCCGTGTCTGGTGCGCCGCGGCAGGTGAGCGCCTGCTGTGAGAGTGACGAGCAAGGGCCGGGAGGAAACGAGAGAGGCTTTGGGGCGCCGCTCCCGCCTCGTTATTTGCCTGCTTAATTATCCGTGAAAAGACAGGCAAAAATGTAGCCCACAACAAACGCTCTGGCTGCCTGCGCTCTCTCTCTCTCTCTCTCTCTCTCTTCCCCCCCTCCCTGGCACATTAGCAAAATGCTCACTGATTTCAAAGGCACACACACTGCATTTTCTCATCCCTCAGTAATCATGTCTAGGTGCTGCTGGGTACCTTCTTTCTTTTCACCTCCTTCAGCTTTAAGGCCTTTTGAAATGCAAAGCCTTTGTTTGGGTTGGTCGGCCCGGCCGATCATGTCTTCTGTGGCTCCTGGGCCCCCGATTGTTCTTTTTTCCAGACAGTAATGTCACTTTGTACCCTGTAACCTGACAGTTTGTGGTTTGGATGTATAACCACCACAGTTTCTGCCCAGCCCCACACTACAGTTTCAAAGGGATTAAAACAAATACAATTTCAAGCAGAAAATCAGAGTAAGAAGATCCAATTCCAAACCGCAGGCTGGTGTAGTGTGCCGATTCATCCAGCTGGGTTTGAATGGCAGGGATGCAGGTAAACACTGTGATGTTAAAGAGGTGAAAATATGCAAGGTGTCTCTGTGAAGCATGCAGTTTTTGCCCAGTTATGTATTTATAGAATTCGGAATGATAAAGGAATATTTTTAGTGCAGCCTAGTGGCCTGATTCAGTCAAGGAGTCTGTTTCGCTGTCTGGGATTTTTATGCCGTATCCGGTGCAAATGAGTGCGTTACAAAAAAAGAAAGAAAAGCTCTGAGAACCTGCCCCCGTTTGACATTTAAAAAGAGTGGCGCACCTCATTTAACTGAGCACTTCCACAGAAACAGTATTTGCATTAATTTGTGTGGGTGTGGCGCGAGGAACTCCCACTCCTAACCGCCTGTCTGTGAATCTGTGTGTCGCAGCTCCCACATGAGCGGCATCGGCGCAGACCTTCCGGGGGGACCGACCCAGGGCGGGGGGGCGCGCGGCAGAGATGGGCAACGCGTGGGTGAGTTGGTACCGTCTCGCACTACGCCACTGTTTCGCGCCCCGTGTCACTGCCCGGGCCCGAGATCTAAAGCCAGTCGCTCACATTTCCCTCCCTCTCTCCGGCAGAAGCGGGGGGTGCCGCCGAGATGACGGGCGCGTTGGGCACTGCCATGGCCGCCTCGGAGAGAGTGACGCTGGTGGTCGACAACACGTGCTTTGTGGTGGACCCGGGGGTCTTCACTGCCCACCCCGACACAATGCTGGGGAGGTATGACACGCCTCCTCCTCTCTGTACCCAGAACTGCCTTTCTGCTCTGAGAAGACGAAGTTCGCAGTTTATGTAGTTGGCAGACTCGCGATGAAGGGATGATTGTCATTTTAACTGTTTGACTAGTGCTTAACCACCACTGCAGAGCAAACATAAATAAATATATATATATATCACACAAGCCTGGCTCTGGAAGGTTCTGCTTCACAAGCTCCTGTTTTTCCTCCAACACAGGATGTTCGGGCCAGCCAGACAGAATAATTTCACCCGGCCCAATGAGAAAGGAGAGTACGAGATTGCCGAGGGCATCAGCGCCACCATCTTCCGGGTCGTTCTGGTCAGTACCCGGATTCCTCCTCCGTCCAGTCTGTCGTCGAGACTTTGTGTCCCTCTCTGTCTGCATTTGTTGCACATCCGTCCTTGTCTGAAATAGAAAACGACAAATAACAAAACCCATAAAATCTCCCGAGTGTCTCATGATTTTGAGAACTTTGTTTCAATTAATCATCAGAAAGTCTGGGGAGTGTCTTTGTACCTCTTCATCTTCCTCAAAATAGAAGAAGAAAGAAATTGGCGATCGCTTCACAGCAGCCCGGTTTGACAACCCCCCACTGAATTACCAGATTGAGTCATTAACGCTGCAGAGAGGAAGTCTAATAAAAGTTTAACTTTCTTCTTCTTATTTTTTTTTTTTAAAGCTGTAAGAAAATGTTTTCACACCTGGATGAAGTTGGGGACAAATGTAGCTGGTTATTTGAGACCTCCTTACACAGATATATTTATACCTGTACAGTCAATGTTTTTCAATCATTTCTCCCCATCAATAAACTGAATGACTGATTTTCATGTCATTGTCGTTTCTCCACGGACGGCTATACGTGTCTTGGAATCTCTGAGTGATTTGAAATATATGTGACATGTATGTGTGTTAGAAAGTGACTCTCTAATTCTTCCCCCCCGCCTCTCTTTCAGGATTATTACCGGACGGGGGTCCTGCGCTGTCCGGACGGAGTCTCGGTGGCGGAGCTCCGCGACGCCTGTGACTATCTGTGCATCAACTTCGACTACAGCACCGTCAAGTGCCGCGACCTCAGTGAGTACGACCGGCAAGCGGCACTGCTGCTAGTGGGAAGGACTTTTCTGGGGGTTGAACTGGATTGTTGCGTGAGCTCGGCATTCTGGGAAATTCTAGTTTGGCTATTGCAAGGTGGTATTGGATTCATCTTTCCCCCTCTGGCAAAAGAGCACCATCTGTGTTCTGCACCGCCAAAAAAATGGGTTTCTCCATCTGCACTGTTGTTGATGCACAAATCCAGTGTTAGGAAGCAGTGGGGTCCCCTGCCTTGATTAGTTTGTGTCTCGGTTCTCTAGCGAAACTGAAATGCCTGTCAATCAAGTGGCGTCACATTCTTTTCATGTCGTTCTCATTATCCAAAGTGCTAATACTGTTGCCGACATAACGCAGAAAAAACTTAAACCCGAAACCTTACCTTAGGGACTCCGGCGTTCATTCGGTTATGTGCCGCTCCCCTCGGTACGGCGCACGAGAGGGTGACGTGATTCTTCCAAAGCCGACTGAAACCTGTCACGTCGCTCAAGGGGGAAAAAGATAAGAGAACCCTGCCGACAGCTGGCAAAGAATGTCCTTTGTTAGATCGGCTGGTATTTGTTTGCATTGTTAGTCGCGGAATTGGAAGATCAAACTGCAAGATGAGTCGTCATCGGATCTGTGTCTGTTAACTCTATGAAGGTGTGCTGCCTGAGAGCTGGCTTTTATTTTGCCACCGGTGTCACAGACAGAGATGTGAAAGATTTGGGAGCTACTAAAGATGCTCATGATTACAAAAGGAGAGAACGCGTGAAAATATCTTAGCTTCTCTCTTTCGCCTGTTTTTGCAGTGATTCAAGTTTTTACTCATTGTGTATAGCATTGTGACAAAATTTGTTGAACGTCGCAAATTTTTTGCACATCCGAAATCTAATCACATGTGCCATCTTTGTTTACTTGGGAGCAGATCAGTTTGGTCCAAAGTCGTTTCGGCTCAGGATGATTCGGCAAAAATCTAAACTTTTCAGTTTTGTGGTATGATTTTTATCATCATTAGCTGCTTTTATATTTGAAATGTATCAAATAAGGAATTGTATGTCCACACGGACGTATAGCCTATGGGCTCATACACACGTGATGATTTTTTCTTGTTATCATCAGTATCCTGGTGTAATTAGTACTAATTACTACTTCTATTTGCTAGTACGAAGTGAACGTATTTTTAGAGCAGCTCATGTTTTTTAAATTTACAAACTACAAGTACTCGGTAGTAAAGTGACTGATCATAGTGATGCATGAACTTAAGAAACCATGTTCAATGGTGACTTTTGCATCTCTGAACAGGTAATTCAGACTGTCTGATGACTCACGAAATTGTTATAATTTAAATGAAATAAAAGTAATAAGTGCTCCATTACATTCAGTTTTAGGACTATGAGTGGATGTTTATTTCAGCTCTGACACATTTTACTGCCTGTCATTTAAATGTTAAATATTTCATTTTTTTTATAAAAACTGTAGAAAAATGATTGTACAGTACTTCTGGCAAATAATACAAAAAAGGCTCAAGCTATATAAATACACTACATCTGCACCCTCATCCACACAGATTTATCAACTGACACACACGCTCTGGTGCCCGTGCGGGGGAAGCAGGTATATTGTTGGTGACTTGCGGGCGAGTGGCGTCTGACCTGTGGCCTCTCTGCCAGGCGCGCTGCTGCACGAGCTCTCCAACGACGGGGCGCGGCGGCAGTTTGAGGGCTTCCTGGAGGAGCTGGTGCTGCCCGCCATGGTGTCGAGCGCGCAGGGCGGCGAGAGGGAGTGCCACATCGTGGTGCTGACGGACGACGACACCGTGGACTGGGACCAGGAGAACCCGCCGCCCATGGGGGAAGAGTACTCACAGAGTAAGAGCCGCCTGGCCACACTGGGGCTGGTTCCCACTACTGCTCACAGGCAGATGTTTGTAGCGTGAAAAAGCCTTTAATTCTGTATCTTAATTTGGGGGTCATGGGATTATGAAACGCTATAACCCTGAACAGAGCAGACATTACCCTGAACCGAGACTTTAACCAGCAGTCTATTGTTACTCAACAGAAAGGTATTGAAGAAGAAGAAAATATATAAATGTATATTTTTTTAAACGGCTTGTAGCATATGGGTTAAATGAACAGAAAACTGGCTAACTTGCCGCAAATGGGTGAATATAATTATGTGGTTTGGCTACAACCTTCTCCTGCATCTGAAAATCACAGAGTGTCGGTGAGGCTCTTGCACAAAAATAAACCCATATCCGAGCAGAACTGGAGGGAGTTGTTGCCGTAGCCAGATGTCAAGCGCAGACTGTAGTAAGTGTAGAAAGATTTCTAAATGCATTGAGCAGCACAACTCCCGTTTGCTGTCTGGGTTTTCCCCCTTCTCCGTGAGTCACGGCACACAGATTACTGCCTGCCTCCCCCCGGCGCTCCGCGTTTCCACGCCAGGAGACTCCTGAGCAGAGCGAGCGCGAGTCTCTATCGCGGCTTCACCCTGCGCTCTGCGTGGGTGGCCCGTGGGAGAGCTGGGCTGGAATACATGACAGAGCAGAACAGCAGACACTGACTCACCAGTCGTTCAACAGGCAGCTTGTTTTTTTTTTGTTTTGTAGATGTACACTGATGGAGGCGGAGAAATCTCTGCGTGGTTTTAAATAAGCAAAACCTCTCCCGGGATCAAAGCTCCGGGTCTCGTTTTATTGTTTAGATTTGAACTTGAGCAGGAATGTGTCTGCCATCGTGAACCCAGCAGTGCCACGCCTCTGATTCACACGTCAGGAGACAATGGATAGGAAAATCTGTGAATCACCTCCCCGGAGCTCCTGCTCTCCCAGATGTTTTGTGTTACTGTCTTAAGGGAGTGTCTCTTGGTGTGCGTTGGCGATGTTGGGTGCTACGACTGACCTCTCCCCTCTCTGTGCAGTTCTCTACAGCACCAAGCTGTACCGCTTTTTTAAGTACATCGAGAACCGGGACGTGGCCAAGGCGCTGCTGAAGGAGAGGGGTCTGAAGAACATCCGCATCGGCATCGAGGGTAAGAGGGGCGGGGAGAAATGGAAAAAGCCGGAATGGTGAGTGTGTGCTCGACATGGTGGTCATATTTGCCCCTGGTGTTAAGCTGCCGTCTGCGTTTCCCCCCAGGGTACCCCACCTGCAAGGAGAAGGTGAAGCGGCGGCCGGGCGGGAGGTCAGAGGTCATCTACAACTACGTGCAGCGGCCCTTCATTCAGCTGTCCTGGGAGAAGGAGGAGGGCAAGAGCCGCCACGTGGACTTCCAGTGTGTGCGCAGCAAGAGCGTGCCCAACCTGGCGGCCGCGGGGGGCGAGGGGAGCCCCAGGACCCCCGCCGCCCACCACCACCACCCCCCGCCCCAGGTGGACGAGCTGGACCGGCTCAACGGCCCCACCCTCCGCCTGTTCTCCTCGCAGACTCCCGACGAGGGCTGACGCAGCGCCACCGGACACCCCGCCTCGATCTCTTTCCCCCGCGCCACCTCCTTCCCTCTCCCCCACCACCCTCACAGAGTCCCCCTCTGCCAGGCACGACTGGATGAAGCTGCCAAGGTGACGCCGAGCGAAGCGCCGCGGCTGTAGCATGCCAGGCTGTTCCCACTACGGCCTCCCAGCTGAGGAGTCTTTTCTAGATCAGCCGGATTGCTTTTTTGTGTTCGTTCGTCTTTGTTTTCCACAGAATCTCTTATTTTGGTTGTTACATTTCAACATGGATGTGCCAATGTGTGGCTCGGGTACCGGAAGTCTGTGCGGCAGGCGTCGGGGCCGGTCAGCCGGTCGGTCACCGTGCCGTCGTTAGGGCTGCTGCTCCTGTTCTAGACACGGGAGACACTGACCTCTACTGGTCGTCTTCGCTGCAGGAGTGTTTGAGCTCCAGAGTTCAAATTGTTTGTTTATTATTATTCCGTTAACACGGACTGTGGACCAGCGCTCACCTCTGTGGCCACACTTGGGTCATTGCGCCTGCCCTCTCCACAGAGTCTGCAGGATGGGACCTCCCTCCAGAGAGAGAGACAGTGGAACATGCAGGATTGGGGAATTAGGGGGCAGGGCGTTTGCGTTGGGTGATTTTATTTTTCCTTTTTAAGCTTTCCTGGTCCCACTGGGAGACAGAAAGCTGACACCAGTGCCTGCAGGAGCTGCATGTGAGCCGAGGTGAACGTACAACATGTATCTGTCATGCAAAAAACAAATTGAATCACGGTTGTCTTAAGATACAATATCAACGGAGAGGAGAGGAGGTTTCGAGCTGGCTGCTTCCCGTGTAGGACGGAGACCAAGAGCTAGCGCACGTGATGCACACGGCATGCTTTTATACAGCGCCTTTCTTTGACTGCATCTCAAAGTGCTTGGACAACTGGTGGACAGCTTGCCAGGCTCTCCCCCCCACCCCACGCCCACACTGGAGTGTCTTTGCCTGCAAAGCTGCTGGGACTCGAGCATGCTGGGAAAGTGAGCCAGACCTCCGAGCAGCGGTGTATCCAGCAGCGTTCTTCAGCCAGGAGGGAAGAGCACAGGGTCCGACAGCAGGCTCTACACATGCCTGGGCTTTTGTGTGTTGGTTCTTTTTGTATCCTTATCAGAATTCTGCATGGTGTCCCTCGCCTGTACAGCACGTCCCTGTAGAGCGCCAGGCGAGCCTCCGCGTCCCTCGTGCGCCGTGGCCAGACAGCACTATGCTCTGGGAGAGAAACCAAGCGTAGAGTAGCTGCCGACCGTTGGAAAATATGCAGCCGATCATGGCTTGTGACACGAGATGCCATTGGGGTTTGAAAAGGGACCAGCGATCTACAGCACTTTAGCACAGCCTGAATTGTGTAAAAATGCAATCATTTTGAATGTTGATATTTTTATTTCTCTGATAATTACTACTACTTCTGGGAGTGCTGGAAAGAAGCTGCTGTTTTTTTGTTTTGTTGTTATTGTTCTCTGTGAGTATCTTGGCTTTATGTGGCTTTGTTAAGGGATTAAGGAATATTATTAGTCTTGGTTTGGGTGATTTTGGGGGGTTTGGAAGTGCACTGAATCTGGCATGATTTGATTTTTTTTCCTTCGATTTACCTCTAGAATTGTCAGGTGGATCTGAAGTCTTTCTAACGGAGGTGGATCTCCTTAATTCTAAGAGCATGCTGGTTGCTTTGGCATTTCGTCTTCAGCTGCATTTCCATCAGCAACAAGCAAACTCCTCCCCTCATAGATCAGTTCAGGTTATGCTGCTAAGTTTAATGACTCAAGAAGGATCTTTTCTGAAGCACAAATCTAAAGCTGGAATGACAAAATCCAAGCTTGTGTTCGGTCGTTGTTTTTCTCTTGTTACAGTCTGTAAAAACCAAACCGCCAGTGAAGAGAGGTGTGTCAGTAGTTTTTGCACGTGAAGCCGTTACTGTATTCTCAGAGCATCACATTTTGGCCGATTGGTGGAGGAAGTGGAAGAACGGTCATCGATGTGGAGAAAATCACTGTTAACAAAAAGCAAAAAAAGGAATTTCATATACATATCAAAAGGAATGGGACAAGCCTGATGCTTTTACTGTTGTTACCATCAGTGTATCGTATATTTTCACCAGCCTCGTTATCGCGAGGCGCCTACAACCACCATCTTACAGAACTGGGAGCGCAACACGCTCCTCCCGGGTGAGTCATCCTTGACCCTAGAACACCTCCGGGAGTAACAGGAACAGTGAATGGAGGACGGAGCACTACAAATTTCCCAGCATTCCTCTGACCATCAATCGAAAGGGACCGCGGTAGGCATTGCGACCCAGGGGTGGTTCTGCAACTTGTTAAAATGATGCATAATGTCTTTACGTACACAGTATATGTATGTGACCATATCGGCAGGAGTAGGGCTTTGTAAAATTATAATTTATGCAGATTGTCTGCTTTCGATATTGTTCTACAAATTGACATCCTACCAGTAAACTGAAGTATTGCGTGTCACGGTCACAGCCTTTGGCCTCTGGGAGCAGTTTGTAAAATCTCAAACTAATTGTGAAAAAAAGATGAAGGACATCAATTCAGAGGTTGTTTTTCTTCTTCATTCAAGTGTTCGGCTTCAGTCGTTGACCTGTTGTGCGTCGATGAGAATCAGTTTTAGTCTATTTTTGCAAATTGAATGCACCCAGAACTTGTACAGATATAATGCCGATCTGCATCTGGTGTACATTTCATTCTGGAGATTAGTGTATGTTCCCATGGTGACAGGACCACCCTGAATGGTGTACATTGTTATGATGTAATAAACATTAAAAACTGAACCTTCACACAGTGTACCTGCTGTTCTTTGTGTCTGGTGTACCGAGGTCGGTATGGAATATCCTGCCAGTTCTCAGATTCCCCGTTAATTACTGTTGAAACAGTGCAGTGATCGATGGAGAAACTGCGCATGTCTACACCAGCAGCCCAACCTGACCGCTCTCCAAGCTTTCGCCCAATCAGAAGAGAGATCATACGCCCCTACCTATGACCTTCTCTAATATGTTCGGAAGGACCCCAGCTGTGTTGGCTAGTTTTAATTCAGGTGGCATAAGCAAAGCTGTAGAAATGTACACAATGCAGGGCACAAGCCTGTACATCACAAGGACCCGATATAGGTATAAAGCAGAAAACACATCAGAAACCAAAGTATTGTATTATATACAAGTTTTTATTGAAGTTTTAAAAGACTCCTGGCGTCTGGCAGTAATTAAATGCTCCTTTCATAGAAACAAGCTTTACTTTCTACTGTCGCCACTGGGCCAGGTAGACAAAATGAAACTGTGGAAAAGAAAACAAAAAACAATAATAAAATACATAATTGTGCTCAATTTATACATCAAACTTTTAAGGCAGCAATATATAACCCTATTTTAAAAAAGCTGAGGGGTGGTGGGATTCAGAAGGTTCTCATTTAAAGCTCAAACTAAATCACAAAGGTCACAGTTCACAGGGAACCTGAACAGCAGGGATAGTCGAGTACAAACTTCCTTAATTAAAGAATGCACTGATTAATCACATTATTAACAAGCTGGTTGTGGCTGTAGTGGAATAGATTAGTATTTAACCATGCCTGCTGTGCAATATAACAGACCACCACTGGATTGGTGGTACTGAATATCTCAAAGGATCACGATGTCCACGTCTATAGGACATCCCCGCTTTGGCTCGGGGAGGTCCCGGGCTTGATATGTAACCCAAATCAGGAAACGCAATCTAGTCTATAGGATCCGTCTAACTGGAGGGAGACTCCTCTACAAACACACACCCTTTCATATCCTGCTCGATCAGGGCTCTGGTCTCCAGCTGCCGTTACCAGATAAACCGGCCCTGGAGTATTTTTAGACTGGAGTGGAGCTGCCCCATCGCTCGTGCGAAGTGGGGGCACTCAGTCATTGAAGCAAGCCTGGATACAATGAAACGTGTTGCCAGGGACACTTCTCTATCGGTGGTACAGCTTTCGGCTCTGAACAATCATAAAAACAGACGCTTCATGTTAAGAGTCTATAGGCATCAGTATCGGTCTTGGAATGTGAGGCGAGTTTTTTTCCCCCCCTTTTCAGAAACGTTTCGCGGTGACCATATACTGTTTGGTAACAACTCACCCCCTCTAAAAATGGGGTGAAAGAGTGAAAGGAAGGTTAAAAACATAGTTAGGAGGTTAACTGGTTAACACAATCCTTACAGAACAGACAGTCAACAAGTAGAGCTAAAAACGGCAGTTACAGACAGCATTTTCGACATGTGACACTGGAGACAAAATACCTAGCATGGTCCCAGGAGGGCAACCACAAGGAAAACAAGCATCCAGAGAGAGAGAGGGAGGGAGAGATGGACGTTACTCCCTCAGAAAGAGATAGTTAAGTGACCACATGCATTCCTTTCACTCCACCCAGTACCCCCCCCACCCCACACTTATGTTTACTTACAAAGCCAAAAAAAAAAAAAAAAAAAATTAAATACACCATGCAAATAAAAATCAAGACATTTACAAAAGATAACCGACACCCCCGCTGCAGGGCATACACTGCCCAACTGCCAGTGTGTCTCGTTAGAAAAAATTATTCTTATTTTCGAACGATATAAGAATAAGCTGGAATAGGCTGAAGTGTCTTTTCCTTTTTAAAAAATGTCCAAGCCAGGTTTTTGTTCCTATTTTGTGGCTAAATGCCAAATACAAAGGCCGACATGAAGCGTTTAAAAAGTGTTTACATATATAAAAGTATCACCCACTAGAATAAAATACATTATTGCGTATAGCATACATTCTGCTATGTAGTATCACAGCATACGGATTGCAGGGTACAGTGAATACAGACTGGTGCCACTCGCTCGACATGGGTAACGCATCTTCGTGAGGAAGAAAACCTCCTCTCTATGAGCCTGGCTGCCGGGGCCAGAGAATACCAACCGAAATGGATAACCCAGCTCTCCGACTGCATTGTACCTGCATGTACTAGTTCTTTGGCATCTGTACCTTTATACAAAAAAATAATTAAATAAAACAATATTATTAATAAATCATTAAGAAAAGCTCCAGATCAGAAAGAAGAAGGAACCAAAAGAAAGCAGCATTTCCTATCAATTAAGACTATAATGACACGGGCCTCTCAAGTGACCCGGCCGGTGACGAGGACAATCAGCCATTGTGGATTCGTTTCTCATCTTAGAGGCGATGCAATTGTAGTCCACCCTGAGAGAGCTTTAGAGATCTCGAGTTCAAGTGTTCCAGGCCAAGAGAAAAGCCCGCAGTGACGCAACGCAACCCCCCCAGATTCTACGACCCATAACGAGTGCGAGGTCGGCTCGGGATCTCCAGGTCTTTGGATGTTTCTGATGTTCTAGGTCTTCCTCGCGTTTCACTGACGTTGTAAGACCTCATCCCTGCGTGCCACACCAGCCATCTCCCATGGATTTTGTATATATACTTTTATTGTTGAAACTGTGCCTACATGTGAACTGATCTGTGTACTTCTGGAAATAAACTCCATGCCTTCACTAATCCAGTTCCTATAAGAGACCAGTCACTTGCACCCCAAAATCTGCACACTTGGGTGTTATTCAAATCCCAAAGGAAGCCACCGATAAAGAAAAATAAAACTGCATGTTTAGGGGGTCTTTGACCAACACTAGGAGGCACCTTCCATAGTTTACTACACATAATTATTGTCATTTTTCTCTGTCCTGTAGGGACTGCCTTTTTTCTAATCTAACTGAAGGTGAGAGATGTGGAAATAAAAGCAGCTACGGCATTTGACTTGCATGTGCCCGAACAGAAGCCCCACTGCCACACAGAGCGCTCATACTTTGGCATACCACTTCGCAAACGAGGTCAATGTCTGATTGAAAATAATCCAGTAATGCTCGTGCTTATCGAAACGGAAACCAATTCACATATTGCAAGTCAGGCCTCAGGACAGTAGTCTGTGAGACATTTCACTGACAGTGTCAACAGAAGACCCTGTCAACCAACTGCAAGTAACAGAACTCGTGTAGTCCAAGGGAGAACTGCTGGAAAATAACACGAATCGTGAAGACTGCTCAACCTTCAGCTCTGAATCGTGAAGAAGCTTCAGGTTGGCTCTAACCTACTGATGCACTAGGGTGTTCATTTAGGAGAAGATCAACAAACTGTGGTTACAAATACAGTAAAATACAGATCTATTTAGGCAATGCCATCTAGTATATATAAAACAAAAAAAAGTATTTCCTATGTGCTCATAAAATGTCTGAAAGTGCTAATAATAGGTGGCAGTTGTGGAAGTCTAATGCAGTGGAGTCAGCAAGCATTCCGTTTTCAACAGACATGATATTATTACATTACAGAAAGAGGAAGGGAAGAAAAAAAAAAAAAAAAAAATCACCTACTACCACAAGCTGGCAGTTACTGAAAGTGCTCGTTATTTTTACCTGTGGAATACTGAAATACATTGGCGTTGACCCAGACCCAGGCTTATTTGTTTTTGTCCCAAGCGAACATCGCGTTTGGTCAGTGGGTCTGCTGTGCTGCTCTGTGGGTGGATGCGTCACAATGTTGCACACTATGGCATCCGCTTCCCAATCTGCGACAAAAAATACCAAAACAAAGTGTGACAGTCGTGGCATTCCTGTGGTCTGTGTCTGTCTCTCTTAAAATCAACACTGCATAAGATCCGGAGTGAAACGCATCCCAAGAAACCGATGGGTCCGAAGCACTGCAGCCAAGTGAAGAATAACCATTTTCTCATAAATTAACAGAAACGAAATATACAAGGACGTGTTCACACCAGCTAAAAAACACTAAATCGGTCACTCTAGACACTACTACACACTCTCGTAATGCTATTGCGACAGTATCACAACCCCCCACCCCCATTCATAGTACAAAGGACCCAATTCATCACCACCATCTCGCACGGCGACTTGTGATGCGTCTCAGGAAAGCAAAACAAGCGATCGGGCTGAAAGGAGACGCCCTTCAAATTGTGGATTGTAAAACAAAACAAAAACAAGCGTCTTATTCTTTTAACGTTGAAAGCTCAGAAGTAGGATTTAAGGATTCCATTTCCCTTTCACAAGGAAATCAAGAAACATTTAGTTTCAACAAACGAACTCCGACCCCTCCGGATCTTGAGTTATTGTGATTCTCTGGTCTTTTTAAGGCAATGGTGGTTTAATGCTTGTTCTGGTACTAGCATGCATTTCTACACCCTACAGTGACGGTACCACCTAGGATAAAATACTTAGATCACATCAAACTACATTTCCCATACTTCTTTGGTAAAATACAACAGTAAGACACAATCACCGTAGACTCGGTCTAAAACTTCATGTGCCAACAGCAGGCAGCGATATGTCAAAAGAAAAGGTAAAAAAATGGACCATTATGAACAAGGAATACTGACACAGATTTTTTTGAAAAGGACACATGACTTAAAAAACCTTTAGAAAATAAAGCATTTAAAAAACCTGGTAAAACAAAGCCCTAATTACCAGAACCAGAGGAGGATCATGCACATTCAATCGAGACCCGCACATCTCGGCTTTTAAAGCACTAGAGCAGAGCAGAGCAGGTGATGGCCCTCGGTGAAAAGCAAAGAAGCATGTTCTGACCGCTGGACGTCCACCTGGTTTCTTACAGCATCGTTTGTGAAGGAAAAGAAGACCACAGAGAAAGCCCTCTGCAGGGGAGGCTCTCCGGTGTCTGTGCTGGTGCCGTGTGGCCCCACTGCCAGGGCCACAGTATTCTGGGGGCCGGAGAAGTTCCCATCGACCTGAGGGAGGCCTTCTTCCTTCTGAAAGACAGGGGCAGATCTGCTGTCCTGGTCCCCAAGTTGGTCTGAGCATTTATATTTGTGTTGAACATTGAAGCTGCCTTGGTTCTCATCTGTGACTGGACCGCACTCTGACATTAAGGCCGTGTGTTTGTTTTTGGTTGTTATTTAAAAAAATGTAAAAAAATTAAAATCTCCAGCTGGCTGTTTGGAATGGGAAAGCTCTTCAGTCACTGAATGTAGAAGGGGGCCGGAGACAGACCCCTCGAAAGCCCTTTGAAAAAACGACACGTTCAAGGAGAATAAGGCAAGTGCAAGAGTGTGTTGTAATCCAAGGGGGGTGGGTGCGGGGCCCCAGCATCTATCTCTTCCCCGCCTTCATGTAGGAGGGGATGGCTCCTCTAGCCGTGAGGCCCTCGAAGCGCTTGTAGGTGTAGTTGATGAAGACCCAGTCCTTGTTCTTGTAATCGGCCTCCGAGTGGTTGCTCACTATCGGAGCTGCGCATCAAAGGAGGGGAAGAAAACAACAGCTTTCATTAGAGAGCAGGAATGTGCAGGGACATCCGCCGGCGAGCCTAATGGCGCGCAGCCTGGTTAAAGAGTGACTTCCCTGTGAAGTGTAGAGAGATTTGCAACACTACACAAACAAGCTCCTGCCGAAGCCCGCCTCCCTTCCCCGCAAGTTTTTGCTTGAACACAATTGCAATTGAAGCTTTGTTGATTTCAGATTTTGAACACAAGTGATCCTGGACAAAGGCATCAGCCATATTATTATTATTATTATTATTATTATTATTAATAATAATAATAATAATAATAATAAAACACCACATTATCTATGCTGCATTACCTGAAGTTGGCTGGAGAATATCCGACTCTGGGAATTCGTCAAAGTTCGAAGTGTCGTCGATGCTTTTGATTTCGATGGGAATCGCAGCCGGTCTTTCCCTACCGAAGAAAACCGACATCGTCTCACTGAACGGCGCGGCCAAATCCGCCTACGCAGATCTACACGATCGTCAGTGCGGTGTGGACCTGCGCTCGGCCTCACCTGATGTGATCGTAGTCCACCCCCTCGAAGAAAGCGTTGCTCTTGATATCTTCCACGCCTGCCGCCCCAATCCTGCGCTCCCATTCACAGCAGAATCTACGGGGGAGGCAACGTTATTGGGCCTGTATTGATACTGGGCACCTCAGGCATAAACAAATTTCAACACAGCAGCCACAATTAAATCCCCCAAAGAAAGTGGGATTTGGGAAGTAAATACCCTGCAGGGGAGAAGACTAGGGTCACCAAAATACAGACAATGCTGTCACTCGTACAACCTGAAAGGCATACAAAAAAAACCTATCATGCGAAGGGAGTCTTATCAGTTTCTATATCCTCAGATTCGAGATTGCAAGGAATACGGGTCATTCTGGAGAAGGGTATCAGGCCATGGACGCACACGAACGGCATACCGGAGGATGAGGACCTTGGCCTTGTCCGAGATGGGCACCTCGGGTGGGAAGCTCAGTGTCTCTCTCCAGTTCATCACCTTCTTGTAGGTCTCCTGCGGCGTCTCAGAGCAGAACGGAGGGTAACCTGCGGAGAGAGAGAGAGAGAGAGCGGCTTTGCTTAAATGGGACGGCCACCATAAACGGAGTACAGCTCCAACGACAAGAACAACAAGACGAACAATTCGAACTCAAAAACAACATTTCGAGCTAGGGCCTCACAACTCTACACTTCCGTCAACTCCACAGAAGAGCAACCCTCATCTTAACGAATGCCTGAGGTAAGCGGGGACTCGCCACTTCATTTGCATTGCAAAGTGTAGCTCAACGGCCGTCTAAACCACCAATATCGAACCTCCCCGACCAGTTTGTCTTACCGATCAGCATCTCGTACATGATTACCCCGAGGGACCACCAGTCGCAGAGCTTGTTGTATCCCGTCTGCATGAACACCTCGGGGGCGATGTAGTCCGGGGTCCCTACAGTTGAGAACGCCTTGGTGAGGGGGGGGAGGGGGAGGGAAGAAAATGGTTGGTAAAGATGCAGGCAATACAGTTTGTGGAAGCAAGTCATTATGAGGTATGAGACGCTGAGGATCCCTACACAGAGAGGACAAGAGACATCTGCCTGGGCTTTGAGAGAGGCCGGCGTCCATCGAGCCCCGGAGAGGCCGGGTGATAGGTGGGTCCCTCGACCACAGCTGGTTTGCTGGCGGTCTATGAACGATCACCAGATGTGCATTTATGTTGGACACAAATAATGATTGATGGTTACAGAGGTGGGCGGGGCGTCAGAGATCAGATGTGCCTCTGCGGTCTTCCCAGCCAGATGCCCAGTGCGACTTCTCGAGCCGCTGTAGGGCACGGCGCGGTTCTGGGAGGCAGGGTAATGGCGGACACTTACTAGCTGCCGTCGGTTTCTCTTCCACGTCTCGGCCTTCCTCTTGGAGTTCATGTTCTGGAAGGCTGCGGAGGAGAGGAAACCGGGAAACTTTCACAGTGTGAACACAGGCCAGGAATTAATTCATACTGCCTTCCCTGCATGAATAGTGAAGGGTCACCCCAGCACAGAGCTCCCAGATGTGCAATACCAATACGGTTAGACCAGAGCTGCACTTCTCACTCTCGTGAAGATGAATGGAGTGTTTTCTAAACCTCCAAACATGAACAACTATCGCACAGCCATGTACAAAGCTTCCTGAATAAACAGAGGTCTTCACACAAGAGTCGTTCCACATTAAAATTAAGCCTTGAAAAGCTCATCACGACAGAGAGAGAGGAGCAAGGCCAGTCCTTACTGAAGTCGCTGGGGAGACTGTGGTTGAGATTCCTGTAGAACTCGGTCCGGTGGGCTTTCTTCAGGCCTGTGCAGAGCCCGAAGTCTGACAGCTTCACGTGGCCCTGAAACAGAACAGGTGAACAGGAAGATACACATCATTAAACACCGGCCCGTCTTCCCCAGGGATCTCCGGAGTCCAGAACGACATTTTCTTTAACAGTGCTCATCAAACTAACAATATGCATTTTTTTGTATATTAGGCCCGGTGACATGAAGATCCTGACAGGTCCAGCGTCATTAAATATAATGAAGTCTTTCCCTTCTGTCCATGTGACACTAACTGGGAACTCCGAATTAAGCGCAGTTAATAGAATCGTGACATATGAAGTCATCCTTACTGCGTCCTTACTGTCTTCACGCATGAATAAGTCACCATAGCTATATACACATCAGTGCATACGTACCACTAAAAACATATTTCAACATGGAAGGAGAAAAAAAATTAAAAACCCAAACAGATACTGCCAAGACATTATTGTTTTCGTGGTTCTTACTTCCTCAGGAAGTATGAAGAAACAGAAAGCATAAACACGCCGGAAAGTTGAAAGTCAAACTTCCTCCACCCTGTGGGGCCGTGACACTTTTCTCTCTTATTCTCAGAATTATTGCTCTCCTCCAGAGTCAGAAACACAACACAAACCCGATACTTTTACAAGAAAATGCATGTTAACATTGTCCTAATCATTGAGAATTCAGAGAAGAATCACATGCAGTTTGTGTGTATATATTATACAAATATACCCCCCCACACACACACACGCACACACATACACACACAGTGTTGTGCAAGGTAGCTGGAACTATAATGGCACTAGTCTGCAAATCCTGAATGAAAGGTCAGGAGATTCTGGAATCAACCAGCCAACCAACTGCTCCCCTCGTTGTCCCGCTTCGTTACCTTGCTGTCCAGGAGCAGGTTGTCCGGCTTGATGTCCCGGTGGATGAAGCCCAGCTGGTGGATGGAGTCAATGGCCAGCACGGTCTCGGCGATGTAGAACTGCGTCTCCTCCTCCGTCAGGGTGTCTTTCTTCATCAGCAGGGTCATCATGTCGCCTGCAGGAGGACATGGGCAGGGTCACACTAAACACACAGGTCCGACGCGGGGGGAGACTCGTGGGGGGAGACTCGCGTGCGACAACGGAGCCACACGACTCAGATGCTCCGCTACGGCCCGAGTGGGGGTCCAGACAGCTAGTCTAGCTTTTCCTACAGCTTAGGGTGCCGAGCGAGAACTGCCTGTATGTCGAGATAAGGACTGTTCAGGCAGCCGCCGTCTACCATCTCCACACCAGCCGTGGCTGAGAGGAGGGGAATCCAGAGATAAGCACACTGGAGAGGTCGGGGAATGCACGTCGTCACATTAGGAGCTGGGACCTGAACCTCAACAGCACGAATCATGATTCACCCTCTTCGGAGCGGCACACACGGGATCAAGGGCTACAGCACAGAAAGAGGAGGGACCCCAGTCGTCCCCGCGCCCTGCGTTCCCACTCGGCCGCCTGTGTGGATCTGAAACCGTCCCTTACCCCCCGGCAGGAACTCCATGATGAGGTACAGGTTCATTTTGTCCTGGAAGCTGTAGAACATCTTCACCACCCAGAGACTGTCCGCCTCCACCAAAATATCCCTCTCGGCCCGGATGTGCCCCACCTGCCAATCAAAACCACCAGGATCAGATACCTGACCGCCGCAGTCTCACGGGGTTTTTAGATACATACATGTGCGATATCTGGTTTCCCCTCAGTGCCTCTGTAAAGTCACTTTCACAATCAAGGCGATACCACCAGTGCTGGGATCCCTTTAACCCCATCGTGAAGTCTACAATCACGTGTCAGCGATCTCACCTGCTCCTTCTCCAGCATGTCTGCCTTGCGCAAGATCTTCATCGCGTACACGTGACCCGTGTCTTTCTTCTGCACCAGTCGCACCTGGTTCAAACAACAAACCGGAGACATCTCAGCGGTGTCCATAAAAATGGGTCTCGGGCCAAAACCACACAGAGCAGTAGCCCAGTCACGCTGGAGGTTAAGGACTCCACGATTCTCCTCTGGTTAAAGGAAGGACAGTTACCTCTCCGAAAGCACCACGACCTATGACCTTCAGGGACTCGAAGTCGTCCAGGCCCAGCCGGGTCCTCTTGAGTCGGAGGAACTCGGTCTCCTTGCGGGCGTGCTGCGATCGCCTGAGACGCTTCTGTTGGGCAAGGAAAATACAGAATGCGTTACTCCTTTCATTCATTCTTTCTTTCCAGTTCCCTGAATCAGTGATGCAGTACGTTTTATGAAAACACACATCCTTTTAAACATGAAGAATTTATCTTGCAAATATATATACACAACAAGGGCACCATCAGCTCCAAAACACAGGGGGAGGCGATGGATTGATTCATGTTTATCTGGCATTTTTCCATGTCGTCATCTTTTTTGTCAACTGAGATATATGCAAGACGATACCACCTGCCCTGCATGTGGCACGAGCAGCACGTGCAGGAATTTCTCTGCCTTTTTTTTACCGTGTGTGTGTGTGTGTGTGTGTGTGTGTAAAAAAGAGAATTAGAGGGAGGGAGGAAGGGAGAGGGAGAGTGTGAAATACATTTTCTTACCTCCTCATCAGCTAGTCCTTCTTCATCCATCACCTTTTCTAGTTTCTGCTGCCTGTGCAGGAAATAAAGAAAAGAAAAAAAAAAGAAGAGATAAGGCTAATTAGCCATTCGGTCTCCAGTTGCGACAGTGCAGACCCAACACATAGATCTCCTTGGCAGCTCAGGCAGCGTGGCATGCAGGCTTTATTGTTTGTCCTGGAAAAGCATCGTTAAAGGGAATATATCAGGTGCCTAAACCAGGTGCAATCCTAAACCAGAGGCTTTAATGACTCGTTAGAGCTGCGATAACGAGCAGGGGCTGTTAAACACCCTGCGAGGGAAGCGAGACTTCATACTTGACAAAGCGAGCATTAACAGTGTGATTAGCAAGCCGCCTGCAACTGTCGAGATGATTTTGTTTACAGCTGGAGCTCGCAAAACAGTGTGTTCAATAAAAGTGAAATTGAACATGAACGTTTTGGTGATAAAACACGCCGACGTGCAGATTGTTAACGGCCAAACAATGTTCTTTTGTTCGACTGCATTATAAATACATGACAGCACAGACAATATTCTTTGTTTCTGCTTCCTCTCCAGGCACCCCTGGCATCACGCCACCGAGGTGGTGTTCAGCGTGCAACACTTCCTGTTTCGGCTTGGCGACACGCTGGGAAATAAACATCTCCCTGGTGCCCTTCGAGTTGAATACGTCTCACAGCAGGTTCAACAGAGATCTGGATACACCTGAGCCTATTAAAGCGGGCCGATACGTCCATGACCAACTTAGCAGAGAAGGTGGAGGGACCATTCCATCGAGGCATGGTGTCCTGATGTTTTATGGTCCCTGTCCCGTCAAAGTCTGAACATTACTCTGCCTTCACAAGGATGGGTTTTTCTCGCGCAGTGCTGCTGGTTTAAGGTTCTCTCTCAAATTAAAATTCTTCAGATTTTTTTCTGGGCGCAAACCTCGCCACTAGCACATCTGCGGCGCATACTTCCAAGCCACTGACGCTCAAAAAGAGGGCAAGAAGTCCTCCGCCGTGTCAGAGCCGTCAAACACTCGGCTGCACAAAACCAATACAGCTAGCTGAACTGGAACTTCTCGGTGTTTTGACCCCCGATTCTATTAATTATTAACCGGCAGCAGTGTTGTTAATTAAAGGAATGATGGACAGTCTTCTGGAGTGTGCGTGACTTTACAAGTGTTGGGAAACGTGCAGGACAAAGACCAGAGGACAGGCCAGCACCAGAGCACAACAGCCACTCTCCAGCGACTGTGCAGCACTGGACGACACGCGTCTCGAACCTGTGCAACGCAACGCAACACAATGCAACGCGAAGGTGCGTGGAGAAGTCAAGCCGCAGTGCCAGAGAGGGTCCGGCGAGTCTCACCTCATCTCCCTCTCCTCGTGCTGGGCAATGAGGTTGCTGTAGAAGTTCTCCAGGGTCACCTTGGCCATGGTCACGCGCTCTTTCGTGTGGTTACTCATCGAGGAGCAGGAAGTCTGACCCGTCATCGCCATGATTACCTGCAGACCACAGAACAGCAGCCATCGTTAGGAGGACCAGAGAGAGACCAGCGCCACGGACGGGACACGGGACACCCAACAGCCCCTGCGTCCACACGCCCAGCGCACACTCACACTTTCTGGATCTTAAGAGGGTTCATCTGTACCCAACCCTGGTCCTGGAGTACTCCCTACCCTGCTGGTTTTTCTTCCAAACGAGCTCTCAATTGCTTAATTGAAGTAACAATCTGCATAGATATGACTTTAAATTTGGTAATAAAAGAGTTGGATAATAAGTTATTTATACAATTCTATACTTAATTTAAAACCCCTACTGTTTAAAATAATGAAAAGACTGATTTAGAAAATTATCAGTTCACTTAAGTGTTCAATTAAGCAAAAGAGACCTCAGTTGGAACAAAAACCAGCAGGGTAGGACCAGGACCAGGATTGGGACTGCCCTAGGGGACCATTTTGAGCAATTGTTTTATTAATAAATATATAGCTTTCGTTCTTACTGCGTTTGTGCACATATTATATGTACATATGCTGCATAAATTCCCCCCACACACTTCGTTTGGGTACAGAACATCCTCACGTTAAGCCCCATTTCAAAGCGCTTTACAGTGACTCAGATCTTAAATCCATCGAGGGCGGTCTCGAAGATGTCCGAGTGAACCCAAGTGTAAAGGGAAAGAAAAACATTCCTCTCCTGCAAGGTGCTGTTTGTACCACGGCTCACAGACACCCCATGGAAAAGCACACATTATGCCAGGATATGATGTTATTCTCATGAAGCGTCTTCAAGCTTTACAGCACATTAACCATTCTCTCATGCCCTACATTACCCTGCATTTCCCAGCTCACCGTGATAAGGTGAATTAGGAAAATGTGACAGAGGGGAGGGAAAGAAAAAATAGGTTTTCTTTTTTGTATTTTGAACAGAGCAGCCTGTATGAAGCTTTTCTGCTCAGCCGTGTGTTTTATATTAGTAGAAACATAAGAATTAATAAAAATAATAATAATGATAATAAATACAATAGAGGTGTAAATAATGTGGTGGAGAAGGGGCAAGGTAATGTGATGAGAAATGGCATATTAACATACTCTGAGCCTTTTAAATCCAGCAGACCGAAAGATTTGCATAAATTATGAATGCTCTTTAGCAGCCTTGTCAGTCATCGCTCGTGTGCCACTTGCAAATTACTAGACCTGTCATTGCGAGTCACGCACCGCACTGCCGCTCCAGCATGGAGGCATCTAATCTGAAATTATTGCACTGGGGGGTACAAGTTCGTCTCCTGTAATAACCTGAGATTTCTACCAGTCATCGGAAACCACACCCCCCAGCCCTGTCCTGAATCATGACACAGACTTCAGTAATGAAGGAACTGCCAGGAATCACCGAAGCACGGTGGACTTTATAAGGTTAATGATTATTGTAGGAAAAGGTTTGTATTTTCATTTTTTAATGGCTTTTTTATTATCTGCTTTCTGATGACAGTAGACCGCATTCAAAAGCGCCAACAATGGCATGCCACACTTCTAATACCATAAAAGTGCACGTCTGCTGGGGGACATGGGTATGACAAGGTCTGTCTCACATCTCAGCCTTTTTTGAGACTCATACAGTGTTGTCCTTCCCAGATTTCACCTGTGCAACATAATTCAACACAGCTGTGATCAAGAGAAAAGGCAGATTATTCGCCTTTGCACCTGTTAAGTGCTACAGAAAGCTTACATAACCGTCAGACATTAATTGTTTTAACCCATAGAAATGTCAAGCACAACAGGGACATTCAGATGCAAAATTGCTACACACTCAGCAGAACAACAATTCCACCCTTTCCATTTCACAATAATGACACCCCGTGCAACACTCAATCGAGCAGACATTTTAAACTACAATCCCCACAACGGCCACGGAAAGCGTTAGAAAACAAAACATCAATCCCCATTACTCTTCAAAATACAGCAACGTTTCCAGGACGGGACTTCAGGGAAGTTATATTTTTGCCCCACTGAACAGATTTGTGCTCCAGTTAACAGGTAGTATACACAGACTTGGCCCTCAGAACAGAACAGTTAATCTCGGGAGAAAAAGTGCAGTCCCTCTGGCACATGCAACTGTGCAGAACTAACTCATGATTTGTGGTTGGTAATGTTAGGCCAAAGGTATTTAATTATGCTAAGTTTAGAAGATGACGGGGAAGAAAAAGAAAAAGACTTGGAATGTCAAGCAAGCTCACCCCAAGAGCTCCAAGCAGGAACACAGTAATTCAGAAACGGCAGGAGTGATCTGGAGACGCACATCACAATAAACCCTTCTAACCACGTCATCCACAAAGCAGGATGAGTTTTGGATCGAGCCACACAGCTGCTCATTGAACACATATGCAAGTACGGAAAGATCTTCGTTCTTCATGTGTGTCCTTTCTTCTACTGCCAAGCTTGAATTTCCTGTCGTCTATGAATCTACAGAGCCCTGTGTTGTATTACTGGTGTTGTCATTGTCAAGTGGTTTCACCTGCATTCATGGGGCTGGTGGCACAAACCCACATTTGCAGTGGTGCTGGACTATCCCATGTTAAGCATCCTGAGCAGAATAAATCAACTGACAGTGTGTAATAGAAGATATTTTCTTTAAACCGTTTTACAGCATTTGCATATTAGAAATGAGAGAATAAACAGACATAATATGAAACTTGCAGCTGCCACAGTTTCTGCAATACACTGAGAAAGATCAATTTGCAAGACAGCAATAAGAAAACTCAGACAGTACAGTTAATTAGCTATACCTCTAATTCTGTCATGTATTTTGGACTATAGCCTATTGGTAAAGTGCCCATACAACTGATCATTGCTTAAAAAAAAACTAGTTCATTTATAATTTCATACGAGCTTCTGGGTCAATTTTGGGTCAGTGTGACAGTATGCAACTGGTGTCAGTTAAGCAAGTCCAGTTCCTGAAAATGCGTCTGTCTGTACATTTGCCAAGGCGATTAAATATAAAGTTATGTTTAAGGAGGAGGAATGAAATCGTGTACGTGGCCGCCGATGAAATTGCGAAATCGATACGGCTGTGCAAAATTTAGCTTTTTTGGATTAATGTAGTTATCTGTGTCTTATTGCACAATTCACTCATAGGGTCACACCAAAGAGTACAGAAACCACACATACTTTTTAACGCATTTAAACTACCACCGCTAAGTCTATGTATAATAAAAGTTATAATTAAGCATTGTTGCAGGATCTCAAACTCAAAGACATTAAACAACACAAAAACAACTGCAATTAAATAAGTGCCATCAACAATTAGGAGGAACATTTAAATTTAGCGCAAATATCAGAAGTCGAAGATCACGTGTCCACCTATGCAATATATGATTTAACTCCACAAACTATATGAAATATAATGCGATACATCTGTATTTACTGCAGCACAGCTCGCTAGGCTGGACTCCAACCTGGAGGCATCTTACCTATGTTGTTCCTCGGGGGTCTTTGTTCTTATTCTTGATGTAGTTATCTAACTACGTGATTAAAACGTAATTATGGAGATAGAGAGCGAGAGAGACACTAATTAAAGACAGCCCCATGCCCGGGAGCCAGCTGCCGTCTCGGGCTTGCTGTTGCTCGGCCAGGTAACGCGGCAGTGCGCGGAGAGAGAGGGCTGACTTCAGTTAGATAACGGTGGTGGGAAAAGTTGCCAGAAGAGTTGTTTGAGGCCGCCAAGCAGCGCTGCTTCGGCCCGGACCCGTGCCCGGCTCTCTTACCCGGACCCCCTCCGAGTGAGACGCGTGAGTGGTGTCCGGCGGGGTCAGTTTTATTGTTATTATTGTTGTTCTCACCTCCGCCAGATCGGCCTCAGCTGCACCGTCCGTCCGTGCGCTTCCCCTTCTCTCGGGCGACGTGATGACGTCAGGGGCACGCTCGGGCGTGCGGGCGCGCGCTATGCGGCGTCACTCGTGGGCGGGGCGTCTCCATGGCGACGGGGTCGATTGTGACGGCGTGCAGCGGCGCGCTTTGATGTCGCGGTGCCTGTGAAGAGCCGCCGAGCGCCGGTATTGGGCGCAGCCTTGACTGATAAGACGTGAAGACACGCTGCGTCCTGTTCTCTAATGATCTGTTTCCATCCCGTCCGTCTAGACGCCTGCGCGCCGTGCAGATCTTGTGCGACACACGCCACACTTCATACGGTTACTCGCCGCGATGCCATTACTGGTGTTTTTCTGTACGCATATGATTGATAATTACTGATTCATAATCGATCGAAAACACCAAAAGTCCGACTGATGACAACAGAAGGACGCTAAAAACTCTATTGTCGTGCTAAAGTATTCCAAAGCTGTAGGTTCGATACCCAATCAGCATTGAGCCACACATTCGATAGCCAATCAGCATTGAGCCACACATTCGATACCCAATCAGCATTGAGCCACACATTCGATACCCAATCAGCATCGAGCCACACATTCGATAGCCAATCAGGAGTAAGGACAATAAAATGGGCCACAATTTGTAATGAATTGATGTATGAATTTGTATGAATGTATGAACTTATTGCATGCTGTAGTATGTTTAATACTTTTTGGATGTCCGGTAAGATGATTTGTCATATTACAATGACAATGGGTGCGGCATTTCTTGGGGGCTGCATTAAGAATGGTCTTCAGTTAGTTTTTTGTAGTATTGTTGAACAATATATAATAAAATGCATAATATAGTATTCAAATGTTTATTATTTAGGATATACTAGGAAAACAACAATGTAAGATGTGAAGAATTGCGGTTTTGAAAAGGGGTCTCTTGGCCTTTACACTTTTGGGTTGAAATTCCTTTATATTAACTGTAATTCCCCAGTGATGGCCTACTGTCAAGATAAATAAACGGGAGCTTTTAATTGCCTTACAGTGCCCTCTAACGGTGAATTGCATGACAAGAGACAGAGTTCTGCCTTTTACTGGGTCACAAATAGTTGAACTCGGTATGACGCCAGAGGCGTTTTATATTTTCTTTATGTATCTTGACATTTCACAGACTTATTATAATGCTTTGGGTAACTTTGAGCGCATACAGAAGGCTATATATGTATCGAATCTTTTTTAGGTATTATAATATACCAAAAATAATTTAATAAATTCCCTTGACTTAAATCGATGTAAGATTTCGAAAGGAAAGCAATTCGTGTAAAGAGACATTGTATTTGGTTAACTGATGTCATCAGGAATATGACGTCAGCATAAGACATAATAACAAAATGTACAGATACACGTATACAATGTATGACCCAAATTAAATACTACTGAGCTAAAAAAAAAAAAAGTCAAACAACCAATCTCGCACGCATATCTGCTCGCCGGTGCTGTGGCCCCAGCCCCGCTCTGCGGCCGCGTCTCCCGGCCTGCCCTGTGCGCGGCGGAAGTAGTCGGCGCTTTCCGGTTGTCAGAGCCGGCAGCGCGGTGTCGGGGGTTGTCTATCCGGTCTCGTCTCTCCTAGTCCGGCCGGAGCTGCACTCACTCCACCAGCGGGAACCCTCTTCTTTCCCGGGACCGTCCGCTCTGCACCCCTGCCCCCTGCGAGCCGCCACAGCGACGTCCTTTTCGGGCGGAAGGGATTCGTCTGCCTCGTCCCCCGTGTCGGCGCTGTCAGCACGGAAGACCCCAGCGAGGGAGGCCGGAGCTGTGGGTCGTTTCTGGGACTGAGCAGGTAGCTGAGGATCCCGAAGGACGACGGCGCGGCAGCACAGCGCGTCGCTTTATTCATGTATTTTCTATTTCCCATGAATAAGATGCATGGCTGGTAACCTTGGCTCTGCACTAGTATCGCCGGATTGTATTTCGCGGTTGACCAGCTACGAAGCAATCGGAAGTCTTTGGGTGTAATCTAATCATGTCACCATAACGTTATAATAACAAGGTGGTTTGGGACGATTGTGCTCCTACTGCTGTGCACCGTACCTAACAACAATTAAGTGTGCATTTGCATTTTAAAGACCCCCCTGCAGTTTTAAATCGGATTCCTATACGTTGCACCCTCGTCACCATCAGGTGCATCAAATAGACTGATGATATTTGGTGTTCAGAGATGTATGAGCAGTTATGCATTGGACTATATAAGTATGCATGGTATTTATGCAATTGTCGCTTGTGTAACGTTTCCCAGAGTTGCACATTATTATGATTAAATACGTAGGTAAGGTGTAGCCACTTAGACAGTAACACGTGTGGAGTATCTCATTGTACGATATAATTGCATCCTAGCATTCACAGTGCAGGAAGTCTGCTTGGAGACTCGCAGTGATTAAAATCTTATTTGCGCCCCAAGATGGTAATTTACTGTCTTTTAACAGAACAGATTGTGGAAAATAGAGAAAAGTGGTTTAATTCACTTTGTCACCGTGTAATGGGTAAAACGTGAACGATATCCGATCTGAGAACTTGCGGTCTACATTTTACTTTCTCTTTTATTTTAACAAAGTTACACTGCAGCAGTCAATAATAAGACGTCTATTTCGTCAAATCCCTACCACCAACGAAAAAAGGGAAACCTATTTCAATTCCCACCCAGCGAGGCTCGCATCCCCTGGACAGTTTTATTAATGGAAGCTAAAATGAAGCAGCAATGAAAAGTTACTTCCGTTTTGGCGGATGGAATCTGTCAGCTGATTGTAGTGTGGTGGCTATATTTCTCATCTGGTACAATCAGGCACTCATCTGTCAGTCAAATGTTGCAGCCTAATTTAATAATGTGATTAGATATACTGGCTGGGCGGATTATGTCATTTGTTATTGAGTTTTCTCGGTGTGTAGTTGTCATTACACCGCAGAAGTTACATCAGGGCTGGGTGTCGGCAACACTTTAATTTTACTTCTTGTTTTTTCCCCTCCGTTTTGTGTTTGCTACACCTTTTGCAATGCTCATCTTTCCAGTTAAATCCACTCCTGACAATATCAGGATACATAGACAGGTGTGCGCTGCTCCCTGAAGGTGAATGACACACGTGTGCTTACAGTGAGGTAATGCCAGGGTGATGCCACATCCTGCCCAGTCGATGTTTCACATGGGCGTGGCAGTGCAACCCTGCAAGGGAAGTAGGCGGTGACTGGCCTTGAGCGGCTGAGTGAACGATAACAGACAGACGGAGAGCCTGGCTCAGTTTGGCCTGCCTTGTTTGCGGCGGAATCTTCTAGTTAATCATGGACCTGTCTGTCCAGCTGGCACACGCGTGTAACTGAGCCCTGTTGTGTGGCTGCCATCCCTGATGTCCTCCATAGACTCAGGGCTCTAGAAACTGACAATGCTGAGACCATTAGAGACCCATCGGATTGTCTACTATTGGATTTAATCTTTTTTTTTTTTCCCCACAATAAATTCCATAGATATTTCTATAGCACCAGCTGTTAGGCCTGTCTGTTGCACTCGGCCTGTCAACTCTCTCCTCTCCTCTCTTCCCCGTTCAGGAGCTGAGATCAGCCGCGCTGTGGATCCCCAGCGGCTGTCCGGGCGGGAGGCTAGGCTAGGCTAGGCTGTGTGTGGGCACTGTGCGAGTAGACGGGCGCTCCTGATGAGCGGGCACCGGGCAGGGAGGATCCGCACCAGGGATGCCGACCGGCCGCTGGACTTGGCATGCCGGCCGACCCCCGGGCTGAGCGGGGGCGGCGTGGGGGGCGGCACCGGGTGTATCCTGAGCAAGCTGATCCAGCTGCCCGCACCACCCCTATCCCGGCACCAGCTGAAGCGCCTGGAGGAGCACCGGTACAGCAGCGCAGGCCGCTCCCTGCTGGAGCCCATCATGCAGAGGTACTGGGAGTGGCTGGTGGCCCGCGTGCCCGCCTGGATCGCTCCCAATCTCATCACCGTTGTCGGCCTGGTCACCAACATCCTTACCACCTTGGTGCTGGTGTACTACTGCCCCACTGCCACTGAGCAGGTAGGCATCTCTGTTAAAGGCTGTTCTCTAGAAAAGCATCATTCTGCTGTTCCTATAGACACCTGTGTCCTGCTGACCCCGTGTCAGGAGTCAGTCTGGCAGTTTTAAGTATCTCTGCTAGTGATCTGACTCATCGTGCACAGCTGTTGAGCTTTACCTTCCCGTAATGTCTAGAGATCATACTGAACAAAGAACAGATTCATTTCTTACTGTGCCGCCTCGACCAGTCTGGACATGTGAGAAACGCGCTCAAAGAACGGCTGACAAACTTGAGTCAAGTACTTGTAAGGTTTTCATTAACCTCTTTTGAAATTCTTCGTCCACGTTGTAGACCGCCGTCTGTCCACAGAAACGAATACCTCAGCGGTTTAGCACTTGAGGGTCAATACTTTGAGAATACAGACGGATCTGAAATCTCCCGGGTTCTGCCAAGGAAACTGTTTGTTGTGCTCTAGTTGCGCAGGGGGGGTGTCTGTTTGCCGTCTCAGGTTTCTACTGCAGCCCGGCTGACCTCGGAGGCGGCTTTTGTAGATTTTCATACTTGTAATCACGCAGCGCAGCTTTGCTCTGTGGTTCACCGCCTTGAAACGAGGATTCGCGACCTCGGCGGTGTTTACACAAGGAAAGGCCAGAGTTGAGAGTCTTGGATAGGAAGGACATTTTGTACCACCGGTACTTCCCGTATTGTGTTTATATAACTGGTTTGCTCTATTAATAGTCCCCCCCACCCTGCTTCCTTTGTAGGACTAAGGTTAGGGAACCACGACTGCAGTTAGAGCGCTGGAGAGAGAGCTAGACCGATCCCGGATGTGTGGATCAGAGTCCTGCTTCACCTTTCAGAGTTAGTTGTTCAGGTCTGTAGGTGCTGTAATGACAGTATGCTGAAGGAATGATCGGGTTTCAGACTGATACTTAGATCGTGTATGAATTAATACCTTTTTTTCCTCGTCGTAGCAAATTGAATACTTCACTTCCCCATTAAAATAAAATAACTGCTTCAAAAATCAATCCCCATATTCTTATTTTTATTATGGGTTCCTGCCAGCGCCAAGAATGCAGCCAGACTGGGGCCCTCTTTCATAACGAAAAGGGTTGCTATTGAATCTGAACCAAGAACGTGTAGGAGACTAATGCCTTCTGCCACAAGGCTTGGCAAACCACAGAGGAACTTTTGCTGTGCCATTGTGTAATCCTTCATATACGTGTAATGCCTGCCAAAGAAGGATTACCGGAGGAGCCCCAGGTGTGAACTACACAGGGTGTACATTTTCCTGGATGTATTGAGTCACCGGCGTGTTCTTATATTAGAGAGATTAAAGGGCCAGAACACTGGATTGCGTGACTGTTTTCTGCTCCCCATTCTGTCCCCGGCCGGTGTTCTTGGTGTGTGGGGATGCTGTCATCCTAGCAGCCCGACACACTCATAAGTACATAAGAACATAAGAAATTGTCCAATCGAGAGGAGGCCATTCACCCCATCATGCTCATTTGGTGTTCATTAATAACTAAGTGATCCAAGGATCCTATCCAGTCTGTTTTAGAATGTTCCCAAATTGTTGCTTCAACCACTGAAGCCCAATTTCCATTTGTGTCCCCGGGTGCATGTGTCCCTGCTGATCTGGAAAAGCTCCTCTGGTTTGATGTGGTCAATGCCTTTATTGATTTTGAAGACTTGGATCAAGTCCCCACGTAGTCTCCTCTGTTCCAGGTGAAAAGGTTCAGTTCCTCAGTCTCTCAGTAGGACTTTCCCTTCAGACCTGGAATAAGTCTGGTTGCTCTCCTCTGAACTGCCTCTAGAGCAGCGATATCTTTCTTGAAGTGTGGAGCCCAGAACTGCACACAGTATCCAGATGAGCTCTAACTAGTGCATTGTACAGTCTGAACATCACTGCCCTTGTTCCCAATTCTACACTTTTGACAATATACCCTAGCATTGTGTTTGCCTTTTTTATTGCTTCCCCACACTGTTTGGATGGAGAAAGTGAGGAGTCCACGTAGACTCCTAGGTCTTTCTCATGCGTTACTTCATCTAGTTCTATTCCTCCCATAGTGTCATTATAGTGGACATTTTTGTTACCTGCATGTAATACCTTGCACTTGTCCACATTGAATTTCATCTGCCAGGTGTCGGCTTGTGAAAGCTTGTTTTCTGTGTTTTTCTCTTCAGGCACCTTTGTGGGCATACCTGGCGTGTGCCGTAGGTCTGTTTGTCTACCAGTCTCTGGACGCGATAGATGGAAAGCAGGCGAGACGAACCAACAGCAGCTCTCCCCTGGGGGAGCTGTTCGACCACGGCTGCGACTCCCTCTCCACAGGTGAGCCGTGTCCGCTGCGCACTCGACCTGCCTTATTGGGCTGAAGCTGTGTCCACGGTGCCTCTCTCCCAGGCCGCTCACTCCCTTGGTCTTCCTCTCCCCCCCCCCCCCCCCCCCTCCTCTCTCTCTCTCTCAGTGTTCGTGGTCCTGGGGACGTGCATCGCAGTGCAGCTGGGCACCAACCCAGACTGGATGTTCTTCTGCTGTTTCGCCGGGATGTTCATGTTCTACTGCGCCCACTGGCAGACCTACGTTTCAGGCACCCTGCGCTTCGGCATGTGAGTACCCACCACGGCCGGCCTGCCAGTCCGCCTGGCGGCAGTGGAGAGATGGTACAGTGTCGGGTGGGACGTGAAAGGAAAACGCACGTAAAAGATATATATTTATATGTATATACGATAAGCCATTATAGTTTGAATTGCCTTCCGACAACATGGGGATGAGAGAATATAAAAGCCCCAGAGATCACAAAATGGCAAAAACAAACATATCTTTGTAGAGAAACAGTGCACTCCTTTGGCAGATGTATTCGTTTATCACAGGAAGTGTGTGCTGGTGTCCAGGTGTGTCATTGACCATTGTATACCCATGGTTCATGACTACCTTTAATAAGATCCTCTGAAATGCGTACCTGACGCATCTTTCTAGACACTATGTAAACCCTCCCAGAAGTACCAGCAGAGATTGTCGAGATGTCTTTTGTGTCTTGTGTTGTGTGGCGAGATCTGGCTGCAGGTAACTGTAGTACACACTGCATGGTGGAGAGGTGTAGGGCATGACCATTAGTAATAAACTGTGGCAAACACTTCTCTGTTTTGTGAGAGGGGCTCTATACACACACCCTGGTAAACGTCACCAGCAGGGGTTAGTTTCTTGAAAACTGTCTCTTCAGTAGCTTTACTATCATACTACACCCGGAATGAGGGGTGATGCTGCAGTACAGGGGTGTCGGACTCCAGTCCTTGGGGGGCCGCGGTGTCAGCTGGTTTTTGTTCCAACCGGAGCTCTCAATTATTTAATTATTGTTGTTATTTATAGCCGATAAATTATAATTAGTTGATGACTCGAAACACTGAACCCACAGAACATTCCAGAGTCTGGAGAGAAGCGTTGCATTTATCCATTTAATTGTTCAATTAGACCAATTAAGGAGTTGCGGAACACTGCGGCCCCCCAGGACTGGAGTCAGACGCCCCTGCTGTAGTGTGTAACACCAACCTTTCTCTTCTCTGACTCACAGATTTGATATTACAGAGTTACAGATCTGCATAATATTAGTACAGATGTTCACAGCCACCGTGGGCCCGGGGTCCTGGAATCTGAGGGTAACGTGCGCTCCTCTAACCCGGCTGTTGCCAGCGGCTGTGTGTGGTGTGTCGGGCCGACCGAGCGGCTTTTCTTGTACAGACTGCTGGTTTTAAAGTGGGTGGGGTGGGAGGACGACGGCTGAGGAAAACAATGTGGGGAAATGATTGTAAGAGAAGACTAAACTGCACGCGCGCATGATGTCTTACACTAGTTTAAAAGCGCAGAAAGCCCCATCTGAGGAATCGGGCCGAGGGCGATAGCTGTGCTAGACAAGACAAAAGTGGATGTGAAGGGCTGCAGTCTGTGCAGGAAGGAGACGGGTGGCTGTGCATGTCGATGGATAATCTCTAATTCTGCTCTTGATATCTGTGCTTCTTTTGCCTGATCAGAATTGATGTGACTGAAGTTCAAATCTTCATAATAATCATGTATTTGCTGGCAGCGATTGGAGGATCCGCTTTTTGGCAATCTCCGGTAATTTTGTTTTTCCCAATTTAATTTCCAATACAGTATTTTTTTTGGGGGGGGGGTTTATAAAAAAAAAAAAAATTAATTCATAATTTAGGTCTTTAATTGTATTTGTAATTTATGTTGTAATTAAAGGCATAACAAATGAAATGCAAACCTGGAAAGAACCTGGAGAGAGTCGGGCACTAGCAATCCTTCTGGAAGAAGAGAGAGTATATTATGAGAAATAGAAATGGTTTTCCATTCCATTGACCTGTGGGAACATGATTTTGTTTAGATTATATCAGTTTGACAGGTCATGCGTGATGCCAAATGCAAAATATATAAATTGCCGCTCTCTTCCAGCAGTTATTTAAAGGTTGCCTAAGGATAACTCATAAATATCATATTTGTTTAATAGCCTTTAGGTGCTGCTTGGCTCTTAATGCGGTGCAAACGCTTCTCACTGTCGTACAGTTTTCTTAGCGACGTCTGCTACCTTGAATATTGCGCAGGACTGGCGCGTCACGTGGGAATTTAACACATTTCCCAGCACTGATGTGACCTCGAGCACTAGCTTTGCCATTTTTATATGCCAATCCTTCCAGAAGTTAGAAATTATTAAAAGAAAAAAGTATTCTGTCTATCAGGTCACCTACTCTGTCAAACACTATAAAAAAATCCTTGAGTTACTTCAATTACAGTACTAGTGGCATGCTCCTCACGTAACACTCAAGGGGGCTGTTTTTAGCTTATAAGTAGGACACAAATATGCAATAAAATGAATAGAAGGAAGGTTAAGCTTTACACCACTGCTTTTGTATAGTCAGGCTTATGCAGCGTATCTTTGTTTGTTTTTTTCTGAACAGACCCCTCTAGGTATTCTGTTTTTGTCTTCTCTGGTTAGAGCCGCACTGTTGCACTATAGGAATGTTCTCGTGTTCTTTATGGCAAATACCTTGTTCATCAACGCATCTTTTTTCCTCCCCACCAAGATCCCAGTGATAAAAATCGAAATGAAAATCATTCCTGCTATCTGTACTGTAGTGGGGGCTATTTTCTCCTGTACAAACTACTTCCGAGTCATCTTCACAGGAGGCGTGGGGAAAAACGGATCCACAATAGCGGTGAGTTGTGGCTTTTAAGGCTATTTTTATTGTTTGTTTCTTCTAAAAATGAAAATATGAAAACCCCGGAAATTGTCGGGAGATTGTCACACTGTGAACTGGCCAAGCTACAGCTCTGTCCCACGCTTTCCTGAGTTTCCCGTGAAAGGAAGTCATAATAGCAGCACAGACTTGTGCAAATATTTGCAATTCTATCACCAGCGATGGTGTGTCACCCATTCCAGCTCCAACACTAAAAGCCCCGTTTGTTTTGTATTCTGCCGACCATGTCCACTTCGTCTCCCGTTACATTCTTGTCCAGTTGACCCAGACATTTCTGGACAATGCAAAAACCCTTTTCCCCAAAAGACTTTCCCACTTGGCTTAAGAAGGGGGTTGTGTGGCATTTAAGCACCACTGTGTCTGTGATCTGTGGGGCACAGAAAGCGCCATTTTAATGTGATTTTTCTTTCTTTCTGTTGACGTGTCTTGCAGGGAACCAGTGTCCTGTCACCTTTCTTGCACATAGGATCAGTTATAACACTGGCAATAATGATCTATAAGAAGTCTGCAGTCCAGCTCTTTGAAAAGCATCCCTGCCTGTATATCCTGGCCTTTGGCTTCGTATCGGCCAAAATTACCAACAAGCTAGTGGTGAGTCTTTCTGATGGTCCTTTGTCCTCTCAGTGCAGGAAGGTCTTCTAGTGTGTAAAGCCTGCATGTCAAGACTGATATGTCCGATGTAGTCGGATCATTTCTCCGTTTTCTCCCAGCTCTTGCGCTGTCACAATATATTGCCTTGTCGTGTTGTATTGTGTATTTTATAGCTGACATGGTGTCTTTGCTTTTGTTTTGTCAGGTGGCACATATGACAAAAAGTGAAATGTATCTTCATGACCTGGCCTTCTTGGGCCCTGGGCTGCTATTCCTGGACCAGTACTTCAACAGCTTCATTGATGAGTATCTGGTCCTTTGGATTGCTCTGGTATGTTGACAATACTGTGGGTGGGGAACTGGAGATAAACAAGTATTATAATGTTAGTTTTACATAGTGTAACGTAGTATCGGTGCCGTGTTATCAGTATCCTGTAGCTAGACATGTTTATTAATAACTATACTTGTTGTTTTTATGCTTTTACAGGTCTTCTCTTTCTTTGATCTCGTCCGTTACTGCGTCAGTGTTTGCAACCAGATTGCGTCTCATCTTCATATTTGTGTCTTCAAAATCAAGCCGCCCCCCACAGTCTCCAATCAGCAAGGGCACAACCACCACTAATGACTTTTCTTTGGGTGTCGTCTTCGATCGTTTTTTTTGTTTGCTTTTTTCTGGGTCAACGGAGATGTGATCTCTTCACCAAGTGAATGTAAATCAGTAACGAGGACCCCGGCGAAATCTGCGGGAGGGACGGAGGGATTCAGATGAAGATAATTTATTTCAGTCACTGTTGTGTGCAATTCTGTTGTGTTGCCAGCCTCGTCTCGTGACAGACTGACGCCGTGCTTCTGGCATAAGGCACAAACGAGGAAAGTTTTTTGTCGTCGTTAGTTGTGTCTGTCGTTGATCAATCTGAATTCACTCGCGACAGTTTATCTAGGAGTAGGGTTAACTTAGTAAGGATAAAAATGAATGTCAGCTGATAGATCCTGATCAATTCATCATGCAGTTTAATTTGTTTTAAATGACTTTTAGACCTTTCTCCCTTGGTGTGTTGGACGCTGGCCAACAACCAAGCGCAATGGAACATAGTAATCGTTGTTACATTTCAGAGACCGTCAACGCTCGTCCTTCGTGTTCCTTGTCCGGCTGTTGAGGTGCCGGATCATTTCCTCGCCCTGTTACATCCCAGGTCTTTTAGTTGGCTGTTTTTACCTCCAGTTGGAAAGGTGAGACTTTCCAGCCAGAAAGAAAGTCTACTTTTAATCAGAGTGCTGCTTTATTGGATGGTTATGAATAGTTTAGAGCAGGAGAATAAAAATAAATAACTTTTTTGTTTTTTGCCACTGCTGCCAAAATGATTTTGAGCTTCATTAAGAGGGGGCACTCATTTATTAATATTTTGTTATAAATGCAACTTAATGTCATAAGATGCTTTAGTCTCGCCTCTTGTCTATAATGCTTGACCTGTAACTTAAAAAACAAAAATAAAACTTGCCATCTGTGTCGCCCATAGAGTGCATTGTGGGTAAAGGAAAATGTATTCTGTCAAAAGGCAAATTTGAGATAAGGCAAGTCATCTTGTTTTTGTTTTCCTTTGTTTACCTACCTACAGGATTAACACCATAACCTTTTATGACAATGTAATTACACAACACGGGTAGCTATGTGTCATTTTTCTCCAGCGCTTTTTCATGCTGGGACTAAAACTGGATCTTCTGTTTTCAGGATAATTATTATTTTTAATTGTCGAACTCCAGTTGACCTTTAAGACTGCGTTAGTGACTCTCCGGTAGATGTGAATGCTAACCTTTTCCAGTGCAGAAACCTCACAGACAGCAATATGAACCGAGCCAGCTGAGCCCACGTGTCACTACAGACATTTTAGTTATCGTAGCCATAACAAGTAGTCCAGGGATTCACTTACTGAATACTGACAGGCTTTGTCACTTTTGCCTTATACAATCAAGACTATATTGTGTATTATTCATTCTAGGCTGAAGTGATGAGCAAAAGCTGTTGTAGCTAATATCTGTGTGGTTAAAACTCAGAATGCTTCACATTTGAATCCTGTGGATTGTCGTTGCTAGCAGAGCCATTGTTTTCTTTATAGAGTTGTTTTGTGTGTTTTGGACTGAGTTTCAGGCAGTCTGACTTAGCCCTGAAATAAGAAATCAGTTTAACCATAAGCAGCCAGAACACGTCCGTATTACTGTAAGTGTTATGTATTCGACGTTTCCTGCCTTGACGGAAACGATGCTAGTAGGACTCTTAACGAATAACTTTACTTTGCTCTAATCTCTTAATATTTTTGCTTTGAATAGAGAAGTGTGAGAGGGCGATTAGGGAGCAGATTGATACTGTAAAATGCAGTTTTGTTATGACAAGCCAATCATGTCTTTGCAACTCTACTTTTGTATTTAATCTTAGTTTTATTTCACAAATGGATGCATTCATCCACCTCATGTATGTTTCCTTTTAAGAAAGACGACCTGTCCAGGATGTATTCTGTATTAATGCTTTGCTGCTAAATCTCCTTCTTTGATGTCTTTTAATTTTAAGACATTTTTGTTTTATGTGTTTAAGCATTAAAATATTAATGCAAGTATTTAGTGAAGAATCTCCATTTCAAAGCTCTTAAACACACCTGTCTTGTTTAGCTTGCAGCATGTAGAGACCACAGTTGTTTTTTGTTATGAAAGAAAAAAGTGGTTGCCTTAAATTCCTTTTGTCTTGTTTTCTTTTTCATGGATGTTTTGTATTTGACATTACAGTGTTAACTCAGACAGTACAAGCTGTCTTGACTATTGCTGAACTGGAAAAGGCTAGTGTCAGGAATTAGTATTAGCCAGACTACAGACTATCAATCTCAGGTGTAAAATTACATGCTATTAGGTAAAAACCAAACCATGGTCAGTAGACAATCGTTTAGTTTGTCTCCCCCGAATAAAAATAAATGCATTTAACATAATAGCTGCTGCTTACTCCATGGATTCTTGTCTGCTAATGATTGTGCGTCTGACATAATATGCATAGTTTACGTGTAGAAATGCTGGCTACCCTATGTGTTTCACCTGCTTTTTACTGTCAGTCCAATGCCTTGACTCAAATCAAGAACATTGTAGTTTGATTTCAGAGTATTAAACAGTATATGTCCATAAAACACGGCTTCATAATTTATTTGTTCCCAAACCACAAATAAATCTGAATTCTTCAGCTTTAATGACTTCAGTCGAGTCACTATGACATCTCTTGCTGTGCGAAGTATCTCCCTTTCTGAAAAGGAGTCGTAAATGTTACGTTTTGTTTCGGTAAATGACATGCATGTGTTAATAAGGTACAGATCCAAACTGCTTTCGTTTTTAATTAAACTGAGTATTTCAAAGGCAAGTTTAATTAAAAGGGTTATTACAAGCTCAAAGCAAAAGGTACGCATACACTCTGTCTCTGCCAGTGTACCGTGCGTTGGGTTGGCTCTTCCCAAAATCGAAAGCTATTATAGATCTTACAATAATGTTCATTTTTGTAATGGGTGGACAGCCCTAAGCCACAAACTGCCTCTAGCTCTACAAATGTAACCAAAGCTGTTGTAATTCTTGCTTGGTTTCAGTCTCATTTTAGATAACTTAAAAGCCTAACCATATTTGATTTTATTTTTCTTGCCTTCATAGTGTTAAATGACTCATTTTGATGTTATGTTTGCTTGATTGTATCTTTCCTGTAAAAAAAATCTTAATAATAATTTTTAAATAAAACAAGCTTATGTAAAATAAAGATTGCTATATTTATGATAACAGATGATTTTTATTTTATTATAGAATTGTTTTGGTTTACAGCAGCAACAACAACAAAAACATTTGTATACAGTCCCATCAGTCCCAAATGTTCTTTTGAATTAAATAAATAACAGAAAAAGTATACAATTAATGTTAACAAGTAAAAAGTCAACTTTGATGCTTCCTATGTTTTTCTGGAAAGATTAAAGTCTGTGGTCACAACAGATGTAAATAAATTAAAGTTAATTTAATTACTCAACAAAATGAAACACTTGTTCATGCAAATGGCATATGACTAAAAGCACAGAAGACCAACCATGAAAGAATAATGCTGAACATTACCTCCTTGCTTAAAATGTTGTTTTCCTGTTTTGAAATGGATCACAAAGATTGTCTTAACCCCATCGTCAGGAATCTGCTTCAGAGCTGTGCTTTCAAGGCTCACATCAGCATGGACTGCAGAGAGTTGCGCACGGAGGCCATCTCTTGCTTTTGCTGCATTCAAACATAACAATCACATATTGTAAATGGAGGCTTCTTTTTAATATCTCCGTATTTAATCCAGAGACGGAACAAACATGCATCTGGTATATGTATATCTGTATATTTTCATCACGGCTGAATACTCCCTGAAACCTGTCTGTTAGCCTGCGAATCTGTACGTCATGAAATGGAAGATATAAAGATGAAATGCCAATAAAATAAATAAAAACTCATAAGCTGAGAAGAGGGGAGTTCACTTACAGTGTCCATCAAGATCTTTTTCTGGAAGATGGCCATTTCCTTGCGAAGCTCGTTCTGGACGGTACTGTGCTCGGCCGAGTGGCTGTTCTCCAGCTCTTCCAAGCTCTGCAGTGGAAGACGCACACGAGTGTTTAGTTAATTAGATTGTTTAGTGATTATTGCACACAGTAGTTCAAACGTATTTGATGACTGTATTAAACCTAGTGAAAGAGTACGCACAGTATTGTCAGTAAGTTCCCAAAGTGCCGAAGAGAGACCTTGCACTAAACAGCACTTCAATAACCATAACAGTCGCCAACATTTGAATTTGCGAACACACCGTAGAAGTAGAAATCTAACCTTATGCAGTGAAGAATCTAGATGCATTATTTAAACCTAACAACGCTGCTGCATGTAACCTTTCAGCAGATTACCTGAAAAGAGCTTATAGACCAATAAAGGTGTGATGTCTGACTCTAGAATCAATTTACAGTTCACGTCAGCAGGAGAAAGAGATGAAAGTCATGGTCTGCAGCACTACTGCCAGTGTAAGCGCAGTAATACATTCAGTTCTCCCTCAGGTAACCCACACTAGTGGCAATGATCACAACTCAAATCGCACCTTCATGAACTGCTCCATGAGCTGCCTGATGGTCTTCAGTCTCTGTCCTTGAGCGGCTCTCATTTGCTGAAACAATTTCTGCTGCTGCCGGAACAGGTTCTGAGATCACAGACACCAGGGCCCGGTCAGTGTCTGAGCTGGAGGTTCCCACCACATCAGTGAGACTTCGATTACATTCAAAACCATTTTCCTATAGAGGGATACTTCTCCGTAACCTATATAAAACTGTTTATTATCCAATATTGTTTTCCCAACTCCATGATTTGTACTTGAGCATCAGTATTACACACAGTGTCAGTAAAATCTAAAGCCTGTGTCAACTGTCCTATTCAACTGGATAACTTACAATGTCTCCAAAACATGAACTGAGTCACAGAGAAATATAAAAGCACACCGCAAGTTTTTCCTCCTGATCCTTAGTCTTCTGGACATCGCCTTCCCACTGATTAAAGACAGTTGAGAACTGCTTTCTGTAGTCCTCGTTCAGTTTATTCCTGTAAGTATATTATATTGGTATGATTTATTTACTTTGAGACAATATATGATCTCCCCGTTCCTCCTCGCTAAGAAATATTCCCCCCGTTAGAGGGAGACAGGTTGAGGATTTTTCTGGAATGTCTTGTCTGAGTTACTTTATTCAGATGCCTTTCAGTGGTGAAATTAAATAACTTGTGTTCATTTACAAGCCTTTCATCTCTGTAATACTCAATAACATATGCAAATAAATCACCTCTCATTCTGCTGTGATTTCCAGATCTGCTCAATTTTTAGGTTACTTGATTTCACAGAAGATTTGGTGTATCCTTCCAGGCGTTTCCTTTTGGCATGGAGGGCTTTGCTTATATCAGCTACCGAAAAGAACATACTGTATTAAACACTGACTTTATTCAGAATAATCTATCTGTCCATCTAAATATCTGCCTATCTATATATCTGTCTCTCTATCTCTATATATGTGTCAACGCAACCAAGAAATATACTGTGAATTGTGACATAAAATTAAAATTGAATTACCTCCAAATCCCACAAGCATGGAAGTCACATCTCCTCTGTAAGGGTGAAGAAAGAGGTCACATAAACAAACATGTCTCTGGTCAGAGGTGCAAAATTAAGTTAAAGTACGACACAGGAAATGGAAGTGCGAAGCTAAACGTCGACGATGACGTCATGGCCTTATAATGACGCCATTGCCTTACCCATTAATGGGAGTGTCTGCGGGCTCTGCCTCCGCCACAGCCGCTCTTTTTCGCCCTTTGAGGGGGGCTTCCTCTTCTGAGGAGGAGAGGTACACATGATGAACTCTTTCAGGTATTATTGTTCAAGTTTGTCAGAGTGGGGAAGATGTCAACCCGTGTCTGAGATGAGGGTATAATTAACGGTACCTTGCGGATCCTCCTCCTCGAAGCTGTAGGCGGCGATCTGGCGCTCCGTCAGGCCGAAGCCCGCCTTGTCCTGGCGAGCTCTGCTGGGCACGTTTTTCTTTTTATCGGAGGATTTACGTGCCGCCATCTGATTTCGTGACAGAAAACGTCGATTTCTCTGAGGCCTTTTATACGTTTTATACACGGGTCGAATATGTGTATGTGGGTATTATAACGTAGAGACCTGCCAGAAGACCGTGGCGTTAGACGGCTACAGACTGTATGTGTTTAACGCGTATAACGGCGGTTTTAATGGCGCGGTGGATGACGTCACCTCAGCGCTGGCCTCGCTCTGAGAGACTGAGCATGCGCGCTGGTGACCGGGGCGCAGACACGCGTTTGTATTTTATGGCAGTAATGTCTTTTGATTTTCTTTTTAAGGCAATCTATCCATCGCAGATCTACACACCCATAATTTCGGTATAGACACACACACAATGTATTGTGTCGTGTAACCTTTCCATTGATTTTAGTTGATTTAACTTTGTTGCAGCATACATGACATACAAATCGGATGCGTCATCGGATCCAGTGCGCAAAGCCTTTATTATTATGAATACGTCCTCTAGCCAATCAACAGCTAGGATTTACAGGCGGTCGAGCAGTCTTTTTAAATATAATGGCATAACCGCTATCATATGGAGCACCGCCGTCTATACACTGGACACTATATACACTCACCTAAAGGATTATTAGGAACACCATACTAATACTGTGTTTGACCCCCTTTCGCCTTCAGAACTGCCTTAATTCTACATGGCATTGATTCAACAAGGTGCTGAAAGCATTCTTTAGAAATGTTGGCCCATATTGATAGGATAGCATCTTGCAGTTGATGGAGATTTGTGGGATGCACATCCAGGGCACGAAGCTCCCGTTCCACCACATCCCAAAGATGCTCTATTGGGTTGAGATCTGGTGACTGTGGGGGCCAGTTTAGTACAGTGAACTCATTGTCATGTTCAAGAAACCAATTTGAAATGATTCGACCTTCGTGACATGGTGCATTATCCTGCTGGAAGTAGCCATCAGAGGATGGGTACATGGTGGTCATAAAGGGATGGACATGGTCAGAAACAATGCTCAGGTAGGCCGTGGCATTTAAACGATGCCCAATTGGCACTAAGGGGCCTAAAGTGTGCCAAGAAAACATCCCCCACACCATTACACCACCACCAGCAGCCTGCACAGTGGTAACAAGGCATGATGGATCCATGTTCTCATTCTGTTTACGCCAAATTCTGACTCTACCATCTGAATGTCTCAACAGAAATCGAGACTCATCAGACCAGGCAACATTTTTCCAGTCTTCAACTGTCCAATTTTGGTGAGCTTGTGCAAATTGTAGCCTCTTTTTCCTATTTGTAGTGGAGATGAGTGGTACCCGGTGGGGTCTTCTGCTGTTGTAGACCATCCGCCTCAAGGTTGTACGTGTTGTGGCTTCACAAATGCTTTGCTGCATACCTCGGTTGTAACGAGTGGTTATTTCAGTCAAAGTTGCTCTTCTATCAGCTTGAATCAGTCGGCCCATTCTCCTCTGACCTCTAGCATCAACAAGGCATTTTCGCCCACAGGACTGCCGCATACTGGATGTTTTTCCCTTTTCACACCATTCTTTGTAAACCCTAGAAATGGTTGTGCGTGAAAGTCCCAGTAACTGAGCAGATTGTGAAATACTCAGACCGGCCCGTCTGGCACCAACAACCATGCCACGCTCAAAATTGCTTAAATCACCTTTCTTTCCCATTCAGACATTCAGTTTGGAGTTCAGGAGATTGTCTTGACCAGGACCACACCCCTAAATGCATTGAAGCAACTGCCATGTGATTGGTTGGTTAGATAATTGCATTAATGAGAAATTGAACAGGTGTTCCTAATAATCCTTTAGGTGAGTGTATATATATATATATATATATATATATATGCATGTTTTGCTGTGTTGAGGTGGAATAATCCAGTATGATGTCCTTTATTAATACTGTGGCAGTATTTAAAACATGTCAAATTAGTGCATTTGTTGATTTCTAATATTTTCCTGGATTTGTACGGCTCTAGATGGCGCTGCTTCACAGAAATCGGATCATATCGATCAGTCCTCCATCGATTGCTCTGGCCTGGCGAGATGCGTCCCTGTGCTCTGGGCTCAGACCGAGGAGTCCGTCCCGGTCGATTGGTCCGGCCTGGCGGGATGCGCAGCCGTGGTGTTGTGCAGGTGTGTGTGGCACATTGGAGATTGACAAGTCCCTGAAGCTTCCTGGTCAGTATTTCGCGTTTGCTTTTTGTATTTGTTTAGGGTAAGATGAACAAAGTCACGTAGCAGCCGACTAGCCCAGGGACTGTCATGCGCAGAGAGGATGCCGGTGAAAAGCAATTGAGGAACTAAGTTAAGTCTGGTGATGCAGCCCCATTTAAACCGCTGCAAGCGACCCGATAGCACAACAAGTTTGGGTTTTTGTATCTTTGACTTCTGATAAACTTGGTTAAGAGTATCGGGTCCGACCGGCACACAGACCCTCTGGAGGAAACGATCCCTCGCTGACAGCAGGCAGGACGGTGAGCTCGGACCTTCCGCCGTTGCTTCTTCAGACAGGCGTGCTCGTCTCTCAAATGAAGCTGGTATTACAGGCTCAGTTGAATGTGTATTGCCAGTTAATACCGTTGCTAATGGGAATGTTATTATCCTGAGCACCTTTTTCTGAGATTGATCGTGATTGACTTTTAATTGTGAAGAAACGCGACTTCATTATCTTCACAGTCTGTTATTGATCCGATTGCAAATGTGTGTCGGCAACACAGTCAAGAGGAACTCGAGCGACGGTGTTTTTAATGTTGCTTTTATTATTATAACTAAAATTAAAATGACTAAAGCACAACAACATGTGTCAAATGCATCCTGCCACTCACTGCCTTGGCATAAGCTCTTAATCTTGAGGTTTAATATAGATTTAATGAAACTGAAGTCGGCTTGTACTTCAGTTATTATCACAGGCCTGCTGGACTGAAGTGTCAAATAAGGTGTGAATCCAGAGTCGCTGTTAAACACGTTTCATTATAACATCTCATTGTGCTGAAGGTGTTCAGTCTGAAAATGCGTGAACTGCAGGTTTTTAAAATCTAAACCATATCTACAGTTTATGTATATTCAGTTTGCATTTGCGATTTTGCTATTTGTGTCCTATTATCATTTTGTATGCGTTTTGTTTTTGAGTGATTTAAAGTCGTCGAGTCATTAAAGCACGCAACACTGTCTTATGCACACATAACACGTCTCTGTATATTAATGTTTAAATTGATTTGGTATGTTTTTCAGCTGTAAACAGATTGAGATTATGTTGCCCAATTTCTAATTAAAAAAAAAGTAAGAAGGATGGTGTTGCAACACTGGAAACGTATCTATTTTTAAATTACATTGTATTCATTCCTATGCTAATAATGAACCTTAATCATAACTACTGACATACTTGTGTTTACAAAGTCCAACAAACAGATTGTGCAGTGTTGCCTGGCGAGATCATCGCCCAGTCATTGAGGTTTCCATTTACTGGTCGCCTGGTAGAGCCGGAAATTGTCAACCCAACGAGAACATGTCTTGCTTTAACGGAAAATCGTATTTTGAGTTTTTCTTTCCAGTTATGTTAGTATATCATGCATGCTCATTGCACTCTTTTGTGGTAAACCTCATCTTAAAATGTCTTGGAGATATCTGAGTGCTGTTTTGAGATTTTAAAACACAGCATATAATTGAAGATTTCCCATGTGACTTTAATTCAGTATTTTTTTTTTATTTTCAAAATGATACTTTGCTTCAGAAATGGCTAAATTAGTCTCAGGGACTCATCCACTGTATGATCAGCTCAGTTGTAAAAGGAAGTCTTAGAAGTTCAGACTTTTCAATGGGAAGCAGTTTGAACGGCCTTTGACAGTCTCGTATGACATGACATTTATTTTCTTATCATTTCAATTACCACGACATTCAGTAAATAAATCCTACCACCGGCCTAGTGTGTAAAGTTAGGTGTTAGACGGTCTTTGAAATGAAAGTTGTTACGGATGTTTGTTTGCATAGAAGAGAGAACCCTGCTGGGTGTTCCAGGAAACACATGGACGAGTTCTTTTGCAGAAATGTAATACTTATAATATGATAGTTACTTAAAACAAAAAAGGGCAGATGTTCAACGACCGCTGAGGGAATTTGCAGGAAAAAAAAAGAACTACCAGCCTCCGGTCTCTCCATACAGAGGGTTAATTCGATTTTCTATCAGCACATGAATGTAATCAAGTTGTTTCCTGTTGAACGTTTGCTCTCCTGAGTGTGTGTGTGTTGCTATTTCTGTGTGTACGTTCTTTGTGTGTTTATGTACGTAATCTGGATGTACATGTGTGTGAGAGCTGGAAGCAGAAGCACCAGTCTGCAAATATACATATATATATATATATATATATATATATTTTTAATTTAAAGCCTTGGCCAAAATAAACTGAAAAAACAGATATGAAAGTGAAATTGGTCTCTGGGAGTCAGCTGACTGCCCAGGAATTGTCTGTGAGGGGGTTTGTTAGTAAAACTCAGTCACAAGAGGCGGGTGGGTCCCAGTTCAGTGTGATCAAATCTCCCCGATGGCCAGATTTGCCGCCTGCATTCCACAGGCAGGCAGTTCTGTGGGATGGCAGTCTGAGTGAAGCCGAGGAGAGAAACTTTCCTGATGTTCCCTGGGTGTTTTCTCTTCCAGATCACGGCAGCCCGTTGATCTACTGACCCCGTCTCTCCCCCACCCCCTGGCCTGGCCCCCGCTGATACCTGGGGAGTCTCGCCTCGTCCCACACCTGGCCCATGCCCGTGTCTCTCTGCCAGTGTTGACGGTTTCCATCGGTGGGCATGTGGTGGTTCCAGCAGGGCCTGTGTGCCCTCCCGGTGGTGCTGGTGGTCTGGACTTCGGGCACCTTCATCCTCTCCTACGTCACCGCCGTGCTGCTCCACCATGTGGACCCCCTGGTTCCCTATATCAGGTGAGGATGTGGGGAAGTGAAGTGTTCAGTCTTGCAGGCTCTGCATGGAAGGTTAATGTCTTGAATTCTCTAATCATAATGCAGGAATCATCTCAGATTGTATGTGTGTAATGTGTGTGTGTACGAATCTGGTTGGCACTTATTTGTTGCTGCTAAACTTTACTAGACGTTCGCTAGAGCAAGGTCATGTCTCATAGAGAGTGTAGCATTTTATTATGTGTTCCCGTTTGTTTGTTTTTAAAAAGTATTCATGCATTTCATTTGTCGTTTGATTCCTTAAAAAGTGTGATGGAAAAACAAACTGGGAAACAAAGCACCATTTTAAAAGATGCTGATTTACTGTTTCGTCTGTGGAAATGGTCTAAGATGGAGGCAGTCGTGTTGAAGGGACAGGAGGTGGTCGAGTCGTCAAAGAGAGGTTGGGCTGCTCACAGAGGTGTTTGCTCGATATTATGCTCTGTCTTGTGTGGTGTACTTTACAAGAACACTGACCATAAACTAACTAACTAACCATAAAAAATAAACGTTTTGCTTGTTGTGGTCTGGGTAAAGATAAAAGCCTTCCAAGGTGCGGGACACAGATAACATCTGCTGGTGCCATTACTCCCCTACTTCTCAGTGCCAGCTTACACTCTGCTAGACATGTTTGAATCTCGTACTGTGTTTTTCTTGCGGTAACTCTTTGATGTAAATTTTAGTTATACCACTCTTTAATATGTAACCATAACTTTGTTTTTGTTTTTCACAATTCCTTTTTGAATGCAAGAATAAGTCATTCTTAAAACATTTATATTTTATTTCAAAACAGTCATTCTACTGAAGGATGGCAGCAAAAACATTTAATCAGAAGGAAATGGACTGGGGTGATTATGTACGAATTAGAAGGCCCAGCTCTTTTCATCGTGTGTGTTTGTCATGGGTCTGCTGTTGAAAGTGTACCGCTTTGCGTCTGTGTGGGGGAGCTGAGGTCTTGACTTCATCAGGAAGCTGTCCGCTCTTGCTTAAGGGATGGAGGGAGGCAGTTTGTCAGTGCTGGTCATGGGACTGTGCTGCTGTGATGAAACATGTGCAACTCAGGCAGCAGTTACTGCTTTATTGGAAACATAAAAAAGCATAAAAAGAAAACAGGCATGACTCTGACCACAACATTGCTGGTTTTATCAGTACTGATGTGGAACTGTAGATGGCCTTTTGGGGAAGAGATTTAGCAGTGTTGCTTAAGAGGTGTTAATCTGATTCAGTTCTGATTTCTGCGACGTTATGTTTTCCCTGTGAGCGAGGGGAGCCATAGGAGTTGCAAAAGAACAGATGTTGTCTTTAGTTCTGTTCCTCCACTTTATCCAGCGCTTTTTCTTATTTCAACGTCATTAAAAACAGATGGACAAGTCAGTGCAGTTATCTTTTTAGTTGCTTGACACAAAACGGAATCGAAAGGGGAGTTCCAAGAATGCAGATTTGCTTCTGAATATAAAACCACAGCGTGCAGAGATGGGTTTTCCGTTTGTCAGGTATCGCCCCCCCATTCCTTTAGGACGGTTATGTAACACAGCTCCCCCAGACGAGAGTAATTCGTGGCCCACTTCTACCACAATGCTTATAGCTCTTAACTGAGCAAGCTTGCTTCTCTCACAGGTGCAAAAAGTGGTTTTGATTCATTTATAACTATGAGGAATTAGCACCCTGTTGCGTGTTTCTCCCCGCCCTGCTCTTTGAGCTGAGCACGGTGGTGAGGTTTTCCTCTGAGACCTTCATCTATGGTGCTGTCCTCCTACCCCCCCCCCTCCCCAATGCAGAGTTAGGAAACGGTCACGCTGTAACACCTCACTTCAACTGCCAGTCATGGGAGGGCATTTTACAGGAACTGAATCTTTGTCTTGAAAAGCAAGGCAACCCAAAGGAGTACATACAGCTTAATTATGAAACAAGCACTCAAGGTCACACTTGGACATGAGTGTGTATCTTTTCCTGACCTCTCGTGTCCATTTTCTTTTTTTTTTCAAATTGAAGAATGCAAAGGTCTAGTTTATGCTTCAGATTAATGAAGATAAGGGCAGCACCCAGAGTGACCACACGGCGGAGCCATGTGTCTTCAGAAAGAGCCTCCCTGCTGGGAGCGGGAGTGCACGGAGGTTATTAGTCTCCAGAGAGGGGGATTTCTCAACATACAATTCACAAGTTTTGTATATTTTCATTCATTGGTTTCCTTTTTTTTTTCTTGTAGACATGGGAATTTTTACTTTATGAGCAATGATTAACTCACTGAAAAATGTCCAGGGCTGACCAATAGTGAAACTGGAAAATGGCTCAAATTCCTGCACTGAAAGGAAAGAAAAAGTTTGCTGGGAAACTGATACAATTGAGTAATAGCCCCTAAACTCTGGGAATTGCGCTGTTGGGGGGGAGAGGAAGCCAGGCAGTGTTGTGTAAACTCTGAGTTGCTCTGGATAAAGCCATCTGGCAATAATAAATAGTAATAATGCTCTGTACTGTGTCAGCCGGGTCGATTATCCGCTTCATGCAGTGCAGTGTTAAAGCATGAACGTTGTGTTTCCCCCACAGTGACACGGGGACCGTTGTTCCAGAGAGATGTGTGTTTGGGATCATGCTCAACATTGCATCCTTTTTAGGTATGATTTCTGTTTTGTTTGTTGTTTTTTTGCATCATTTTAATTACTACCATCCCCTCAACTTAGGAATGATTACTATGTCTAACAGGGTTTCAAGACAAAATAAATGTGTCCATAGTTTTAAGTTAAAGAAATACCATATTAGAGTGTGAGATTGACGGGTTCGATTAATCACATGACTATGGCTAATGTACATCATGATAAAAGCAACAGAAATCAGTGTCCTGTCTAGCTAAGCCACCCCAGTATTGTAGGGGACTGACGGCATCGAAAAATTCAGCATTGCAACCGTCTTTGTTTCCCCCCCATAGGATTTTAGGAGGCACATTCTGAAGTGCCATGCATGCTGTGCTAATCGGTGTAAATGTACTAATACGGCGATTGAACCCTGCCTTTCCTGCTCTGTGGCAGGTATTGCCACCATGTACGTGAGATACAAGCAGGTGGAAGCCCTCACCAGGAATGATGACAGCGTCCGCAGGTGGAACATGGCCGGCCTGGTGCTCGGGGTCATCAGCTGCTTCGGCATGTGCATCGTGGCCAACTTCCAGGTCAGGCTGCACCTTCTGCAGGACTCTACATCACAGCCTGCGTGATCCACAAATCCCAGCTAACACATGCTGATGTTTTCTGTGTCTGCTCCATTTTATGCTTGGTGTTTTATCACCATTGATGTCTGGTTCAGGGCTGCCCATTTACGTGTTGCAGGGGTTTGTTACAGACAGGACGTGAGTAGGGTTACTGCCTCATCTAAAACCACGGGAAAGCTGCTTATGCCACACAGAGACACCTACATCTTGTGGGGTTGGATATCGAAGGGGGTTGACAATCATACAGTGCATCCGGAAAGTATTCACAGCACTTCACTTTTTCTTATTCCTAAATGGAATCATTATTTTCCTCAAAATTCTACAAACAATACCCCATAATGACAACGTGAATGAAGTTTGTTTGAAATCTTTGCAAATGTATTAAAAATAAAAAACAAAAAAAAGCACATGTACACAAGTATTCACAGCCTTTGCTCAATACTTTGTTGAAGCACCTTTGGCACCAATTACATCAAGTCTCAAGTCTTTTTGAGTGTGATGCTACAAGCTTGGCACACCTATCTTTGGGCAGTTTCTCTCATTCTTCTTTGCAGGACCTCTCAAGCTCCATCAGGTTGGATGGGGAGCGTCGGTGCACAGCCATTTTCAGATCTCTCCAGAGATGTTCAATCGGGTTCAAGTCTGGGCTCTGGCTGGGCCACTCAAGGACATTCACAGAGTTGTCCTGTAGCCACTCCTTTGTTATCTTGGCTGTGTGCTTAGGGTCGTTGTCCTGTTGGAAGATGAACCTTCGCCCCAGTCTGAGGTCCAGAGCGCTCTGGAGCAGGTTTTCATCAAGGCTGTCTCTGTACATTGCTGCATTCATCTTTCCCTCGATCCTGACTAGTCTCCCAGTTCCTGCCACTGAAAAACATCCCCACAGCATGATGCTGCCACCACCATGCTTCACTGTAGGGATGGTATTGGCCAGGTGATGAGCGGTGCCTGGTTTCCTCCAGACATGAGTTCAATTTTTGTTTCATCAGACCAGACAATTTTGTATCTCGTGGTCTGAGAGTCCTTCAGGTGCCTTTTGGCAAACTCCAGGCGGGCTGTCATGTGCCTTTTACTGAGGAGTGGCATCCGTCTGGCCACTCTACCATACAGGCCTGATTGGCGGAGTGCTGCAGAGATGGTTGTTCTTCTGGAAGGTTCTCCTCTCTCCACAGAGAGGCACTGGAGCTTTGTCAGAGTGACCATCGGGTTCTTGGTCACCTCCCTGACTAAGGCCCTTCTCCCCCGATTGCTGAGTTTGGCCGGGCGGCCAGCTCTAGGAAGAGTCCTGGTGGTTCCAAACTTCTTCCATTTATGGATGATGGAGGCCACTGTGCTCATTGGGACCTTCAATGCTGCAGAATTTTTTCTGTACCCTTCCCCAGATCTGTGCCTCGATACAATCCTGTCTCGGAGGTCTACAGACAATTCCTTGGACTTCATGGCTTCGTTTGTGCTCTGACATGCACTGTTAACTGTGGGACCTTATATAGACAGGTGTTTGCCTTTCCAAATCATGTCCAATCAACTGAATTTACCACAGGTGGACTCCAATCAAGTTGTAGAAACATCTCAAGGATGATCAGTGGAAACAGGATGCACCTGAGCTCAATTTTGAGTGTCATGGCAAAGGCTGTGAATACTTATGTACATGTGTTTTTTTTGTTTTTTATTTGTAATAAATCTGCAAAGATTTCAAACAAACTTAATTCACGTTGTCATTATGGGGTATTGTTTGTAGAATTTTAAGGAAAATAATTAATTTAATCCATTTTGGACTGCAGAAAACCAGCTTCATCGTCATGCACTGGGTGGGGTCGGTGCTGACCTTCGGAGTGGGAGCCATTTACATCCTGTGTCAGACGGTCCTGTCCTACAAGATGCAGCCCCACATTCACGGCAAGAAGATGTTCTGGGTGCGACTGTGGGTGGTGCTGTGGTGCGGCGTCAGCGTTGTGAGCAGTATCCTTTTGAGAGAGAGAGAGAGAGAGAGAGAGAGAGAGAGAGAGAGAGAGAGAGAGAGAGAGAGAGAGAGAGAGAGAGAGAGAGAGAGAGAGAGAGAGAGAGAGAGAGAGAGAGAGAGAGAGAGAGAGAGAGAGAGAGAGAGAGAGAGAGAGAGAGAGAGAGTGTTAAATGTTAAAGTTGAAGCGAATCTCAGGAGAGCGGCCTGTTCCAGTTTCAGAAACTCTATTATTATTATTAGTGTTGACGTGTGTTCCAGCCCAGAGCTGCGTGTTTCGTGATGTTTGGCTGGAGACATCTGTTGCCTCTGCAATGTTATGCATGATAGTTTATTGCTAATGACCCAGAAATTGGGGGGTGAGGTATGAAAGAGGCAATTTGTCAACACTCGGTGGGTGTGTGGGTTCGTTGTTGTTGCTTAGCGTTGGATTGACAAGAAGGGATCAAAAAGTCAGGGCAGGAAAAAAACAAGCAGGATAATGAACTGAAAGCCAGTGATTTAATGACATTTTACTTGAAAAGCAACAATGGCAGTGATTACAGTGGAAGTGGCTATTCAGTTTTTCTGCTGTTGGGTCACCCACAGAAAGTGCCCTGCTAGTGTCTCTCGGTTTCTTGGAAAGGGCGGTGATAAAGGGAGGGCAGCAGCTTTGGCTGCTGGGCGTCTCTAGAACACGATGCTGCCATGCGTTCTCAGCAGGCTTCTCATGCACTGTTCTAGCACAAGTGTTGCACGGTCCAGGATGCCAGAAGCTTCTGTCCTGCATTTTGAGTCTGCTCTTCCCTTAATCCACCCTCCTCCAGTGTTCGTGTCCTCTGTGATCATGTACAGCAGCCTGCCAGGCATCGACGTGGCCAAGAAACTGCATTGGATCCCGGGCGAGACGGTGAGTGTCCCCACACGGGCCTAGATTGCTCCAGTAGAAAACCCTGCCATATGAATGGGTGATTGTTATAATCCCTATGTAAAAAATAATGTGATTCCAGAGATAGTGATGGCTGTGTTGATGAACTGTCCTCATGCCCCGTGTCTGCAGGGCTACACGGCCCACATCATCAGCACCATTTCGGAGTGGTCTCTGGCCTTCTCCTTCGTCTGCTTCTTCCTCACCTACATTCGGGATTTCCAGGTAAGTGTTCCACCCACCCTCCCTCCCCCGAGGAAGTGAGACAGATCCACTGCGGATGAGGCACTCTGACCACGAGGACTATGACCTCTGAATCCCAGCACTTGTGTTGGTGCTCAGTATATGAAGATGTTTAGGTGCTTATTTCAGCTGTGCTTGGGCTGGGGAACCGTGGGGTAATTAGGGGCCAGGGATGAGAAGGAGCGGCTCTGGAGGAAGGAGAGTGGAGAGGAGGCAGAGTTAGTCTTCTAGCACTGGAGGAGCGCAGTGGTCTGGAGGGAGTGTATGGAGAGACGAGTGTCTGAAGATAGCTTGGTGCAGTGTGGTCGAGACAGCGGTAGGTGAGGGTCAGTGTCTTGAACTGAATGTGTGCCGGTATCGGGAGCCAGTGGAGGGAGCGGAGCAGTGGGGTAGCGTGTGCGAATCGGGGCAGAGAGAATACCAGACGAGCCGCAGAGTTCTGGATGAGCTGGAGCGGCAGGTAGTAGTTGCAGGCAGGCCGGCCAGGAGGGAGTTGCAGTAGTCCAGGCGGGAGAGGACCAGTGACTGGACGAGCAGCTGAGTGGAGTAATTGGTGAGGAAGGGTCAGATTCAGCATTGTTAGTTATTTCTTAGCAGACGCCCTAATCCAGTGCGACCTACAGGTTACAAAAAAACATTTCAAACCATTAGAATCAGAACAAAATGCAATGAGCACACGTCCTCCTGACCCACTTTCATCGCTGCTGCTTACAGTCCTGAACGGACATGCTTTTCAAGAATCCGCTGCTCACATCTGTGCTCAATACATTAATTCTTGCCCAGACAACACCGGGCCCTGAGGCCTGGTAGGGGCATCTCCCCTCTCCATCGAGTGGGTGTTTCAGGGACACTCGCTCAGCGGTCAGTCTTCTGTCTCCCTTTGCCAGAAAATCACACTTCGCGCGGAGGCCGTCCTGAGTGCCAGCCACCTGCACGACGCGACGCACTATAACGTCGATGTGTATGTCCACCGGGGAGAGAGGTCCCCTCTGCTGGCGGGGAGCATCTGACCTGCACCGGCAGCCAGGGCCCACAGCCACCCACATGTGACGGAGCAAGAGGGCTACTGATCTCCTTCCAAGGATGGGACACTCGGCACCACTAAGACAACCACTTCTCTCTCCCCCGTCCGAGTCACTCCAGCCTCTTCGCTTTCTTCTTCTTTCTCTTTAATCTCCATTTGAAGTCCTGCCACGCCGCCACAACGAATTGAGACCGAGGAGATGGATATTTTTTTTGTATAGCTCATCTCCTGATACCTCAAATGAAGGAACTGTGTAACTGTGGTCAAGAGCTGAATGTAACAGAGTTGTTTTGGTCCCACAATGCACTGCAGTGCGCTGCTATCACCCTCATTCGCTCAGGCACTCCGTTACCCCTAATGTTTCCCGCCTAGGCTTTGACATGAAGTCTAGCAATCAGAACCGAGTTTCTGGGAGAGACCATTTGGTGCAAGGATCAGCATTTCTCTCTTCTTTCTCCAACAGACCGATATCTACTACAAGAAACCAAAAATGGCAAACCATTATATAATCGTATGTATTATGGTTCCCGAGCAGACTTTGCTGACGCATCGGGCCCTTTGTTTTGTGCGACCCATCCCTATAATTGCTGCAAAACACAGGACCCTAATAATAACTACTGTCTGCATCGAGAGCCATGGGTTGCTATAACCGACATATCAAGTAGAGCGCTAGACTGAATTTGTTTATAGCAGCGTTACCTTACTAGGTATCAAGCGATATCCCTCCCGATCGTCCACACAGGATAGGCAGAGCTCAGTGCGGACCTGGTGCATTGTATTGAGATAAACCGATAGATGCTCCTGGGAAGGACGGAGAGAGTCCTGAGAAACAAGTCAAAATGAGTGTGGAATCGGTGGCCACTGTATCAGGAATGAACAGAATGCTTTGGCACTCAAACTGTTTCATGTTTAACCAACACAGGGGAAAATGCTCACTATTATGACAAGTATATGCCACTGACACTGACAGAAGCAGTATCTGGGCTTCTCTGCATTTCAAAAAACAGATTTAATCAATGTTGTATATTTAATTTATCTGCTACTTATTTAAAAAGTAGACTATATTTGACTAAAACCATCATTATCTTCACCTGTGTGCATACTGGCTCATATTATTCAGGAAACAGAATATCAAATAGATTTACTATTCAAAGTACTGTATTATGTGTTTCTGGTAAAAGTTCAAACATTTTAAGTGTAATCCAGTAATTTTTTAACAGAATTATTTCCATACCTTTGCAGAATATATTTACATTCAGATTCATTTTATGTATTTGTACAAGAGTAATTGTAAGGATTAACTACTGTTTACAATAAAACTGCTTTTTTAACGCAATGTCTCCATACTTGTATATATGTGTTTGTGTATAGCTGTATATATATATATATATATATATATATATATATATATATATATATATATATATATATATATATATGTGTGTGTGTGCGTGTGTTTGTGTGCTTCGCTGTAATCTTTCCATCATCTTTGTGCTCGTCTTCTGGGTCTTTTTCCATCTCTTGGGATCCATTCAATGGCTTCCTTTGTCCTTCTTTGATCTGTATCTTGCATCTTGTCATTTTAACATTTTCATTCTTTCAAAGATGTCACATGGTTTCGTTTATTCTCTGATCCATTCATTTATTTTTCTCTTGTTATTGCAAGCAGACATCTTTTCATGCTAGTATTCTAAACATGTACCTGTCTATATGTGTATATATATATGTGTGTGTATGTATATGTATATGTATATGTATATGTATATGTATATGTATATGTATATGTGTATATACACTCACCTAAAGGATTATTAGGAACACCATACTAATACTGTGTTTGACCCCCTTTCGCCTTCAGAACTGCCTTAATTCTACGTGGCATTGATTCAACAAGGTGCTGAAAGCATTCTTTAGAAATGTTGGCCCATATTGATAGGATAGCATCTTGCAGTTGATGGAGATTTGTGGGATGCACATCCAGGGCACGAAGCTCCCGTTCCACCACATCCCAAAGATGCTCTAATGCGTTGAGATCTGGTGACTGTGGGGGCCAGTTTAGTACAGTGAACTCATTGTCATGTTCAAGAAACCAATTTGAAATGATTTGACCTTTGTGACATGGTGCATTATCCTGCTGGAAGTAGCCATCAGAGGATGGGTACATGGTGGTCATAAAGGGATGGACATGGTCAGAAACAATGCTCAGGTAGGCCGTGGCATTTAAAAGATGCCCAATTGGCACTAAGGGGCCTAAAGTGTGCCAAGAAAACATCCCCCACACCATTACACCACCACCACCAGCCTGCACAGTGGTAACAAGGCATGATGGATCCATGTTCTCATTCTGTTTACGCCAAATTCTGACTCTACCATCTGAATTACTCAACAGAAATCGAGACTCATCAGACCAGGCAACATTTTTCCAGTCTTCAACTGTCCAATTTTGGTGAGCTTGTGCAAATTTTAGCCTCTTTTTCCTATTTGTAGTGGAGATGAGTGGTACCCGGTGGGGTCTTCTGCTGTTGTAGCCCATCCGCCTCAAGGTTGTACGTGTTGTGGCTTCACAAATGCTTTGCTGCATACCTCAGTTGTAACGAGTGGTTATTTCAGTCAAAGTTGCTCTTCTATCAGCTTGAATCAGTCGGCCCATTCTCCTCTGACCTCTAGCATCAACAAGGCATTTTCGCCCACAGGACTGCCGCATACTGGATGTTTTTCCCTTTTCACACCATTCTTTGTAAACCCTAGAAATGGTTGTGTGTGAAAATCCCAGTAACTGAGCAGATTGTGAAATACTCAGACCGGCCCGTCTGGCACCAACAACCGTGCCACGCTCAAAATTGCTTAAATCACCTTTCTTTCCCATTCAGACATTCAGTTTGGAGTTCAGGAGATTGTCTTGACCAGGACCACACCCCTAAATGCATTGAAGCAACTGCCATGTGATTGGTTGGTTAGATAATTGCATTAATGAGAAATTGAACAGGTGTTCCTAATAATCCTTTAGGTGAGTGTATATATATATATAATTGTGCAATTCAGGGATTGACAGGACTGATGTTTATTATTGGCATTTCTGTTGCCAATGTGAGTCCTAACCTGCATGGAGACACAATTAAGCCCGTTCTCTTCTCATGTCGTGACCTCGGCCTCATGTCGTAGGAAGGCTGTGTGTGAGGCTCGCGTGAAGAGGCACTTCTGCACAGAGCCGCCTGGGGTTGTGCTGCTGCGAGTCCAAGGGCCCGTGCACCGGGGCGGGGGTGCAGGTGCTGTGGTTTGAGTGTTTCTCTGTGCTGCATGAGACAGGAAGACATGGGGCCCAGCTGAGCCTGCAACAGCTCCAACCAGTTCATACTTGCGGCAGCAAACCCCAAAACAAAACAAAGACTAGAAAAGGCTTCTTTCCACCGTCAGTCTGAACACCACTATTGCTATTCTGCTATTCATAAATATTTGACAGCAAAACCTTTGATGTGGGCTTTACTTTTAAACAGATTCCTCTCAGTCCTAGACGACACAACCATACCTCAGTGTCTCTCGCACAAACTGAGAAGTTCAAATACCACCAGCAATTCAATATTGACCCCGTTTTGAGTGTCCATTGCCATCAACAACCCGTTGCTGGTGTCCACTTTACTTGAATGCCACCAAGAAGCAAGATTCACATGGAAAGCAAACCTTAATCCTGACAGACCAAAAGTTTTCAGGTGGGATTTAGAGTGCTGGGGGGTGGTAGAGGCAGCCTATTTCAGCAACAATTGTAAATTAAATCTTGGACTTAATCACAGCACCCTTTGAAGGGAAATGGTGAAATCATGGGGGGTATTGCACCACCTGCAGTTGGGACTTGTGAAATAAATTACAATTTGTATTGAATCAGTTGCTAGTGGACATAAAATTGCGTTTATGTGCCGGAAAGGAAGTTCGCCAGTAACAAGTGCTGCGTAATTGTTCTAGAAACTAGACAGGAATTAATTTTCACAGAGATAGCATGTGGGTTTGCCCCAGAGATGAGCCAAATCTCACGCAGTCCTGGCCACTTGCCTCATAGCAACCCACTAGAAATGCTCTAAACTTCAGATCGATTTCAAGGTTTTGTACGTGTTTTACTGTTGTGATGTTTTTAATCTCTATGTATCTGTTGCCTGCTGTATCTACGCTGCCAGGTCGGCATTTTAAATGGGAACGTGTTCTCAATGCCCTTACCTGGTTAAATAAAGGTTTTAATTTAATTGAATCGAGTTCATCCTGAGCGGTCTGTATGTACTCCCTCCTGCACTGGCTTTTTTCGTTTTTCTTTGTAAACAGCTGTGTGGGGGTTGTTTATGCAACACATTACACCCACACAGGATGCTAGCTGACACACAGCCATCTGCCTCTCTGAGCTCATCGCTCGTACGACCTGGAAACAGGTGAAGCCATTATAAAAAGGCAGACGTACAGTTTTTACAGTCAATTCTCCCCCTCCTTGGAAAACAGTACAGGTAAGCCATTGTTCTCAAATCATTAGTGTGACATTCATCACATTCTCAACACGAATAAAAAGTTTAAATAAAGAAGATACTCCAGAAAATAAAGAACAACAGTAGAGTTAATGTATTCTGCTAATTATTTTGTTATACTTATTATCATTATTATTGTCTAAGGCATGAGGTTGAGTAGCTCAACTTTCAACATCAGCATCCAGCTTAATCCCACCAGCCACCCCAACCAGCATCCTCAACCTTGTCCAATCATCCATCTGCCCTCATCGATCTGGCGAGAATATGATGCTATCCAATGTGTGGTGGCTTTGGTTTACCAAGGCCCTTGATTCTGAGATTTCATCCTCTGTACTCATGTGACATGCAACATCTTTTGACACGAAGATAAGCATCTCGCACAATCTTTTGCAACCGGGGCCTGGGTCTCAGTGAGATCACAGTGCCCGATCAGGGACACCTCAGAAGCCACTGCCACCGACGCCGCCTCCTCCCTTCATCAGCTCCTTCGCAGCGATGACTGCCTGACTGACACCTACACCGCCTCTAGCGCTTCTTTCCCTACACCTCTGCTTACACATCAACAAGGGAGTAACAGCGGCGGGACCTCAATTGTAAAGCCCAGTTTGCGATTCCCCCCGCACAGGTGTGTGCTACACACTTCCTCACTCTTCAGAGACTTTCTTCACTATGGTCAGGGTTTCTGCACTTGACTTGGTTCTAATTCATGGTCAGTTGTGAGATTGTGTAATTTTCCCTTGCCTGGACATTTTCACGCTGAAAGCAGAGGCTGGTAGGGTCCATCAAGGTTGAGCCGAGCCCATGAACTTCAGTGTGAGAACTAAGAGGAGGCCCCTCTGAGTGGCGAGATTTGATCATCCTTCACAAATGAGCTGGTGTGATGCTTTGGTCCTTGTAGACTAAATTGTAGGTAAATCCTGTTATGCATTGTGTGCCCTGCCTTGCACCCTTGCCATTGTCTCAAATCTGAATCCAACTGCTTATGGCTAATGAAGGATAAGAAATACATGTTTCTACAGTTTATTCATACCTCTGTTCAGTACTTAGGGGTAGCTAGTCAGTGGAGTAGAGACTTAAAACAACCAGGCTAAGAAAAACCATTCAAAAAACTTTATTATTATTATTTTCATTTTCTGCCTGTCGGTTTATGTGAATATGGCTCAGATGATTAATCATCTAGTGCTTAGCCTTGCTCTGGGAGAGCTGCTGGGTCTTGGGAGTTCCATTCTATCTGGGTTCTAACCAGTAATTAATTAACCAGTAACTGGTGCAAAATTAATAACATTTCCCAGTCTCTCCTCATAGAGCATTCAAAGTTACTCATAAATCCCGCTCTCCTAAAACCATGGCTGGAGCACTTTGGACCAGGAAGAGGGGACAGCAGGCGCTTGGCCACTGCAGATCCAGACAGGAAGTATCAACACAGTTGATGTGCGTCTCGTTTAAAAGACCTCCCAGTGATATCAACACTCACTAAAAAAAATTAAATAAAACAAAATAGCAGCATAAAACAGGTACGACACATGAACACTTAAGCCCATAGCTAACCCGATCTAAACGAAGCGTCCGCTTGGCATCTAGAAAAGGCTTAGAATAAACGCTACTGAACATACAATTATTTACTCCGTTGGGCAACTATTCACAAAAAGTCTCACCTACATATCTTTTTACTAAAGGAACTAACACCCCCCCCACCCCACCCCCCAGTTTATGTACAGGCTCCGCCCCCTCAGCTGGCAGTCCAAGCCAACAGCAAAACAGAGTCCAGTGTTTCTAGTGTTTCTTCGCCTTTTCTTTCTTCTTCTCCTGGTATTCTGCAATCTTTTTCCGAAAAACCCCTATAAGGAAAACAAACACAAACAAGCTCAATAAATTAAGAAAGATACCTTTTTGAAGGTCTTTAATGATCTCCACAAACAGATGAAGAGATCAAGACAGAAACTGGTGTGGATATGTGACAAATTGTTGTCAAATCACTTCTTATCCTGCTAGTAAAGCTAATTTAAATAAGACATGTGGTGGGGGGAAGGTCAGAGACTGACCTTGCTGGGATGCCGTCTGCTGCTCCACCTCCTGGATGAAGAGGTCGAACATCTGCATCTCAACGAACTTCTTGACGAACTTGCGGGTGCTCTTGGACTCGATAGCCTTGCAGAAGTTTTTCTTCTGGAAGACGCCCTTCTGGTCGCTGCTGCTCCTCTTGATGTGGGAGGCGAAGTGGCCCACGGTCTTCACGAAGAACGGCAGGAAGGCTTCCGACACCACCTTGTTGAGCTCCTCCAGCGCTGCGGGAGCCGGGACAGAGACGCACAGGGAAGGTTAATAGAGTTAGCCAGGCTTCCATTTAAATCTGAACAGCAAGAGGTACACCCGTGGCTTGTCGGGCACATCTGGACCTTCACCCAAAAACAGTCGTCATGTGCTTAGCTTTTCTGTACAAGGAAATTATGAGGAGAGGGAGAGGGGGAAATTAACTCACTTGAATTCTCTTTCCTGGCACTTAGCGCCTGCAGGATCTCATCTTGAAGTTTTGATGGCAAGATTGTTTTTTCATCACCGATCTAAATGAGAAAGAGACCGATTTATTGCATCGTACACACAAGCATCTGCACAGCATCTGTCAGGGTTCCCTTCCGTCCTCTTTCACATGTCTCCAAAAGCACCGTTAGTAATAGGAGCACAGAACAGAGACACCACAGACACACTTACCTTGCTGATGAACTTCTGCTCGGCTCCTTCAGATAAATCCACGAGCAACTAGAAAAAGATATGTATAACAAAAAATACATTAGTGTTTACATTACTTCAAAAAATTCAGATTATATATTATATATATATATATATATATATATATATATATATATATAGAGAGAGAGAGAGAGGGTGGGCCACTCACGTCGCCCTGGTCAATCAAGTGTTCCAGCAGGCGTTTCTGCACCCCTAATAAATAGGGCGTGGGCGCCATGACCACGTCAATCAGGATCTCGGGAACAATGGAGATGAAGGTGTGCTGCCAGGTGAAGGGGTAGAGCAGGGCGGCCACCGCGTGGATACACTGAGAGAGAGTGCTGTCGGGAGGGAGAGAGACGGGGACACAGTCAACCCAACTGAACACAGAGCCAAACTCACAGCTCACACCCCTGAACTGTTGCATTAGCTGCTGGGTGGGGTATGAATCCAAGGGGTCCCCAGCTAGATTAGACTTGACATAGATGGCCATAGATACAAGCTTTAGCAGTTTTTCCCCTCAAAACAGAGTAAGCCATTCCAAATCTAGGGTCAGTACTGACTGTTGATGTCTGGACTTGAAGGTCAGCGGGGTTTATCTCACAGCTGCAGAAGTGCCAGGACTAAACACACACAAGCTCAGAAATACTGGCCTACCTCTCTGCTCCATTACCCGTGGTTGCTCTCAAATACTTACTTGCTATAGTACACATATCGTAAACTCCGTAATGAGATAAGAAAAGGACTGGATAATCATACCCGAGCTCCTCGGCGATGAAGATAATCCTCCTCTCCATCACAGCAGAGGCGAACACCTGGAGAACTTCCTCGTCCTTCAGGCAGCGGAACAGCGTGCCGAAGTCCACGTGCTCCAGCCAGGAGTCCAGCGGGCGCGTCAGCTCAATGATCTGGGGGGGGCACAGCGATTTGCCAGCGGTTAGGATTTTAATTCAAACTTGACAGTTTAGGGGGCCTCTCTCATCTGGCATTCTGAAGGCTGGGGAATTGGAGGCCTGTGATGCAACACCATCTTGGAAAGCTTCCCCCTCCAGGGCAGGGTTTTGAATTCATGCCCAGATTAATCAGGACACACCCGTTCTGGTCCTTGCTAAATGTACATGCCTGTCGACTCTTGAATCTCTGCTGCCGAGGCTTGTCAGCATGCCCGTGTTTCCAACATTTTGAGCTCGGCTCCTCAGCCCCCTGTACAGAACTGTGCTTATCCGGGTTTAAAACAGGCCCAGAGAAAACTCTACAAATCTCTGTTGGCACTGCCACGTTAACCTACGCGATTCAAACACATGAACCCTCTGAAAAAAGCACTTATCAAAGGAGGAGTGAGCAGACATCAGACTCTGAACTCAGTTGTGTAACCGCACCCCTGAACGGACTGAATTCCAGGCAGATTTAATCCATTTAACCACAATTGTTTACAGTTTGTGAATGGATGCAAATGGTCCTTTTTTTTGTAGGCATCACAGGCTTTCCAATGGTCTCTTGGTCTGAATGGGTGAAGGGGGACGACCTCAACATGTGACAGTGAGGCAAAAACACAAAACAATCCGCGCAGACACCAGACCGGAGGATCGTGAACGAACACCTCACATCGGAGCCAGCGGAGAGAGTGAAATGGGTGCTTACCTCCGTGCCAGAGTCGGGGATGAAGCTCTTCACTTTGACCGTGTTGCCGGGCGCAGGGAAGGCCGCTTCCCTCAGGCTCTGCATGAATGGGTAGATCATCGCTGAAGAGATCTGTCGTCGCTTCTCCACCTCATCGAAAATCTACAACCACAATGGCAGATGGGGCGTTGGTCTCGGAGCATGTTCCTCTAAAGCAGGGATGGGGAAACCTGGTCATGGAGGACTGCAGGGTCTGCTGCACTTTGGTCTGGCGGAGATCTTAACTGATTGCTCCGTTCCAACCTTGATTTCAGGTCTTAAACAGGTGGACTCGTGGACTCAGATAAGTAGCAGACAACTGGGTGGGAATGAAAACCAGCAGACACTAGGGGGGGTTCTCCAGGAACCAGATGCAGAACTGCTAATCTAAAGATCTTAACCTACACTCCAACGGCCGCATCTTCAATGAACCCTATGAAATGTTATAAAAGGCGTACACCCTCGGAGGCATCTTTCCTTCTGGAACTCCACTGGAATTCTAGAAGAACCAGTTTTGTACCTTTTTCAGTTGGTACTCAAATTCAGTTTTGGTTTCATTTCTGCTCACTCCCTGTTCAGCTGTGGGAAGAGTGGACAATCACACCCCAGCACAGCAGCTGCGTACTCAGCTGGTTCAAGGATAAAGCATTATCACCACTGCGCGCAGGCTCCCCGAAAACAGGAAGCCGTTCCTTCTCTGTATTCCCCTTTCTTTTGTTAAACTGCTGACAAACCACTCAAGTCCTAGCTTCGGCGCTTCAGCGGGCAGTGACCTCTGGGGGAAGTTAAAGCCGTGGCACGTGGACGTAGTCCCCTTTAAGGTCTCTATTATTTTTCTACAAGTTCTTGCAGGAAAACTCATCCCGAAATTTCCCGGGATTTCCAGGGAAACAGCCCCTTGTTTCCTGGCAGACTGCCCGACTCTGGACACTTATGGCCACACCTGGACATGTACCAGCGCTGGTGTTGGAGAGCTACACTGAATTCAAGGAAACGCGTCAGAGATACTAAACGCTAATGACTAGAGCTTAATTTTGTACCCTGTGCTGCATAAACACACCACTGTAACTGAGCAACGGTCATATTCACTTTGAGACCGGTATAGAAGAAAGGAGGGTTCTGTAGATGTGGGTAAAGAACCCCAGTTAAGGAGCTCCAGATTAATTATTTCTTAATGGTGACCTGTGAACTTTTTTACAGGGCGGTACCTTTGAGAAGAGTCCAAAGCAGGCCAGCTTGCTGATGATGCAATAGGCCTCCGGAGGTCGAGCTCCCTTCCCATGGGGCTATGCAAGAGGACAGACAGACACACAGTGAGACAGATGGGTTACCATACAGGACATCTGAGAGCAACTGCAGGAAAATGCTTGTGATTTGAGGGATGGGAAATGGTGAAACACACATGCAGAAATGCAATTAGTAGTGTGAAAAACCCTAATGCAGGTTGTTAAGGTCATGTCAACATTTATTTTGTTTATTTATTATGCTGCTGATGGGTCAATTTTTATCCCATGATATTAAGGTCCATGATGAACCTTTGTTACTAGAGTCAGTGTAACTTCCACCAGCATCATAGTAGACACGGGATGGTTTTAAAAAGAGAATTGAACTACTGGGGCTCAAGCAAGCGTCTCATTAACAACTACACTCACCTAAAGGATTATTTGGAACACCATACTAATACTGTGTTTGACCCCCTTTCGCCTTCAGAACTGCCTTAATTCTACGTGGCATTGATTCAACAAGGTGCTGAAAGCATTCTTTAGAAATCTTGGCCCATATTGATAGGATAGCATCTTGCAGTTGATGGAGATTTGTGGGATGCACATCCAGGGCACGAAGCTCCCGTTCCACCACATCCCAAAGATGCTCTATTGGGTTGAGATCTGGTGACTGTGGGGGCCAGTTTAGTACAGTGAATTCATTGTCATGTTCAAGAAACCAATTTGAAATGATTCGACCTTTGTGACATGGTGCATTATCCTGCTGGAAGTAGCCATCAGAGGATGGGTACATGGTGGTCATAAAGGGATGGACATGGTCAGAAACAATGCTCAGGTAGGCCGTGGCATTTAAACGATGCCCAATTGGCACTAAGGGGCCTAAAGTGTGCCAAGAAAACATCCCCCACACCATTACACCACCACCACCAGCCTGCACAGTGGTAACAAGGCCTGATGGATCCATGTTCTCATTCTGTTTACGCCAAATTCTGACTCTACCATCTGAATGTCTCAACAGAAATCGAGACTCATCAGACCAGGCAACATTTTTCCAGTCTTCAACTGTCCAATTTTGGTGAGCTTGTGCAAATTGTAGCCTCTTTTTCCTATTTGTAGTGGAGATGAGTGGTACCCGGTGGGCTCTTCTGCTGTTGTAGCCCATCCGCCTCAAGGTTGTACGTGTTGTGGCTTCACAAATGCTTTGCTGCATACCTCGGTTGTAACGAGTGGTTATTTCAGTCAAAGTTGCTCTTCTATCAGCTTCAATCAGTCGGCCCGTTCTCCTCTGACCTCTAGCATCAACAAGGCATTTTCGCCCACAGGACTGCCGCATACTGGATGTTTTTCCCTTTTCACACCATTCTTTGTAAACCCTAGAAATGGTTGTGCGTGAAAATCCCAGTAACTGAGCAGATTGTGAAATACTCAGACCGGCCCGTCTGGCACCAACAACCATGCCACGCTCAAAATTGCTTAAATCACCTTTCTTTCCCATTCAGACATTCAGTTTGGAGTTCAGGAGATTGTCTTGACCAGGACCACACCCCTAAATGCATTGAAGCAACTGCCATGTGATTGGTTGGTTAGATAATTGCATTAATGAGAAATTGAACAGGTGTTCCTAATAATCCTTTAGGTGAGTGTATATCCCCATTCACTGAGATACATTACTCTCCAGTCCACGTTTTACTCAGATTGCCCCGTCTAGCTCTGGAAGGGATGTTAACAGACTCCTTACCAGTAACCTGCGGCAGTATCCGTTCCTACGACTCCCATCGACTTCGGTCAGGACGAACGAGAATGTCTCACTGGAAGGAAAGATGGCAAACATGGTTACCCTCCGACACAGACGGCATTTTAAACCCCAACTGCTGTCAGTGTATTATAATGTAAATATTGTACTGCTGTACTTTATTGTTATCCGGCCTCGGTCCTGGAGAAACCCTACTGGATGTGAGGAAGTAAACTCGAGTACACAGTTATTTTTCAGCTATACACTAACCCCTACTGCTAAAAAATTCTGGGTGAATTCTGGGTTTTCTGTTACATCACTGCAGTAGAAAAATGGTGACCCATGACCTGGTGACCAAGATACTGCAACATGCACAGTCGGCATGCTCACTGGGGGAAGGAAAAACTCAGGGGAAGAACAGTCCTTTCTGTAAACCTGACCTCTCTCCTGACTTTCACCGATTAGCGCTCGTTTTTTAAACTTCACCAGCTATTTGTCAGCTCAGAGTTTTGCATCATTTCTTAGAAATGTTTTCCTTCTCATGAACACACACACTTCCTGTAAATGCCTGGAGGCTGAGGTAGCATCTCAGATTTCTGAGCTGCGTAGTGTTTGTCCCAGTTATCAGGCTCTGGATTGTGATCATACATCTTTATTTTTCATATATTTATAATGCAAAGCCCTTATAGATGTGCAAACAACTGCTCTACCAGAGACTACCAGATGGAAATTGCATGCCAGTTGCCAACTCTCTACTGATACTATGTAATATGATCTCCCAGTATATAAAATATATAAATTCTAATTGTTTATTTAAAGTACAAGTGAAAGCCCTAGTTTCGAAATGGCTGAAAGAACAGAGAAAGTGAGACAACAGAAACAGAATATCACAAGCAGCAGCATGCAGTAACCATACACACCCTAGCCCTGCAGCAACAAACACAGCGGCTGGTAGAGCTGGTGAACTTTGTAGTATATTTTCCACTACCCCCCCACCCCCATTTATTTCACCCTGTACATATACCACTTCTTATCAAGCTCAGCTGAAGTGTCAGAGAGAAGAGTAGCTGTTGGCGCGCACACAGACACACACACTCACTTCTGAACTGTGGCCCTACGGACTAATCTGGGGTGTGCGAGAAGAAAAAGTCTAAAACCAAGAGAAACTTTGACGTGAGCTGCAGGTTCCTTGTGTGAAGGCGGATCAACAGGATGTGGGACCGGTTAACCCTGCCCCCAAAGCCTTCAAAAGTCAATGTTTTGTATTTATGCATGCGTCTCTCAAATGACACGATTTCATACCATTTCTCTGTAAGCCGTTTTTAGTGATTCCTCCCCAATCCACATGCGTGTGCGGAGGGGTACGTTACCTCCTGTATTCGGTGAGGGGTGCCCAGTTGATTCCATCGGGGAAGCAGAACAGCGTGATGGCCTTCAGTGTCTTCTCCTCTTCCTCCTTCTGGTATTTCACCATGCCGTCTCGCTGCGGCGCCGAGGGAAGGAACACAGCTCGGGTCAGCAGTATTCACAGTGAGAAAAGTCCCGCAACACAAACATGCGCAAAGCCTCCACTGGATTATAAGCACATGTGGCTTTCATCCACGTCTTAGAATCACCACTTCAACAGAAGATCACGCAAGACTCAGTAGAGGCAAAATAACAAACCCCCCAACCCCATCGCCCCACACCCTCTCCCCAGGCCAGTCACCTTTGGAAACTGGTAGATGATCTCGGGCTCGTAGCCTTCCTCTTTATTCTTCTTCTTCGGCTTGACAACCACCAGGTACTCGAAGAAGAACTGCCCGCTGGCGTAGCGCTGCTCCCGGGGCTGCGTGTCTGCTATGGCCCCCCCCGCCCCCATCTCCGGCACCGTCTCCTTGGCCGGCTCTGGACACAGCGTTATTAAAACGTTTTAAAATGTGAAAAACCGAGTAAGACCATGCAAGCAGCTGAGCAGTGACGCACACCTAGGCACAAGGTTGCTCCTTTTAATGCAGTCGGGTTTCATCAGAATCAATACTGATATCAATACCAATGGAGGCATGGCGATATCCAAACTCCCTCCCTCCTCTTGTTACTCCTGTACTCCTACAACCCCCCCCCTCACTGCAATGCTTTCCTCTCCTTCACAAACAGCACTTCCACTTCATCCAAAAACCGCCTCTGGCCTGACTGGCTGTCAGCAGGGACACCCAGCCAAGAGCGAGATGCACATTCCTTGCACACTCCCTAAACGAAATGGCTGTAGCAAAAGCCGAGTGTTTCTAGAGCACTGTGCTGTATCGGCCAAGTTTCGAGAAGTCTCTGAAGCTCTGCACCTTTAAGCCCAGGTTACTGCAGTATACATGCAGAGCCGTTTTGTGGTCAGTCTACCCAGCTGCCCCTTGTTGAGAACATTCATAGAGGGGTAAAACCCTTTGGCCAACTTAAGCCAACTGAATCTATGGATGGACGAGAGCCATATAAGGGTTTTACTTTTTTGCCGTTGTTGTATTTTTCCGTAGCGAGAAGTTTTAACTGTGAAAGAATGTAAATATGTAGCTTTCCAAGAAATAGAAGACTGCCATGTGCCAAAAATTGTCCGCTATTTATAATGCCACTTAAGGGCCATGGAGTCTTGGAGTTTAAATATTGGAGGCAGAGGACTGAAGCTGGCTTCATCCAGCTCCCTCTGGTTTTCACACACAGCCTCCTCGGCTCCTTTGCTCTGTCCCCTGCAAATCCCCAGGGTCTCCCCCAGCCACCGATGCAGAGTTGCTTTCTCCTGCCTCAGCACAACCCCCTTTCCACATGGCTCCCCTCAGACAAGCACCATCCGGGAGCTCGGCCCCGTTCCCAACTCCACCCTCTCGTCGGTCTGTGAACCAGAGCCCCGCACACTGCAGCCCTTCCTCAAATCACTCGCGTAACGTCCAGAAACCACAGGACGGCACTCCGGGCCTTCTTCTCGTTTCATAGAGCGAGACTTTGCTTGGTCAGGCAGCGAGATAGTTCACCCTCTCCCCCCCGTACTGTATTATACTCTGGAAGAAAAGAAAACTCAGTTCTTTTCTTGTCTTTGGGTGGCAACTTTTCACGCACAGACAGGTTCACTCGTTGAAAAGGGCATTATGGAATGGAACTCCCTGTGACAGAGGGGTACGAACACTCACTCTCTCTGTTCAACTTCCCCCGAAATGAAGACCACATCGTGCTAAACCTCTTCAGGGTACTCCCCTCCCCCTCCTCATCTTCACTGGGTATGACCGAATCTGTAGACCAGAGAGAGAGAGAAAGAGAAAGAGAAGCACATCAGCGCTATTTAGCCATTTCCCTATTTTGACACTTATCACAAATCCATTCTTTAGACGCTCTCTTGGAAATAGGTCCATCTAGTTCCTGTCCAGGGTAAATCAAATGTCTCTGGTTCTGCAGCCAACTTGTTTCCCTTCAACATCACAGAACGGGCCACTAGTACTTGTAGGTACTTTTGAAGGCACTGCCAGGGCTTTAATGAAGACTACATTTTTTTTGTTTTTTTCTATTCTTTATAGAACGCACAATTTCCTGTGAATGGGGATTCATGGTCGCCCTGACTAGTGCCTCGGTTCCACTGGCTTAAGCGTCATGCCGTGCCGGAGGCGTCTGTCCTCAAACGCGTCCCAGAGCTTTTTTTGCAAAACCAGGCCGCTGTGAATCCATCCCTCTGATGGGAGGAGCAGCGACTGTGGGTTTGGTTTGTGTTTCGTTTTAAAAACCGAGACAGGAAACACTACGAGCGACACAGCCTGATGTGGAGAGGACTTTTGTGTGCGTTTTATTCTTTGTGCTTTACATGATTGTAAACAGCGTAATAAATACACGTTTCTGTTAAGAGATATCAGGAAGAGCTAAACGTGTAGAGACATTATATTCAGACAAGCATGTTCCCATAAGAATACGGTTCCATGTGCAACAATAAAATAAAAAGCGAATTTGTATTGTTATTATTATCGTCATCATTTGTACTAGTATATATGTATTTTAAACGTCACAGCGTGACTCCCTTAACTTATTACTCTTACTACAGATTTATAACTGCAAACGATACTATTTGCCGTATTATTTATAATGTACTTATCAGACGTCCTTAACCAGGGTAAGTTACAGCTGAAACAAAATACTCACATTTAATGCTTAATTATCCAGCTACAATATAGCAGGTTTAATTTAACTAAAGTGTGCACGTCTCAGTCATGGTGTTTATGGACGCATTTATTAAACCAGTCCTTAATGTTTTAGAGGGAAACCCAGATCTGCTGTATTTATTTATTCATTCATTTATCTTGTAAATGGACACGTTAACTGAATCGTGTTGGCCTTCACACTGACTGTCTCTGCGGATTGTCCTGCACACCATTCACACAACACAGCCTGAAACACCGTCCAGTTATTCATACAATATTAATAACATCGGCTGCTACGATGCGATTATTATCCTTCAGTTTATTTTTAACTAGTCAGGCACTGCACCGGTCCTGTGAAATCCAAGTTTTTAATGCACTCGGATATTAACTGTAATCAGTCATTGTTTCTGTACGTGGATTTCACTCCATGCTGTTAATAAAACTGCAATTTCTTCATGATCGCACACGGCACATGAGATTATATCTTCCGACACAATGTATCTGATCTCTGTGTCTCAAGTCAAGCGCACACCTCCAATTCTGAAAGCGAATCATGTCCTCAGTGGGGACGGACGCTTATGGACACGTCCAGCACCAGCAAGTTAACCGGCCACAAAACACGGACGCGTCCGGACGCTCAGCCAGTGGAAACACCCGTTTAAGTGTCCGGGGCCGGATTTGCCAGTGGAAACGGGGCAAAAGATACAGAAAAGGACTGACACCCCCCTGACACTCACTCAGCTTGGAGGCTGCAGGGCCATTCCCTTTGCCATTGGTGGTGTGCTGTGGAGCCTCACCATGCGATTTGTCATCTGCGCAGAAAAATGAAAAATAGCACGACATTAATAAACACATAAACAATAATATTAATGGTAGTGCACTTTAAACCATTTTATATATTGGTGCTTTCCCAAAGGCAGAGCTGCAAGAGTTGACCTTCGGCGTGACGTGACTTAACACTTCATCGCGTTGGCAAGTTCCTCGTATCGAGCACTCAGTGGACTGGAAGGACCAGTTTGACTCCCTCTCGGTTACATTAAAACAGAAGAAAATACAAGAAAACAAAAGGGAAACGCCTTGCTTTCTTTATGCCACCTTTTACAGGGCTTTGTTCACAATGCAGTCATTCTCCATTTGTCATCCGGATCATGTTTTCTCAGGGTGCAGAGAGACTAAGGAAAATAAGAAAAGTAAATCCCCAGACTAGGGGAACAACAGTGTTATGGAAGATGTTCTCTGCGTGTAAAGTCTATCAAAATGATGGACACCATTTCTTGTATTTGAAAACATTAGTCGGTACAATCCTTTGACACATGTTCTGGCTTTCTCTGTGGGGATATTTTTGGCTCCACTTAGCCTGAGAAGCGCTATTGGCAATACGTATAGCAGGGCCTTAAACTTTTGCTTTGCTTCTCTGTGACATGAAGTATTTGCTTTCAAAATAAATAAGTAACAGACAGTTTGACCTCTGCACCACCCTTCCCCCCTCAAACATGTAGCTTTCTTGAATATCTGACCCTGCATTTCCACTTGCAACATACTGCACTTTTGAACGTTTTCTCTTGTCAATACGATGCCACTTCACATGAAATGACTGCGTTGAATGTCTTTGTTCAGGTGTGGTTTGCTCTTAAGAGATCACAATACAAAGCGACTGCAACACAGGCAGTGCTTTTTTTGCTCTGTTGTGCTACCAAAACTAGAATCGAAGATCTAAGTTGTAGTGCACACTTTAAATTAAGTGCACCCACCTCCCCGTTAATTAAAAGCAAGAACTTCACAGTTTCTAAAGCTTCTCTGTGTGGCTGATCGAGCGGCACACAGTCTGATTTTAAGTGCCCTGTATTGCACACCAAGGTATGCTAAGCTCTGACCACTGACCTAGCACAAAGCTACACGTGAAACAGATAATCATTGGTTGCGTGCACGGCCGCACTCTACTTTAACCATTCCTGTGTCTGCCCCCGATCAAATGCATCTCAAACAAGAGTGTCCCCTCGTCCTCGCGCTTCTGCTGCAGCTGATCTGCACAAGTCAGGGCTGCACTCCTTCACACCGCAGCGGGCGGGCAGATGCGAAGGCGAGGAGCTCGTTGTGGAAAGACCATCTCGAGTTCACACCAGCATATCACCTTTACTGCAGCAGTCGGCGACACCAGCAACAACTGTTGTCTTTTAACTTCCGCAATTTGGTAGAGTGAACTTTCCTTTTTCCATCAATTTAAAAAACAAATCAGAAATCATTAATTTGAATTAAAGATCCATGGCTAGCATCCTATAGTGCTCTATAGGGCAATGCTACATTATGTCATGGTTTAATTACCCTGACTGACACCTGTAAATATTTCTTCCCAGGATTAGCACTGCAGGATATTATTTGTTCAGCTGTTTACAGCCAAGATTAACACACAGGCAGTCTGTCTCCTTCTTCATAAATTATTGCACCTTCTTGCTGATTTCATCAAGAAGTAAGTTCCCAGTCCTTGCCTTGCAGTATCACGGGTCACTCAGATCTTTTCCACTCCATAAAAATGCTGTTTTTGTCAATTTGATTTTAATATACACAACCCCCCCCCCCCCAATCCATCGCTGTTTTGTGATATATGGGAACAAAAACTGAATTTGGACGTTATGGTTTGGAAACTCCCAGGTTTTGACAAAAACAAATAACAACATCAACAACAACCACAATACCTCTGAAATGAGGGCAAGTGAAAGTCAAGAGGGTAAAGCTCCATTTCCTGATTTACACAACAGGTTGGCTTAAAGTTGGCTTAAACTGGTTGTAAGACGGGGGGCAGATGGCAGATTAACCAGCATAGCTTGTGTTCATATTTAATTGTGTATTGTGCTAAATTTGCCTCGTATTTGTTTTTTTCTCTTTCTTTTCCAAGAGGGCAGACAGGAATACTTCAAATCTGTCCTTATCACAAGCATTACAGTGGGTTCAGTCAACAGCTGCAATATTGCTTTAAGTTCATGCTAGATAACGTGGTATTAAAAGCAGCTTGTCGTCTGCCTAACACTTCCGTTGTGCTTGGCCCATGGGAAACACAACAGTATTCTTCCATGGTTAAAAACTCACAGACCGACCCCAGCAGCTCCTGTCGAGTACAGAAGCATCACTCACAAACTAGTGAAATCCATCGCTACAATAAAAATCGTTAGCGTTAGAATGAACATTTCTGCTTAGTTAATTACTTTGCCCTCATCACCCTCTGGCTAAACCATGTCCGGGGGGGGAGGTTACAAGCAAAGAAAGAATGCTGGGGGGAGGGAAAAAAGCTCTCCTACCCGGAAGAGAGTGGGGAAGAATATTCCTAATACATCAGTGACAGAAATGCATTGTGTGTCATGGTATCTGCAGCATTGTGCAACCTACATGAATTCATATGCCCTCTTCCTGGTACTTAGTAGTGATGACAACTAAATACAGGAAATTATCAGACAGTTTACAAAAAAGAAGAGGAGGTGTAAAGTGGCAACCGTTGATATTTAGTAGCCACTTCTGAAACCACACACAGTGCCAGGAGGTGAATGCTGTGCACAGTCTAGATCAGTTGCCAACGATGCATATCAATGGACAGGGCAGCCCACGTAAGAAATAACTGGGTCTCCACTGTCTTGAGAAACAGCCTCCTCTTTATAAAGATCCCCCACTAGCACAGATACTGAAGGGCCTCCTGGGTAATCACGCAGAATTACAGTCACAGTTTCTACACTGGGGCATGGTCAACATCAGTGCTTTTATTATAGCCTCAGCTGTAGTTTTCTCCCTGTTGTTAACAATGTCTTATCATGAGTGTGTTGACTTTTACCACATGAATTAAAACTCAGGGCATCACAGCTCTGCCAAGACCAGGATGTGAGCCTCTGTGTACACAAGGCGCTGCTTTGGAGAAGGCAAAGGTTGCTGCCACACGGTGCCCCGGCAGCAAATAAACGTTTTGTTTAGTTTTTTCCTCCAAGTTTGGGCATCTGTTGACTTGCGCCTGCTGTAGGCATTGTGTAGGAGGACATGCAACAGGTGAACTGATTGAAACCACCGCTTTAAGTAATTTTCCACTGGCATTGTCTCACAGCAAAATATGCTTTCAGATTTTAAACTGATTAAGTGCTGTGGAAGAATACGCCAGGAAGTGGAAACATGATAGAAAATGGGCAAACGAGAAAGTGCTTTTTCACAGGATTAATAACTCACCGGATAATACAATACAACTTTATTTGTCCCCAAGGGGCAATTTGATTTAAAGTTTACAGGTGCTTAAACCAGCACCTCAGCTGGGCCAAGACTTCTGCCCAACATACGACAGGGCTGTTGTTGAGGGGCAGCGGGCAAAGCATATGTGATTAGACAATAAAGTTAGCTTATCATAAGACAGTGGGACCTCGCTAGGAAACAACTCAACAAGAGGCTTCAGGCAGGGCAAATAGCCACAACATAGCCCAGGAAGAAAACAGGGGAACAGGAAGGTTTCAGTTCCCTGTATACAAATCTAATACACGTGCTCTAAAAACAGTATATCCTTGAAAAACTTTAAATGATATACGTTTAATGTTTATATTTTTCACACCCAGATAATGTGCAGTAGCTGAATAATAAGACAAAAAACCTTACCAAGGTCAAGAGAGTTCAAAAACCAAAAACAAACGCAAGGGTTACTGTGGTTGCATTAGAAACGCAATCGTAAAGCACCTTAAATCATTAGACCACAGCACAGCCGCAGTCGGCGCAGGTGACCGGGCTGTGAGAAAAGCGCCGCCGGTCAGGATGCGCGGAGACGGGCTACTCACTGTGCGCCTCTCGCCCGAAGCCGATCCGTCCTGCGCGCCCCTTTCCCCGCTGCGCGCTCATGGCTACAAAGGCACGCCGTGTCCCGCGCTGCTGTGCAAAATCGACACCATAATCCTACACGCGGTAAAGGACACCGATCCCAGCGGCACAAGTCTCAGACTGGGAGCTCATCCCACAGCGCCGCGCTCTCCCTCTCTCTCTCTCTCTCTCTCTCTCTCTCTCACTTCCTGGACTCTGACTTTCGTTCTCTGACTTCGTTTGATCTGGGTTTTGCGCGCAGTGAATCGGGCAGCGTGTCAGCTGCGGGGTTGCTGGCTGTTTCCTGCAGATGCGCAGCGCTCAGTGTCCCGGGGGCGGGCTGCCCTACCTGCGACAGGTAACTCTCCTGCACCACCAGCTCCGGGGCTGCAAGGATCTCTTGCGCTGCTTGTGCAGGTGTTTTAATAGGCAATTTGGTGTTGGTTTATATGCATGTTGGTATGAATCACTAAAACACTGATGTGTGAGCGTTTGGAAAAATATGTAATTTGCGTGGTTGTATGAAACTCTTGTTGTTTGATTTAAAAATGCAGTGTTTAGCTTATACATTAAAATATATAAATACATTTAAAAGTAACTGAAACGAAGCAAGGTGTGTCATACCGGTGTCTTGACTGCCATTTAGATCTTCTTGAGATCTAAAGCAGCAGCAACTCCACATGGATCCGATGATTGTCTTAATCGTTGCCTCTTAAAGAAGTTGCCGGTCATAGGTCGGAAACGGCACATGTATTCATTCATAGAGCTCTCATTATGGGCCCAGGGGGCCAGAGCACAATCCCAAAGAAACTGGAACCGCCAGGCCACTTGCTCCCAATTTCGGGAAAAAAAACTCCACAACCAATTACTACACTTGAGAGTAGATTAAAAGAAGAGCAATGTTCGATCGATTTCATTTATTTATAAATTAATCATTCAATTAATTGCAATTTTAAAATAAACTCTATCCATGTTTACGCAGAACGGTTCTCTCCCAGCCTGATAAACCCTTTGTGCTGAGGTTTGGGGAGGCAGTTCTGTCAGAATAAACCCCACGTATTCGCAAGCCGATAATCAAAAGACAATTGGTTAATTGTGAAAATCATATCACAGGACTGTTAAACCTTGAATCAAATAGAATAAAAAGTTTGGCGTCATTCAATTAAAGCAATTAAATAATTGGATTAAGCGCTTTGTTTTGAAACAACATTTAAAACGTTTTGAAAATGTAATAACCAACATATCCCTTTAAAGATAGCGAATTAAATTACCTAAACGCATATCATTAATATAATTAACTAGTCAAGAAAAGAGACAAGGTCTTTGAATGCACGTCGGGCGTTGCTGTATAGTCTGTTTGTTATGTAGGCTACTGTATATAGGCCTATAAACACGTGATTTCCAAAATCTCGGGCGACTAGAATCGGATTGTTTGATATTCTACCTAAACGTGGCCATGGGGTGTTATTTTGAATCACAGTAATAATCGTAACATTGTCATCATCCCAGTTTATTATGTCTGCCACATGATTGTAGTAGTAATAACCACCCCACGCAGCCCCACACAGACTGTAAAGCTGTATTTTTACAACAGGTGTTTTCATACAACAAACTCCCGAGTAGGCTATGGCTACAAGAACAACGATCAGACTTATAAAGATCAAATCTAAATGCATATGTGGATACACGTTTAATAAAAAAAAAAAAATGTGTTTAAAAGTTTTATATCCCGAAAGTTACAGAATACAATGTTGAGAACCTAATAGAATTGAAAGCTACAACGGATAGGACAATGGGATGTTGCCTGTGTATTTTATCATTTAAGACAGTCATGTGTCCATCAAAGGCCCAAATAATAATACAAATGATAATGGAGAACAAATTACTGTCTGCCATGACCTGTGGAGAATGCAGAAACCCAAATAATCGCCGTAAACCCCCATGCTTACTCTTTAAAGACTCCATTCCTGCAGAGGATGTCCTTAGTCTCCTTCCTCCCAGGCCCGGTCCCTCTGCTGCATCCTTATCTCCTGCTGAGAGAACAGAGAGAGGGGATATTTGCCTGGTGGCTTAGAGGCGAGGTTCAGACACTTTTATTTGCATGACAGCATTGCTCATGCAAACATTGACTCCTCTTCAAATGCGCGAGAGACGGAGTTGACAGGACTGATGTCCGGGGTGAACCAGTGTGTGTTTGTGTGGTTGTAGTTAAAGAACAACCAGACTGCCGGCCACGAGCTTTGGGAGTCACTTGTCTGAGACGCGATTCTCCGGGCCAGACAGCACTGTGTTTGAAAAGGTATTGTCTCTCCCAGCACATCCACAGCTGAAACAGACGTTGGAAACAGTGTTCGAATGGTGTGAGTCTTTTTTCACTTTATGAAATGACTGTGGCATTTGTGGATGTGTGTACATTTGTAAATGTAAATTTGTTCATGACTAGGTGTTTAAAACGGTGCATATGATCGTACTGATGTGGGATGGAGAACTCACTCTTGGTGGATCTCTCTTGGACGGAGTAGAATTTCCTCGTCCCCCTCACCCACTGGCTGGTCCCGGTGTCATCGTCCAGACGGTCTCTTCCTAGGAGGACAGGAGAAATTAGACCAGTCCTGTTGTACCATTGGCACCTGCTACAGCTGGTCTGGTAGGGCATTTCCTATTCAAAGAGAAAAGGCCTGCAGAACAGCTATCAACCATAAAGCTGTGGGTTTGCCTGGGAAGCAAGCCAAAGTAAATGGCTGTATTATGCTTTATTCTCTGACTTTGAACTTAAACACAGTCAGATGGCTCGGCCAAGTACACGCTGCAGAGGACACAGGTGTAACTCTCAACTCTCACAGGCAAGAGCAGATACAGGCCTAAAAAATTAAAAAAAAACATCGATATGTTTCCTTTAAATAAAATGCACATGAAATAATGGAGGAATGTTTTGCACTCACTCTTGACCCGCAGTGAAGAGAAGCCCCACCTTCTTCTCGCAGGAGCACTCTGTTTGTCTTTCTCCTCCATTCCAGCCATTCTCTGCCGGATGAACACAAAGAAAGAAACATTACGGACAAGTTCCTCTCTGTTGTGTTCGTGTAGGATCTGCAGCTGGTTCAAATGAAGCATGAAGACAAACATTTAGATTGGCGTCCGCAAGCACATCTCGGCTACCTTTTCCTTTCAACTTCCACAGATTAGGTCCGCCACTAACAGAGTCCTGTTTACTGGCCTTGACTAATTCACAGAAGAAGGAATCTTCATATTGACCTAAAAGACTAAAGTTGTCCTAAAGTCGAAACCTGTATTTCAGTTCATTGTTCTGCTTTTATTGTTGTTTATGTCAAATGATTGTGATTTACTTTCTTCATCAACAGACCGGCCCCCTTTGCATGAACCAGATTGTACGCCTCAGATGTGTGTCTTGTTTTGGGCAGAAATTATCTTCTCAGCTCAATGGGAATGCCTTTAGTGTAACAAATGACCCATTGTCTATCCAGGGGTGTGACAGAAAACAAACACTAAGCACAGATATTTTTTTCTTGATCACAAAGCTATACAGAGAGCAGTATCAGGTATACAGAGATAGAGCTGAGGTGGGTTTTGTTGTCTGGGCAATGCAATCTGGAGCTCTTTGATTACAGAGCTCACCTCGCTCTTTGTCTGGGTATGCCCACTGATGGGATTTTAGGCCAGCCAAGCAGATGCTGCAACAACCTTCCTGTTTGGATTCCTACTGCAGCTCGCAGTGTCATCTGATGCTGATGAACAACCAGCTTTTGGAGGAGTGAAGCGCTTCCTTCCAGACATGACCGAAAACTCTGACTCAGCACTGTATGGACCTCATAACACCGGCCCAAACAGATGGGGCCACACATACTGGGCGCCGCTTACATAAGGGCGGCCCAGAGATAATCCCCAGTCAACCCAATATCTCCTTGGAGATGGTGCCAAAACATCACGTCAACAAATGTGTTTAGATATCAGCAGTAAACACAAACGATTTCCTGAAACAAACCACAAACCACTGACAGAAATGAAAAGCTATTATACACATTTCTGAGAATACAACCAGGCTAAGATTACAGGTAAATCCATGTGAATGATGCTTCTAAGTCCCGTCCTCCATGAGATATATGTGATTGATTTTGCTCCACAAAGAAGCTGAATTAGATTTCCTTTCCAAATATCACATATGTGTAAACAGTACTGACTGCCCTGTTGACCCCTTTTGAGTTCTACACCTTCTCATTGAGGAAGCAGATGGCAGAAGATTGGATCTCACGGTACCGAACAAGCCGTTTTAAAGTCTGCCTTCTGTTTCACTGTAGCTTCATCGGGGGAGGGGGAAGATGCAGAACCGCGAGCTCGCTTCGGTCGCAAGGTCGCGCTCTCTGACCGAGTCCTCTGATTGGTGGAGGACGGTTCAGAGAAGTTCAGAGGAACAGAGACGTGGAATGTTTGGTATTTACTGTGAAAGTCCAAATGCCAGCAATTGCTTTTCCCAAGGCCTCAGCACACTGGCTTGTCTGCAGATATGGAGCGGTTTGATACGGGCATGAGCTTTTTTTGCCACAAATGAAAAAGACACTGAACATATTCAGAGTTAATTTGGATTACCGAGTCCTTGGGGGGGAATACATTTGTCTAAATTGTGTCTTAATAAACCCTGCTCAGAGCCCTTCTAGGTCTGTTTAAGCAATCCTCAAAGGATGTTTTAGTCAATAATTAAGTGATGGACAAGCCGTGGTGGGTGGTGAGGCATTTGTTGCAATTGTGCTCTAAATGAAACTTCAGCACTGTAGACATCAGTGTGAATTTACACGCTCGTTTGTTTATAGGCCTGTTTTAATTCTGTCCACAAAAGAAAGGCAATTTTTCATGGGTCCTTTTTGTCCCTCTGTCCTGCCCGTCCGTCTCGACAAGCTCCATAAACTCTGGACACCCTGACGCTACGCAGGCCATTCTTCTCTTCTGGCAACTCAACTCCAGCAGAGCCCCAGGCATGTAAGCAGAGAGAGAGAGATGGGAGTGGGATGGAGAGGTTGTTTCTGCCACTTTAAATAACCTTGCCTTATTGACATGCTTCAATGTGCAACACCTTTTCTTTACTGAAGCTTCAATCATAACATTACCTATGCCAGACGGTCTGTTTATGATCAAACACTCCCTCCGTTTGTATACGTATGGGTGTATAAAGATAAGAGCTTGTCTCTGTTGTTACTGACAGACAACAGCCTGCCTGGGAAATCCACTCCATTGAGCAGTGAGGCCTCCCCCTCTAATAATAGACCGCTGAACTGTCACAACATTATTAGTGTTGCTGCTGTTCCCAGAAGATATTTCTGGGATGTTGTTGCAAGTTTAACAAGTTTGCATCATAGTGAATCCCAATGGGGGGTTGGGGGGAGATCACGTCCTGTGCATCGCGCTCGTAGACTCAGACAGGAAGCTTGCGGCGTTTGGGAAATATTAAAAATGGGTTTTGTTGAAGGTGTGTAGAAATATTTTCATTCCCGACGTGAAACTCATTGGCCTCTCCTTTGGTGTGATACCAGCGATCTACAGTGTGACAGCGGGGGTTTTGTATCCATTGTAACATGACTTCCACATTAATCTGATAGCCGTTGAATTGAAAGTGAAATGGATGGTGTGTTGAGCACAGTACTGTGGGTCCTATGGGCACGTCTCTATTAAAAGGAATATCCGGTGTCACTTCCCCTTTGCACACTCCCTATCGCAATCGGGTTAGTAAATCAAGGCAGTACCGCTTCCCTTACACACGTCACAGTTGTGTTGGCTTAATGATGTACCTTCTTCGGGGGAGGAGGCTTGAGGTTTGTGCCAGGTTCTCCGACAAGGTCTCTCCAGGTCAGTCGAGGCCCAACCACAGTGTTCAGTGTTTATAGCCGAGCGGCAGTGTTCAGCAAATACAACCCTGAACTCATGACAAATTAATAAGGCACTGTTTTGTCTCTCTCTCTCTCTCTCTCTCTCTCTCTCTCTCTCTCTCTCTCTCACACTCAAAACCAAAGGTATTCATTAGCAAAGGAATAATATACTAAGGTTGCAGGAGCATCCCTTGTTTTCATAGTCTTGTTTCTTGTTTCATCCACCTGCCAAATTAATATTTAATATCTGTGTTTACTTTTCCAGACTGCCAAATGGTTTCTTTTGATTCAATTGCATCCTGAGGGGTAGTTGTGAATGACCTGTGAATGAGAACGTGCGTCCTGTCATTTCACAGGCTCTGGAAAACGACTCTTCCACAGGCTACCGAGAGCAGCAGAGCACATGACCCCGGGAACCTCAGTATGACGTGACTGTAAAGTCCATGGGAATAAAACTCGCATTGCTCAGTTTACTCCCAGCATCAGCTACCACCGAGCAACCAGCTGACACCTGCTCTCTCCTGACTGCCGAGGTCATGGATGCTCAGGGTGGCCACTCATGGTCAGGCAAGCTGGATCAGATAGTTTTTCCCCCGAGCTGGTGAAAATATAACAAGCGGGCTGTGACTGACAGTCAAACGCCGAGAGGAGTTTTCCCTCCGCATCCACACTGTAACTTTGCTGAATTATTGGTGGCAGACTTAGTAGCCGTGGCACGGTCAAAAACAAGGAAATGTCTTGGTGGATAATGAAGATTGAATGTATTTCCACAGCAGTCTGGCAGGGTGGACCTTGAGGCCCTCAGTGCACCTGCCTCCAGGGACTGTGTGTTTTGGAAGCAAACAGGGCGGGAGTATTTATAGGGTTTTCCGAGCTGTGGGAACTCTTTGCAGGGTGAACTCGAATTTTTTTCATGAGCATAGAGTGACAGGCTTCTGTGTGGCCTGGGAAATATTTAATTACGTTTTTTTTCTTACTTTAACACCAGATGTATAAGTGTGATGCTCTATCTCCTGCTTGGTATGACCTTGTGAACTGCAGGAACTCTCCAGGAAACTAAATTAAATCCTTGGACATTTCTCTTTCTTTCTGCAGGAGAAACTAGCGGCACATTGGACAGAAGTCCTTGTAATTATGTGATGGTGAAAATGTTGATTTAGCCCGACTGGCTGTCACAGAATGTACTGTCTATACATGTGCCACAGCTTTTATATCCGCAGCATTTGGCGTCTAACATTCAAGGCCCCCCAGCCAATTTGGTGAGGTTATGGCACAAACACACTTCTGTCTTTCGAGCTGATGTTTTGCTTAGTTTGTCTAGACCAGGTTTGGCCCCACCATTCAAATTCAAGCTTGTGATGACCGTGATCACTCTCTAGAATGAGTTGGCGCTTCTTCTTTTTTTATTTACATGGTGTTAGAGTACGTATATAAGATTAAATATTTGTCCAACTATCTGCCGGCAGACATGTTTTCTGCTGTTTATTCTAGTGACACAGCTGTGTTGATTTAAAACTCCTTGGCTTCCCAGAGGAAAGCACTTGAATGCCATTGAAGACGGGCCTCTAGATAGGATCGGTATAGAGCTGTGCAGGGCTGGGAAGGGGTTACACAAACCAAACAAGAAAGAACTCAGCCAGCAAATTCAGTGATACGTCCCCAGTATGGCTCTGAATCATGCGAAAGCCACCGCCTGCTCTGCATTCCTCTATTCAGTACATTAAATGAGATTTACAAATTAGGATTGACAGTCTGTTTTCAGTTGAAAGATCTCAGTGTTCCTCCTTCTCCTTTCTTTAGAGAGGGAACTCGCATTCTGGATAAAGCTAAAATCACTTGAAGTTTTATCCACAGCAATACTTACAATAAAAACGGTTGAAAATTCACTTCACACTATCATGTGTGTGTAAAACACTACAGGCCTAATAATAGTGAAAACATTTTTTAAAAGCTAGAATGTGTTATCACAATTTTGAGCTACGCTTGCACAAGTGTGGTTTTGTGGCAGGAAATGGAAAAAAAAAATGGCTTTGAAGGTTAGGCGACTGTCACAACAAGTCACTCTTCGTTGAAGTGACCAGAGAGTCCAAGCGAATGCGATCGAGAACACTTTTTGTTTCGGTTGAAGTCTATAATGCAAATTGAAGGTAGCTGTTTCAGAGTGGATTCTTTGGCAGCATTGAAAACATGGTTCGAATGACTTCTTAAGGACACGGCCCCTCTTCCTCCATCAGTGTGGAGGAGTCTAGAGAGCACCAATGTTATTTTCTTTTATATAAGCTCAAGTTTAGAAGTGTTGAAGGCCGGGGGGGGGCATAATTGTAGGAAAGAGTCATAGAACTTTTACTGTGAAATTGCCAGTATTATCCCAGGCAATTTGGTAGCAGGAGAAAAGCACCTCTGATACTAAAACAATTAAAAGTAACTGATGTTTTGGCACGAGTCCATTGTGTCGGGACTCTGTCAGGAATGCTCAGATCCTGTCACTGCTGAATTATGGGCAGTTTCCCATTTTCTGTCAGGGCGTGGCCGACCCTTTCACTGGAAATTAATATCTTGTGATTAACCCCTTAGTCAACATCCAGTAGTTTTTTGCCGCAAAAGGGGGTGGAGATACCTTCTCAGTGCAAGCAGCCGCACAACTGAGCTCAAGCAACAAGGAAGGGAGACGGGTGACTAAGGAGCCAAACCTCTTCAACGTGCACACAGATCAACAACAATCAAATAAACAACTCTGATCTTCAGGGTAGCCCCATATCTGTAACTTTGGCTTCGATCAAATGCGATTAAAGATGTACTTTTTGTTACTTGGAAAAGATAAGGCAGTCAAGAGTAATAGATTAAAGGGGGTTAGTTTTCACTGAGCAAGTAGCAACATCTGCCCTGTTGACTTCAAAACAGGTTTTGTTGCTTTTCCAAATAAAGGCTGCACTGCGTCTGAAACTTGGACTTGGAGCCCCTGGGCGACAGATTACAGTGAAGTGATGTTTACTCACCTCTCGTCCCCGTTCTCTCGCCTGCGTTGATGCTGATTACTGCAATCCTAGCAGATGTGTCGGAGTTTCTCAGGTTAACAAAGGAAAGTCACAAGAAGCCGTGTTAAGCACATTGCACGTTGACAGTAAGCTGTGCAACGGTGTTCAGAGCCTAAATGCAGGCCAGCTCTCCACCCTGGTGTGGAACACGCAGTGTGGTGAAGAACAGTGTGTGTCGAGAGGAGAGACAACTATCAATGACACAAGTGGACTTTAGACCTCGCGCTGCGATTATAGTCAAGAGGATTTCCTTGATCATAGTTCCTTAGTGACGGTCAGTGTGTGTGGTAAGCCTGCGCAGTAACAGGTCTTTCACTACAGTGTGGCTATGCCACATGGGGGGGCAGCAATGAGTTGTGTCAGTGTGGTCATCCTTATTCTCTGTCAGGTTTGAGGGCTACTCAGCTGGACCACCTAGCTCAAGAGTGTGAATGGGACAGCAGCAACTGCAGACCAGGACACACAGGGTGGAGTAGATACACAAGCTTATAAACTGATCTGCAGGAGGAAACTCTGCACAATGCTGCGGGAGTCACAATACAGAAAAACAACATGAAAAGGAAGAGTGTGTGGGCAATCCTGGGGACTTTCTCTGTGTGAATGAACATCCCAAAATATCTACACTTCAATATCAAATAGCTAAGCCTACCTGAAACCTTTTTGTAGTGTTTTAGTTCTCGTTTTCTTGGCACACTTCGCCCTTCCGCTATGACAGGATGGCAGATAACACTTTAATCTACTTCCCTTTGATGTACCTGCTAATTCGCAATCGTTTCAACCGTTTATCTGCAATCTTCCCTCCATTTCAACACGGTCACATCCTGTTGTCAAGACGAGAGAAATGCTACCATACCTTGAAACACAGGATATGTCGCGATTATCTTGAACCCTTTAATTGCGCCCCACAGCTGCGGCCGCTGCTCATTTTATTGATTTCATCTGGACCTGCGTCTTACACTAGGTTCAGTACTAGTGTGTGGAATACAAGTTATAAATAATGCTTTAATAAACCCTCGTGCAAAATGATGATGGGTTATGGGTAATGTGTCCCCTCCCTCTGATTAAATATAACTAAAAGGTTAAATCTACTCATCCTAGTGTGTCCTCCCACTCAACTCCAACTACAGCCCTGTTGCTGATCATTTCCCCTTTATTTAAATAAATAAATCTTGAAGGACCAGTCTGCTGACAATTCTTTGCCTCCTGTGTTGTGACACAGTGGAGGGGGTTACAGAAGACCGAGTTTACTTTCTGGGTGTTGAGCAGCTATAAAGTTTAATTTGAACTGAACATGTCGCAACAAGAGACACTCAGAATTGTGTTCCTGAACAGCTGCTCATAATGTACGAGTCTGTATATACCCCCTGTGCCTCTTCCCTTGCCACGCAATAGCTGACCCAGTGGTACAATTGACGTAGCAAAGGCAATTTACATTTATTATGGTTGTAAAACGATGTTGCCAAGCACCTTGGTTACATGGAAATGACCAAACTATTAATGAGTTTGCAATGTGCTTTACTTCGCTCTGCTCTTCAACGGTTCACAGTTCAGTCTGAGAACGTAGCTCTGTCAATAAGCCATGAAAAGTACCTTCAGTCCTTTCTTACCTCTTGCGTGTTCAATTCTGCGTGATACTCGGATGCTCGGGTGCAGAAAGTGGTTCAGTCCCAACTTAAAAGTAAAAAACTGGAACGTTTAGATACTTTGAAAGGGATTTTTTATTCTCTCTCTTTGTTCAATTTAGAAGGTGAACAGCCTTGTGAGAAAGACCCCTTTCTGATTCTTTCTTTATCCGTGTCGACTCCCGTCATGGTTTCTCAGTTCCCCTTTTGAGATTAATTCAGATGTTTAAAAGACTTTAAGAGCAGTAAAGATCAAGACAAAAAACATCACCACAGTGTTTCAGCGTTTATTTATTTTTCTCATTTCCATACTACATACCTTTGATTAGCTGGATTGGAAAGCTCTGTGAAATCACAAGCACACAATGAATAAACTCAGACAATGCTGCCCAGAAACCGAAAAAGGAACTCTGCTCTGCCACTGTTTCAGCATGAGCATGTGACCTTTATTCCAGTTTTTGTTTTGTTTTTGTGATGCACCGTGTTATGTTTTTACTATTACTATTACCTGTACAATCAGTATGTCGAAAATATTTGCAATATTGCTACTACATGGCATTGTTAATGCTGAACATTTCCAAACTGTGCAGATTTTTGTCTTTGTGTGTCTTTTTGGGGGATTATCTTGAGTTGAACTGCAGGCCAGGACAGCCCCTCACCCCTGTGTCTGATGAATGCTTTGGTGCGAGGCCTGTTTACTGAGGCTCCACTTCAGTGTTTCTCAATTATTTCTTAAAAGCCATGATTTAATCAGCTGGCCCTGACTTAAATACACACACACACACACACACAGGGAAACATTGTCCATGTGGAAATTCCCATTAAAAGCAGTTGCCTATGACAAGCAGAGCCGTGGCAGGACAGTCAGAAAACTTTACAAGAGAAAATAATTCAAAAGGCAGGATTCCAGCAAGTCCCCATGCCCCTCTCTGCCTTGTGTAAGTGCAACACAACAGCCCCGGTCCGACCCAGAAACAACTCGGGTGATTTGTTTTACTGGGAGTTTATCAAAAAAAAAAAACAAAACAATAGTACATTTTAAAAATCCCCTCTATTAGTTATGCAATGCATAGTCCTGCTCCAAGACAATCACACATAAGGCAGTCCAAGGACAGCTAACACATCTCCTTTCAGTTCACTGTATTTGTGTAGCACCACAGCAAGACAAAGATAAGCTGAATTATCTGAAAACCGCACCCTGAAATGGACTTGCCACCTCGGTGGAGTGAAATGGCATTCTTTGCGCTCGGTCTGACCACAGCGCAGCAGGGCTAGACCACAGGAACAGGACAGTGGGGGAATAGGTGCTTATTGTTTAGACTCACATCTGTAGCTAAAACTATATCCAGACTCAGGGGCTGTAGGCAGTTTTCACACTTTGTCAAACTTTCACTGGACTAAGTCAGCCCACAGGTGAGAAGTAACCATATAGTGATTGTGTGTGTGGGGGGTGTCTCTGATCTGTACAGTGTAGTCAGACAGACCAGTTTAACATCTGTTGTGTAGTGTAGCTGGGACCCTTCACTGGAATTGTACAGTCCGTTTTTGGGCAGCGCCACCTAGTGGTCTACAGACTGCAGCACTCTTATGGTTTAATTTTAACAAGTTGGTTGTAAGATTTTGTAAGTGCCAATCTCTGTTCCTGAAGTTGTAGTATATATCTACTATCTATATCTAGTATATATATATATATATATATATATATATATATATATATATATGTGTGCAAGCCACGGAACAGATGTGGTACCTACGGAGAGAAATGTCTGTATAGTTTCTGCAGGAGTCGTGCAATGATATCACACTAAAAAATCCAGAACACTTTTTAGAACACATTTCTGCAACACTGTTTGAACACTTTTTGGTGTATATACATATGTCGGGTGCTTTGTACCTAATTCCCGCAACATTTACTGATTAACACAGCTAACACAATTGCGTTGTAACAAGGTTGTGAGCAGGCTGTGTGTTAGCGCAGGAAACAAAACAGAGTGGCTGTGAATGGGATTGAAGGAAAAAAAGGCTGCCCAGTTAAAGGTGACTATTGATTGCTAAAACTGATTGGGGTTTTTATGCATTCAACTTTGAAATGCGACTTGATATATGTGCACTTCATCGTCTGCAACAGAAGGTAATTATGTTTCAATGTGAGTTTAATTGCGTCGGATGTGAACGTTTGTGTTATGTTAGCTGAAGCAACCCCAACAGCAGATTAATGAGGAATATCAATGTTGCATATGTTTAACACAACGAAATGTCTGCCATTGTGATTTATGCTATTTATCCATTATGACTATTTATCCATCGTTAATGGTTTTCAGCCTTCAGGGTTGCATTAAACCCATACACAAGACCGTGCCCTTAAAATAAGCGACGTGGGCGGCACAATAAAGAAGATGCTTTTCATTCAACTAGTATTACGCATCGTTGCGCCCCCTGGCGCGCGTCTGAGCGTCTGATCCATCCTGTTTTATTAATGTCTTTCACTTTCGCAATGCATGTCTTCTAAATAAGCAGTGTGGCTGATACAGAAATGTGTGTCAGGAAAAACTGGAAGGGTTTGTACTGGGTGAGATAATCACAGTCATTTTCACCAAGCAGTTAAAATCCTCTTATTTGATTATTGATTTCGAGTTGACATAATCCAGCCATTAGAAATATGTGCTTTTCTGTTTTAAGTTCAATCAAATATCATAGGTGATTGTGTTCACTGCGGGGTGTGAAATATACACACAGCCTAAATCAGCCCAGATCAATTGACTATAATAGCAGTTTTCACTGATAGGCAACTCGGCGACTTTATGATCCACTGGAACCCACTGTAGGGAGGGCTTGTGTAGTTTGTATTTGAGTGTTTTTCTCTTTCTTTGAGATCCAATTGAAGGGAGTCGTAATTGTTTCACCCCCCCTGTTTGCACTGAAAGGCTCCCGAGCAGCAGGAGGTAAACAGACGTTGGTCAGATTAGAAAGCGACAGGTTTATGAAGACCAGGAGCACCAGGGCTCATCACAGCAGTGTGCAACGTGACACGCCAGGGGCCAGTACAGCCTGCTCTTACAACACAGCGCACTCACTCACACGCGTCTCTTCTGTTGTGTCATGACTGGGAAAGAAAAAGCTTCATGAAAAGATTATAATCCTAATAACCATCATACACAAGGGAACAGGATGTTCCACATGAGCTTTCATTTGAAGAGTATTGTCTTATTGACTTATTGATGCTGTTCAGAAAGGTTTGATATGCAATATGGGTCTCAGGGTTGAAAGGACTGCCCAGATGTCCAGTACAGATGTGCAGCTCGGATATTAAAAACCAGTTTCAGAGTTTTATGGATTTGTTTGTCTATCTGTGTATTTACTTAAAATGCTTTAGTGAAGTAAAGTAAAGTAAAGCGGAATCAATTATTTACTGGTGTTTAATTAGTATTAAACCCCAATGGTGGCACAGTGGTTTTATGGTCTTATGGCTTTATGCTTTTTTGTGTTGTTGTTATGTGGTAATTGAACACACAGGGTTATAGCTGATTTAATATGTCTATGGGGAGAAAAAGAGAGAGAGAGAGGTGTGTGTGAGTGAGGGGGTATGAGGGTATGAAAATAATTGCCCGTTATCCTCCCTGCTGTATCTACCGTCCTTAGCCGATAGAGGGAGCAAAACTGACCTACTTTTGTTATTGTTACGTTCACAACATGACAAGGCTTTTATAATGTTACCTCACTACCTAGAGTCTTACACCGCAGTTATACCATAAAAGTATGTATTCTGAAGAATTAGGGTCAACAATTATAATACACGAATGGTAACCTATTTATAACTGTATGGATAACACTGTAGAATTAAATCTGACAATATGTATTTTTAATGCCAGGAATGATAGATGTAGTTATCTAGCCCCTGTGTGGCACACACGTGTTTTATGGACTTTTTTCCTTAGTTATGCTTATGCACGGCATTTCTGACAGTACAGTTATCATTTTGAATGGTCGTTTGTTCGCAGATTTCATAAACACAGAAAGAGTAATAATTTATTAACAATGAATAATAATGAATTATGAGTGTTAACTATGCGGTAGTGGAAAAACAAATGCGGGAAATGTATTAAAATAAGGCTGCTGTCACTAGAGAAAGTGACAGCTTTGTTACCCAATAATATGATGTAGAGGGCGTTCCCACCCATGGGCTCGTCCAATGGGAGGTGTCACGCTACTTTCTTGGACCACGCCCCGTGGACTTGTGCTTGATTGACAGGCCCCGCCGCCGATCCGAACCAATAGCAATGTGTCGTGTGAAGGCCGCTGAGAGGCGCTGCCCAATGAGCTGGAGTGGGACGCGCCGGGTCTGTTGTGCTGCCGGGGCGGTTCGGCTGTATTAAGGTGCTGTCGGGCTGGAGGGAGGTGTCCGACACCCAGACTCCTCATAGCGGTGTGCATTATAGTCCCCCGGACTCTTATTAATGACCTGGATCAGCTGTAATTAATCCAGTCTGAGAGGGGGACGTGCACTGCAGGAGGTATCTGTTCAACTGTTACTTGTGTCTTTTGCAACAGTGTTTCTTTTGCATGTTATTATGATGGCTGTGGTCGTTATTCTAGCTGTTACTAATACAGTAATATACACCTGCTTTTTTCCTTTGCTTGTCACTCCCCTTACAGTAGACCCTTCTTATGATTGTTTTTCCTTCTTTATTTTTTAGATTCGTGCTATATGCTCGTACAGCCCAGCTCTGTGCTCAGTTTTGCTCCAGGCTGCGTTCTGGTTCTGCACGTCAGACAGGTCTGTATAAAGTCAAGGGGACACGGAAATAAAATGCAGATGTCGCAGTGATGTGATCAGGTTCTAGATGAACCAGTTAATTTAAAATTGAATGAATACATGTACTGCTCATCAAGAAAATGGTGCAGGGATTTTGTATGTTAAATAATGTCTTCTGCAAAGTGTGGGTAAAGGTCTATTCGGAGTCAGTATTCTTGCACAGTCATTGAACTATATTCAGCAACAAAAGTGTCAATTACAACTGAAACTGCTAATTGGGTACAGATGATGTAGTGTTGTTTTACCTCTACAGGGATGGGTTCGATGGTGACTTTAGTTTGACTTGCAGGAGAAACACACACACACACACACACTTTCTCTCACTCTCTCTCTCTCTCACACACACACACTCTCTCACATACACACACACGCACTTTCTCTCACTCTGTCTCACTCTCTCTCACACACACACTCTCTCTCTCTCACAGACACGCACACACACACACACACACACACACACACATACACACATGCATAAATCACAAAATCAATTTTCCAGTTTTACCATTTATTGGCATTACCTTCCCTTAAGCTAACTTGGTTATTTTGCTTTGGATTGCAAGCTTATGGTCTGTGAAATGGCAGCTTGCAAGCTCCCTCCCCCTCCCCCCCCAGCCCCACGTGGGAGTTTTACCTCTTCGCTTGGTCTCCTGTTGCTTTCAAACATCCAGGTTTTATCCCCTGCCGGAATTAGTATAAGACGATCACAGTGTCTTGCATACTGACCTACCAGCCCTCCTGCCAGTGTGAATCCGCAGAGCTGTCCTGGTCTGACTAAGCAGAGCTGACAGCAGAGCTCAGAGCCGACCGAGATGTCGTCGCCTCGCCCATTAGTCATCCCTGACAGTATAATTGTAAGACTTTTTCCTGCTGGCACGTACAGCAGTGTCTTCAAACAAGTGATACTTCTCATTTTTCGTTTTTGCTTTCTCTATGAGAACAACAATTGCCAAAACAAAGAAAAGCATCTGCCTTGCTCTCTCTCCCATTTGACTCCTCCCTCTCTCTCTCTCTCTCCAGAGCCCAGTAACAGCTGGATTTGGGGAACTGGTGACCCCACCATGACTCACCGGACAATCCACTTGTTCCGGAAGGGGCTGCGACTCCACGACAACCCTGCGCTGCTGGGGGCCCTGGAGTCGTCGGCCGTGGTGTACCCGGTGTTCGCGCTGGACAGAGACTTCCTGCAGGCGGGCGCGCTCACCGGTGGGCTGCGCTGGCGCTTCCTGCTGCAGAGCCTCCAGGACCTGGAGCGCAGCCTTGCCACCCTGGGCTCCCGGCTGTACGTGCTGCAGGGCCGCTACGAGCAGGTGCTCCGGGACCGGGTGCGGCGCTGGGGTGTCACCCAGGTCACCTTCGACACTGAGGTGGAGCCCTACTACGCCCAGCAGGAGGACTGCATCCGCGCCCTGGGCCGGGAGATGGGCTTCGGTGTGCGCTCCTGTGTGGCGCACACCCTCTACGACCTCCGGAGGTAGGCGTCCCAGGAATAGTGTGTTTTAGTGTTGTTTTTTGTGTGTATGTTTTTATAACGGTTCACGAAAGAAGCCTTGTGTCGCAGTAATCTCTGAAACCTACTGTCGCTTCAGAAATTAATTCCTACGTTCCATGCAGGTGTGCAGGTAGAGGCGTCTCATTGTGGCGGACCTGAGGGAAAGGGGACAGCCTGGGACGCTTCTGTGGGGGAATGTAGTCGATGATTATTCACATCTTCTATTGTTTCATTTCTCACAGGATCGTTCAAGCCAATGGTGGGGAGCCTCCTCTGACGTATAAGAAGTTTCTCCACGTGCTGGCGCTGCTAGGCGACCCAGAGAAGCCAGCACGGCAGATCACCCCCGAGGACTTCCAGTAAGTCTGCTGGGGGTCAGAGTCCTGTTTGTATGGGGGCGGAGGGTTCTTTCCAGTCTATCGGCATGCCTCGAGGGGGGGTGCACATTTAGAGATGAGTTTCAGGGAATTTCCTCCTCTGTTCTGTGTAAGCGTAGTCTGTTCTGTTAGAATATGTGTTTTAAGCTCTGAGGTTAATGAACCTGTCAGCACTGTTGTCCTGCCCAACACTCATTCAGCCTCGTTAGCTGTTGGCCCCCCAGGAATAAGTGGGCTGTGCTTTTGGCCCCTGGTTGTACCTCCAGTACAGCCAGAAATGTGGAAGTGGAAGTGGAAGAGGATGGCTCACATTGCTGGCGAGAGAGAGCTGCCAGGGAACAGATGCCGCTTTAGAAAGCTGCTTATGTTGGGTAACACCCTGTGTGTGTGTTTGTCCGTGGGTTCTTGCTGGGGCTGCCAAAAGACGCCTGAAGTCTGACGCCTTGGAGAAACGCAGCTCAGCGGGGGACAAGCTTGAACACCCGCGCAGTGTTGCTTGCAGGCCCGCCCCTATAATAATGAACCCCGGGAGCTCAGGGAAAGGTGTCATATCGACAGTGAGTGTTGACTCTTGAGATTTTTCTAACAGAAGGACTTGAATGTTGTAAACAAGTTACCAGGCAGCAGAAGATTTGTAAACACATTTGTTTTCTTCTTGTTTTCATTTTTCTCAAAGGCTTCTTTGTTCAGTGAGGCTGAGTAGCTCTAGTCAACGCATTCAAAGTGTGGTGTGTCACGGGGGCCGCTGTACGAGCGTGAGAAAGCTGTGGCTAAAGCTCCAGACCTGATGTTAAAAACCGGAATGGACTGAATGGTTGTGTGTGACGAGCTGTTGAGGTGGATTTGTTTTTTAACTAAATTTGTTCCACATTATAAGTAGGTAAAGAAAACGGAAAAGAGAACGTGTATTATTATTATTATTGTAGACATAAATATAATAGCTGGAGAGGATGTGGATTGAAAAAAGCTGTGGAGCTGAAAGTTCATGTGAACCTATTCTGACAGTTCTTGCCTCCCATCTCCTGCATCTCAAAACAGACGAGAGCTGCTGCAGGCTTTTTCCTCTGCTTTTTCTTTTCCCGTTGAGTGGCTCTAGTGGGAGGGAGATAGCAAAAGCTGTTCATATCAATTTAAAGGAAGCGGACTGGTTGGTGTTGGTGAAGAGCGTGCGTTGAAGACGGTCGGTGTGTCCGTGTCTTCTCTCCAGGAAGTGCCACACCCCCACTGAAGAAGGCACGGAGCAGGACCGAGTCCCCAGCCTGGAGGATCTTGGGATAGCGGTGGACACGGAGCCGCTGTGGATCGGCGGGGAGTCGCAGGGTCTGCAGCGACTGGAGAAGCACATGGAAAACCAGGTAGGCTGGACTCGGCACGGTTATTAACGAATTAATGAATGATAGTGATGAATTGTATTCATGCTGCATGCTGATAGGCACAGTGCTGTCTTTTATTGTGCTAGGATTGTAGGTTTTATTCCTTACTGTTTCAGGGTTGGGTGGAAAACGTCGCCAAGCCTCGGACGATCCCCAACTCCCTGCTGCCGAGCACCACGGGCCTGAGTCCGTACTTCAGCACCGGCTGCCTGTCCGTCCGCACCTTCTACCACCGGTTGTCTAATATTTATGCGCAGGTGAGAGAATCGTTTTCATTTTGACGTCGTTTGTGAAATCTGCATGAAGTGATCGACCCTTTTTTCTTCTGAGGGGAAAACAAAACAAGCGGTGACACTTTGCCGAGGTGGGTCAAATTATTAGAATTTCCCCATAGAAAACGACGATGCCCTCTTTGGGAAGGTGTCTCGAGCAGAGAGGACCTGCTGACCTCTGAACAGACATTACGAAATACACCCCAGAAAGAAGACAACATTCAAACGAATCCAAGATGGAAGGAGTTTATTTGAATTTTTTTCTGAATTACACAGACCTTTAAACAACGGTTGTGTGATTTGTCTTGTTTATTCTCTATCGTCCTTCTCCCCTGCAGTCCAAGAACCATTCCCTCCCTCCGGTGTCGCTCCAGGGCCAGGTTCTCTGGAGAGAGTTCTTCTACACGGTTGCTTCAGCCACGCCCAACTTCACAAAGATGGCAAGCAACCCCATCTGCCTACAGATCGACTGGGCCACGAAGGCGGAGGCCCTGGAGAAGTGGAAAATGGTAAGCGTGAGAAGCCAGTCTGGCCCAGAGTGCATGGTGTTGATGGCAGTGGGCTGGTGCTGATCCCGTGTGTATCTGCCCCCGCCACCCCTCCACAGGCCAAGACGGGCTTCCCCTGGATCGACGCCATCATGACCCAGCTGCGGCAGGAGGGCTGGATCCACCACCTGGCCCGGCATGCGGTGGCCTGCTTCCTGACCCGGGGAGACCTGTGGATCAGCTGGGAGGAGGGCATGAAGGTAGGGTGTACTCAACGCATGGGGGGTGTAGGAGTAGTTACCCCCAAAGGTGTGAGAACCTAGAGGATTCATGTGTCTGTGTGTCTGTGTCTGTGTCTGTGTCTGCCCTCACTGTGCTGCTTTGGTCCACAGGTGTTTGAGGAGTACCTGCTGGACGCCGACTACAGCGTGAACGCAGGGAACTGGATGTGGCTCTCTGCCAGTGCCTTCTTCCACCAGTACACCCGCATCTTCTGCCCAGTCCGCTTTGGCAGGAGGACCGACCCTGAGGGACAGTATCTCAGGTGGGTCCACGGGTCAGGGGTCAGAGGAAGTGGAGGTTGTACAGAAAATTGTACTGTTCAGTCATCTTTTTCATCCTCTAATTGTAGATCCAGACCTCACTGGAGATTCGAGGTTGTATCTGTTTTATTGGCCAAAAACATGAATAATTCACGGTTTGGTTTTGTCTTGTAGGAAGTACCTGCCTGTACTGAAGAATTTCCCCTCAAAGTACATCTACGAGCCCTGGACCGCCCCGCAGCACGTGCAGGAGGAGGCTGAATGCGTCATTGGTAGGCCGAGAGCCACGGGTCCATCCTGATCATTTTAGTGTCTTAGCAGTGTGACGCCGAGCCACCCTTACCCTGCCTTGTTTCTCCAGGCCGGGACTACCCCCTGCCCATGGTGGACCACCGGGAGGCGAGTGAGAGGAACCTGGTGCTGATGAAGCGGGTCCACAGTGAGCAGGAGAACACGGCCCAGCTCACCAGAGGTCAGTCCCCCCCCAGTTCCCCTTTGATGATGTCCCCTTCCCCCTCTTCAGTGGCGGGATGTCCCTACTGTCCTCATGCTGTTTTGATGCCCCTCTTCCCACCGCTCAGATGTTGCGGACGACCCCATGGAGATCCGGATGAAGCGGGCCTACCCGAAGCATGTGGAGGAGACGGGCCGAGCGGACGGCTTCTTGGAGACCACGGGCTGCGCCAAGCACTTCCACCATGAGGGCGAGCTGAAGAGCCTGCCCTGCAAGTGGCCCAGCAAGGTCATCCAGGTGCCCGAGCTTAGCGGGGAGGTCATGTGAGGTGAGGAGAAGAGCCGCCGGCTGCCCCCCCGCTCTCTGGACCCCATGTGTCTGTTGGATCCCATCGCACGTGGATCTCTGTACCTCAGGGGAATGCATGGACTGTTTATATATATATATATATATATATATATATATATATATATATATATATATACATCTACATCTGCATATTGAATATATTGACGGTCACCCCTTCTTTATCAGTACTTAGAACTACAAGGACAGTGTTGGACACGACTCTCGAGCAGCAGCCGGGTCACTTGGCCTTAAAGGGCTTGTCTCCCGTCTCTCGGATGTCAGCTTCCTATTGAAGACCTAAATACATCTGTCTGTCTGTAGATTTATGTTGCTCTCCGTGGTGTCTGGCGGGACAGGGCAGTTTTAATCTCACTGTCATCTAACTGTGGGGATGGCACTGCCTAATGAAGTTCACACCTGGCAGGATCTGTGACCCTGAATAGCTGATTAAGTTACTCCCTTCTCTTCTCCATCCAGAAATGTGCCGCCCTGCACGAGCACTTTGGTCCAGTCCAGCTTTTACTTTACGATTATAAAGGTTGTGTGGAAGTTCGAAACCACAGTCTTTGAAGTCGAAATTCACGATTTTTTTGTTTTACTAATTCAAAGTTGTAGCAGAATGTTTGTCTACCAACCCAGGCACTGGTATGAAGCCGGTCCCTTGTTCAGGCAGGATGGTCCAATTTTATTCTAAGCACGTGCGCTATGTTCGTTTACTTGGGAAGGGGTCAGTTCGGTCCACAGTCGCTGAGTAGGACGATCAACGGGTGTTTATTTTCAGCTCTAACACATTTACAGCCTGTCAATTAAATACAATTGTTAAATATTTTACATTTTAATAAAATAAAAATAGCAAAATGATTTTACACTTACACTGGCAAATAAAAATGCACTACATCCACAATTGCATCCGCACCTATTTAATGCTTTAAAATCCTAATTCGACAGATTGCGCATTTCTGTCGGCTCCGTCACATTCATAATGTTTATAATAATAATAATTATTTATAATTACACAAATTACTCCTAGTTAGAGGGGATTACGGATAGATAAGTTGCATATTAAGAGTCCATGGCAGTAATTTCAGTAATTGTATTTTTAAGCGATACATGCAATGTTGGAGACATGGGCATGAATATTGCTTACCATGAGTTACTGTTTTAAAATCTTGTCATGCAAGACACATTGTAACTATTGACTTATTCCAGGAAGTATTGAAAGTATGTAACCTGAATGAATGTGAGAAACTGGAAACTCCTTGAGCTCCATTGTTCAGATGTTACCTTTGAGGACTGTAAAACCGTAAGGCAGTACTGAGGCCAAAAAATACACATTTTTAAGTCCCAGATGTATTAATTAATTAAAGGGCACCTTCCATGTGAAGTGTAGTGTTTTAATGTGTTTAAAATGGCAGGAATGATTCTACTAATACTGCAATGAATGTCTGTTCTTACTGAATAATGCAATAACCTTGCAATGCCAGAAACAAACATGTGCAAAGCAGGAAGAGACTCCCGAGAGACGCTTCTGAAGGACAGAAGTTCCTAATGAAGGCCAAGGTGTCCGTCTGGATGCTGTCGAAGCCCCCGTGAGCAGCTGCCTCTTGTATCTCGTGTGTCACGGTACTTTTGGTGATATGGTGTTGAGCGCCATGGATTGTAGCCCAATGAAGGGATGTAAAAAGGCCACCGATTTCACACAGCCTGCGATCGAGGAACCGCCTGTACCTCGGGCTTCATGACAAGGTGTTCCCACTGCCTCCAGCACTGTTTTGATAACAGCAGGTGAAGTGTTTGTTCATTTCCATGGAGCTTGTTCACCGGCTTCTTAAACAAAACGCACATTGCAAAACAGAAGCACTTGTTATTTTGTATGTAGTTGTTTTTATTATTATTGAAAGGGGTCATGGAGGTATTTTGTAAATCTGTATCTCAATAAAATCTTGAAAAAAAAGTAAAAAATTGTTTTGTGAGTCGTCCAGTTTTGACCTTGGCCAGCTGCGGCTCCTTTTGTAGAGCCGGGGACCCGAGGGATTGGGTATCGGGGGCCTCGGATCATTTCCCATATCGATTCTGAGCCGCCCTCCTACTGCCTCATCTCGGCTGATTGTTTCCAGAGCGTGGTGAAGCCTGGCGTTAAAGACACTCAACGGTACACTTTAGACACCGCGAAGACGGGGAGCTTTCCTGAGTTTTGACATTGGTTCACGTGAAACCTCTTAGTTCACTCTTCTTTGACAGCATCGGTCTAGGGAAGTCTCATATTATTTCTGAGGGGTATAAGCCTGGCAATGTGATATTCAATATGTGGTTGAATTTATTCCCCTGTGTTTTAATTACAGTTTGGAGTTCAGTGCAATCAGGCCTGCAGGTTTGATGGTCTACAGTAAGGGCACTGTGAACATTGTTACTTGAGCCCAGGGGTACTGGGGTTCAAACTGACTAATTCAGTCCGAGCAAGAGCTGGGAATAAAAAATTAAAGTGGGCGGGACTTATTTGTGATCTGCCAGCAGGATGCATAAGAAACGTCTGCGTTTAGTTTCCAATAAAGAGTTTCAGCATCTGAATACATTCTGGATTGATGTAGAAGTACTGTATATGTAGGATTTCTCAATAAACGTAAGTGTCTTTCTAGGATAAAGCAGAATCCTGCCCATAATCCTTTAATGAAAGCAACAATGTAAAATGCTATTGCCACTTCCCTGGTGGTTTAGGTGCTGCTGATTCACAGCTTGTATGTGTTCATGGTACAGAGGGACCTTTGGTGTAGTTACTAAACTATGTTTCTGTGTGTTTACCAACCAGTGGAGGATGATGTGCCATCGCAGGGTCCTAGAACAGGACAGGCCCTTTCCAGAGCTGATAACGCCCCCCCACCCACGTCCACCAGAGCAGCTGCATAAACCAAGGGAGCAAGGGACTGTAAACCCAGGAATGTAGTTTTATCACTTGTCCAGCTTTGAGATTTGAAGTTTGCTTGTTTTTATATGTATTTAACGCAGCTGTGTACACGACTGATATGAACTCCCTGTGTCGTAAACAGCAGCCCATAGAGGGCACTGTTTATCTCTTAACTAATATCTGGACGGGTTGCGCTGCCTTTGGATATGTCCCTGATTGACTGGGCTGATTGCTGTGTTGTGTGTTTGGATTGTATGCATGAAACTGGGGAACGTCTCCCTCTTGTGGTCACTGACAGTCACTGCACACGTCACCTTTCCTTTTGGATAACACTGATACACTGGTTGAAATGGTAAACTACTACTGTAACTTATTATATATGACATATGTATGTGCGTGTATACATAGATATTGTATTAGAAGAAAAAGTTACTGCTTGTGAGATCAATCAAATCTCCTTCCTGTCCCACCCCCTGCCCCCCTCCCAGGTCTGTGGAAAAGATGGTGGCTTCCACGAGGTAAGGTGTGTGGAAACGGGTGGTCCATTAAAATACATAATTGAAATGTATTTGTATTATTTATTATTTGTATTTGACCCTTTTTGCAAGGTGGAGGAGGGCGGGCCTGGAATCAATTACACAGTTTATGATGTAATTCATGGCTCAGCTTAGCATTTATTTTAGTTTGCTTTTTTTGTTTTTCTGTCTCCAAGTTATATCTGCATCTTCCAGACCTGCAGCCAGGTCTACGAGCCTACATTCCTCTGAGGTAATAACATTCCATCACTGTAAACAGTTTAGTTTATTGATTTAATTATTTTAACATTTATTATGTTATAATTGTTTTGGCTTATGTTAAATATGCAATTAAAATAGAAATATGATATTCCTGACAGTAGAAAACTTTTCTAGATTATGGCCTACTGGTATAAAAAAGAGAGTAGAGGTTTGATCTCTGTATCTCCCATAGCGTGTGACTGTGTGTGGCACACCACTTTGAATGTAATTGCTTTAGTTCTCATTAATCAGTCTCTTTGCTGATTGTATTTTTGGAAATGTAAAATAAAACATTATGTGTGTAATACTCTCAGCTTGGCATGATTAAGAGTGACATCCACAGTCACTGTGTATATGCCATTGTGAAATGAGTTTTCTGTGTATTAGTTTTTGTGTGTTTTTTGTCCTCCAGGTCTTCACGAATTGCTGTTTGATTTCCTCTTTTCTCTGCTGGAGTCTAATTCAATCCTCACACCATTGCTGTCTCTTCCAGATAGGTCCTGTTGGTGGGAGTCGTTTTGAACAGATGCGTTTCATCTTCAATCAGCAGGATTTCTGGCTCCCAGGTGTCTTTTATACAGGTAACGAGCTGAGATTAGGAGCACTCTCTTAAAGGGAGCTCGTTACCTGTATAAAAGACACCTGTCCACAGAAGCAATCAATCAATCAGATTCCAAACTCTCCACCATGGCCAAGACCAAAGAGCTGTCCAAGGATGTCAGGGACAAGATTGTAGACCTACACAAGGCTGGAATGGGCTACAAGACCATCGCCAAGCAGCTTGGTGAGAAGGTGACAACAGTTGGTGCAATTATTCGCAAATGGAAGAAACACAAAATAACTGTCAGTCTCCCTCTGTCTGGGGCTCCATGCAAGATCTTACCTCGTGGAGTTTCAATGATCATGAGAACGGTGAGGAATCAGCCCAGAACTATACAGGAGGATCTTGTTAATGATCTCAAGGCAGCTGGGACCATAGTCACCAAGAAAACAATTGGTAACACACTACGCTGTGAAGGACTGAAATCCTGCAGTGCCCGCAAGGTCCCCCTGCTCAAGAAAGCACATGTACAGGCCCGTCTGAAGTTTGCCAATGAACATCTGAATGATTCAGAGGAGAACCGGATGAAAGTGTTGTGGTCAGATGAGACCAAAATCGAGCTCTTTGGCATCAACTCAACTCGCCGTGTTTGGAGGAGGAGGAATGACCCCAAGAACACCATCCCCACCGTCAAACATGGAGGTGGAAACATTATGCTTTGGGGGTGTTTTTCTGCTAAGGGGACAGGACAACTGCACCGCGTCAAAGGGACGATGGACGGGGCCATGTACTGTCAAATCTTGGGTGAGAACCTCCTTCCCTCAGCCAGGGCATTGAAAATGGGTCGTGGATGGGTATTCCAGCATGACAATGACCCAAAACACACAGCCAAGGCAACAAAGGAGTGGCTCAAGAAGAAACACATTAAGGTCCTGGAGTGGCCTAGCCAGTCTCCAGACCTTAATCCTATAGATAATCTGTGGAGGGAGCTGAAGGTTCAAGTTGCCAAACGTCAGCCTCGAAACCTTAATGACTTGGAGAGGATCAGCAAAGAGGAGTGGGACAAAATCCCTCCTGAGATGTGTGCAAACCTGGTGGCCAACTACAAGAAACGTCTGACCTCTGTGATTGCCAACAAGGGTTTTGCTACCAAGGTCTAAGTCGAAGGGGTCAAATACTTATTTCCCTCATTAACATGCAAATCAATTTATAACTTTTTTGAAATGCGTTTTTTTCTGGATTTTGTTGTTGTTATTCTGTCTCTCACTGTTAAAATACACCTACCATTAAAATTAGAGATTGATCATTTCTTTGTCAGTGGGCAAACGTACAAAATCAGCAGGGGATCAAATACTTTTTTCCCTCACTGTAAATGCTCATTCACAGCATGTCTAGATGGTTTGTTTTGAATGTCATCGTTATCTGTTGTCGGCCACTGAATAAATCTGTGCTCTCTTGTTTATTGGTGTTGCAGGACTGGAGAAATTCTTACCCGAGTTTGGTGCAATGTCTACCTAAGAACTTACCAATCAGGATTGGTGATCTAGATTAGCTAATTAGGAAGTCAGAGTTGCAGACAGTCAGTCTCTGAACCAAGAACGGAAGCCAGGCTAGTGACATCAAAAAGTTGCAGCCATTCAGTGTCTATGCTATTGGTAGCTAGAATCATATGGGTCCCAGGGTAAATAATAAGATTCCCAAGTCCATCTTGCTTCAACACTGAGGAGATGTGGATTGGCCAGTCAATTTGACAGACGCTGGCGATGTACCCATGTGCCAGACTTGTCCTTGGTCATTTCCTTCAAGACAACAACCTGAGAAGCTGATTGTCATTTGGGAAAGCTTATCCTGCCAAAGAAACTCTGGGTGGGTCAACACAATCACAGGATGCCGCCACTAGAGAAGAATGAGACAAACGGAGGAGCCTAATTTACAAAGCTTTATTGTAAAACAGTTAAAAAAGAAATAAATACACCACAAAGGGCACCCATACACAGGTGGACTCTGGACAAGATTTATTTTGGTGCTGACAAATCTGCATGGCAATCGCACAGGTTAGCCCAAATTTGGTGGAACTACGCAACCCATCTTAGCTGTGGGTGCGGTCCAAATAATGGTTGATTATTAGTATTTCAAACTAACACGTTTTTCAAAATATTTCACTTTTTCAGAATTATTGGCTATAACCCAGAAAGATCTACAAGACTCACGGAAAACTTGATTGTTTACATTTATGCTACAATTTCATTTAATCACCTGCTAGGTAGAAATACATATTTACTGGAAACAAAATTTAACTTGTAATACATATGATGAGAAAAATCTTTCCAGTAAATCTGAATGCATTATGTCGGATCTGGAATGTATTATATTTATACATAATGCATGGTATTTGTCTGAAGGTGTTAGGGGAAAACCAAAATTAAAAAATGTAAAGAAAGCTGTTTTTTCCACAGAACCTTCTTTAGGAGTGCTTCTGAAGTGTGTGTTTTATATATATATATATATATATATATATATATATATATATATATATATATATATATATATAGTGCTGGCCTAAAAGTTCAAATCCTGGTGAGGCATCTGTGTCTGCAAATCTCATTATTGTTTCTGCTGTTTTTGTGCCAGAGGGGGCAGTTATATACCAGAACTATAATCAATTAGAAGGAGAGTCCTGGAGTGCTGGCCTGAGACCTAGCAGGATCTGGGTTCAAATCCTGTTTTCAGTATCTTTCTTTTATAAATCTGTTTGTGCTGTGTTTTCATGCCAGAAGGGGCACTGTGAGGTGGATATAGCATTGAAGTCCTCACCATGCAGAAGACTCACCATGCAGAGTGATAGTCTCAGAGTTGGGAATTCTGGAGTTCAATCCCAGTAGACCATCTCTGTTCTGAAAATCTGTGGCTTGTGTGTTGTTTTAGGGGACACTGTGATGTTCATATACCACATCTTTGAGCCAGTAATAGGAAAAGTAATGTGGCCCACTGCATGCAGTGTTTGCCTAGGACCTGGGTTCAAATCCTGGTGGGGCTCCTGTTTCTCCTAATTGTTCCTGCTGTTTTAGCACTGGAGAGGGCAGTGTGAGGTTGATATACAAGATATGAATATACTAGAATACATAGTCTATTGTGGCTCACTGCATGAAGTTCTGCTCTGCACCCTAGAGGACCCATGTTTAAATCCTGGTAGAGTCCCTGTCATCTGAAAATCCCTTGAGAATGAACTAGTATGTTGTTTTAGGGTCAGAGTGGCAGTGTGAGGTTGATATACTAGATATTTGATAATGTGAAATATCTGGTACAGTTCTGGGCTCTCTAATCTATATTAATGATCTGGACTGTGAGATAGTTAGCAAACTTGTCAGATTTGCAGATGATACTAAAATATGTGGCTCAGCAGATACAATCTCGGCAGCACAGGCTATTCAAACGGACTTAGATAATATTCAGTTGTGGGACGACACCTGGCAGATGAAATTCAATGTGGACAAGTGCAAGGTATTACATGCAGGTAACAAAAATGTCCACTATAATTACACTATGGAAGGAAATGATCTGAAAGAAGTAACGCATGAGAAGAACTCCTAAATCTATGGGGACTTATTACGTTCTCCAACCAAACAATGTGGGGAAGCAATAAAAAAGGCAAACACAATGCTAGGGTATATTGTCAAAAGTGTAGAATTGAGAACAAGGGCAGTGATGTTCAGACTGTACAATGCACTAGTTAGAGCTCATCTGGATACTGTGGACAGTTCTGGGCTCCACACTTCAAGAAAGATATCGCTGCTCTAGAGGCAGTTCAGAGGAGAGCAACCAGACTTATTCCAGGTCTGAAGGGAATGTCCTACTGAGAGACTGAGGACCTGAACCTTTTCACCCTGGAACAGAGGAGACTACGTGGGGACTTGATCCAAGTCTTCAAAATCATGAAAGGCATCGTGGGGCAAAACAAAAACAAAAAAACAAACAAAACCTTTGCTCCTTGTTGAGCCGACCTAAACACACAAACCATGTCCCTGTCTAAACATATAATGAATAAAAAAACAAACCACAACCAAACTGAAGGCAATTCACAGTCAGGGTCAAGATGAAGAGCCAAAGTTCATTACTAGTATGTCTTCCCTGTCGCCGTCTCTTCAGTACACACTCCCAGGCTCTCCTCTTGCCTTGCCAACAACAAAGACTGCCAGCTTCTGGCTCTGCATGTCATGTGCTTCCCCTGCATGATGCATCTCCTGGGGCATCAATCAAATGGCTGAACCATCTCTACTGTTATTTCATTGGTTACAGGGAATATCAATCATTTGTATTACTTTGTATTCACTCTGAGATGATTTTATGGTTGATATTTGTGTTATAATACAAATATTTTTGGTAATACCACATATACATTATCCACAGATGTCTTTTTTGTTAGGTTTGCTTTTTATTGTTAATTTAGACTACATTCTATAGATAAATGATTGCCTGCCTCAGTTCCATTGTCTGTTTTTTTCATGTGTCTTTGCTTGATTAACATTCCCTGTAACCAATTAAATAACAGTAAAGACGGTGCAGCCATTTGATTGGCTATTCAATTAAGTCTGAAACCTGACACCGACACAAGTGACTCCTGACACAAAATTTGAGTGACACCTGATACTAAATTCGAAGATGCTTGAGACCTGACATAAAATAGGCATGATGCCAAATGAGTGACACCTGATGGGTGATATCAAATATGAGTGATAACTGACAGCTGAATGCTAAACGTACTGAGGGCTGATCACAAAACTAAGTGATGCATGACAACTGACGCCGTGTAATGAGGATGTCCTAATATGGACACCGTATGGAAGAACAGTTACACAAAAACTAGTGGACCAACTTGTTCAGCAATGTCATCCAGTATTGTGTTGCTACTCAAATAAATGTAATTCTCATCTTGACAAGCTTTTTTGTTTCCCCTAATTCATCATGAGATCTACTTTCAACCAAATCCATTTAGGTTGGCTGGTCAGACAACTAAGCTCAGTAACCTACTTCATAATTGTCAAAGGTATTACAAGCCTATCTATCTAATATCTCATGACAAACTATAAAGCTAGTTATGGTAAACATGTGAATTACCTGTTGCCCAGTTTGGCGCTGGGGTTGGTACCTGATGGCTCGCCATGTTTAAGGAATGCATGGTTTGTCATGAGATGTAATAGATAGATAGAGTTGTAATACCTGTGACAATTATGAAGTAGGTTACGCTTGGTTTTCTTACCAGCCAACCTAAATGGATTTGGTTGAAAATAGATCTAGATGAATAGATGAATTAGGGGAAACAAAAAAGCTTGTCAAGATGAGAATTACATTTATTTCAGTAGCAACACAATACTGGATGACATTGCTGAACAAGTTTTCAACATTGGTCCACTAGTTTTTGTGTGACTGTTCTTCCATACAGTGTCCATATTAGTCACTTAGTTTTGTGATCAGCCCTCAGCACGTTTAGCATTCAGCATCACCCTGTCGTTACCGTGAGGCTCCATAGCTAAACTAACTGAATAGTGACTTCAAGAAACAAAGTTCAATTAATCAAAATGCATAAACTGACAAATACAGAATAACATAAATTTATTCTAAATAACAACACGTTAAATAAACGAATTGGCTCCTACATTATGTATAAGTATTATATTGTAACATTCCGGGACTCCTGCCCCACAGTGTAGTGACCGGACCGCATCACTGACAGGCTTCACAACCCCTACATATTATTATTGCTTGGTTGTTTATCTGTAAACTACGTTGTAATGTACGATTTTTGGGATGATTTCTGTGTGAAATGTCTGTGTTGCACCCCCTTCTGTCATACAGGTATAATCAGTGGTAAAACAGAAAATCTGGCGTATAGTGGTGACCTATCAGACCATCACCCTGCTCACCGATTGGCTTAGGAAGAACTGTCACTCACAAACAGTGGTCCAATGGAGACCCGTGATCTACACCTTCCTCTAAGCCCCGCCTTCACGGAGGAACTGTGCCAAAACTCGCAATCGAAAAAAACGGCGAAGAAAGAAAAGTCTCGCATCCCAACCAGATACGTCCATTATTTCACTCTCAAATATTCTTATATTTTCAACTAGATTTAGTCTTAATTACAATATATTTTATTTTGAATTCAATACTTACGGCTCTAATTTGATCCCATGGATATTAGCATACTTGGGAGAAAAAGGGAAAATGTTACCAAACGAAAAAAACAATCAAAGTACAAGTCCGTATTAGATTGAAAATATCCTGTATAAGCAAACAAAAACACCACGGGGACTTTTATTTTGACACACATCGCACTCCAACCTATTTGTATCACGTTCAGTGAAACTGACAGAAGATAAAAAATAAACAATATAGGATTCATATTATACCAAATTACATTTCAAATCAAGTTGAAAGGTAAATATTTACATATACATTTTAGTATTGATCATTGAAACTCTCAGCAATAAACACACACACACACACAAAACTTTTAAATTACCAAAAGCCAGGGGATTAAAACTCAATTATATAAATATATAGATATAGTTCTGATCTTGAGAAAATAAAACTGACATAAATAGGCCTTCTGAACGTAGGCTATATTAGACGTTCAAGTGTTCGGATTGTGTTTGGTTCACCCTAGTGGTAAAATAAAACCCTGGTCAACGTTGTGATACACAATTATATATGAAGTCACCCCACCACTAATTACTGAAAATCAATCCCAACTAAACGAATCACATCCATTTAAAATAGGTTGTAAATCCAAAATTATATTAAAAAAAAACACACATTTTTTAAGCAAGTATTTTATTTTCTCGTATCTAATTCCAGTAGATTTCCCCCTATCCAATGGCCATGATATCCCCGAAAACCTTCTCAAAATAAATACATCTACACTTGAAAACCAATGTTACTCCCACACCAACACCATCCAGCCACAAATAAAACAGAATTCACTCCAAGTCGACGTTAACATGTAGCCTAACATATATAACATATAAAACAAAAATACTAGAAAGTCACCATTTGAACTGATCAACGACAGAAAAATCCCATCTCTACGCAATATACACACTACACAGAATGGCAATATCTAAATTACAAGTCACATCTATTAAAGTAAATGAATTTATATGTATAAAACTAAATCTTGCAGTTTTAATTGTATATACAACATAACAAACAAACGAACATCTAATCAAGGGATTTAAATGAACATCCCAGTGAGTATTCAATGAGAAATGAACGCATTTGCTAACCTTTCCAGCTACGTATATGGGATAAGTATAAGCCTAGTAGAAAATAAAAAATGAGAGCCGGTCAATACAACATGGCCCCCGGGGGCAGGACAGGTGTGGACAGTAGAGGGGCGGGGCCACGCACAGGTAGCCTCTCCTTCTCCGAAATGGACCAATCATTGAGCTTTCGCAATTGGACCAATTTAGCCAAATTGAGTGTTTGCGTTTTTCCTGGCGTTCTTGTTGCGCAGATGTCCGCAGTTCTGCGCAGATCTGCAGAAACCCTCCGATCCCTTAGGTGGAGTCGCGCAGAACTGGGCATATCTGCGCTGCACGACCGCGACTACATCCATGCAGAGGGGATGCGTTTAATCGCAATACACAATGAGTGCCATGATTTCAAGCAATACAAATAAGCGGGTGGGGGACTATTTAACACATCAGAAATGTGCTGTTTAAATCCACAGCCCCAGATTACCCGATAAGGATCCATACAGACAAAAACAGTCCGAGATTAGAAGACATAATCTCTCTTTCCTAAAGAACAGACAGTTACCCGCCCACGTCTTAGCAGGATACTCGCATGACAACTGGACGTGATATGTGTGTCTATCTGTGGATTGTCCAGGCCAGATAAACACAAAACAAAAGTTGCACTTCCAACCTTATCCTAAGTAGCCTAATGCTGATTGGATAAGCCTTGCCAATGCGCATCCAGATAAGGAAGAGAAAAACAGCCAGTCGTGCTACTTTTTTAAATGTTGTTTTACAAATGCATTTCACTTTAATTAGGTTCTGCATCCCAAAACAGGGTCAAAGCGAACGGTTAGGGAAACAACGAGAATAAGCATCGTCCTGCTGGTGGATACATCTTTATTACACATGCCTGTCACACACCTCGTCACAACAGACAGTGTGTGATTGACAGACTACTAATCTGTGTCCACCGTCCTTCACACAGAACACCGTGATCATCTGAACCCACCGTCTCCAGTGCAAGGCTGGGGATTACGCACATCCATAGAGACCCTAGTCCCAGTCTAATGCCTGCAGAAAAAGGGCTGTCTCTATCAACGAAACATGATGATGATGATGATGATGATGATTGCTGTTGGTGTATTTATTTTAACTGATTAGCCTAACAAGAATAATAAATCACCAAAGTAATACAAAAAACTACGGTGGACCTCTACAGCTAGACTGCACTCTTTGAGATCTTACCTGGGCATGTTCCTAGGGTGTTATACAAACCATTCTCGTGTTTGCATATTTTGCAGTGTTAATATGTGCCAGTACAAGCACCCAGATGTTTTTGATTCTGTTGCGTTTTGCAATTTTTTTGTTTGTTTTGTTACATATTTTTTTACGACTGGGGAATGTGTGATTGAAATGATTGAAAAAACTTAATGGGGATTTCCAGTAAAGCAACTCGTTGGTTTATTGTTGCTGTGTTTTCTCCCCAGAGTTGATTTGTTTGTGTGTGTCACTCGCGTCACCGTTGACATGTACCAGCGATCGGATTGCAGCACAAGTCCATTAGGATGAAATGATATACATATACAGCCCATACGTGAATCATAAAGCATTGTTTACCCAGACGGGGTTTGCCACATGCAAGCCTCCAAGGCCAGAAATATTGCGATTAACGAGCTGACAAAATACACATCTTTCTTTCTCTCTCTCTCTCTCTCTCTCTCTCTCTCTCTCTCTCTCTCTCTCTCTCTCTCTCTCTCTCTCTCTCTCTCTTTCAAAACATGAGTTATAGTTTGGAAAACAATGGGTCGCTGTCATGAGGATGGAGGAACAGTCAGCAGAGAGTTGGGTTGAGAGAGGTGAAATGAAGTGACATCTGAAATGTGCTGTACCCCCGTAAGACCACACAAGTGGGATATGAGTTTGATTCTGAGATACTGTTGCTAGACAATAACGAAATATTTTGCTTTGTTCGTTACTAAGCCCAGTTTTAAACCCCTTAATGTATGTAGTATTCAGACAGCTCTTGGCATATGTGGACAGACTCAGGGTCCACACCAATGTAGAGCAGGATGCAGTGATGCTGTTTAAAGCATTTATAAAGGCCAGAATATGAATAGATTAAAGTGTGTATTCACTCAATAAGGACCTGGAATCTTTCCCGAATCCCCGGGGAGGGAGATCTCCTCTTCCCGCTGTGGAGATGTTATCGTTTCCTTTTTTATTTCCTGTGTAAACGTTATGTGAATTGACTTTGTTGATTGTTGATTTTATGTTTTTGTATTTCGTTCAATCGAGTGTTTTGTAAAACAACTCTCTAGTAGCTAATTTACTCAGCTGGCTATTAAAGAATTGAATTATAAATTCACATAAGATAAATGTGTGTGTGTTTGTCCAAACCACATAGAAAAACAAACACACAAACTTATCCAACTAGTATTTCAAATGCACAGGTGTCTTCTCTGCCTTATGCACATAATCTCCTGTACTGTGATTTCTCCTCTGCCCCCCCACCTTAGCTTTTCTCTGGGACTTCCCTGCATCTTGTCTGCACTTGTCACCTCTTTGATCTAAGACATATGCTGTGCATGTTTTATTAACTGCACTTCTGCACTTTTGTAATCCTTATATTGTACTTCGTATTTATGCTTAATTTGAATGTTGCATTCCCATGCATTTCTGTGTAGGCTCAGCATTTTCAAACCTTTAACAAACTGAAACAAAAGTGTTTGTTTCAATGTCAGATCTGAAAAAAACAAACAGATCACAGCCAGGCCAATGAACGACAGACCCTAAGTAAGGCTACAGAGTAAAGTTTGCACTCTGAGATGTTCGCTGTATTGTACTCCCTTCGGTCTGATAACAAAAGCTCTCTCTTGGCCGGAGAAAGAGGCTCATTTCCAGCCGTCTGAAGTAAATATAACTTCAGAGGTTTATCTCCAGAGAAGCACAGTGAAAAAAGAGGAGTGAAATTGATAGCGGCGCAGATGACGCACGGGAGAGGGAAAAAAATAGGACCTTTCAGAAAAACTATAATCTAGTAACTCAAACAGCTGCTGGCGTGTTATTAAAATTAAAAAAAAAAAAACATAAGCATTTTTTCCTCCTCTCTCTCTCTCATTACAAAGGTAAACGAACTTAAAATAGTCTTCACGTTATTTTATTTTTAACTGGATAACATTTTAGAAGCAGTGGAAGAAACTGGAGAAGACCTTTCAAACTCCTTGGGCTTCCTATTATGAGTAGTGAAGAAGAACTGGACAACCAACACTTTCCCTGAGTGTCAGAATCACGCTGGCATCTTCACGAACTCTTCACGAATGCCTGCGTGATTCTGACTTGTCTTACTCCAATTGGAAATGGACTAATCCATGCATTGACACCCTGTGGCCCTCAAGGCACAGTGACGTCAACCCATGGTTCCCTGAGCGCTGGAGTCACTGGGTTTGAGGAGTGAGAAACACGGCTGCTAATGTTTCAGATTTAGTTTTGGCCCGAGTTACAACAAAATGGGAATAACCTTCCCTTGGCCCCTGGGAATCATGGGTTGAGTCCAGCATTCGTTTCATTACAACTTGTTTTGGACAGGGTAGCGTGCCTGGATTTCAGGGCATTCTGGGGACAACGGGCCATTTGCATAAGACTGGCTCTGATGAAAAGGAGAAACGAACTCCTGGTTGAGTAGGGACTCTGGGAACGATATCCTGGATGCAAACTGTGTCCGTGCCTTTGGTTTTACAAATAAATTAGGAAACATAAGGTGTTAACAGCTTGACTGCTAATGTTGTACAGATATAGTGTTGCTCTGGATGATTCACCAACAGAATTCACAAAGGTTTTCCTCTGAGACTTTGTTGCAGGACCTCCAGGGCTGTTCACCCACCGCCTAGTGCGGTCCAGCTGCGGCCCCCCGGTTCACACAGTGTGCCAAGGCGAACGCAAGCCCCCGACTGCACCTGGGAGCACGTATTTTCACGGTCCTTGTTCCCCCGATGGTCTGGTCGCCTCAGGCCTGATTCAAAGAGCAGCCCAGCGTCTTCTCCTTGCCGTTCTACTCGGCCCTCTCGGTCATGTTCCTTCTCCAGACTCTCTCTCCCTCTCTCTACCATTAATTCATGCCGATAACCTCTCCTCTGGATCAGGGGGCCTCCAAGGTCTCTATCTCCTCCGAACCAGTCCGAAGGCAAAACAACAGGCCGGCCCTACAGAGTCTCAGCTCTCTATCTGAGTGTTGTGCCTGTCCCTATCGCCGCTTCTTACATGCTGCACCTGGGCGGCAGATTACAGCGAGTTCAGGGACGGGCGCTGGCAGTCATCTCTCTGTTTGTTTCTGGAGTGGGTTAGGGCCAAACCTGGACATTAAAATAATATTACAAAAAATGTCTGCGAGTAAGATAATAACAGTCCTGGAGATTTAATGTACAGTGTTACTACAGTCCGTGGGGGGGGGGTGACACTGAAAAAACAAAACATTTTCATTTAGAGTCGTTCACCCTGATTTGTTAACATCGCTGTAGCTGTGGAGCCGTTGCTTCAGCCAGGTCTCTCATTAGCATTGTCCAGTTCAAATTCAACTCAAGGAATGCAAAAATAATGTTCTTGCTTCATGGGAGCCTGTCCAACACATGTGAATATCCCTATTCATTTTACAGTGAGGGATACTGAGAGTCAGATGGCACCTTCTGAGAAAGATAAACTAAAATTTACCCAAAGAAAAGGGGGAAAAATACACAAAAAGGCATGAGAGTCTTTTCTCTCTTTTCAGTAAGTAGTTCTCATGAGTCGTAAATTATTATAACATCACCGTCAAAATGAGATCACACATGACAGTGAATAAACTGAAGGCATGTGAAACGATTGACAGGTGTGACTTCAACGGATGTGTCTGAAGGAGGTGCTGAAAGGGGAGATGAAGACAAAACAAAACAACAGCTCCTAATACAGTGAGGGGAAAAAGTATTTGATCCCCTGCTGATTTTGTACGTTTGCCCACTGACAAAGAAATGATCAGTCTATAATTTTAATGGTAGGTGTATTTTAACAGAAAAACGCATTTAAAAAAAGTTATAAATTGATTTGCATGTTAATGAGGGAAATAAGTATTTGACCCCTTCGACTTAGTACTTGGTGGCAAAACCCTTGTTGGCGATCACAGAGGTCAGACGTTTCTTGTAGTTGGCCACCAGGTTTGCACACATCTCAGGAGGGATTTTGTCCCACTCCTCTTTGCAGATCCTCTCCAATGAAATTTGAAATGCGTTTTCCTGGAATTTTTTGACGTTATTCTGTCTCTTACTGTTAAAATACACCAACCATTAAAATTATAGACTGATCATTTCTTTGTCAGTGGGCAAACGTACAAAATCAGCAGGGGATCAAATATTTTTTCCCCTCACTGTATTAGGAGCTGTTGTTTTGTTTTGTCTTCATCTCCCCTTTCAGCACCTCCTTCAGACACATCCGTTGAAGTCACACCTGTCAATCGTTTCACATGCCTTCAGTTTATTCACTGTCATGTGTGATCTCATTTTGACGGTGATGTTATAATAATTTACGACTCATGAGAACTACTTACTGAAAAGAGAGAAAAGACTCTCATGCCTTCTTGTGTCTTTTTCCCCCCCTTTCTTTGGGTAAATTGTAGTTTATCTTTCTCAGAAGGTGCCATCTGACTCTCAGTATTTGCACAGTGTTGAAGGCTGTTCACCTGCAGTACACAAGATAGCCAGTTTTTCTGAGCGCTCTTATCAGGCCCCGAGTGTTTCTTTCAAGGGCGAGAGGCGAAAGTGGTGTTAACTGGAGTGACCCGGCTGTGGCTTTGTTGCACGCACATGCTGCCCGAATCTATCCGGACTTTCCAGGGAAACGGGACTGTTTTCAAAGCCATTTGAGCTTACTATTGTTATTTTGGGGACCTCGGCTCTGGACCTCAAGGGTTTTCAAGTCACAGGTGTCTTAAAATGATCACCTGTTTCATCACCATATAATCAAATGCACTGTGGCCCCCCGCGGTGCTACATTTCGTGCTACACAGGCAGTTCCCTTGATAAGACAAGTAAGACAGAGTGTATTTTTTTTTAAAGCAGATGTTTCAGTGTCCATTATCATATTCATATAAAAACAATCAATAAAATATATTCAGAGAAGAGTCCATCTAGTAAAAACCTTTCACTCACAATCACACCTTATTTATCCATAACACTACCAGCTAACATATATTATTTTGATATTTAAATATCTCCTTGGTCTTTGTTTCTTTTCTAATTTTAATTTCCCACCCTTTCCCTAACTCCTGCACCACACCACACACACACAATCATGGCCATCCTGCAGCAAATAAAAACAGGAGTTTTATGCCAGAGCAAGAAGCTGTTCCCAATTAACCAATTAACAATCAATTAAAAGGTTTGCTACTAAGAGCAGACTGAGACACATAGTGAAATAACGTTAACACAAAATAAACCATGCAATAAACTAAAGTGAATAAATATAAACCCCCAAAACTGTGAAACTAACCAAACAAAGTATAAATCCCAATTGTACCCTGTTATACACACATATATTTATACACACACAATTCAGATATTTATTTCTTCTGTCTACAAGGGAGGCCAGTGTTGAATTCCCCAGCCGGCTCACATTACTGTATTGAGGAGTGCTGGAGTGGGCCTCTCTCTCTCTATGGGACAACGCCTCCTCACTGGGCAGCAGTCACTCTCCTGCCCACGGACGGAGATACAAAGACCTGGCTTCAAAACCCCCGCCGCCCCCGGCTCGGCAGAGCTCCCCCTCACCACGACATCATGACAACACCTGGGAATGTGGGAGCTCCGGTCTCTCCCTCATCCCCTCTGTAAAGGCCACTGGCTGAACTTTAACTGTTCAACAGCTGTGTGGAAAAATTACGAGCTGTACTGCTGCCATCAGACTGCATTGACAAAAAACTAAAACATGGGTAATTATAAAAAAAAAAAAAAAAAGGATTTCCGCTTAGGTCACGGTGCCAACAGCCTGTGTTTTCTCAAAAGCGTGTCACCTAAAGGCCAGGCCCGTGCCAGGAGAAGTTTGCGACATCTTCCTGGGCTCTCCTTGGCTCGGCTGCAGTTGTCTGTGTGCCATCGGGGATGTGCCGAGGCATTTCCTGACCATTACAGCGCTGGAATACAATGCAATAACTTAAATGAAACTCTTCCCCCAGACGCTTGGCTGGAATCCCTCTTGTTTTGAAGTGAGTGCGTGCGTTTTGACTGGAGAAAACAAACAAAATGAAGAGAAGCCCGTGGCCGCGGTCCAGAAGGCTTTAACGTGGCAGTGTGTGTGTGTGTGTGTGTGTGTGTGTGTGTATATTTGGACCCTCTGAATGCCTCGGCCTCCATCCACCGCCTAGCTTTCGCACCGGGGGGGGGCGTTCCGAGTCGCAGCAGTACTGCCAGGAAGCATGGCTTTCATTAACCCTGTATGGGACAAGCTGTGATGGGCTGGACGCAGGCCAGTGGGGCTGTGTGCGTGTGCTGCACATACCTGAGTTGTGACTTATCTTTAAGTGGTTTTGCACAATTTTGCCAATGTGTGCTGGTATGCCGACTTCAGACGATCAAATTATTTCATTACTTGCTCATGCAGCACCCCCCCTCCTCACTCTTCACCCCTGACCCGTCACAAGCAACAATCCCCCCCCGACACCACAAACACACCACAAACACACACCTCTCCAGGGAGCTGCGTGCATTGTTCCCCGCGATCAAAAACAGATGTCTCATGCATCTTTTTCTCTTACAGTCGACCAAGCGCTGACAGGCCTGGCAAACCTGTGAGGTCTGATAACCATCGTCTGGAGAAAAAACAGAGAGTGCCTCAAAAGCAAAGAGGAGGAGATGTGTCAGAGGCAAATGGTCACAGAGTTGAACACTCTTTGAAGGAGAAACACGGCATCATGGTCGAGTCCAGACGTCTTATCGTAGGACAGCAGCAGAAGTCCTAATCGTCAGATCTTCAGTGTCCACAACAAAAACATTGACCCACCTGCCAACTATGCATCCCAGATTCAATTCACGATGTTGGGTTTGCAAACCAAACAAGACAAGAGCACGAAGCCACAGGCAGAGAAGCAAGAATTGAGAAATGATCCATCATAGAGTTTGTCACAGTTCAGAGTTCAACCCCAGGACTGTGATTTTATTCTGGTCTTCACCTCCCCAAAGCGACACAATACAAACAGCGCAAAAGTAGTTTTATTTGGCAACACACTCTTGTATATATGCAAAACCAAAGAAAAAACAAAACAAAACAAAAAAAAGTCACATTTCCCTTGTTCGCTACACATTTTAAATACATTGTATAAATATTATATTACATGTTCTGCATTTCACCGTATAAACAAAGAGAAATTAAAAAACAAACTAAGGCAATACATTATAGTGCACATACTTTCTTCAAGGGCTTTTCAAGTTTCACAATTTGGTTTAAAATCTATACGTGTCCAAAATACACCAAAACGGAAGAATGTGGAAAGCAAACATTTTTTTTAGTGCATTTAGAATAAAAATCACACATTTGCATTATAATGGTCTTGCTTTTTTCAATTCTGTGCATCAGTTTGTTCAGTGTACTGTTGATTAGGGTGAGAAGGCTCGGGTAACTGAAAAGGCATTTTACTTGCTTTTGAAAGTTATACAGATATTTACAATGCATTTGATCTTAGGATGTGTAAGCCTCCACGACTTTTACACCATTCACTCAGAGCTCGGCTGATTTTAACAGAACACAGAGCTGAAATCTGGTCTGCTTCCTTCTGCACGGTCACATTATGGAAACACTCTTCTTTGGTTGCTGCTTTGAAGGAACAAATAGGAGACATCTCTTTTGTGATGGATCACGAGGTCTGACACCCAGTAGACGTTAACTAGACTAGTGCAAGACTTGATGAGGGAGCAATCATGGGCTTTCAGTCACTCTTAAAGGAAACCTAGAGGTTAAAACCAGGCTCAGACCCCTCTACTGAGATCGGAGGCGTGAGCCACCATGTTCCTGGAGCTCTCACTATACTGTACAGGACTCTCTAAATCATCAAATCACTGAAAACATTGAAAACTGTGATGCAGTAAGCCCAGTTAGAGAATTAATTAGGTCACTGCTGGATTGAATAAAACCAAAGCCAGAAGCCCCTGTGGCTCTCCAGGACCAGGATCTATCGAACAGGGCCATAGTGCTGAGAAGCTGTCCAACCCTGGGTTGACACCCAAAACATCTCCTCCAAATGCTTACGCATCAGCTCTTTCAAAGGACAGAACCAAGCAGCCCAGAGACACACTTCCTGCCTCTTGCTGTCCCTCAGTCACACTGTCTTCAGGGAAAGACTGGGCAATGTCCTCCCCCGTCTCCAAATAGTAAACGATTGGCAGCAATAGTGCAGTCTGGTGTGGTTTTCAGATCAATGTGTTAAGTTTCAGTCAACAAACCGCAAATCCCCCCCCCCCCCCCAAAAAAAAATTAAAACAATTTAACAAAAGTTCACTTAATACTGTCACCAAGGACATCAGACCTCCCACACTATCAATCACTTAAATAACAAGCAGCAAAAGTAACGCTGTGTCCAGGATAAAATCCGCCACTTCTGGAAAAAATATATAATAATAATAATAATAATAATAATAATAATAATAATAATAATAATAATAATAGATAATGTCTTTTTGAGTTTTCTCTGCACCCCTCATTTCCTTCCCAGGCTAGTGCTCCCAGGGGACTCTCTCTCTCTCTTCCTGGGACAGCGTTGCGAAGACCTCCGTGAGCCCGGTGTGCCGGTGACTCTGGCGGCTGGATGCCGTGACGGGCCGAAGGTACTGTGCGGTCGAATCCCTTCGCCTCTCGGACTCGGGTCGGCCCTGGCCATGCATGGCTCGGCGGTCCAGTACAGGGCCAGAACTCGCCTCCTGAACACCGCCTGGAACTGTTCTTCCTGAGGACAGAAAAGTATTTCTATTAACAGGGATGTGTGGGATATCAGAGGCAACTCCAGAAAGGGCAGCAAACCTCCGCAGTTATATACAGACATTAAAGTTCTGCCTAAATCAAAGCGCAAATACAGCTGCTCTCCTCTGAAGTTACGCACTGAAGCCAGTGTGTTAAGGTGCCGGTGTGCCATTATCCGAGTAAAAACACACCCATTAGGAAAGCGTCTACGCAGGACTGTTAGCACTGCAGCCTGGTCTACAGCGTTGTTGGAGTAACATGGCACCCCCAGGGCAGTGCCGATGCTCACCGGGGTGTGTGGGCTGGCGGCAGGGGCGGCGGTAGTGGTGGCAGGGTCAGAGGGGGCTCTCCGGCTGCGTCTGGGTTTGGCGCAGTAGGCCTCCAGGTGCTGGAGGTCGCACCCCCGCAGGCAGCAGAGCTCCACGATGCCTTTGCCCCGCAGTCTGTTGCCGTACCGAGACCCTTGTGCCGGGCCTAGCGGGACAATGGAGACAGACTTCACCACAGTGGCCCAGAGAGAGCAGGTTACAGGGCAATCTATCAATTTATTTTCCTTTATTTTTATATATATTTTTTAACCATCTCAAAACAGAATTATGAAATCCTTTAGAGCAACACATTCTAATTTGGATCTTAATTCTGTTGTTTTAGAACTCATTGTTTAATGAATAATAATGAAGATGATATTAATAATAAGCAGAGAATGAAAACACATTGGTGGGCTGAGGGAGACAGTTAATGATTCGCAGGTATAATTTATGAGGACAGATTGGTGGCACTTGGTGGTGGGTTGTCCTCACCGTGGTAGAAACCGCGATCCCCACACACGAACTCCAGGTCGGCCACCAGCTCCCGTCCACAGCGCGCCTTCATCGCCCCGCCACTGTGCGGCAGCGCCAGGAGGCACAGGAGGCAGAGTGTCCACAGGCCCCGCGGCCAGCAAACCTGAGGAGAGAACGGGAGAGCGTTACACCACTCATATACACACACACACACACACACACACACTCTCTCTCGCACACAAACACATACACACAGGCAGGCAGACACATAATTGCCCTCACCAGGCTGCCAGTGAAACCCCAGTCTTGGAGAGTCACTCTACTGCCAGTTTTATTGGGAGTATTAAATGGCAATTCAGCAAGAATCCTGGAAAGCTTGTGAGCTTGTAGTATTTACCCCAAACCAGGGATCTAATTGGATAATTAACTGAGCTCAGCTGGATTGAAAGGCAGAAGCCCTTGCGTCTCGGCAGGACCAGGGCTGTAGACCCCACAACAGCACAGACAGGGCAGCATTGGACTGCTCTGACACACACTGCTGTGACACACTCTCACAAAGTACTGTAGCCACTGAGAATGGAAAGCCTGATTGCAGTTGAGTGTCTGTGTGTGTGTGTGTGTCCCCACTGTAACTGTTCCCAGCCTCAATCTTCTGGACCCTAGTGGGTTTTTTCCCCTTTCTTAATTAATTTAACCTTTTTTATTATTATTGTTTCCCTCCCCTAAAAAGTTGCACATTTCAAGTTACTTATAAAAGCCTTATTGTTAACATCGCAATCTCCAGCTGTTAAAGAGCTTAAATCTATTTAAAAGGTCGAATTAAGGGGTTTAATTCAGCAACTCTGGGCTCTGGTAAAACCGAAACTGGAAGCCACTGACATTCTGTATATAACCTTATAACTGCACGGTGAATTAAGTTCACTTTAGTTAATTTCCTTTACATGACCAGTTTAAGATCTCGCTCGCAACTGAGACCTGGGCTGAACTTTCAGCCCGGGGTTCAAGAAAGACAAAAAACAAGGCATCTGTCTTGAATTTGATGCGGAATGACATTGACTGATTCTGCAGACATTGCGCCTATTTTTGAGTGGAGCTCAAAACTCAAAGCAGGATTAGAAATATTTGTATGGTGCAAACATGCAGCATAGGATGTGCATGTCTGTGCTGCCCTGTTACCCTGTATTTGCCAAGCACTTCAAGATGGAAAGCATGGTTGCACAGCATGGAAAGAGGCCCTATAAAATAAGACTAAATTGATTCACCATATCTTGTACCCAATAGCTTGCGATTGTTACACAAAGAAACGCACAGTGATTGATTTTCTACTGCAAAACATTCTCTGCTGTTGCACAATTTGGCATTACTATCATTTTCTGTTTGGCAGGATTATGTTTTTAGTTTGTTGTTCCCCAGCTCCTTAATCTGCATAATCTTCCAAATAACTGCAAGAGACGCCATGGGAAAAGTTTGCATAATGTAGCCCAGAAAACAAGGTAACACAACTATGCAGTATAAACTTAAATAAACTGACTCTCTTAAATAAAAGCTGATAGAAAGCAGGAAAAACAAATGCATAAAACAAACACAATATCAGAAATGAGGAATTAAAGGGTTATTGGCCGAAGGAAATTAAATAAAAAGGCTTTCACTCTCCCGGGCTTTCACTCTCCCCCTCAGTGATATTATTAGTGGGCCGTTAAAATATCTGACACCCCAAGATAGAGCTCAGTCATTTCCCAGCGCTGCGGATAATAATTTGCAGTAGAATTAACGAACCTTGTAAAACGTGTGCTAGCTGCCCCTAGATTTCAGCGCAGACTGCCAGCCTAATGAGGTTGTGAATTAAGTTGCCCTTAAATTATTACTGTAATGGTCAGTATAAAATAAAATGAAACCAGTTGTGGTCATTAGGAAACCAAGGCAAACAATATTTTGTTTCGCTTGGGGGGTTATTCCTTATTACAAGTCCTTACCCCCATATGATTACAGGCTAAATTGTACCTAATTATTTATGTTTTCATTTTGCATGAGTAATACCCAAGCTTTCTTCCAGCAAACAAATGCTTCCGCACCAAGAGACAGATTTAATAAGGGGGTTTTCTCATTTCTTAGAAAGGTCCACAGTAAAGCCTTGTTTAAGTGGTCCAACTTCATTTGTCCATGACCTGAGGTGAACTCCATAAAACCAGACTGCCCCACGGACTATAGGTGGCTCCAATGAGTAACACTGTCAGACTATATTAAAAACACAAACCACACCACTTCCCTGTCACTAATACTTCAGTTACCTTCACGCTGATGAATAACCTGGGGAAATCTGTCTTTCACACCTTTTTAGGTTTTATGTTTAAGAAATCAACTTGTCTGCGCAAGACTGCCTTCTGATCAGGGGTGTCAGGCTCGAGTTCTGGGGGGACGCAGTGTCGGCTGGTTTTTGTTCCCACAGGAGATCCCAATCACTTACTTAATGTCACTATTTACTCAGTTAGGTTTATCTAAAGCTTTCATTTTTAATTTTCATAGCCGATCCCTTACAATTTGTTGATGACTCAAAACACTGAACCCACAGAACACACCACAGTCTGGAGAGAAGTGTTACATTAATCCAGTTAATTGTTTAATTAGACCAATTAAGGAGCCAAGCACCAGGCTGGAACAAAACCCAGCAGACATGGTGACCCCCAGGACTGGAGTCTGACACCCCTGCTGTAGGTGGATAGATACATACATACACACACACAAACGCATTATATTATACGTTTTATCTATTATCACTGTATTTAAATATATTTCAAGGTGAAGACAAAGAAACCTTGACAAGCTTTAATTTACGTTTATGTTGCGATTCGTTCATCTAGGCTCTCTACACACAGGCATTTTGCATTGTCTAGTGCGTAACTCAGACTGATAAAGGCCACCGAACAGCATCACAGCAATAGTAACACAGTGATGCTTCAGACTCGTGTGCATATCGGGACATTCCTCTACAGGACCCAAGCAACCCCCCCCGGCCTTCAGCAATGGGACCACAAACTCAAACACAAACACAGCAGTCGGCTTCACAGTCTAAGAGCAGTCCTCCTCGATCGCTTAGGGAAGCTTTTCTGTTTTCTTTACTAAATCATTAAAAGTGTGTGTATGCGTGTCTCATATCCTTAGAAATGACTCCTGCCAGTAAGGTGAACAAAGAAAAGGGGTTTTGGGAAATGCAATTAAGAAAATCAATTAAGGGATCAATCAGCCTAAGAACTTAAAAGCTCAGCTTAAACCTGGGAGATAGTGCTTACCTAAATCTAAACGTAAACACAGTAGCAGTGAACACCACAATAGTGCTCCTCTGCTCTCAGTGGCTTATTTCACACCTGTACTAAGGTGATCGTGGTTTTAACGAGGCCTGCTCATAGCTTTTTAGTTATTTTTTTGTTGTTATGCAAGTCAAGGTAATAGAGTTTGTCATGAATCAAAGCCAATAGCCACTGGGCTTCTCCATGAAGTGGAGAGAAAATTACTGCCTATTCCCCTAATCAGGCCTTCCCAGGTAAATATTAAACTGGTGCATTGAAAACAAAAACAACAGCAATACTGGGTGAAGACTCCTGTGCCCAGGTGCGTTTCCACAGCATGACTGACAATGTTTGCAGAGCTGGTTTGCTCAATTTGAGCTAGTGTGGGAATCCCCAGACATGCACTACCCACCCCCAAACTGCTAATCACACATCCAAAACATTACTTGACAGGTTCTCCCCCACAAGACTTCTCAGAGACTGCTCACTGTATAAGCCAGTTTGTTTGCTAGCTTGCAGGTTTCTATCGATGCCCATATAAAGTTCGTTGCTGTGAATATCAGCGATGGCTGCTTGAACCCTACTGCCAATGCCGGGAGTTATTCCCCTGCTGGCCGGCTGTATCTGAATATGCATGGGGAGTGGAAGGGTCAGCCGAGGGGAAATCAGCAGCAGGAACGGCATCAACTGTGAAGGAAACTGACCTGAAAGCTCAGCTGCGTGACATCATTAAGATGAGCTGAAAGGGAAAACCTAAATAAGGAAAAGTAGTTTGGTCTGAAAAAAACAGGACCTCGATTACAGAGCCTACATCGACACTGATAAGAAACAAAGAAGAGTCCAAAATCAGCCGCGGCCAGTCCACCCCCCTCCCTGATAAGACTAAAGATAAACCCAGGGGCTGCTCGGGGGCACATGTCCCAACTTGTTGTGTCCCAGGGTTGTGTCACAGCATCTGAGCCACAGCACACTTGAGTCCATATAAATACATACAATCAGAGACAAACAATTGCTCTCGCTCAGCTGTGCACAGGCTGGGCAAAACATTTGTCCCGGTCACCCAAAGAAGAAATAAAAAATACATTGTGTAATGTTCCCTTTCTTCCTAGACGAGTTGGCATCCACGTTGACTGCGTTCGTTTTACTACTGCTCCACCATGGGAGCTGCCAAGACAGACTTTTTTGGTTATTTTCAAAGCGCGTGCGAACATTTGTCTTCCAGTGTCTGTACAACATCTCTCCGGGCAGTACATGGCAGATATACAATTCAGATTAAATGCTTCAGCTTTGGTCATTGGATATGCCATTCTATACTGTAGTAATGAAAGAATTTCTGGAAAGAAAATGACTCGTCTGATTTTTTTAAATCAACATCTCCTTTGTACAGATACCAAAAGTAAATAGTTTGGCAGTGGCTTGGGTTTTGACATCTGTCTGCCTAAGTTATAAAACTAATACAGAAGAGAAACAAAAAATCCACACAACTTGGATATTGCCGATACACATGCCAGTTCAAATCTCACAATGACTTATGGAAAGCTGCACCGATAAACACATGTGCATAATTATAACACTTTAAAACAGCAGTTTGTATTCTTCGGTGTTTACTAAGTTACAGCTGTGGTGTCCTGATGTGTAAAGTTTGCAGAATATGTCCACCCCCCAACAACCCAACACATTGTGATGTTTTTAGTAAAAGGTACAGGTAGGCAATGAACAACGTGCTTATTTGGTTAGCTGGCATACTCTAATATCCTCTCTGGGAGTCAATTCCACAACAGCATCACTCCTGTCCCAGAAGAAACCTCCCCCGACCACAAGCACACAGACGCACGCAGGGCGAGAAACCTCGAGAGAAGAAGCGGGCAGCAACCACAGGATCTGGCTGACCACATCACTGCGGACAAACTTGCTGACACATCCGTAGACACATCCGTGGCACGTGAAAGGCCTGCCCCCTGACAGTACCTTGGTCAGTGATGGGCAGATAGAGTGAGAGAGAGAAAAAAGGAAGCAAAACATACCTTCGCTGTGCAGAGTCTCATAGTGTGGGACAGCCAGGCTGCAGGTCTGTTGGCCTGTCGTCCGGTGAGCATTGCATTCATTCCTGCACACCAAACCCAAAAGCAGTCCGAATCCCTCACTGTCCTTGGCTTATATACAAAAGGGGAAGGGCTTTCAGTGAGAGTGCCCTCCCAGCCCTCCTGCTTGCTCACCAGAATAAAAAACAAGAAAAGAAATGGAGACAATACAACACCCACTCCCTGGACTCCCTGTATATACATCCATGACTGGGTAAATCATTTGTTGTTTGCTTGTTTGTTTGGGTTGTCTTACATTCCCGGCCACAACCACCTCACCATGCCTTTGGAAGTTAAATTGGATTCAGCTTGTCAGGCCGGGGTCTAATTCTTCCGCTTCTTCGAAAGCTACCCCCCCAGCGTAAGTGGTTAACCATAACTGACAGTGCATTCGGACAGTAAAGAATTCTTTTTGATTATTATTTTTTGTGTCAGTAATTTCCTCTTCTTTAAGCACTTTCAAACCAAATGAGTGTGGAAGGGGTTTTTTGAGGAGAGGGGCACATCTGAGGAGATTAAAAGACTGAACATTATGGTCATGGGGACTGTGTTACCTGGGGGGTCAAAGGAAATGTGGAAGGTGGCACTTTTTTGCCTCAATTAAGGAGTCTTTTTGCTGGAAATTATATTTACTTTTTCCTGACACATTCTATCATTCGTGTAACAATTTCACCTTTAACCAAGTGACTATCCACAAAAATTTCTACTACTCAGACCCTGCAGTAAGCTGTATTCTGGCAAGGAAATGCTTCAAAGCCTGCAAAAACAGACTGGCTTCTCTAACAATGTTGGAAACTACTTAGCCGATTAAAAACTTAACTAACAGCACCCATTGTATGATTTCCAACAGGCAACAAAGTCTGTTGCATACAAAAACATTTAAAATAAATATGGAAGAATTAATGACGTAATTAGAAAAGGATATCACAATTAGATTGCCCCATTGAACCCCTACAACTACAGACTGACGAACTGAGTCCCAAACTGTGCCGGAGAGTGAAACACTGGCACAATAAAGCACTTACAGAGGGACGATATCAGCTGTGAAGCGCGACGGCATCACTCAAATGCTCTGCGACTGATTTACTACGTGGCAAGGTCAGCGCAGTACAGGGCACGGAAAGAACCAGATAACAAAAAAAGACGTCAACAACGGAAGACAGTTCTGCTTTCATCTAGTGCAAGCTAATCACTCGGGGTCCCAGACATCCTCCGCTCACTGCAGGGAGCTGGAGATTAGGTGCTCAGGCGGACAAAGGACAGGAGAGAGGGGGAAAAACAAAAGTGACGTCCGTGTCCAGTCGGCGACGCTCCGAAGACAACCAGGAGACACTTTGAGCTGCCATCTCCGACACTTGCACAGACAGGCCTCTGTTGCAGTCCAGAAACAAAAAGCCTCGCTTTGCAGAACTGCGTGTTACATGAAGTTCCCCTTCACTCTTCCTCCTTATCATCTTTCTATCCCCCTAGAAGCGTGTGCTGTCTTTGGTGGATGAAACGTTCCACGGTATACAGATCAATATTGTTGGTAGAGCAATACGAAAAACATATACTCTGACAGTAGGCATTGTCTGTGCGATGCTACAGAACAAGTTTATTGAAAAATAAGACTTGGAAATAACTTAATACACTTAAAAACAGAACTCCGCAACATTCAAGCTCACAGTGTTGTGCGTATTGTAACAGAAAATAAATCAAACAATGACCGAATTCATGAACAATCCCACCACTGAATCACAACACTTACTAAACTTTACAGAAAGCATTCAGAGGGCTTTTGTACCTCATTAAGGTAATCCGTATTGACAACGTGTCACGCAAGGGGTTAAAGAACTTGGTACCAACATGTACTTTCCATTAACGATACACTTCCTGCAAGGTTACAAAGACAAACTTGTACAACAAAGAAAGAACTGCTTCGTTTACTTTGTCAGGTGTTTTCTATACCGGCCGCAGGGGGCCGGACCTTCACTGGCCAGCTGACTGCCTGAATTTGGTCAGCTCCGCCTCTTTCTCCCTGAGGAGAGCTTTAATCCGGCCAATCTTCTCTTCCCGTAAGGACAGGTCAAAATCAAACCCTGCGTGGTCCGCCAGGAAGAGGGGCTCCTCTCCGCTGCCCTGAGACCCGCATCCTCCCTCCTCTGAAGATTGGCTCTCCTCGATCTGGGGCTCGGCGTCCGGAGAGTCAGACGGGCCACTGGCCGAGTCCACTTTTGATTTCTTAGCTGCGGGTTCGTCAGTGGCCTCTTCAGTTGCCACCAGTTCAAAAGCATCTCCGCCCGATGCAGGTCGCTCCCCATCGCGGTTCTTCTGCCCAGCGGGGGAGGATTCTGGGAGGATGTCTCTGCTCTGGGATTAACAAGAGACACGTTGTTTAGCTACAGTGCTGACTGAACTATCCTACGAGGATGCAGGGAAATATTCTGAGCTACTTATTAATTCCTTTCCTGAACTCCTACAGAACTATCACTCCTTCATCTCTACTACTTCTACATTGTGGACAAGTGCAAGGTATTACATGCAGGTAACAAAAATGTCCACTATAATTACACTATGGGAGGAATAGAACTAGATGAAGTAACACATGAGAAAGTGAGGAGTCCACGTTGACTCCTAGGTCTTTCTCCATCCAAACAGTTTGGGGAAGCAATAAAAAAGGCAAACAGGATGTTAGGGTATATTGTCAAAAGTGTAGAATTGAGAACAAGGGCAGTGATGTTCAGACTGTACAATGCACTAGTTAGAGCTCATCTGGATACTGTGGACAGTTCTGGGCTCCACACTTCAAGAAAGATATCGCTGCTCTAGAGGCAGTTCAGAGGAGAGCAACCAGACTTATTCCAGGTCTGAAGGGAAAGTCCTACTGAGAGACTGAGGACCTGAACCTATTCACCCTGGAACAGAGGAGACTAAATGGGGACTTGATCCAAGTCTTCATGAAAGGCATCGACCACATCAAACCAGAGGAGCTTTTCCAGATCAGCGGGGACACACGCACCCGGGGACACAAATGGAAATTTGGCTTCAAGGCATTCAAGACAGAAAACAGGAGACACTTCTTCACACAGTGAGGCGTCACGATCTGAACAAACTCCCCAGCGATGTGGCTGAAGAGACAATTTGGGAACATTCAAAAACAGACTGGATAGGATCCTTGATCACTTAGTTATTAATGGACACCAAACGAGCACGATGGGGCGAATGGCCTCCTCTCGATTGGACACTTTTTTATGTTATCACTAATGATGATACAGAGCTTCCAGAAGTGAGTTCACGATCAATTAATCCTTCTGATGAGAGAGAGAAAGCACGGACATGTTTACCTTTTCACCGCGGGTCCGAGTTTCCTCTGAGCAAGGTGTGTCCGCGGCGGCCTGCGTCTCCGTGGCATTGTGCGGTCTCTTCGATGACTCCCGGGAGGCTTCGACGGAGAGCCTCATCAGATTGACACTCAGTTTCCGGGTAATTCCAAATTTGTGCCGTTGTGCCCTGACATCGAGGCTAGGGACAGCAGACCGGACCTGCAACGACACCCTACACAGTCAAAGCCAACTCGGAGCTCTAGGCAGATGGTGGGGGGAAGGGGAAGAAAAACGAGGGACGGTCTCAGTTTAACTTGGTAAAAATAAAACCCTCCTTACCAATCTGCACACAAGATATACTCAAGACATAAATCAGTGACATTCCTTCACTATCTTCATCATTTTGTTTTAAGCAAAAAAGCAAGTTTTCCAAATCTGTTTTATTATTGTGCTGGCTGGCGGGGGGGGGGGGGCGGTGTTGCAGAGAGCACAAGGGCAAACATTTTTATTTTCAGATATGAAACCACACAATGCACATCAAGACTGCACTGTCTGGAGGTGCAGGTGGAAGAGGTCACCCTGTTGTTTTGACAGCTCCATGTTAGTGGCAAACTGTACTTTAAACACCGTTCATGCAGATAGAGACGATGAGGCGTGAGGCAGATAGGATGCCAACATGTGAGCTTCACGTGCTGACCAACAGTGACAGCACGATGCTATTTTTTGTGCTTTTAAGTTGCACGTGCCCTTTTGCTTCTCTGCATTTGTAATGTAATGGATGGGTCCAGAAGAGTTTAAGACGGTTACCTGCTCGGACCGGGGAGAGTCGGCTGTAGAGGCCTGTTTGGAGACTGGCTGGGTCTGGCAGGTCTGGGAAGGTGAGGCCCTTTTCTCCCATTGGGCCACAGGCTGCGCCACAGGGGGACAGGGGGAGCGCCAGCCCTGCTCTTGGCTTCTCGGGCCCAGCTTCTTCCCTCCCGCTCTCACCTCATTGATGAACAGGTAGACCCTGCCGCTGTAGAGGATGAGAGTGTCCTGCCCGACATGGAAAGTGTCTTCCTGGGGAGTGGAAGCCACGCCGCACCTCTTCAGGACTTCCTTGAGTACGCTCACGGTCGCAGACTGGGGGCTCTCCATGAACTTCTGCAGGACTTTGAAAGCCGCGAAGCTGGAGGACTTGATAGGAAGCCAGCATTTGTTCAGTTCAATGCTCTCGCCCCCACCCCCACCACCGCCACCCGGGTCTGAATTTGCACACTTGGATCCGGTAGAGGCAACTCCCGGGGAAAAGGCACTGTCTTTTGCTTCCAGGGTGTAGACCGGAGAAATGCAGAACGCCAACAACTGGTCCGAGACGTCCACTTCCCTCAGCTTCGCAGGCCAGGGGAGGCCCATTTTACTCAGGAACGAAGGAGGGAGAAATTTGACAGAAACGGTTCTCACATCCGCCCCGGCTGGGATCTGAATCTCCATTTCGCGGACGGACACGTTTTTCCCGCCTATGTTGATCGAAGTGCCGGGAGGGTCTGTGGAAGCGCTACAGCCCGGGAGTCTGCCTGCCTTATGGGAACACATCCTGAGTGGTGGTGTCCTCTGCCCGCTGGTCCCAGAAGTCAGGCGGTGGACTGTACAGTGACGTGCGGGTGGCTTCACCACAACTTTAACGGGTTTCAGGGAGGTCCCTCAGGTTCCTGAAGCCAACTGGATATCCCCTGCTTCTGCTCATGTTTTCTAGGGAAACAATTAGGCCTACATTGTAAATAATAATAATAATAATAATAATAATAATAATAATAATAAATACATATTATGTATTAATACAGTAAATTATAAAGCAACTTTTTTGACATTTAGGAACCCCCCCATCAGTATTAAAATAGGTTAAACACACAAGCTTACACATTTATACTCTAGTTAATTTGCAATTCAGCCAGGACATCAGGGACACTCAAGCCAAACAACTGTAACTGAATATAAATAATCCATTGAATGAAAAAGATACCAGAAAAGTTAAGAATTTACCACCTATATTTTTGGGGGCGTCTGCAAATAAATAAATAAATAAATCAAATATACTCGCACTTCGAAACCAAGAGCACACGTCAGTCCAACATGAAAACTATACACGCAAAGAAATGCTACTTAATAACGTCTCCGCCTGGTTTACCTTATTAAAACACGCAGGCTGGTGCTACACTCGTTAGAAACAGGTCTTGTTTTCAAATCAACTGCATTATAAACGTGAATCGCCACATGTTTGACACAGAAGTGGAGATTTGTTTTATTCTGCGCTTGCACACGTGAAATCCCCCATTCGGCAGTCTAACAGCGCCGCCTAGGTGCAGTAACACACAGGGAGAGCATCCGGGAAGATGGAGGACCAGCAGCGTCCCGCACCGCCCCGCACCGCCCCGCACCGCCCCGCACCGCCCCGCCTCGCCCCGCACCGCCCCGCACCGCCCCGCCGCGCTCGGACCCGCCGATCTTGGTGTAAACTGCGGGGCAAAGCGCGGCTCAGGTGCCGGACGTCACCCCTCCCGCCGTAAGCCCGGGCTTATTCATCACAACATACGCGACGTGATGTTTGTTTCCCGGTTCATTTCACAGCCGCCTTGGCTTTGGGTTGAAAAAGAGTTAAAAATGTGCTGCGCGTCATTTCGATTAGATTAACCGCAGCGATCGGTACCGATTCAATTCATTTTCATTCATCTGCAGCGCTGCACAACATCCGGTTTCGTTTTAAACCCCCCGTGTGTTTACTTCCGTCCCCGGCGCTGAGCTGCTGTCTCACCCGGGAGGCGTCCTCTGTGCGCAGCGAGGCCGGGGCCGCGGAGGGCGCGTCCTTATTGGGTGGCACTCAACTTTGACCCCGGAAGTGAAAGGAAGTCGCGGTTTTGTACCCGCGAGGGGGGGTAGAGGTTCGACAGATTTGTTTTTTTCGTTTTCTTTGTGTTTCAGGGAATTGTATGTACAGAAAGCGATATATATGTTTTTTTTTTCATTCATACAATTGTCCTGCTACGCACTGCCCACATACAAAGTGGATCAGATCCTTTGCAAAAAATAAAAAAATACATTTGTTGTATTTATTGTAATTACTATTGTTTCAACGTTTAATTGTTTAGGTGTATTCATCTTAGTTAAAAAAAAAAAAAAACCTCTATACACCATGCACTTTATGCTATACACCATGACAGTTTTTTTTTTTAATCCATGAAACGATAATACGCTACAATTGAGCTGAATGTGAATTACCTTGAAAACGAAATAATAATAATAATAATAATAATAATAATAATAATAATAATAATAATAATACAGTAATAATAAGGACACTGATGAAAGTCCTAGCTCCATACTTCCATTTTAAACCATATTAATATAATTATCATATATACACACACAGGTAGTGGACACCATTTTTTACACACCAACAAAATGTCTCTCAGTAGGGTGTTTGGCACGGATACAATGTGGCATGGATTCAACAAGCGTGTGGAGGAAACTGGCACCATTCTTCCAGAAGGGATTCCTCCAGGTCACTCCAGTTTGTTGAAAACGGACACCGCTGTTACAGGTGTCTCTCCAGACTCCAGGCTCTGTGGGATTGATGTCTGGTGATTTGGAGGGCCATGGAAGATGGGTAGCTTTGTCAAACCACCTGTTTACATCATGTGCCCAGTGGATTGGAGCATTGCAGTCCTGGAGAACACCCTTCTCAGCACGGAAGAAATGCTGCATGATGGGATGCAGCTGATCGCTCAGGATGGTCATGTATTGTGATACATCAACTCTGCCTTCTAATGGATTGACTCCATTATGAAACCAGAAGAAGCTTTCACTTTTGGAACAATGCACTCAAGAGTGTAGAGTTTCTTGGTTGCCCCATGTGCACACATCCATTCACCAAGAACATGGTGCAGCACGACTCATCAGACCATATCCCACTCCTGCCCTGCTCAGTCCATTGTTTATTCTTCTTGCACCACTAGACACACAAAGGGTGTTGCCAGGTGTTTTGAGCAGTTTGTACACATCAGCCCAGCTGTGATATTCAACCCTGGGAAGTTCCTTTATGACCATTTTTGATGATACAGGATACTCATGACCCACGTTGAACTCTGCCTACAATTTGACCACCCTTTGCTCTTCAGTTTTGCCTCACAATCCGGACTGATTCCTGTGCATCACTGGTTTGATGTAGGCATTTTCGCCCCGTTGTTCTTCGATGATGATGTCTTCTTTTCCCAGGCTGACATCACCCTTGAGACAGTTCTTTGTGACACGTTACAGATTTCTGCAGGCTTCATCACTGAAAGCCTGCCAGACACTTACCAACAATTACACCCTGTTGAAAGTCACTCTTGCAGCTATGCTGGCTTATAATACTGGACTTGAGGCATAGCCTGCTTATACAGTGTACAAATATTGCATATTTCAGATGCCAGTTATGTATGTGTGGCAGCCACATACTTTGCACACATGTTGTATGACCGTTGTACCCTGGTGTTTCTTTTTTTTTGGCCACTACCTGTATTTATATATAGATACAGATATTAAAAGAAAATGTTAAAATGGCAATGGGCTGTGACACATTGCTTGAACAGATCAAAGATAGACAAAGGAAGTTCTCAAATGGTTTCCAAGAGATGGAAAAATACCTAGCATATGACTGCATAAAAGATTAGATGAAATACTTTAAAATAGTGACATGGAAAAGGGAAGCTATAAATCAAAGCAAGTGGAAACATGTTGGGATGGCCTTTATCCAGCAGTGGATTGATATAGGGTGGTGGTGGTGATGATGATGACATATATATGTGTGTGTTTTTAAAATCTTTTCCGATTTGTGCGATTCAATGAAACCAAAGTTGAAGCCTCTAGGTCTATTTTGCAGTCTTTTGAGGGAGTTGGTGCTTCAATATATGCAAATGTGGACCAGGAGCCAGTGTGGTTGTCTGATGTTTTCTTACAGTAACCATGTTTTGTGCATAATTGAGTGACTTCTTTACACACGCATCTTAAAAACACTGAAAAACAGGCACTAAATATTTGCAAATCTGTAACAGTATTGCATTCTAAATTCTACATGCAAAGCAAGGTTGGATCAAGATTTTTGTTTTGATCCAAGATATGAAAGGAAAATTGGTTGATGGGTGAAGCTACTCTTAGAATAGCAGAAGGAGGTGTCACTTGTTCTTCTGGCACTGAGTGTGTGTGTGTGTGTGTTAACACAAGGGCATTGATATGTTAAAAAATATGTAACCCAGATCATGTTACTCACTTGCTTTACAAAAAGTACACTGCAAGTTTAATTTTGACATACATTTTATAAGGATAAAACTATCCTGATTTTATACATTCACATTCAAATATTTAAAGCACGTGTTATTGTGAGCTCTTAAAACATTTTTTTGAACAAGCAAACTTTGTATTATGTATTCTGTTTAACAGGGACATTGTACATAATATGACATTACATAAAATGCTTTGTACCCTGATTTGGCAATAAGCTAATTTCCTTTGGTAGTCCCTGGGCAGGAGAGGGCAAAAATAATAATCCATTGCAAAATATGCGCCCATATTGTATTTGTTGGTAGAGGGATCTATTTACAAAAAAGGAAGTAACTCTACCAACTATAGTTTAATCTTTCCACTGACAGAATGTATTAAGGTACAAAGTGCATAGCCCTCTATTTAAAGACAATGACTGAAATGACAAAATACTTTTGTTTTGTATAGTTTATTCGGGCACAGTTCCTGTGAAGAGAGACGTACAGAGCTGATTTCACAGTTCTATACTGGAGCACAACTGCACATGTATGACTGTTATAATGTTGCATTCTTCAGATTTAGCTATCTTATGAAAGCTTTTGTGGATGTTCCAAAACTACATACATTTCAGGGAACGGAGTTAGTACTTCTCACAATCACCGTTCCAGCTAAAAAAATCTAACATCGGCTCAGATTTAAAATAATAATAATAATAAAAATAATCAAATTACAAATCCGATCCTTGACGGATTCTTCATCCCTTCCACTAGCACGTTCCCTTTATCTCTTGTAAACCCACAACCAACTACTAGATTTTTATGGAGACATACTCAGGTGGGTTGAAGTGATGATTTAATCCTAGCCAACATCTTGCAGGGCTGAATGGCTAACAGGTAGACAGTGAGCCATGTAAGGCACAAATAATAATTTGAGCCTGTGACCTTCCATATAAAAATGCCTACTTGGCCTCCTCATTTGCACCACCTGTTGACAGGACTATATAATTGAATTGGTCAAATTTACTTTTACACATCACAAAAACTCCCTTCTAATGTTACAGTTCATATTTTTAACGTTTATGGTTTACTTACACTTCGTGCTCGGCCTCGTTGATGGGCTTCTTGACAGATTATCACAGAAGCCAAGTCATTTCCATCTAACCAAAGTACAATGCTTGAATACTAAAGCACACAATAAATCACTAGCAGTCAAATCAACCTGAAGTTGCTTTTGTATGTGCAACGATGAGCTCACCTGTTTGGCAGCTTTCCCAAGGTAAAATACAAATTCATATTTCTAAAATGTTAAAGATTTAAGACGACTGTTGTAATGCTGTGGAAACATTTTAAATAAAAATGAATTACAAACCGAATCACAGAAACATTGTGCCGGGATCTATTCAAGACTTAAATCCAGCAATCCGTTCCAGAATACTTCAGAATGTATTATATGTGCTTCTTAAAACAGGCAGTCTAATAATAAAAAGATGTACATCTTTATGTATTTTCACATTTGTAGAACCCCATGACACTTCGATTATCTTTTTCTAAACATTCCATTTTAAGCATACATTTTGCAAATAGATTTCTCCTCAAAGAAACAAACAGACCCTCAACAATACTTAAATAGTTAGCCAAAGGTCCCCAACCATAAATAAATTAATTGTATTGAAAACAAACCTCCCCTTCTGGCATAAACATAAATAAACATGAGCTGTAAACATTATTTCTAACCACTTACGACAAGACTTCCAATTTTAAAAAAAGCTTGATTAAATGGATTCATTAAAAGGAACAGAGAAGCCATGAACACAGAGGTTTTAGGAATGGCTTCTGGAACTTTTTGTGTATTAAAAAAAAAAAAAATCTGAATTGTACAAGTTGACTTAAGGATATCAATTTGAGTTGATAGAAAAACAGTTTGAAGAAGAGTGAGCCTCAGTTTAGCTTCGGTAAGCTAAAATAAAAGTACAGCTCTGATAAAAATACCAAATTCCTGCTATGTTGCACATTTAAAAAAGCTACATCAATTGCATTAGGTTTAAATAAACAATAGATAATTTAACTAAATAGCAATTTACACTTTCTTCCTTATTGCATCAAGTGCAGCTTCCTTCTGCCTTAAAAGTTCCTTTAGCCTTTTGATTTTCTCTTCACGCACGATTTCCTCTGCATCCATGGGCGTTACCATATAGAGATCATCACCTGAGCACAGTCCAGCATGACCTTCACCAGACACCGACCGGGTACAAATCTCCACTGGTGGAGAACTTTCAGCATTCGCGGGTACCCACGTTTGTTCTCTACTTTCCTCCACTGTTGCCTTTGGTAATATATTATGTGGTGCCTTAATCTCTTGCGATTCTGTTCTACTAGTTCCGGTCGGTGATGGATCAGGCATTTCTCTAAGCAAGGATGGAGTGGTCTTTGATCTTTCTGGAGATGGGATCGGTTTTGCCACGTTTCTCCTGATTTCTGATGCTGGAGGTTGTCCGATGTCTCTTGCAGCATGGGCGGGCTTTGCGGTCTCAACCACTGTCTTTGATAGCATGTCTGAGCCTGAAGCAAGGGGTTCAGTGGCCTTTAGTATTTTAATGGGATCTGCGGTTGCATGTGACAATTCCTTTTTCATAGGGCTGTCACTTTTCTTCACTGCTGGTTTGCTATTTGACCGAGCTTCCGAAACTGGGCTAGTCACCTTCAGCCCGGAGTTCTCGTGAGCTACTTTAACGTTTGTTTGGTTACAGAGATCGTTGCCTTTATTTTCCACCACTTTTGCAGCAGAGGAGGTCTTTGATACTGGGTTAACAGTTTCTGAAGCAGGAGGTTTGCAGATTTTCAAAGAGGCTGTTTCAGGGGGATTATTGAGTATTTCTATTTTTCTTTTCTTCATCTCATGTGGATTGCTTTCAGTTTTTCTCTTTTGAGGAGAATGACCATCAGATTGTATCGCATTCTGTAAAAAACATGAAGTTATTATCCATTGCCAAATTTATCAAAGTTAAAGAATCTAAATCTGAGAGACAACAGTAGTATAACTGAAGTATTGGACTCCAAGGGGCACACATGAAAAATGAAGTCTTCTATATAATGCATTTAAAAATAAATTGTAAAAATACACATTATAAAACCATATTTATTTTATTAGAAGCTTAACACGAGTAACTGTACAGCAAGCAGTCTATCTTCGTTCTTATGAACGTCATTTATTACAAGCTGATAATTTGATAATTGACAAGATAGTATATTCTTGAATTAAAGTGTATTTGAACTTTACCTCAGTTTCTGTGCGTTTCCTCGATTTCACATCAATATTTGCCCCCCGTATTAATTTACGGATGCCTTCCAATGTGCACCTGTTGATTGAAACCATTTTAGACATCTTCTCTGGTTGTGGTTTAGATTCCGGAGGACGAATTTGTTGTAACCGGATCTTAATTTCCGATCTGATCCCAAACCTCTTCCTCAGTTGCGAGTCACTTTCACACTTTTGGTTTTCTTCTAAAGCAGGGGTGCTTTGTTCTTGAACTAAATCGACAGGGCTCTGTGAAAACAAGCCACGGCAACTCAGTTTTACTTAAGCCACACAAGATATGGAGAAGATGCATAACAGAAGTAACCAGAACTGAAAGGGAACTCGATTACCTTAAAAAAAAGATATAAAATAGAATTGTGGGGAAGAGAACACATATTTTAATAGTAAAACTCATTTTAGATTCATGGGATCTAGTCCCCTATGAATGAAAACCAATCTATAAATTACATTTGGTGTCAGCAGTGGGATTTCTGAACTGTAACTGCATTAAACACTCTGATTTAAATTTTATGTCTTAGGTAGGTCTTGTGATGGGGAGATTTAATATGACTAATAGGCTAGTTATAAATAACACCTGGTAAATTCAGAGATTGCCTATAGAAATATTCATGGTGAATATGTACAATAGGTGTCCTGGCAACTGGAACAGTGGATTAAAAAGGGTTACCTTTTCAAGTTGGGTTTGGGTACTGGGTAGTTTTACTGGAATGCTTTCATTTTCTTTACTAGATGAAGTAGTTGTTTTTGGTGGTATATATGAAACAAATATCACATTTGAGTCTTCATCATCCTCAATACTAGCCGTCTGGTTGGTGGAGGGCTGTGACACATTACAGTTCTCATTCTGCTGGCTTGTAGATCCATCTGGAAGTCCTTCGCTACATAAGTCAACAATTTCATCAGGGCCATCTTTAATCACAATTGGCTCTGTGTTTAGGGCAGGTACATTTGATGCAGATAATACACAAGTGGAACTGGAAGGTTGGCTCTTAGGGGAAGGCTGATTTTGCTGATTTAATGCACAGCCAGCCTCCGGAGTCTGCGTAGGATTCTTATTAATGCTTTCTCCGGCTTTGTGTGGTTGGGCTTGGAGATTAGTGAATTCTGAAGTTTTCTTGGCAACAAAATACACCTTCCCATTACACATGACCAAAGCATTGTCCTTCCCCGAAGTGATATTTGGTTGGGTGTTTTGAGAAACGTTGGTTTTCAATGTCACATTTTGCCCAGTCTTTTCCGCTTTCTCAATCTGTGCAAGAGTTTTCAAAATACTGGAAGTCATGGTTCTTGAATTTATGGGAACAAGACAGGGGGCTGGTGAATCCGGATTTTCTTGCACTACCCATTTTATCGGCTGCCCTGAACTTTGACTCCCATTAGAGGGAGGCTTTCCAGGTTGGGTTGTGGTGGTTCCAGGATTATTACCAACTGGCTGCGTAGTGACTTTGAGCAGCTGAGAGAGTGCTTGTGAAGCTGACGTGACGGGAACAGTCTGCATTGTATTAATGGTGTTAACTGGTGACACATAAATTACAGTTTGTACATTTCTAGTAGGATCAGAAGTGGTTGAACTGCAGTTAAAAGTTTGAGCTAATATTTTCTTCTTAATGGCATGGGGCAGAGCAGAAGTGGGGACTGATTTCACTTCTGCATTGGCAGGGATTTGGAGATAATGCCCATTGGGAAGCACTGGTGATTTTACAGTGACAGGCAGCTGTTTCATATTTAGCAAAGAAACCGTTTTACCAGCATTTATTAAAGGGGTTCCTACTGGAAGAAAGCTTTGCTGCCGTTTCTGTGGCAACATGGGAACCTGAACCTGAACTGGGGAACTTGTTGAAGCAAAAGGCATCCTCTGTTGGGGTTGTGCTGGTCCACTAACTGGGTTCAACACAATTTTACCATCCGGTTGTGCTTTTAGAATGTATTTCCCAGGGTTGGGTTGTTGTAGAATTGGGACTGAACCAGAGGAAACTGTAGCAGGTGAAAACTGGATTGTAGATGGGGTGAAGCGTGTTGGTTCAGCATCAGGTTTTTTGTACGTGCTTGGCACATTTACTTTTGCTTGTAGTTGAACAAACTGCCCACCAACTTTCTTAACTGGAATCAGTTTCAGAATATTCTTTCCATTAGAAGCAACAGTGGGCATTACTTGATAATACCCACGTGTGACACTGAAGAAAAAACAAACAAACATAAAAACATTGGAAACCACTGCCAAGTACATACGAATACATTGAACTACCCTGTAAAAGTAAAAAAAAGATTTTGTTTACAGACAATAGTAAAATACTGGCTCCTATTAATCATGCTAAAAGATACAATACAGTACAATACTGTACAATACAGAAAAACTGGAGTCTGTTAGAGAGAAAATGCTGCCCTCTAGTGGCTTTAACGTTTTCTGGAAAAATTGGGGGGGTTGGGGGGTGGGGGATTCTTTGTTGATGTTACAATATTGGTTAATATATGTAACTAAAAAAATCTGTCTCCAGAAAGAGAAATAATCGACTGCTATCATTAATTCATTTTTAAAATGCCTTGGTTTCATAAATATTTCAATGCAGAAATTGGTGCTGCAATTTAAATGTAATAATCAGTATTAAGCTATTAAACATAATTAAAATATTTATCATGGTTACATTCTGATCCAAATCCTGTATAGGAAATTGTTATGTCATGGGTTTTGCATTGTACATTTTCCCAAATCAGAAGAAGCAAAACTCGAGGGTTTAAATTAACTGGTCACAAGTATGTAACACAAGTAATCAAACATGTTTTCTTTGGTTTAAATTAGTCATAGTAAATATAGAATATATAGAATACAAACAAATATAGAATATTTAACGAATTTGTTAAATATTCTATATAACTAATACTAGTATAACTATGTGCAATTATATATATCTGTGCGTTTTTAAAGAAAGCAATTTGCATCCCCCTTTATCAGTTCAATGGCATAAAAAGGTCCTGATCAATGTAATGGGGGAATAAAATTCCAATACAAAGACTCGGTATCAAGCTTTTAGGATGCGGTTGTTTCCAAACATCTGTCATTAAACACAAGGATAAACAATACAAGAAAAAACATACTTTATTAAACTTACTCAATAGCACACATTAAATTGACTTGGTAGTGTAATGTAGATTATTATGTTTCATTTTTCAATAATACAATTAACAGAAAGATGCATGTTTCAACATTCTCGAATCTTTAGCCTAAATAATATTACTAAATGCCTTGAATATGTAGACTTAAACCAGAACACCACCTTAACGAGCATCTCTTTTTGTCTAGCAGTATTAATAATGCTCTCAGTATTATTCCGATATTTCCCCAGGTCTGAGCTGTCATTTTTCTACCGGATCTGCCGATTTCTCCAATGATTCGTGTTTTTAAAATACACTTCAGATGTGCACAATAAACAGCTAAACAAGCGGACAGCGGAATTGAAGGCGGGTACCTTACCTGGGGGTAGCAACGGCAGCTGGGCTCTCTTTGGTTTGAACAGGAACTGTAACTTTTACTAAGTTATTATTCATGGTGATTTGCGATTGATATTCAGGTTGGGACGAGGTGCCTTTTGTCAGCAGCAGCAGCAGCAGCGCTGACACTATGAACGGACTGTTAGTTTTACAAAGGACACACAGGTGCCGAGCGAGGGGTACTCTCCTGCATCCTTGAATTATCCATCTTTTATCGGGAAAATATATTTCTTTCGTCTCCTCTTCGGTATTTTCAATTCACTGGGGTGGCTACCCTGTCTGTGCGCTCTTGGCTTGAAACACCCAGCATGCAGTTCCGCCACCGGCCAGCGAGAGGAGAGACTGGTCCCAAGAAAATGGCGGCGCGTAACAAAACAATCCGCCGCACCTTGAGGTCCCCTTCCGCAGGATTACTGAAACATACAATCACGAATATCAACACAAACACACTGCTTTAGAGACAGTACAAATATCCACAATCTGTTGTGTACCAACACAAATTCTCCTCGTTTGCACATTGTGTGGTGCAACAACCCAATAGACGCCATATTGAATTAAAACCCAACAGTAACGGTTCTTTGGATATTGGGGAACACCACCATATAATGGGGGTTACAGTGGTTTCCATTATTTTCTATTTTTAAATGCACCACTTCATGCTGCACTACATGTCACTTACCTCCCAGGCACGTATACAGGAGCTGTGTGCTTGTACTTTATTGGACAGCCGTAAAAACAAGTCTACAATTGGTCTACTCGATTGTGCAGTTGTTCTTCCGTTTGACCCGGATGCAATATGTAACAAAACGTTAAAATGTCAACTTCCGGGAACAAAGTCGACTGCTTCCGGTTGCAAAATACATCCAGGAGTAGATTTCTTCACGACAGAAACGGAGACACCTACAGGCCACTTGTGGAAGTACATTTATAAACATTTTCCCGCTCAAGAACAGCTCCATTGAATAAGAACAGGCTGTTTATCTATTATTTATAACGTGTCAGAAGATTAATTGGTTTTCACCTTATTCTACAGACATGGACATTTTAAAGGTTTTAATAGTAATTAGTTAATAGTGTTGAATAATGAAACATGATACCTTTCCTGTGTATGCATGCATATATACATCACACACAAATTGCATACTGTTGTAAAACAAATTATTATTATTATTACTATTATTATTTTTGTCATTTAGCAGACGCTCTTATCCAGGGCGACTTACATTTGTACCCATTTATACAGCTGGGCATATTGTTTGAACATTTGTGTTTTTGTGAACTATAAAGATCTCACAACAATATTTAATAATGCAATAATAAAATTAAAATGGTTTAAAATTGAATGTTTGTAGTTTCTTATTATATTTAAAATTACATACATTTAACTATGCATGGCTAAATAAGGTAAAGCACTACAGCAGAAACTGCCTAATGGTACAGTACAACAACATATAATGAGCTGGGTTGTCATTTCTGGTAAGATGTAGTCTAGGAGGTTTTATCGTATGACACTTGGCAGTGAAGATTAAAAACGATCCACCAAAAATATTAAACCAAACTCAAAATGGGTCTTGATACACAAATATCTTCATTTGGTCGGAGTACATAAACATAAGAAGATACTGTATAGGTGATGCTATTTAGGAAACGTACAAATGCAAGATTTTCCTATGGTGGCTCATTGTGGCTATAATTTTATAAACTTATGATTAAAAAAAGTTTTATGTCAGGACAGCGACAGCCATTTTCTCCAAGATCACTTGACAGCATCTTGGAATCTCAGCATTACAAGTCGTCATTGCATGATCTAATAGCCTAATATTAGATCTGTGGGTTTTCTTAAAGCAAAGCTGAAAGTTGCATTTATGGGGTCGTATAGAAAACCCTAAACTCCAAGGCTCATCTACAAAAACAGCATCACACACCAATAAAACAGTAAAACAAGTACAATCCAGACTTATTTTCTCATGCATTTTAATTTGACATTCTGTAAATTCAAACATGTTGGAAGCAGCATTGGGAACATAATGTGTTTCACTGACAAAAGACAAACAACTCGGTTCATCCAGATGAAGACAGAATTTACTTTCAATTTGGTACAGCCTTTTGAACGGGTAAGAAGGACAAAAAGCCCTTAACATTTGTCTTGGCAACACTGAACACTCGACTCATGACCATTCAGTCCTGATCTCACTCAGCCCAGGACTTCGTGAGCGTGGCTCTCCACCAGCACGGACGTCTCCCTGATACTGCCGCACCAGTTCTCCAGACGGTCTTTCATTCCTGAGATCTACGGGTGAGGACATTTAAGGATTAAACATTCACACTGGTCACTTTGATTAAATTGCATTTCTTACACTAACTCAGTCCCACATCTTTGCTTTCACTCTGTGTGGGGCAGTTTGAACTCCACTACAAACAGCCGTCTTCGGGTGATGAAGGAGGTGGACACAGTGCTTTGGAAGAAGCGGAAATGACACCAAATCTCGAAGAGAGTTAATCAAGAAACATTAGGCATCCAGACAATATTGGGATATCATACTTTATAATCATCTACAATTGCTGTTGTGTTTGTGGTAGTACAAGAATATGGTCATGCTGGGTCAATTGCAACAAACTCGCAGAATTATTACGGAGCTCTGTACTAAGTTGTGTACTAGCTAGTGCGCGATTATGTCGAGATCATCCCTAGCTGCTGAAAGTTAGTACCCATCGCAACGAAAAAAGAGCCGGAGCAAAGTTAGAGACTAGGGGTCAGTTGCAATTAACTGAAAGCTGTGTACTAACTCAAGATGTTCCCGTGGTTCGTACGCAGCTACATACTAAATTAGTCCACAGGTTTAAAACCCATTGCAACAAACTCAGCGTCTGAAGTCAGTGCCAAGCTGCGGACTAAAAAAGGTCTCCATTGCAACGAAACCCAAAGTCACTGCTGCTGCCCTCTAGAGGAGACTAAGTACAGGACTAACTTAGTCCTACTCCAGCTACAGACTAATTATGGATAGCACCGTACTAAGGGGAACAAAATGTGAAAAATCATGTACTTTTATAACTGATCTACTCATTACCACAAATCTTAAACATATTTTATATCTATATTTTATATTCCCATCTGGAATTATAATGTAATATTATATACATAATATTAAATTATATATAGTGGACTGTATGTAGCCTATAGCTGACTTAGTAGTATATGCCAATAGAGCAGAGTTGTAATGACTCAAGTCAGTGACTCGACAAGTCACATTTTTGATGACTCGGCTCGAGTCAATGATGTCAAATGACTCAGCTTGATTTGATTCCCTGCAAGAAAAGTCAGTGCTCAGAATACGTGACTTGACTCAAAACACAAAAGTCTCCATCTGACGCAAGTCATTGTCTTTATAATAAAATTAAAATAAACACACTAACCACAGGTCCTCTGCAGTTACTGTGCTGCTTTCAGTTCGTTGCGACTGACCACATAACTTCCCCTTTATGGTGTAACACGCACCTGCTTCAGGTCCATCACCCGCGGCTGCACCCAGGTCATGTGCACCTTGCTGTCCACCTCATCAATGCTTCCTTTCACTAGTCCAGTAGACAAGGCTTTCATGACCAGCAGCTCCACCTGTAAGGCACATGGTCCACAGAGACGTCAGGGTGTCAGAGGCGTGCGCTGGGCATCTGAAGCTTCCCATCAATGACAGACCAGGAAGCAGCCATCTGTTCAGTCTACAACCTTACAGTCATAACATTTTAACCCTGGGACTTTTGTCAGTCAGCCACTTTTGTGCAATTTCTAGCATTTATCAATGCAACAAATAAGATTTATTGGATCTGCTTCTAAACCATTATACCTAAATTCCCCCTGGTTGGTTCCCTGCCCACCTCAAAGTCCAGGTCTAAATTTCACTGGGACTTCCAGGTTATTACATCCATCCATAGCCTCAAGTTCTGAACTGACCCGGAAGGAACTGTACATATAAAGGAACCGTGCGACGGCTCCCTGGTTTTGAGCCTTACCTCACCGACTGAGATTTGGGTTTGCCGAGCAATTTCTTGGAAAGTGATCTGTCTATGGTGAGCTGGTCTGGTAAACACCATCTGAGAAAGAAACAAGAGACCATTTTATTTATCTTTATCACTGTACAGTCCCAATCACAGTCTTGTAATAACCTGACAAACAGGGAGACATGGCAGCTCTGCATTAACAGACTACATTAGAAAGAACTGCAGCATTTCATTTCACGGATCAAACCCTGTTATACTACACTACTTGTCAGAAGTTTTAGAACACCCCCATTGTTCCAGTTTTTAGCAGTTCAAATCCAGTGAATAACCTGAAATGGTACAAAGGTAAGCAGTAAACCGACAGGTTAAAAAAAAGTTTAGGTTACCAAAAACTGAAAAATAACATACGTCAGAGTTATAAAAAAAGGCCTTTTTCAGGGAACAAGTAATGGGTTAACAACTTATATATTTGTTCTGCAGCAATGGAAGTAAATTAAGCCTTGAAAGTTGATGCTAACAATTCCTACAGGTGTCCCAGCTTTTGTTGATTACTTACAAACCCTCCGTCTGTATAAAAGCAGTGTTGGAACAGACTGTTACTACACCCTCTTAAGCATTATTTGGACAGCATTGTACTGTAAGTAGTATATTGCTATCATAAGGGTGAGAAAAAGGCAATTAACAATAGAAGGCAGACAGACCATTATAACCCTTAAACATATAGGTCTTTCCTTTAGAGAAATTGCAAAGAAAGCCAAGGTGTCAGTGATTACAGTTTCCTATACCATCAAAAGGCACATGGAAACTGGAGGAAACTCTGACAGGAAGAGGTCTGGCTGACCCAAAACCACAACAGAATCACAAGACATGTTTCTGAGAGTCAACAGCTTGTGTGATACGCAGCTCACAGGACAACAGCTTCAAGCACAGCTTAACACTGGTCGAAGTAAGCAAGTCTCAACTGTGAAGAGAAGACTTCATGCTGCAGGATTGACAGGTCGAGTGGCAGTAAGAAAGCCATTGCTAGGATGGCAAAATAAGAAAAAGAGGCATGCCTGGGCCATGAAGCACCACCAGTGGACTACTGAAGACTGGAAGAAGGTCTTATGGACCGATGGATTAAAATGTGCAATCTTCGGTTCATCACGCAGGGTTTTTGTACACCGTCGAGTAGGTGAAAGATGGTTCCTCAGTGTGTGACACCAACTGTCAAACATGGAGGAGGAAGTGTGATGGTCTGGGGCTCTTTTGCTGGATCCAGAGTTGGTGACTTGCATAGAGTGAGTGACACCCTAAACCAAAACGGCTACCACAGCATTTTGCAGCGCCATGCAATACCCTCTGGTGTATGCCTAGCTGGTCAGGGGTTCATCCTACAGCAAGATAATGACCCAAAACATACCTCCAGGCTGTGTCAGAACTACCTTAAAAGAGAAGAACAAGACGGTAGGCTTCAAATCATGCAATGGCCAGCACAGTCTCCAGACTTAAACCTCATCGAACTGGTTTGGGAGGGTGAAGGGTGAAAGCAAAGCAACCGGCAAATGCAACACATTTGTGGGAACCTCTGCAACAGTGTTTGATTTCCATTGTAGAAAGAATACCATTATTATTTTTATTTCTTGGCAGATGCCCTTATCCAGGGCGACTTACAACATAAGTGCAAAACAAAGTGTAAAAATACAGTTAAGTAAAGGCATCAATCATTACAAATTCAATTTACATAAAACATAGCAACCATGAGTGTGTTGGTCAGTTTTATCTGCAAAAGGTGGCTACTTTGAGTCAAATTTAGATTACATTTTGTTAAACAAAACAATTCTGCAAGTGTTTATTTGTTCTATGCTTTAATTTCAGAGTACATCGAGACATTAAACTGCATAAATCCCAATACAAACTGGAAAAATTTAGGCATCTAAAACTTTTGACCAGTAGTATATATTACCATGAAGAAAAGGTTTCTAGTTATATTAATTATGATGTCTTTTGTTCATTGTGTTCATGACTTACAGGATTTGATGCCACAGATAGTACTTGTGCGGATTAGGTTTTAAAACACTGAAGACAGACATTACCTCCATAAGGCAAAGCAAGTGTAGCTTTTCTTTCAGTTTGCTCTCATTGGCAGCCAGGTCAGTCTCCACAAATAAGGAAGGAAATCGGGACATTGTAAATCTTTCAGGCGCACAATTCAATAAGCCATGTACAATAAAAATGTAAATCAGGCAGAAACCTCATTCAAGTCACGGCAATTAAATCCTAACACACTTTACAATAAAGACATTACACTTTTTCATTCTGGCAAAGATATTGCATTATGGTGAAACAGCAGGATCTAGTGGTGAATATTAACTTAATCATTTTTTAAGACAAGGGTATGTGGTGTAAAGGGGGTGAGATGGAGTGAACAACAAATAATATCTTGCATGGGGAACAATTAGATACAGGCACTTCATAATTATGAACATCTCAGAGTTAGATAAGTAAAGAGCAAGTGGTACGTTTACGACTTACGCAATAAAATAAATGACAGTTGTGGAACTGTACACTTAAGTTGGGGAACGTCTGTATTTAATACAAGGCTGACCAGTCATCTTGACTAATTTTAGGACCGATGGCAATGTGCTTACCTGGCTGCCCCAGCAGTCCTTAAGGATGAGGAAATGCTCCACATTGCCGCTGTTGAAAGCGTACAGGGTGTCAATGAGCCACTGTTTCTCCCCGTTTCGCAGCGTCTCCAGGATGGGATGCATCAGCTCAAAACACAGCACAGACATCTGTTGACAGGTTGGACTCCCCCAGTACCTCCCCGCGGTGACTACCAACCCCCTCCCCATTGATTTCATCACAAGCATTGGCTTCAAAGCCTCTTCAAAAAGATCCAAAGGAATGGTGTTGATTAAAATGTGTCCATAAATATTTTATAAATATATTTTTCAATGCGTCCACTAGGAGGACTATCTCTGCCAAAATTAAAAATACACACAGAAGAGAATACATTAATGTTGAAATAAATCGACATTAAAATGTATTTTGCCGCTTTACTTTGCCGCTTTGTATTTACACTTCTCAGTGTGCTTTCACATTTCACTGTGACAAAACCCCCTGCCAATCACACCTAGGGGGCGGTATCACTACTGACCATAGAAAGATCATTCAGGGAGCACAATTGATGTCAATGTGGGATTGCTACACCTTTTTTTACATTTTGGCACAGACAGTCCTCTATAACAAGTAACATGAACAAAAGAACGTGAAGTGCATTTTACTCTTCCAAGCCAAGTCAAACTAAAACCCCAGTCTCACCAGTTCCCCGAAATTGTACACTCCATCCCCCAGCAGAGCAGCCAATCCCAGAGTGAAGGCCTTCTGCTGCTGGGCGTCCACTGCAAGAAGAGGGACGGGGAGGGCAGTGAGTGTGGGAGGAGAGTTAGTACGCAGACGTGGTGGTTCCAGCCCTGATCGGGGCTCACCACACTCACCTGGCAGCTCCTGCAGCTCCATGCAGCCCAGGTAGCGCAGGGCATCCCGGTAGTAAGACGCATGCTCCCCCGTGACTTGGTAATAACTGCTGGAGGTGTCGTAGAAACGACTGTGCAGCGAGGTGACTCCTGGCAGCTTATCCAACATCACCTCCACTTCCTCCAGGGTTTTCTAAACAGGACAAAAATATGCCTACAAACTTGCACTTTAGACCGAAATTAATTCTTTTTTTATTTTTTTAAACTTGTTCAGCGACAGTAAAAATATATTTGGGTCAAACCAGGGGTCTGTTCTTCATACGTGGATAAGTAGGTTAGCCAGCTAATTCAAGATAACTTGGCATAAACCTAAGAAAATGTAATCCTGCCCAATGAAATGACAGCGGACACGCCCCTAACAATGACACATATTCCTAGCAGGTCCACAACTGTGGGAGCATCTTAAGGCAAGATTTTCAGTCGGTAACGCCTCCCCCTGTAGTCATGCATTGAGCCGCAGACCCTCTGTGCAGCTGCGCTATTGAGCCGGGGGTGCGGTCTACAGTGTAGACAATGGGGACATTTTTTGCAAACCTGCAGTCGCTGAATTAAGAATACGTTTTTTTACAGCAAAGACATCAGGGATCAGCCTGTGAATAGAATGGATCTGATTATTTCTGTTTAACACTATATGCTTGAAACCTTGATATTCAAGTGTAGACATGACAACTACATATCCCAGTTCACAGTCACAGCCAGCTTCTTAACCAATAATTCCTTTTCAACCTGCCCCATCTTTAAGGAATTTAGATAGGCTGTAAGCAAGATCAAACATGGTACATGTTCCAACAGCCTAGAAATAATTTAGGTGGCTAAACGATGAATATTTATTTCTATACTGTAAACTGTTGGCCAGCACAGAGCTCTATGTAATATCTGCACAAGTCTGTGATAAATTATATTGAACACCACTGCGTTTTACTTAAGCATTTAACTTATTTGCAATTGTTTGTCGGGCTTCTTCCCTGGCTTCCCTGCAGATGCTGCCTTATTGGCTTTATCAACATAATCAGAGCCGGTCCTGACCTCCCTGGGGCCCGTCTACCTATTAAATGTAGAAAATAATAAAACATAACACTGAGCTTTGGCTCTGCTGCGTGGTATTTAGTCTAGTCTATTTTTCAATTAGCTTTGTCTATACAATGTAAACATAAGCCTGTAGGCTATGGCTGCAGCTATACGTCTCAAAATAGTAAAATAAAACCTATACAGCTGTGTGATTAACTTTGGTTCCCTCTACAGCCTGGGCATTTTCAGCATCAGTTTGGGAACCAGTCTCTCTGGACTGTCTGGGAGACATTGAGAAAGTATGTCACATAGTTAAGCAGTCATTTACACAAATGCACTTCTGCCATATAATCTTAAATGTTACTAAGTGTGTAAACATTTGAATGTTTGAATTAAAATCTTACCATCAAAATATTCCTCTTCTGCACTTTCTTGAGGCAAAATCATCAATGATGTCATCATAGGACATGTGTTTCACCACAATGATTTATGCTTATGATGGCCAGACCACTCAAATTTTTCAGTGACATTGAAGACCTCATGTAGTTTTGATAAGCGTTAATTTTGAAAAGCTCCTCTCTGCTGATTCTACCGTTACTGGTAGGGTTACTGCAATTCTTAGGGATTTCCAAAGGTTAGGATAGAGTTCCTCCAGGTTTTTCTCACAGAGAAAGGAAAGCAGCTCAAAGGCAGTCATCTTATCTGATGGTAGATTCTGATTCTAAATTCTGAATCTCATGTGCCAGATCCATTCCACTGATGTCACAGTGATCTCTGAAGGTTAGAGTATTTTCAACTTCCATGCAGTGAGCCTTTAAAGATTCACTGGACATCTGAGAAGTTCAGAAGCTCTCCATATTTGGTTTTCACCTGGTTGAGCGTTTCAAATCTCTCATCCATGGATGTCACAGCAGAGTTGACCACAATGTTGAAGTAGTTGACTTCAAGGTTTTTTAGTGACTGGTTCATCAGGAGCCTCATAGCTGAAATGCCTCTTGCGGTTTCTCGGTCTCTTCTTTCAGAACAGCCTCCACATTAATTTCTTCACAAATGCTTTGGATGTTGTCTGTTCCTCAAATAATCCAGTTTCCCGGTATGTAGTGAGGGAGGCCTTTGCATTTGAGATTAAATCCACTGTGATATCCGACTGCAATGAGGCAGATTGGAAGAGCTTGTTCACCTTGTTTGTCATTGTCAGTATCACACACCATACGACACAGAAAATCAAGAAGCGGTAGGACCCAACTTCCTCTGCAAGTGCTTGTACTTCCACTTTGGCCACATTGATCGTCTGTCTGGCTTCCAGTAATGCCTCCTGAACCTCAGAAGCCTGATACCTGATTGCATGAAAGCTTGGGAGCCTACTCCCCAATCTTGTGTCATTCCATGGCGGTTTTGTTCACGTGTTTCTTCAACACACTCCATCTTTGTGTGGCAGTTGAAAAGAAGGTGAAGAGCTTTTGCATATGCCCAAAAAACACAACCGCATCTTTTGAAGATTTGGCAGCATCTGCAATGACAAGGTTTAGAGTATATGCTCCACATGGGACAAACATGGCTCTGGGATTTTTTTGGAACAGTCTGGCTTGTACTTCTTGGTGCTTGCCCTTCACGTTAATGATAATGGAAAAGTCACTTGAGTCACTATTGCTTCCGGGATCTTGTCACTCACAATCTGTATCAGCTCATTCTGTGTGCGCTTCCCAAGGTAATGAGCATGTGTCTCTCCATCTTTAATTTTGCTGAGATGATTTTCCATAACGGGGTCAAATTTTGCAAGTAATTCAACATCTTTTAGGAAGTTTCCATTATCGGGTTGGAAGAGTTTGTCTGTTGAACCCCTGAATGCTAGGTTTCTTTCAGCCAGAGGCTGGGTGATACTTATTAAATGTGTAAGGACATCCCGCCATCTCTTTCTTTCAGCCTCCAAATTTGTCATTTGTATCTGGTCAAGAGTCTGTCCCCAACTTAGGCGCAGATCAAGTTCTCTCCACTTAATCATATTGTTTGTGTGTTCAGGACTACCCTCATGGTGTTTCAGAATGGCATTGATATTTGACCAGTCATTCACACATTCCTTTATTATTTTGTAGTCAGCGTTGTTTTTGATTGAGTATGAAAGCCAGCTCCTGGTAATCTTTTCCCCATTTGACAGCTGTCTCTGTAATAAGCCTGAATGGAAACCTCTTCTAGACTTGTCTTTAGGGCAAGAAAAATCCTGTCCTGGTTTGAATGGACCTCTGCGCACTAACTCAGTCCTAATAAAGTCTGTTAAGACTGGGGGCCAATCTGCTGGGTCATTTGGTGGAGCAGCAACTGTTCCATTAGGGTCTGAGCTGCTTGTATTTGATGCTGGCTGTACACCTCTGGTTGTGCTAGTACTGACTAAGGCTGCCTGTACTTCACCTGGGTCTGTGTTAGCACTTGCTGAAGCCGGCTGTACTGGGTCTGTGTTAATACTGGCTGAGGCTGGATGTGGATCAACTGAGTCTGTGCTTGTATTGGCTGATGATCCAGCATTTCCTCTACTGACAAACATAAGCATAGCAGCTGTAAATTATAGATAACAATACTATTATTAATTTTATCAGCTGCATCAGGCCCATTCAAACTGACTCCCCCAGATTTCCTTTTATACATTTTCAAATATAAAATACTATTTATACTATGGCTTGGCTGAATGCTTGATGGTTATTATTTACTGAGACATATGCAACTATATTGCCAGTATGCCCAGCTAATCAACATTTAAAATGTAATATATAAATCAATAGTCAATGTCAATCCATTGCTTTCCATCTTGCATTAGTCCAGAGTTGTAACTAAACCTTGACTGAAAGACTAGATAATCATTGCCTTGTTTTAAAATGATGTGCGTCTATGAGGAGTGCCATCATGTCCATATATTGTCTGGACTGGTCCCCACAGAGGTTGCTGCTGCAAAATTTCATTTTGTGTATGCACATATGAACGCATGTTCACGTGCGACACGGTTATCTTTTCCGAGCTGCAGTTTATAAACACCGTTGCCCATTGGCGTTTATCAAACATAATAAATAGTTGTATTTCACTCTCACTTTTGTCAGGCACAAAATCACAGAATACAGCCCTGGAAGTGGCTGGCAAGCAAGCAAGACACAGACAGACCATGAGATGACTGCCCAGCTAGGTTAGCAAGACAGACAGACTAGAGAGAGAAGCACTACTAGCTAGCACATCAACTTAACATTACTGTTATTTGCTGACATCAGACTTGGAGAGGAGAGAACACAAGTTTACCTGATTGCTGTTCCCACAATTAACTCTCATGGTGTTTTTTTTCCTCTTTTCATGACCAGAAGGATAGTTCCACTTCATCCTCTCATCGAAGTTGTAAACATTGATACCTGCTTAGACACGAGGGGGAGGCGGGGCCCTACACAACTTGCGTAGTGAGTGAATACGGCCGCCTGGCTCTGAATATAATGTTATTTGCCTCCTCATACCCTTCCATGATAAGCGCTGAAATAGGCAGCAGCTCTTTTGCCTTTGCCAAATCATTGTTTTGGCACCACCTAGCGTCCTTTTAATCCAAATGCTGAGCGAAGTCTGGCTTAAGCTAACAAGATAAATAAATCCGAGATAAGGGTTGGAAGAACAGAAAAGCCTGGATATCAGTTAGCGTTAGCTCAGTCTGGGATAAGTCAACTTGTCAGCCTGGCTTTATTAAACCACGTATGAAGAACGAACCCCCGATCTACCTCTCAGTCATGTGCGTCTCCTACACAACCAGAGAGCATGCAGCAACTGGAAAGTGCTAAAGCTACAGAGCGAAGAAGAAAAGTGTGACAACACGGACAAACATGCTTTAATGTACTTGATCATCTAACATGTATAAACAAAGAACACCAAGAAAAATATTTGTATGTATAAATAAATATGCTAAATCAAATACTTATATCGAGCAATCTACTTCAAAGTCGGTTTAACATCCAGTAACTCCCTGAAAGCTGGAAAAGAAAACACTTCAAAGGTGACACTAGAACAGCAAATTGTGTGAAATATGGAGGTTGAAACTGTACAGAGATTAAAAAACAACAAAAAAGGAAACCGCAAAGAAGGAGCAACACAGATGCAGGCAGACAATCAGCCGTGCGTTTTGACTACCCACTTTAGTTGCTGGAAGATCTCCAGTTTTTAATTTGATGGCTGCTATGGCCGTAAGGCAGAGAATCACTGCCTCATCGCTGCTTTTCACCTGTGGATGATCACAAAAACAACTGAAAAGATCGTTTCAATACCTTTTTCTAAGACTATTGTTTAACAGAAAATAAGCAGGAACAAATAAAACAATGGCACATGCTTATTACCAATATCTACAGGATTAATCTTTTTGCCTAATTTTTATTGGGCAGCTAGAGCAGAATACCGTGTCATGTAGTTAGACATCAGAACTTTAAATAAGCACTGAACCTGAAAGGATTTTATAACTGGAGGTCTATAATGTAGCTTCTGCATAGTTTCCTTGCTTTGTCACTAGATTCCTCCAGCAATGATGCTGGAGTAAACTACAGTAAAAAAACATCTACATAAAGCTGTAAAAACATATTTACTAACCCCAGTTCCTACCTTCTCTTTGGTTTTCTCCAACAGACTCAAAGATCTTTCAGGATCTGTTTCCAACAAGATAATCAGAGTGAGATTCTGACCTAGACGGGATCTGAGGTTAACTAGATTTAATACCTGAATCATCACTAAACACACTCAACTACTCTTATATACAAGTCTTCACGAAGCCACAAGGGGTGCTGTTGTGCTACCAGCCAAGGAAAAAGCAACCCTGACAGTGCACAGCCAATTGTGCGAGAAAATCCAATGTGCAATCTTCCAATTTCAAAACCAACATTTGAAACTGCAATCTCAGGACCAAAAAGGCCATCCTGTGTCGTTTTATTCAGGTTAGTCCCCTGCTTTGTGTGTTATATGATACTCAATGTGGCTGTAGCATACGTTTAATCCCACAGTTTTTAAAACAAAGATAAGCAAGCTACATTTTCACCCTTTCACAAAAAATAACTCGGATTAACTGTCTTTCCCTGAAAAACACTAGGAGTAATAAACTAGCCTTAGGATTAAAAACATCAAACATTTGCTTCAAAGTAACAGTACACCTTACCACCAATCTGTCGTACGACCAGCAAAATCATTTCCACTAACGACAGAGGGTTAATTCTGGGATAAAGAAAGTGGGAAGAATTAAAACGAGAGAAAATGAATTTGACCTGTGAAAATAAATAAGCTTGGACATCTACTGAATGCAACCGCAGCATCACGAGCTCCAACTCTCACCTGTGTTCAAAGTCACTGATGAAGTTCTCATACAGCTGAAAGAGAAAATGGATACAATAAGTGAATAGGAATAAATACATTTTCAGCACAGAAAAACTAAAAACAAATGATGAATCTGATAATGGCTAGTATCCATCTTCCAAAAACAACCGATTCAGTTAATTGAATGTATTTAGCAATGCCAGTCACACATCAGAAGTGTGCTGATAGAAACGAGTGGCACATCGAATCATACCATTATGTTTCCAGGCAGAAACGACTTCCCCTCCCAAATCCTATCCCCCCCGCAGCAGATGTGTGTCCCTACCTTGATGATCCGGTCGCCGCTGTCAACATCTGGCCTCTGAACAAACTCTAGCAACTCCACAGTCAGCTGATGCCACAGCCTGGGGGTAAGGAGAGCATTTACTCAAGACCATTGGGGTTCAACAGATACCAGGTCCAGTGGACTCATTTCCTCCGAGTGTCAGACTGTTCACACTGCTCACATACAACATGAACACACACAAAAACCACACATGCGTACAGTGGCCAGTTTCCAGTTCTCACTTTTTGTGGTACATGTTCTCCATTCTCCTCCAGATTTCTCCTTCAGCACTTCCACACGCCTCCTGCTGCATCCGGAGGTAACTTGCAACCTTATTTTCCCCAGACATGACCACGAACAGATGGACAAAAACAGCCTTCAACCAAATAAAACAAAATCACAGTTAAAGATCCAGACATGCGTGTCATCACAGAACAGGGTTGTCAGATTGGGGGGAAACCAAAGCCATGGGGGGAAAATGGAGGGAAATATTGCATGGGGGGAAACGGATATCAAACGGGGCAAAAAGTAAAAAAAACTGGGGGTTCTTTTCCTCATTTAAAACTTTCCCACAGTGCTCTCATGACGTTTTAAAATATTAAGCCTGCCATCCAACAGTGATGATGGACTGCCCCACTCGACTGTAATATTGGGTTCTGCATTTAAGCGCCTCCCGGCTGTGCTCTCTTCAGTTGTGTGTTGTGCAATTTGCTAGGCATCAAATGTGTGTGTATTTTGACAGTTACGCTTTGTTGTAGTTTACACTACACTGCAAAATAAAAATTCCAGAGCCTGCATTATTAAACACAGTACAAGTGAATTACTTAACCATAAAAATAGTATTTGCCAACATCCACAAATAAACAACTTTACTTTAATCACATACAGTAAGTGCTATTTGCAGAATCTCTCTTGATTCACCAAATAATTCTGCCACTATATATATATCACCATAAATTAAAAATTATACATTTATAAGGCGAATAGACATTTAATGAACAGTCATTACTAAAAAAAAACACTAAAAAAACGTATTCACTCTACTGGAAAAGGAGTGTATAGGCCGACACTAATCATGATTCTTTTCACAATATCAGCCTGCAAGGTGGAGTCCATGTTAATTCCCCTGTTCAGTTAAAACTCACCCAAATAATAATCACTATCTCAGTTATTTTTATCCATAGCATCCTTCCAATCAATCCACAAGATCTATGTGGGATTTAAATTTGAGAGTGGTCGGATTTTTACTTTTTCTTGCCCCCTCACTATAGTTTTCAAATGTTTAAACAAGTGAACTAATTATACTCAAGGTTTGATTTTCTTCACAAATGTTACTGGTTCACATTTTTCTCAGCAAGTGGATGAATTAAAAAAAAAAAACACCTGTTGAATCAATCTTCTACTGTCAAAATAAAATTAAAACACGATAAATGCACACTTTAAAATACAATATGTGCAATCCACCTTTGGCTTTAAGCATCATGACTTCACCTTTCATACTGCATGTTGATTTAAATTCGTACTTAAATGCATACATCCTAAAGATGACATAAAAAGACTATTAAATGCACCTGGTCAGCAGCCTGTTACATTTCCTGGGACAGAAACATTGGTAAGAAAGCCTTTAATGACAGTTACATTAGTTAAATTTTGCAGTATTGTACCAAGTTAATATGAATTAATGGGGCATTTACGGCCCATATACTTTAGTACGCCAATACTGTAATTCCTCTCTAACATGGGTATTGTGAAAATGGGGGGAATTTCGGAGTAGCATCTGGCAGCCCTGTCACGGAGTTAAACGCACAACCTCTGAATGAATGAAGTCTAGTGTAAAAACGGGTCCGGAGTCACGGATATTTGCGTTTAAAACACTTGGGAATAAGAATGAACTCCTTTATTTGAATGGTTTGTTTTCAGGTCCAACAGGACACCGTCGAGGGAGTTTCGAGCAAACAAACCAACACACGTACATGAAGCCACAAACGAATAACCGCTTATACAAATACATTAAACACGGATGTAGGCAATTGGTGGGAGTGGTTCTCTGTAAAACAAACAAACAAACAAAAAGTGTCAGTTACGTACCAAACAGGTTTTCTCATCGATCAAAATTAGGCGTAGTTGTTTGCCTATATAAGTTTACACGTAACTAATAAAACAAAGCTACTAGGCTTTGTGTATATATATAACGAAGTATATATTTAAACCGCGTCACTTTTACTTAATGCGATATATTCTATATTATGCGGTAAATATTTACCTTACGATAGTGCCGCAACAAGGTCAAAAGGTCACTATCTACGGCTACTGCGCAGCTGCACTAGATTCGACCCGGAAGAAGAAGAAAAATCCGCAATTTATATGCTATTTTGGCGGGAATTATAAACCAACGATACCCGTGTTTGTAAAACCTGCAAATTATTTCAGATATGACATTCACTTTTCTTTGTGTCACAAAAGCGTAAATGTATTTGTAAATACATTCATATCTGTTGATTTAATGGATATTGTTTTAAATAATTTTGTTGACTGTGGACAATACATTTGTTTATCACCTGGATGAGAGAAATCGCGCATCACGGAGGCGGGAACTACACGACTGTGTTCACAAGGAGGTATTGTGACGCACAGCGATAGGCTTTATATACATGGATAAGGGCGTCTGCCATAAATAATAATAATAATAATAATAATAATAATTTTTATTATTATTATTATTATTATTATTAAATAAAAAAATATTTGTACTTATATATGTATATAAAACATAACTAATAATATAATAATATCACAATACCTCCTGAACATGATTGTGTAGTATATATATATATATGCACACATATCAGAAATCAATTCATATTAGATACAATTATATACATATCCCAATAACTGTATAATTGTATCTAATATGAGATAAATGAGATAATAAGATAAACTGAACAAGTTTCACAGACATGTGACTAATAGAAATGGAATAATGTGTCCCTGAACAAAGGGGGGGTCAAAATCAAAAGTAACAGTCAGTATCTGCTGTGGCCACCAGCTGCATTAAGTCCTGCAGTGCATCTCCTCCTCATGGACTGACCCAGATTGACAGTTCTTGCTGTGAGATGTTACCCCACTCTTCCACCAAGCCACTTGCAAGTTCCCGGACATTTCTGGTGGGAATGGCCCTAGCCCTCACCCTCCGGTCCAACAGGTCCCAGACGTGCTCAGTGGGGTTGAGATCCGGCCTCTTCGCTGGCCATGGCAGACACTGACATTCCTGTCTTGCAGGAAATCACGTCCAGCAAAGGTGGGTTTGTGCCCATAGGGGACGTTGTTGTCGGTGATGTCTGGTGAGGACCTGCCTTACAACAGGCCTACAAGCCCTCAGTCCAGCCTCTCTCAGCCTATTGCTGATGGAGGGATTGTGCGTTCCTGCTGTAACTCAGGCAGTTGTTGTTGCCATCCTGTGCAGGTGTTGTGACACGGGGTCTGCCACTGCGAGGACGATCAGCTGTCCTTCCTGTCTCCCTGTAGCGCTGTCTTAGGCGTCTCACAGTACGGACATTGCAGTTTATTGCCCTGGCCACATCTGCAGTGCACGTTCATGCAGATGAGCAGGGACCCTGGGCATCTTTCTTTTGGTGTTTTTCAGAGTCAGTAGAAAGGTCTCTTTAGTGTCCTAAGTTTTTATAACTGTGACCTTAATTGCATACTGTCTGTAAGCTGTTAGTGACCGTTCCACAGGTGCATGTTCATTGAACAAGCATGGAAAACATGGCTTAAACCCTTTACAATAAGACCTGTACAGTTATTTGGATGTTTACAAAGTTATCTTTCAAACAGTGTCGTGTGAGACGCAGGACCCTCTGCCCGCTGACGCAAGATCCGGCGGGAGCGCGCCGCGGCGCCACGTCGGCAGCTGCCTTGCGCGCGTCCCCGAGCCCAGCCTCACCTGCAGCGCGCGGCGTGGCGTGCGGAGCGGCGGAGTAGCGGCGGAGTAGCGGCTGAGTACCGCCACCCTCACTGTGCACGACTGTGAGCCTGCTCGGGCTGCAGAGCTGAACTTGTTTTGCCCTGTTCATTATTAAAAGCCCCGCTGGGTTTAAACGACCAACTCCGCGCACCTGGGACTGGGCTGCACACATCTGCCAGGACAGCAGCGGCAAGATACTGGGAGCTATGGTGAAGGTAGGTGCTCATGATCCGTACACAGTGATGACGGGATTATTACATTCAGCCTGAGTTTATTAGAAGTGTCTAATAGCCGTGTGCTATTAAAACCAGCGCCGTTATTTCATTGTTGTTTTCTCTTATGTTGATTTAATAGAAATCAAAGTATCAAAGTTTGATTTAGTGCAATGACTGAAGCGTATCTTGTTAAATGTTACTAATTAATGAATGAATTAAAGTCAGTCTGAAGTTATCTGGCGGATTTTGTCACCGTCTGCACGGCACATGATGTGGCAACTTGCTTTCAAAGTTCTGCGACGTGTCTCTTCAGAAACACCTTTGAAACCGTGAGCGCCGCTTTATTCCCGCATCGGTGGCAAATTACGTCCATTATTGATAAGACGGTCGAGTTTTACTGACGGGGCTTTTTTACCTCCTCTGTTTTATAACGGTGCGATTGTGTAAGAAGGTCGCAGTAAGTGTAAGATGGTATTCGTGTCAAATATCTGTATAGTTTTCTTCGCTTGTCTGTACGGGACACGGGGGTTATCGGTACGTGCTAGATGTTGGATTCTATTAAAATATTGAATGTCCTGAAATATGATTATAGTGTTTGGCAGCGTTGCAACTGTTGCTGTTAAAACAAATGGGTTTTGCACTGAATTTGGTTTAGTGCAACCAAGGATACGAAGTGGCATTTCATTTTACAACACAAAAACTGCCAAGAAGTTAACCTTTAGTAACCTACAATTACCTGTAACACACCAGGCTGTTGCACAGTGAGGACAGTCTCTGCTTTTCGTCTAAAAAGCACCTCCAGAGATGTAGGGGGATGGGGGCTCTGAGACCTTTCTATGGTGACGCAGCAACAGTGCATAGCGGGGAGAAAATGCATCCGCTAAAAATAGCAGACCAGGGAGATGGATTGTCATCATGCCAGTTAGGGACTTTGCAGATCACACGCACTCATTCTCATGCAAATAACCCGAAATTATGAAAGTGATTTCATGTAGTTTTATTTTCCATCAAGGAAGAAAGTATTAACGCTAATGTTAGGACATTTAATGAAAAGTTGTAATATTTAGTTTGACTTTTCCGAATGAGAATTTCGAAGCGCTAGACATTCTAATTTGGACATTCCTTTGAAACATAAGTTGCAAACAGTGGTCTTTGTACCGAGAGAGCTCTGGTGGTGGTCTTCCTCAGTCCTGGGCTTTGGTGACCATTGCCTCTTGGTGCTCAGTCTTTAAAACACCAAGCCTAAAAAAGGATGGGGATTTAACCAGTTAAGCACATCATTAACTGTTGTTATTGAGAGCCATCACTGGCTTTTCTCTTTTGAAGACATGGAATCTGACAACCAGCGTCGGAACGTTTAATTCCATATTTTTAAAACATTTCAGTCTGTTCTAGCAATCTGTAGGATGGCTGTTGGGATCAACACATGCCTGAGATCAATATTTGTAGAAGGCTGTATATATGTTTGAACTGCGCTTTCCCTCTTTGTGACCGGTACGTTTTGATTTGTTAGATCGTCAACGCAGAGATGCAGCGAGGAAACAGTTACGAGCAGACTGTTCCAGAACACATCGCCAGCGAGCCCGTGCCAGGTGAGAGAACATAAGAACATAAGTGTCCAATCGAGAGGAGGCCATTCGCCCCATCGTGCTCGTTTGGTGTCCATTAATAACTGGAGTGATCCAAGGATCCTATCCAGTCTATTTTTGAATGTTCCCAAATTTTCAGGTTCAACCACATCGCTGGGGAGTTTGTTCAGATTGTGACAACTCTCTGTGTGAAAAGAGAGAAGAAAAGCTGTTCCACTTTTGTGTTGGCTTGTTTAGTCAGTCTTTCAGTGTTTTTATTTCACGTGTGTATCAGGTATTAGCAGTTATCCCAGAGCACCCTCTAGTGTTTACTGTGGTGAGGTGCAATCACAGTCTTTATGGCAAAATCCTTCTATCTAATACTGTATACAGTTGCTAAATACTTTAAACAAGTGCTTATTCTAACCTATTAAGTTAATCCCTTCATGTATTAAGTAAGGGGCTGATGCTCCAGGACAGGGTTTGCCTATTCCTAAGTTGGAGCCGCTGTCTTACACTGCCCTCTCTCTCCCTGCAGACGATGAGAAGGGGCACCAGGTGGCCGAGCCAGGCATGATCTGGCGGGTGACGGGCGGCCTCTTCAGCGCCACCAAGGGCGTGGTGGGTGCCACTGTGGGAGGCGTGGCCTGGCTGGGGGGCAAGGGCTTCGAGATCACCAAATCGGCGGTCAGCTCTGCCCCCGCAGCCGGCGTCGGCCTGGTGAAAGGCGGGGTCTCGGCCGTGGCGGGGGGCGTGTCCACGGTGGGCTCGATGGTGGCCAGTAAGGTCCCGTTCACGAGCAAGAGCAAAGACAAGGCGGAGTGAAGGAGCGGCGGCCGAGCGAGGCTTCCCACAAAGACTGACCATAGCCCTCTGTTGACACACCAGAAGACGGCACACTTTTTTTTTTTTTTTTTTTTTTTTGCATGTGTAGAACTACCGTTGTTTAGCTTTTATTTGTTTTCTTTTCAGTTTTTTTCCCCCCCCAGTATTAAGGTAGTAGTGAGGCTGAGATAAAGACTGAATGTGCTGAGCTGTACAACCGCTCCCAGGCGTTGCTGCCTCCAGAGACTCCAGAGACTCTCGAACGGTTCAATTACAGTCCGTTTCAGAGTGCTTTGAACTAAGGCGAGGTGTAATCCACAGATAGCGTTCAGAGATATGCTATAAATAACCTACAGGTCCAGAGAAGCCGGGTGAATTCAGGAATTCTGCTCCCCAACCCCTTTATTAATATTATTATTTTTGTTGTTGTTGTTGAAAAGTAACTATGAAACCTAGGACTGCCCGTGTTCTTCGCAGTGAAGATGATGCAAGAGTTAGCGGCACAGTAACCACCATCATGTCCATATTGTTCAATGGTTACACACTTCTAATCTTAAAAATATATTGATGCATATGTATATTGTAATTAGGGCAATTTCTGTTTTGTTTGTTTTAGTTTTAAACATCTTTTCTATTTAAAAACTGCATATCAATGCAATGATGAGGTTTTCCTCGACATATGACTTGCCTTTTTTGTGTGTAGACAGAATATATAGAAAATCTGTCTCGGTAAATGCAAAAGGAAGGACGGGACTGCGAGTGTCACCAGGTTGTGCTCAACCCTGGTCTTTCTCCTGTGCACAACCGAGGCCTCCTACACATCACGGGCAGATCGTTGTATACAAAGGCCTGGTTGTGTGTTTTCGATATGTTAAATAAATATATGATGTCTGATGGGTTGGTCTGTCTGTTTGTGGGGAGGTAGGGGAGGGCGTTTAGATCCAGTTTCAGAGGTTGCGGGGTGTCTTAATGCCGCAACTCCTTTGTGCGCCACATAGGCTTTGTATAAACCCACAAAGCCCCAGTCTGCTTGTTTGTGGTTGTGGTGCTCGGAGGTGTGCCTTTGACAAGCGATGGTACAACCTGACCGCTTCAAGCTACGGTGCTGCAGCGACTCAGATCGAGGAAATTCCCCATTGGCTGCTTAGTGTTTAGAGTGTGATGGGACTTGTGTATTGTGATACTGTTACAATAACAGAGCCCTGGGTTCTCAAGAGTATTCCTATCCCTGGCAAGGGGTTATCATTACTATTAAGCCAATACCCAATTACTAACGCGTTGGACTGACTTATAATTGCCTCTAAATTAGGCGTTCTACCTTTTCTCCAGAGCACACCTGGATGTGTGTGTTAAAACGTGACCCAGGCGGTCTCTCTGTGTGAAGTTAAGAACCGGCTCTGAGCACTGGCACCAGCAGCCTGCACCGTCCCCTTTCAGACTAGCCCCTCAACCAGTCTGGCCTTCGTGCAGCAGCGATGGGACACTCGAGCGTTGTTACATCAACATTAACTCGATTGCATCACAACCAGAAAAAAAAGACTGCATATCAAAAGTGCTGCATCATAGTTTGTCTAAGAATCCATGCGTGTAAGGAATGAAACTTAAGACGATTGCCCTGCTGTAGACACTGCCTGCTCTATCATGGGTCATTACATGCGAACAGCCAAGGCTTCCCTTCTGAGGGTCTCATCCCCGCGGACTTTACAGCAGCAGCGCACACACACACACACACACTCAGACCCAGACCCACACAGAGTGTGGCATTCAACCCTCCTAGCTCTCTACCAGAGACAGCATCCCCCTCCCTCTGCCTCACTGACACAGCATTTCTGCACAGTTTGAAAAGAATACCAACCAACCAAAAACAATACAAGAAAAAAAAAAAGACTCGGGACTAGACTTTCTTCAGTGGAAGAGGCTTGCTTCCAGGGTGCCTCTTACAGCACAATACATCTCGTGACAAAGAGAGATGCTTACCTAGATTCTCCCCCTGCAGCTCTGCATCTCAAGGCGTCGTTTTCTTGCTTTAGTTTTTTTGTGTGTGTGTGGCTGTTGCTGGCCACCCCTGGAGTCTGTTGATAAGTGCTGACCTGTGCCAAGATGGATTATGGGAGCTGTGGTTTCTGTAAATGACAATTCAGCAAACACTGAGCCAGGAAGCAACTGCATTTCCCACAGTTCTGTGCAGCTGCACCCCAGGACTGGACTAAAGGAAACCACAACAAAGGCAGTGGTGACCCGATTTGATGACCTGCTGCAAGAAACAGTGCCTCCCCCTGGCCGGTGGTGAGACTACAAGTGCCTCAAAGATTTAAACATTTGAAATAAAAAGTTCCTCTTCGCATTTAATGCCAAGTAATGTTGAACACTTTGGGAGTAGAACAAATCTAAGAGCATGTTGTGTGGATTTCCAGTTTATCACCACAGGCTTTTAAAATCACACTCTAGACCGAACTGTAAGGTTAAATACATCTCTTAAAATTGATGCTGTTAGGGGCGCTATAATCTAGTGACATTCAACCCTGGTCCTGAAAAGACAATTCAACACATTGTGGGGATCTTTCTATCCTCAGCGGCCAAAATCTTGGTGAAAAAAAATATAATATGAATGTGCCTAATTAAGTATTTATGGACATGTTAGTATGTTCTAACCACGTATGCATCTAGTACAGACGAAAATCCAAGAGCTGTTACAACAAATTTTATTTTGGTGTCATCAACCTGATTAAGCACTAATGGACAGTACAGTTTAGGGCAGAGGATATATATATATATATATATCTATATATATATATACACACACAGTATAAGAATGTATTGGTTTTATTCTTTTCATAGTTTTGTCATCTAGAAACTTTTCCCCCCCAAAAAAGAAACAAACAATATAGATAGTTCAATTTCTTCTTACAAAAAAAAAAAAAATCTACATTAAAAGATTCTGGAAAACACAAATAACATGTAATTAACTCTACAATACACAACACCACCATGGCCCGATACCCTACACCCCCAAGCGCAGGTTTGATTTTATTTTTTATAAAGAAATTTTCAAAAAAATATATGCCTTCCCTTCTGTGAGGGGTGACTGACTCTTGAGATTTTATAACCTAAACATAAAACACAAATATACATCAAGGAGTTTTCAAAGCAGACTTTTCACAGTAATTCACAAGTTAGTGCTGCTGGGGGGGGGCGATATACCAAATACATTTCCACTTCAGTGCTGGCTCTGTCAGCATGTATTAAAGTGTTGCACTAGAGAGAAGGGCACACTTGTACCCTGTCCTGGCTCATTAATTGCCATTTATACTTCATATACAGTGTCTTGTGGATTTACCAGTGCATTACGCATTTTACAGGCAAAGGACAGAAGGAATTCAATGCAAATCATTTTCCCCTCAGTCATTTTCTAGACATCTAAGGGATTCTTATTTTTTCTGAAAGGTGAGGATCAAGGGGTTTCTTCACCGGACAAGAGCACGACAGACAGACGATGCTCTTCAATTCAGGTCTAGATTTCAGAATATAGGACCTGTGCCATACAGTGCAGATCTGCTGCGATGGGTAGAAGCCAAATTGTACACTTTCCCAGGCCAGCTGCCTCCTGGTGTGTGAATGGCAAGAGAAATGCGACGTTTTCACAAAACTTTTGTCATTTTGGATTTTTGTGGTCGGGAGTAGTTTAGTCAAATATGAAGACAAAGGGTTTGTAGCAGGTAAATAACTCAACAAACATATTCTGAAGGTTTGATACCTTATACAGAAAACATTAAATAAATAATAATAAAAAAGCAAATTCATATGTACTGTATAGTCTATTGAATGGAGGATGAAAATTACCCATTCATTCCAACTGTGTGGAATCAATCTGCAGTTTCAATGCAAACAATTGTGTTTCTAGTCAAGGGAATCAAAAAGCAATAGCGTTGTATAGCAATAGCAATACACCAACTGCTTTATTTTTAATTATGTTTTCCCCTCACATCTGAAACTGGGTTATTGTTGTGAAGTGGTTATAAAAAAAAAAACCCTTTTTTTAATGCATCTTTCCCTTGAACTTGTTATAGAGGAGACTGATGCAACTTTTTTTTCTTCATTTGAAAATATCTATTTTTTGTTTTTATATAGATTTACATAAAAAAACACGTTTTTGGCCCTTTGGAAAGGCAGGGTGAAAGTAAGTGACTGCCTTCAGACATGATGACAGGAGGCCATTTTGTTTCAGATTTTAAAACAATGATATACCCCACGATCTGACACCCGTGATAAACTGCTCACAGAAGGCATCCACTGCTCCGACACTAGGAAACCAGACAACACGGGGCTGGAATGAGAAACCTAATTCTGCTGGTTTTGGCATGGTGAGTTTACAAGCAAGAAAGACACAGCAGTGCGTGTGAACCCCCAGGTCTTCAGTGGAGGATGTTGAGCAAAAAAAACTTAAACAAATAAACAAAAACAGCGTAGTGAAAGCCAGCTACAGGAGCCACACATGGATAGGGACCAAAAGAGAAAGTCTTTCCAGAGTTCCTTGCTAGGAATCCCGATTCTGACTATAATGGCAGAGCCAATCACAATGGATCTACAGTTAATGGTAGGGGCATAAATAATCACTCCAGGGATTTCTAAAAGATCAGGACCTTCAAGACTGAAATCCCATCATCAGAGAAGTGTTTTGTGTTGCTGGTAAAGCTCCTACTACGCGGAGACAAAAATAATAATCTGATCAACATGTATTATATATACACACACACACACATTTGCACAGTATCATAAAAAAAATACAAAAAAAATGTTCTGTATATGTATATACATATACAGGCATGTGCTGCTGCATTCACAACTATTTCAACAATATCTAAAGACACACAAACACTAATATGTACATATACATATACACACACCCATAGATACGTACATATGTGTCCGTGCGAGTGTGTATATATTTATTCAGTAGGACCCCCTCTGAAACGTCACAGCGCAGATCAAACTGCAGACGGGACACATTGGCTTTTAAAGCATCAGAGAATGTGTACAATATCACCTCAGGGGTTTTAAAGGGCTGTCACTCAGAGAGACCCCTCCCACCCCGTCCCCTGCCGTGACACACATGGGGGTGACGGCCCATGGCAGACCTGTTTCAAACCCCAGACGCCCAGGCCGAGTTTTAGTAAATTCTGCACCTTTAAAAAAAAAAAAAAAAATAATAATAATAATAATAATAATAATAATAATAATAATAATAATAATACGATCATACAGGTGCTTCAGGGATCAAACTCTAAGCCAAGATCTCACAGGACCCTCTCTGACCAGGACGCTTCCTTTTCCTGTCCTCGATCGTTTCTTTGATCCTGCTGTGATGTGTGATGGTACTTTTTGGTGAGAAAAGTAAACAAAACTCATTCTGTTTTTTCTGATTGGCCTCTTCCATCCATCACTCCACCCCCACCTTGTGAAAATCTAAACAAACATCCATCTCAACAGCTGAGAAGATGAATCGGTTTTATAAAAAGCGACTCGGTTTCTGCAGATCTGTTCACAGATCTCATCGCTTCATTTTACATTTCCTATCTTGTAGTTTTTCTTTTCCTTCCTCAAGTTCACAGGGAACCGATCGAGCCTTTGAGTTCGACAGGGAAGTCACAACTATCCACGGGCCACAAGAAAACAAAAAATATATACATATTCAGATGAGATTTTTCCATTTAGAAAGTTTTCACAGACAGAAAAAAGGCTGTTTTCTTTACAAAATGTATATAGAATATGAAATACTATTCGTGACTTTTTTCTTCTTAAAAAAAAAAAATATATATATATATATATATATATATACACACACACACATTATATATATACACACACATTTACAAAAGGTCTTCTCCGTTCAGCAGTTCAGTAGATAAAGACTCAGTAAGATGCCATGTTCACATCCTGCAGATCCTCGTTTTTCTGAAAGGAAATTGAAGACAGTGAAGTCAAATCCCATTCAGTGGAGGCGGACATTACAGATCATATATTCTACACCCAGTCACCGGTCAGTCCTAATGTGACATAAATAACACGAGTTTCATAACTGGAAGGTTTTACATGTTGGCTACAATAGCAAGACATGCAAGTGTGACTGAGGATAATGAAAAACACATTTTAAACAAGACAAAATGTCTGGGAAAGATTTCTCTTTCCTCCCAGTGAGGTAACAAGTTACTCTTAACCAACATTTCTTCTTCGCACATATATATGTATCGCACACAGACACTCGCACTCCTGTTTGAGAGGTATGGTGACCCGCTCTGTTCGCGGCCGTGTCCCCTCCCCCTGGGCGAGTCCTGACCTGTGAGAGGGCAGACTGACCTCGTGATCGTGTCTCTGCACCTTGAGTGCGGAGGAGCACATCTCCTCGTCCCCCCCGGCGTCGCACTCCGACTCCCGCTCTCGCTTCCCCGCCATGTGGCCCCCGCTGTGGCCCTGACGACCTGCAAGAGGAAACGTACGGCGCCGTCACAAACACTGGCAGTGTGGGCATCACAGACATGAGAGAGGGGCTGCGGTTCTGTGTGGTGCCGGCAGGGGGCAGCACTGGGTCGTACCTGGGTGCTGGGGAACAGCGAACTCGTGGGACCCACTGGACTGGTACAGGCGATGAGTGGCGCTGCCCTGGACGGGTTCAGAGATGGTGTGGAAGCCTAGGAAACCGCAATAAACAGCAGGAAATCGCCGTTAGATTCAGCTGCGTGACTGCACGTTTGCGAGTCCGCCTGTGAGAGAATGAGAGGGCGTGCGCACGTGCGCGAGTCCGTCTTTGAGAGAGTCTCACCGTGCTGTTGTCCACTTGGTCCTGGCTGCTCTCCACCATCAGGATTCCTGTTACCTCCAGCGACAAAACTCGCAGAACCCCCCCCTACTGAGACAAAAAATTAAAAAAGAAAAAAATAGGAAATTAAAACTGTGCTAAACTGTGGTGCCACCGGGATCTGCACAGGTCTGGCGTCTAGAAGATATGGAGGTCCCTACAAATTCAAGTCAGTCGAAACACAACACTAGCCTTAACATGAGCCAGAGTGAACTGGGGCCCTCGAACCCCAACCCTGTCCCAGACCAAAATGTAACCCTAATTTGCAGAATCAATCATATTACTCTCTTAACAACCTAAACGTAAGCATTAGACCATTCCTACCATCATCTGTCCCCCGAATATACACATCTCTTCTGTTTTTAATGGCAATTTCTCTCAAACATCAAAACCTTATGAGCAGTGACACGGCACTCCTGTTATCCTGTGAAATGCGTCTCTCCCGTGTGGGGAAGTGGTCCTGCCGTTTGCAGCCAGCCGGGGGCACTCACCGTGCGACACATTGTTCCCCTGTTGCTGCTGCTGCCCCTGTTCCCCCGGAGAGTACATCAGCATTCCCCCGTTGCCGTTACAGTTGTGGTTGGAAGGCACTGAAGCAAGCAGGCCTGGAGAGAGAGATAGAGACTGTGAGTGCGAGACAGACAGAGGTCAAAAGTGATCGATAGATCACTTGGGAGTTTTGAAAAGGCAATCAAAGAGGTACATAAAGAGAAAGCTTGACTGACACACACACACACACACACACACACACACACACACACACACACACACACACACACACACACACACACACACACACACACACACACACACACACACACACACACACACACACACACACACACACACACACACACACACACACACACACACACACACACGAGAGACTGAGTGCAAGATAGAGAAGAGAGAGTGTGTGCTGGTCCACAGGCTCACTGCACAAACACACACTGACACCAGCCAGCCTCAGGAAAAGAAACATACAATCAGAGTCAACCAAATCATCACACAGTACAAAGTAAACTGCAGTGCTATCGGGCCCTAAAAGACACGACACATTGGCAGAATACCTTAAATTAATAACGAACGAAAAACACAAAAGGATCCTGACCAAATACAGGCTCAGTGAGCACAGCCTGGCCATTGAGACGGGCCGGCACAGGCAGACCTGGCTGCCCAGAGAGGAGCGGCTGTGCCCCCACTGCCAACACCGAGAGGTCAAGACAGAGCTGCACTTTATTCTACAATGTGAAAAATATACAACATTTACAAGCACAATTCTTCCCCAAAATAGCAGATCTCTATGAGATTTCCAGACCTGCCAGACTCCGAGAAAGTGCCAGTCCTTCTGGGAGAGGAGACCAGCTGCATATTACTGGCAGCCCAGTATCCAGCTGCCAGCCACAGCCTGAGGGACACAGTGGACACCTAGTCCACTCACACAGGAGACACCCCTGGACACAAGCAATGACACCTATGCTACACCTAAGTATTATCATCAGTATTCATTTTATGTTTCTCTGAATTATTGTTTAATTTTACTAATTTAAATGAATCAGTTAATTGTTTACCGTGCATATGTGCATGTATGTATGTAAATGTACATGTATATGTTTTGAAACAGTATTTCTGGTCATGCCAATAAAGCACCATGAATTTGAATTTGTGTGTGATATGGGACTGATAGAGAGGTAAAGAGAAACCAAGTGATTGAGAAGGGAAATTGAGAGGAATAAATGGACACTCTGGAGCACTAAAAAAAAAAAAGAGCTCAGTTAAGAGAGTTTGAGTGTAGGAGGCTCCTGCTCTTACCCAGCCCTCTGTAGCGGGACAGCTGCTGGTAGATCTGCTTCATCCTCTCAATGTTCAGCCGGCTGGCCTCCGCATGGTTCACCATGGGCTTGGGGTAATGGACGCCGATGATGCACTTGGCTGCGCTCTGCACCGCGTCCGGGGCGTTCCAGGGGTCGTAGATGTACTTGGCGGGGAAGCCTCGGAGAATAGGTAAATAGCGTCTGCAAGCATGGGGAGAGATTAAACCACAGGGTCTCAGTGTCAGAACCACAGGAGCAACAAGAGGGGGGGGGGGGTGCATTTTGGCAGACAGTTTTGACCAGCACAAGTTCTTGGATAGATCTGAACGTTTGGGTCTTTGTGTGCACCACACAAGGGTGGTATATGGGATCTTGTTTAGAGAAAAGGAGAGAAAGACAGAGAGAGAAGAGCAGAGAGAAGAGGAGTCATTCTATGCCAGTCAAGGGCATTGTGTACCTTCCATGTTGGGGAGAAGCATTAGACAAGTTAATCCCTTTGAAATTTTAATGAGTTTAAGGAGAAGACCTGTTAGGAAGCTTCAGGAAATTACAATTGTTCATACACTAATGATACAAATGTACAGAGCCAGTTGTACAGATTCAAGAGCTATATTGATACACACAGAATGAAAACATTTGCAAGGAGGCTTTTTCACTTCTCATATTTCTTGCAAGCCTTCTTCTGAGTGACTATGGCTGGACTGGTGCAGGCTGCCTGTTCTATTCTTCCTTGTTTGCCTCTTGTTCTTTATTAGCACGGTTACAATATTTAAAACAAAAAACACGTTATCTCCTCATTCCCTCCACTAATAAAGAAGGCTAGCAGGCTGGCGCTTAGGACACAGTTAGTCTCTGCGCTGCCAGAGGATTTTCAATGGGCTTTTCACTTCTCCTACCATCGTTGCATTGAATACGTTTATTTTAAAGTACAGATTAATGACCAAGATTAACTGGGTCAGATCAGTCTGCTACTCAAAACCTATTTGATTGGAAGTACCATGAGAATGGGACTCCTGGCAAACAGGACTTGGTTACGTTGTAAATATTGGGTGACTGGCTCATGGATCCTTGGTCTAAAAAAGGATTCAGAAGGCTAGAGAGATAAACCCTGAAACAGGTCTGCCTGAGGGCTCATCTGTGAGGCCAAATATACTTCACAGCAACTAGGGGACTTTACATATACATGGGTAATGTTCTTATATAGGACACACACATATTTAGATGCACATATTGTGGCAAAGGAGGTGCACCAGCTGGGAACTGGTACCTTGTGCTGTATTCAGGATGGGGGGAGCAGTGCACAGTACTTGTAATGAGGACACAAGATAAACAATACAAAATAAACCCAGCATCACAAGACAGGGAATCTGCTCTGCTCAGCCCAGTTCAGTAGTACTGCTTCATTAGTGGAGGCCATCGCACACGGGATCCCTGCACGGTCACGGCTGCTCGGCCATGCGCTCATGCGCAGCACATGTACATGCCAATGTATCTGCATGAAGCAGGGTTGGAGGCACTACCACCACCCCCACCAACACTGTATATCCTGCAGTGGTTTTAATGGTGATTGCAGGACAACATGAAAAGCCATTACTGTCAAGCAGGTTTCTTTTTTCACTCCCGTGTCATGCAAGGCAGCCATGATCATCGGGTCTATGTTTTTGAAAGGGTAGCAGCTGGATCCAGTATGCGACCGCCGAGAGGAGCAGGGCGCTCTGCTTTGGGCGTTGAGGTCACACCGAGAGTCTGAGAAGAGGCCACCTACCTATGAGCCGGCGAACCAGAGCCCCTACCTGATGCAATTGGCGCAGTGCGGTGCATGGCGAGGTTTAAACCCGAGGTCCGGTCTGCTTTGAAGGCTACGGAGATCCTTCTAGCACGTGTTAGAAGGCACAGAGGTTGTGAGCGAGAGGTTCAGGTTTGCTCCAGCCCCTTAAACTGCCATTGAACGCGTTTGAGATGAAGGCGATTCGCGAACGAAAGCGACGAAACCTGCTGACCGTGAAACGAGCCGAGGCGCTTTCGCTGCATAATGTGACGGTCTGCTTTCGCGGTTAGATAGCCTCTTGTTTTTCCATGAAGGGACCGTAACCATTTTGCCAGGGAGATGTCAAACCTACCTCAGCAAGTGCTGGGATAGATTAACAACTTTCTGTGATACCATCATGACTACTGCAACAGGGAGTGATAATGACAATTTTTGATTTAATGTGATGGAGTGTATTTGGAAGAAACTGGACAATAAATCATTACATCCAGTAAAAAAAAGCCGAGATCTGTGCCGAGATCTCATATAAACAAACATCTACACAAATGACTAGCACTATCCCAAAGAATAGGAGCTAGGACTCCTGCTAAACTTTTCCTGGGGATTTGACTGAACACTCCCTAGAAGAGGCAGGTTTTCACTTCCTTAACAAGCAGTTAAAATCCCTTCGGACAAAACAGGGAGCCACTAACCTTAAGACCAGGCCACCACATTGTGCGGTGAAAACACTTAAACCTGGTTCACGGTTGACAGGCTACCATAAGCTTCAGTCCCGAATAGCTTTCGTCCTAAACGTAATCAATTACGATTTAACAGGAGAGAGGGAACGCTGAACTTTTCACTCATTCCCTGAACCCCAACAAAGGCATTATATATTTAATGCGTTTTGTTAATTTTAATTCTACATTAGCAAAAAGCACACGGACACTTAAAATGTGAACAGTTGCCTTTCACTGCAAGGAATATGGTTTTCAATACAAGGTCACAAAAAAGACAAATGCAATGCTCCTCAAGGCTGTTGTACAGGAATTACATTAGTAATATCAGGAATTGTAATGAACATTATGAGACCGATTCTTGCTCACTCAAAATACGTTTACAAAATAAACTGTGTATGTTATAACACATGTAGCTTTACTAGGATGTAATTTACAGCTCAAAGAATAAAAAAAAAAAATACAATATAAAAAGGAGACTATGTTCATTTCTCTGGCAGTTAACACTTTACATGCCAGAAAGAACACATTTCTCTAAATTTTTCACACACACAAACACACTAATAAAGAGAAAGCAACTCTTTGTGCCCATAGGACAAAACATACCACCATAAACAAGTTTCTTCCAAGAAAGGAATGAATGATATGAGAAATTAAAAATCACACAAAAATTGTGCATCAAATTAGTTACTGGCTATTTTGACGTTCATCCTTCTCTGGGTTTCCTCCTTGTGCATTTATGTAACAATGGAAGCTGCTGTGTGTTGTTTATTATATATATTTTCCTTTCCCCTGGGGTTCCACCTGGTAAGACACTCAACTGCACTTACCTCCCGAAGGATCCCGTACATGGTCCTCCGGCTCACAGGAGCTTGCAGGATTATCTTCGGCTCAGACTTGGATTTCCGCTCTTCGATTGCCAGGAAGAAAGCTGCCATTTCTCCCTTTTCAAACTACTGTCCAGGAAATGTCCTCCTTAAACCTGCCCAGAAACCTTGTTCTCGGTTGTGTATCTACTATTACAATATTGCGATAGCTTGTTTCGTTAACCCCTTCCCCCGTCAAAATACATCAAATTTGTACATCCCTGTATCAAATTAAATCAGTCCATACAAAACTATGCGATGAAGGAAACCCGATGAACAGTCTTATGAAGGCATCAGCCAAATAAGAATAAATGAACGATTGAAAGCCTCTAAGGAAGCTACAATATACAAGTCCAATCGGCCTCCTACCCTGGTTCTGGAGAGCACAAATCCTTCAGATTTTTAAAGCTCTTTCCAGTCTATTAAATGGATCTTGACTAAGTCAGGATTGGGTTCAATTAGATTACTGAAAACCAGATTCCCTCCAGGTCTAGGGTCAAGAGAGCCCAGTTTTGCACATGGTCGAGAACAAACGGACAGGTGGAAATGCTGATCATCAAATGCACCTGCCTGATAATCTCCTTAAATATGTATTGAAATACACACTCACTCACGCAGTCACAAGTGAATTTTAAATCAAGGCATCTTGGGCATCACTGTCACACACACAAACATACCATCCTATGCAATAATAAAATTAAAATAAAGACTCCTGCATGTGCCCGACCCGTTCAAGAAGTTTGAAACTATCGGAATACTGTAAGGGCTTCAAGTATCAGTTTTCACCAACGTCATTTTATTGCCAGAAAACTGATTCCGGGATCTTTTCATCAACTGGATTCCAATTCAACTCCTCCTGGCTCTACAACTAGTATTATAAATAAGCTGAAACAGTGCTATGCTAAGCAAATCATACTAAGTGCCAAAAAAGGGTCTGGAACTGGGAACACAAGGGAAGTACTGCAAGGAATCTCAAAGAGCTGGACTAGCATGAAAAAAAAAACGAAAAAACTAAAAGTACAACTGTCAAAATCCACTATAGACAACTCTGCCACATAACACTCCTTTATTTTAACTATACAGCTCCAGAATCACGTAGCCATCCAGTCATAAGCCTGTCCTATATGCACACTACCGAGTTTATCAGCGCCAGCACTGCAAGACCGGACCTACACACATGACGGAATCGAGCTAAACGAGTGGGAATCTGGCAGCCATTTTAGCATTAGCTTGGCAAATTGATCCCTTTAGGTCTGCCTCCACCTGCGCGATTCCGGACTTCGGACTAAGTTCCCCAAAATCTCTGCACATTATACTTATAAATATAGATATTTATATAGCGTTTATTCCAAAATCCCGCCAGTACCTCGATCTATGTTCCGCGATTTTATCTACCAGGCTAGTACCCGTGAAACCCGAACCCGTATCCCGCCACTGTTTGGAAACGCTGCCCCATCGGGCTATCTGTGTGTGACTGTGCATGTGTCGGGTCTGGTCTGCAAGCAGAGTCAGCGCGTCTGCAGGGAGAGAAACCCACCTGATGTAGTCACCATTGGGGTCCGTCCGGCGCCCGAAGCTCACGGGACAGTAGCAGTGGAAGAACTGCTGGAAGAAGGAACTGCAGGACAACCACATCCAGCTGCCGGCATTCACACTCCAGTCTGCGTCTAACAGCAGCTCCTCGAACACCTGGGGGTGCGCCACGACAGGCAAGTTCAGTTCACTTCAATCAACTACTGAATACGTAAACATTTTCGCGAACCTTCCAAATTTTTCACCTTTTTGCGAGGAGAAATGTTTCTGGACGGTTGCGAAGAATCGAAAACAGTCTAAATATTTAAAATACAAACTTAAAAACTTTGAACACATCATGACGCAATACATGGTAGACAGTGACTTGTAGACAGTGTTTATATTCAGGTTAATTGCGTCTCAGGTGCCTCCAGATCGTACTCTGCACAGACTATGCAGAATTACAGCTTTTCAGAAACTCCGAATACTGAAGTCCGGATTATGTTGTGTGTTGGACACGGAGAGGCTGGACAAAGCTCGTGGTGATGTTTACACTCACAGTGCCAAATCTAACCAATGATATTCAGAGGCACTACACAGTATTATGCAAGTATTTATTTTCGCAAGGAATGTAGTCATTTGGCGATTTTCACAGGAATTATTACTGCTGAAAATGTCGGCGTATAAGGGATTGAGAGCTAGGATGAAAACCAGAAACGGCCTGGCCCTCGAGGTTCGCATTTCAGGGACACTATACCAGTTGGACAACCAAACCCACCCTGGTTCTGCAATCCCTACCTTCATGCCCTCCTCCCAGCTGATCCACAGGTCTCCCCGGGTCAGGAAGCAGGCCACCGCATGCCGGGCCAGGTGGTGGATCCAGCCCTCCTGCCGCAGCTGGGTCATGATGGCGTCAATCCAGGGGAAGCCTGTCTTGGCCTCGGCCCACTTGGCCAGCGCCTCGTTGTTACGGTCCCAGGGGATGCGCACGCAGATGGGGTTGCCCTCCATCTTGTCGAAGCGCGGGTTGTTGGTGGCGGCCGTGTAGAAGAACTCGCGCCACAGGAGCTGCCCGTACAAAGAGAGGGACGGGGAGCTGTTCTTCTTCACCTGGAGACCAAGAGAGGGGGATGGAAAGCGTTAGAGAGAGGGAGGGAGTTCACAGCTTGAGGGTTTCATCGATGCACGCATTCTCATCACCCTTTTACACTGCGGCGAGGGTTGAGGAAGCAGTGGAGGGCCCATGCCGTCAGAGGCCAGTACCTTTCTGTAGAGGTCTGTGAGTTTGAAGTAGAAAAGGCGGCAGGAGAGGCAGCCGAAGCGTAGGTAGGGGCTGAGGCCGGTGGGGCTGGCCAGCAGGGAGTTGGCATTCATTCGCGGCCTTTCGAAGTTGGCGACCCAGGCCTGAGAGAGAGTGAGAGAGACCAGATGAAAGGGGAAGAGAAGGAGATAAACCAAGTCTCCCCTGTGGAACATGTCCCCCTCATCAACTGATCAGATTTGTTTTACAGGGCACATGTCTGGGCTTTTTGCTTCTTGCTGTCAATCTCCACATTAAATCTGGACATTAAGGTAAACTGTGCTTCAGTAAAAGGGCTTTTACTATTTTCTCTCGATTCTGTGCACACCTGCATTAGTCCAATGCTATATACGGACCTTCAGACTTGTTCACATAACTTCCAGACACTCACCTTCCTCTCCAGGTGTCTCTCTATCCTGGTCAGAGCCTCCGTCTCCCCCCCTGGCCACACCGCCGATGCCAGGCCTTCAATGTCGAACCCTGAGGTCAAGATGCGAGAGAAAACCCCATCAGGGAAGGGGCCAAGGAAACTCCAGTATCCGTTCTACTCCTACCACTAGGAGGAGCTTCTCATGCAACAATTACTGCACTAGAAGTTTTATAATAGGGATGAAAACCATTCCAAGATTTTTCTTCATTTCTTCTAGCTGAAAGTATTTCCAGTTTTACAGGTTGGACTGGTGTCTATCAGTGGATAAGGATCACGTTTACTCTTAGAGTTGATGTCTAAGTAACTGCAAGCTTGGCAGGAACAGAGAGCAGGAAATCCACAGAATACAGGAGCAGAGTCCGAAACCTCCACTTCATCCTCTTTGACAGTGTGGGGAAAACCCAGTCGTAACCGACCAGGCCTGTATAGTGACGGTCAGAACCTGTGAGCCCCCCCAGCCCTCTTACCCAGCTCCTCCAGCGAGGGCACGCCATACTTGTCCCCGTGGTCATCGGAGACAGGCGTGACGCACTTGCCCATGAACGCCTCGGACAGCGGCTCCACAGGCGGCTCGGGGGGGTCCATGCGGCTGATCAGGGTCTGGAAACGCTTGTAGGTCAGCGGGGGCTGCCCACCGTTCAGCTCGATGATCCTGGAACATGGGTGGGGGAGAGGGGAGCAAATTAGAGAAACAGGACAGGACACAGCACAATACAGTTCAGAGCACTGGCACACAGACACCACCTGCATATAGAGATGACACTCTGGGCGTACGTTCTGCATTATTAATTGCACGTGAACTGTACTTGAACATTTTTTAGGGTGTGTGTGAAAAAGTGGTGGAAATCGGTCAGTCACGGTCTTCCTGAGGAGAAGAGGAAAGAGCCATGCATGCTGCACCACGCCCACCTGTCTAGGTCGTACAGTGTGTGGGAGATGTTGACCACGACCTCGACGCCGGCCTCCGTCGCCAGCTTCTTAATGGCAGCATCGCGCTCCTTGCCGAACGGCTCCGAGTCGTACTCGAAGGTGAGCCGCGAGATCTTCCACTCCTGTGTGTGTATGGGGGGGGGAGAGTCAGATACACATTCACCTGGAAACAGGGGCCCTTGCAACTGCCCCAGCCATCAGCTATCAGCTGAAGGAGTCACAAGGGCAAGCAGAAAGCAAGTTTTGCTGGGCTTTGCAATGAAACCAGAGGCATGGCTTCTACAGAGAGTTGTGGGTGGGTGTATGTGGGAAGGGAGGCACAAGCTTCTCAGCCATATAGCTAGCGGAAGCCAATCCCCTAGGTCTCTTCAAGACATCACCAGAGAAAACAGCATTGATGTGCAAGATAACGGAACAGCTAAGTTTTTCCTATACCAAGTTCTAGATAAGCGAGTCAACCAATTCTCTCTGGGTGTGGTGGAGGAGGGACTTGCCTTGAAAAGCCGGGGGAATACGTTGGCAGGCTGCCCCCGGATGACGAAGAGGCGCGAGTTGAGTTTTCGAAGGTTGGCATCAAGGTCTTCCAGGCACTGCAAAAGGAACCTGGAAACATCAAGAGACACAGTGGAAGAATGAAGTCAAGAACAAAAAGAGACTCCCATTGCACGGTGGTTCACTTTGCTTTAGTGATGAATCAGTCATCTATTGAATATTATTGTAAATCAATTTCTCTGGGATTATAAAACTATTAATCTTCGTCATCCAGTGTGGAAGCTAAAAATGCCAAGAGGTCAGAGCCAGAGTGATTCGTCCCAATCTTATCCTTATGCTGATCACTTTGGGATACTCCTAATTGGTAGTGAGGCCCTGCAGAAACTAGTTGTCTGGGCAGATGTTTTCCATGTTTGTTCCCGATTGCAATCATATAATCCTGTGCTTTAAACCCAATGACGAGAGCGGCAGTGAAAAAGCCCATGACTATTCAAACGATCTACTTTCTGGTTCATGAGCAAGGGAAACTTGTGAACCAGCAAGAGGAGGTTGCTATAAAACCCAAACCACTCCAACTGAATAGCATCGATAAGCCGTCATTAAATTTTCCAAAGAAAATAAATGGGGGGCACTTCCAGAGAGAACAAACAAAACTGGGCTTTAGAAGAGCTTCCTTCGATTTAAGTTAGTTAGGTAAAAGCCACCCACTTCTTCATACTTTTAACACAAAGATTGAAGAAAAATAAAGAAAACTGCCCCCCATACTCACACAGCACTTTTCATTGGCAGCTATTCCTGTACAGGATCGGCAAAGCACTTAGAGTCAAGAGTATGCGTGGGCAGGGACGGCGTGCTTTGGGTTCGGTGGGGGAGGCGTTTGCGCCGAGTCCCAGCGAGCTGCATGCCCAGGCAGCAGCTGTGATCGTCACGTCTCTCTCCGTGCGTCACCACGAACACTAATAGCGGTGCTCTCCCCGCTTCCTGCTCACTGGAGGCCATCTCCAGCCGTGACACTCCTATTCTTTGGCCCTGCACTTGCTGTGGTCAACATGCCGTGCCATGGGGTTAAGTGTGTGCCCTAATTGGCTCTCCCCGTCAGACCAGGATCATAGGCAATCAGTTCCACTTTCTCATGGATTGTGTTCTCGAAAAAACAACCCACTAGAGTTAATGTACAAAACTATTTTAAGCTTCGGTGACTCAAAGGACACACAAAACAGACGTACAAAGATATAATTTTCTATTCACATCAATTTCGGTGGACAGGTAAGATTCTGCTCGATTGATCCGATTTAACAAGTTCTGCCAATACTTGCCAAGCTCATCTTAAGCACTAGATGCAGCATCACCGGTTCAGATATTTCCTGTGTAAGAACATCCTAGAATTGAAGCATCCTTTAAAAGATATCAATTGGACACAAACAACAAGCTCTGACGTTTGTTTTCAAGACCTAAATGTCATATTACCATCTCATCCATTTCTAGGGTATGTTGAGTGTTTATGTTCCTCACAGTAAAAGCAACTAAGATGAGGGCGGAAGTCTTTCTATTGAAAACATTTAATTAAATTTTCCACAACATGTTTTCATTCAGGGTAGTTGTTTTTCCTTTGAATTTATTTATTTATGTATTCATTCATTCATTGAATCCTTACAAAGCACTAGATTATTTTGGCTCAGAGACCCGACTTCCTGCAATAAGGGAACTTACATCTGATGAAGGCATTTACCCATTCAATTATGCAGTCTTTTGCATTAGTGATGTGCTGCTCAGGGCTGTGCCTGTATCTGTAGAGTGCGTCTGCGTTTCTGTAGCAGTCGCAAGCAGGTATGAAAGTGTGGCTAATATTAGGTACTAGTACATAATGTGCATCTAGACCAGACATGGCTCAGCCAGGACCGGGGGGGTGCAATCACTCTCAATTACCAGGAACCTCAGAGGCAGGGAGGTGGTCTATTGATTCTGGTTGCTGAATGTTGCTCATTTATAACTACAAATATTAAAAAACAGTGAAAGCCACTCCAGCAGTATTAAACAAAAGGCATGTTTACAGGACAAAGGGGAAAGCCGTTAACCCCCAGCAGCCAATCAAACCCCCATTAAGCAGCAAGTGTACTTCAGCTGCCACGTTCTGTCTGCCTCAAAGCAGCACTATGGGCGTCCGACTGCTTGTTCATTCTTTTTCAGATTGTGTGTTAGTTATCTTTGGAATCGAGACAGTGTTACTCGTGAGAATGGCTGCAGGGGACTAACGAGTTCAGAAAACAAAACAACGTGTGCTGATGAGGAATTTCACTCTTCAGGATATGATTATCAGTATTTAAAATCAACAGCTAGGTGAAGAAGCCACGAACAATGGAACGTCCATGTGGAAAGTTACCCAGACAGTTACCCGGCACGGGGCGGTTTGATCTCAGGGTCAAGCAAGAGTTTGCAGTCAGACATAACTCTTATTCTATGGCTTTAGACAAGGCTCCCAGGCCTGCGCTGGGCTTGGGGTCTTCATTCACAGATACCAGCACAGGAATACACAGGAGACATTGTGTACCACAGGGGACAGAATCACAAAAACCTTACAACAAACAATGGACCTTCATCACGATCTACAATTACGGTCTATAGTGTCCAGGGGAAAATGTGCTGAACAGCTTTAAAAAAATAGGGTAAAAAAAAAAAAACAGCAGGAGAATCTTTATGGATTTAAAGATATTGTAATTTGTTTGTATTAGTTTTTCCTTTTTTGGTTATTATTAAAACATTGTGAACGTGTAATGGATTATAAATTGTATTATGTCTGAAAAACAATACAATGAAGAAATATGCATAAATACATTCATAAATCACAGTATGGGCTTGCTTACAGATGACTCGCAGTATTCAATTGGAAAATTATAAACCCCAGGATGACTGATCGAGCCATCTTGTTGACATCAGAATCCCACACTTAAATAAAGTGGTCAAAACAGGAAGTTCAGAGCACACTGAGCACATCTCTCACCCACCCCAACACACAAACGGACTACATCAATACATAAATAACCCAAGACTGTGAACGAAAACTCTGCTGTAATTAAGAGAAATGAACCTCCGACCTTTTGGGTCTCTTCTTAATTATGATGGGAAACAGAGCTGCGTCATTTGCTTAATTCATCAGACAGCAGAGTCTTTGAAGCACACCTAACTGACCTTCGGTCTAGACAGCAAAGCCACCAGTAGCCGCCCCCCCCAACCCTGCTCACACACCCTGCACCAGTCTCTCAAGAGCACAAACTGCACAGTGACACGCTGGTGGCGAAGGATTCAGTCTGCGATAGGGTTTTAAGTTACTTGAAGGGATACAACCGATCAGCCACAAAAGTCACAAATGCAAAAAGTCGTCTTTCCCACCAGCTCTCAACCACAAAACAAAATGATGCCCAAGGTATATCTGAGGCTGTGAAGGCTGTACTTAAAAACCCTGCAAATATGAACTACGCTAGTCGTTTTTGGTGTAAATTGGTACCGCACTACTTTACATATTTAACGACATTTTTGTGATTCAGACATTTTCAAGGGTAAGAGTCATGAACCCCCCCGTAAAGGCTGCTCAGCCAGGCAGCATTATTTAATCAGTTACCGAATCACAGAGACGCCCTCATCCATTTACAGTTCTGAACACCTGTAAGATGATGCTGGGTTGCCAGAAAGATCACAACCGTAAACAGACGATTTTCCCTTATGGCTAATGCAGCCAGGCCAGGCCTCATATCATGAGAATATTTTTAAATAAGGTTAAATCTCCTTTAAAATTCAAACTTTTGCACTTTCAAACACACACACACACACACACACACACACACACACACACACGAAATGCCAGTGTTTATATCGTTTAAACATGAACCATTTGAGGGATACATTACACAAAATAAATGATTACCCTTTGGTTGATCTTTGTCAGAGATTGCAAACCTAGCGAAAAAAAACGTTGTGGTTATTCTGCATGAAGCATGCAATATTTTCCTCACTTTGGACCCAAAGTAAAAAGTGTGTTAAAAACTGTTTCTGAAGCAAAGGACACAAGAGCCATTTTAGTTAAGCAGTTACGCACACAACGGATACCGCAGGGATGCAACAGCCCTGTTTACAACTGCCCCGTTTCAATAGGTGCCATGTGGAATACAGAATGGATATTTATTAGTTTTTGTTTTTTAACTGGTGGTATTCTACGTCAGCAGGGAGGGAAACTGGTCCACCGAGACGATTCCTCACTCAGAAAGAAGTAGCTCACGTGTAGAGTAGTCAAATGGGTATTTAAAGACAACAGAGATCAGAGTGAGGACATACTGTTCCTTCAACAGGATGGAAATATTTGCCCCGAGTAGTCTGGCTGAGTAGCACATTCCTACTAAGGCAATCCTGGGATTGTAAGTCACGTTTGCGGGACAGGAGCCAAGAATACATCATGCCTTATATAACAGTCCTGCCCTAGATAGCAGTGCGCAGCCGCGGCCCCAGACGTCAGCCCAGTGACCTCAATTCTGCAACGGCACTGGGGCGGCACATAGGAGAGAATCAAAGGTACAAAATACACTTTAAAAGGAAGGAAAAAAGAGAAATGCAGCCAGCAAACGCACATCTCATTGGGGCTGCACAACTGGGAGATGGCTGAACAACCACACAAATAAAGAATCGAGCACAACAAAAACGGGAGACGAACAGACAACCAAAACCGACACATAAATGACTAACAAAATCAACACTTTAAACATAGAAGTTGTTAAAAATGTACAAACAAAGCAGTAGGGCAAGACTGACACTGTTCTCCAATACCAGGGTCTCTGATGCTGTGGGAGTGGGGGGCTTTTTACAAACAGGTACAGCTAATCCACACATTTATTCAGTCTTCACAGGAATGCATTGTATCCACCCCCAGACATCTCCCACATTGTGATTTTGGCTAAAGCACAGACAGAGGTGCGGAGGGAGGGATGGGCTACATTCAGAACAACAAGACCTACACAACACCAGGTCGCCTAGCAACACCCACGGAAAACACCGACACTGCAGCCGCGAGGAACTAAATACACCCAGGAACGACGGCAGCAACAGAACATCATCTCGAGAGTCAGTCTTTCATTTGTACACACATTTGCTATGTTTTTCTTATTATAATAATTGCCCTTTGTCACACACAAAGCCCCCAGCTCCACCAAACTGGAGGAAACCGGTTTGACCCGTAACCAAAACCCACAGTAAATGAAATGCTGGGAAACCTCACCGACCCGGCCTTTAACAAGTGGGCGTTAGAGAATTAGGGGTTTAAACTTCGTCACATACATCTGTCAAGTATGTGTTTGCTTTGCTTTTCAACTCTCAAGCGCAGCGCAGCCGGACAGTATTTCCAGGCCTGGGTTTCGTACACACAGGCCTCTTCTAGCATTAGGGTGTGGTATTTATCCAGTGACCACAGCTCTATGAATTCTGCCCGTTAGCGGAGGGGCTCGCGTATCAGTATTTTCTCGACCCGTTGCTCGGGGTACAATGTCGAGGAGCTGTGGTTTGGGAGGGGAGTGGAGCTGCCGGGACACCCGCTTCCTGCAAACAGGCAGATCGCTGGAAAGTAGGTCATTGCCTTGACAACCAGTGACTCACAGGAAATCTGACACTGTGGCACACTAACCTCAATGTCCTCTACGTAAGACTTCATTTTTCCCTGTCTGAGGTTTTATCATCTTGTGCTTTATTGTGCTTTTTTATAACACTTACTAGAACAATCATGTGAGCTCAACAAAAACATACCACGACCGTCTGCAGACAGAAGACCCACAAAAGCACAAAATCTGCAGCCCAGGCTCAGGGGAAAGTAAACCACCGGGCGAAGTCTTAATTTGGAATATTCTCTCCAATCCAATCGAAAAGCAAAAACGCCTTCATTAACTCTGGATGACTGGATATGCCGGTTTTGCGCCGTCATGCATCTTGTTGACTCTTCGGACAAAGGCAGGAGTGCAGTGTAGAAAAGAAGGTCATGTGAACCACACACTAGCCTACATACGGAGGTTATATAAACCCCGGAAATGAGTTACAAGATGACATCAATGCATATCTCATCAGCTGGTACAATACAGCTCACTGCTTATGAAACATGCATGTTTTTTTGTTTCTTTTACCTATAAGTTTAAAACCAAACTGCAAACAGACAAGACTTTATAAGGACAATTCTGATACTTATAGTTTGGAATACTATAAACCTATATATGTTGAGTTCATGTTTTACCTTTTCAAAATAATGAATGAAATGCTTCTGCCCTTGTTAAAATTTACGGTGGTAAATGAGCAGTTTCCCCACGTATGTTCTTCTCCAGTGTACACCACGTTTAACTGCTAAAGAAAGAGTGCTTTGGACTAGCGAGAACTAAAAGCTCCAGGACCGATATCTAAATCTGGGAACCACATTAATACACATATGATGACCCCGTTGAAAGCATAGGTGGGGGTGGGTTTGTAATGTATTATGATTGTAGTAGGTGATTGAAAACCATATTGATTCAGATACTACTAATAGCTTTGACTCATGTTTAGCCACCACTCGTACGACCTGAGGGTGGCTCTGCGCATCCTCGGCTGATTATAGAGGCGCTCGGAGATATGGCCAATTACAGAGCCCTTAGCCCAGGTCGATTACTTTCCTTTGCCGTTTCCCTGGAAAAACACTGTCCTACTTTTACTTATTTTTCTAGGGCATCTTTCTTGTAGGGGCAGGTCAATTATGTGCTCAGATCTCAAAGAGTCGCAGCAGAGTGCCAATGCCAAATACTCCAATTCACCCTGCTGTGCTGCCCAATTAGAAAACGTCCACTATGTGCATCGTCCCCCCCCCCTGCCAAACACCAGACATTCCCCATCCTCATCCACATTTGGTGGTTTATAGTCATCACAATGGATATTTTCTCAAAACCTGCTTACGATAACTGCAGTGTAGTAGGTGAATCGCCTCTATATAGCTTCAAGAAGTCCTTGCAAGTCTAGTAAGGGAAAGGGATATCGAAGGGTTTGTTTTGGGAGGAAATGTGTGGACTGTGTGAGGAACCTAAGTTTTCTCCCCCCCACACTGTTCAGGCTGCGGACTCTGCTCGGCAGGGCAAGGCTGGCGCTCCTATGGCGCCTATCCACCTCTCTACACAAAAACCTTTTGTTTTCCTATGCAATTATAAAATGTGACTCTAAACATGCAGAACTATAGCGAAAGAGAATGTAGGCCTGAAGACCAGATGTTTTATAGTGTTCCCTCTGTCAGTTTACCAGCAATCCCCTACCCATCTTTGAAAATATACCACAGTGTCTAAATATAGCACATATCTACAGCACAGATCTGACGACAAACGCTTGGGCGGATGCAACCAGGGGCCGAAATAAACCCTGCGCTGCACTGAAGTCTTAAAACACAAAAACAAATGAGGAACAATGTATTCAGCACCTGCAGCTCTCCTCCCTCGGTCAAGTACAAGCGATCGATACAAATGCATCGGCTGGCACTCGAAGCTCTACAGGGGATTTATTTTGAAAACAACCATCTGACGAATTTATTTACAGTCTGGTTTTCTCCCTGCTTTGAATGGTTTAAAGCCAAGGTCTCCCGAAATAGCAGACTGTTTGGTTTTCCATTCCAGGTGTCCGAGACAGCCGGCCCTTCAGAATGATTCCCTGGATCCCATTAACCAATCAACGGCTCACTCGGGCACCCTACCTACCCCAGCGCTGTGAGCAGAGAAGGCTATGGGCCCCCGCGGATGGGAGGCAGCTGGGACATAAATAAAGACTAAGACTATACAGTGAAGGAGAAACACACGTCCAGTAATTACACATCCACATCTAATGCTCTCATTCCCCAATCTCTCAGAGTGCTTAATTTTGCAGAGCACACAGATTTACTGCAAAACTCTTGAGATCCTATTAATGCTCTTCAAAACAGAACCGCAAAGAACTAGCAGTCAGACCCATTAGCCGGGTTCTGGCCTTTCCTATCCCATGCGACAGCAACATTCAGGAGTTAACTGGAAAGCACACCGCTGGCAGACCAGAATCGAGGCTTTGAAGGACAGAAATTCCACAGGAAGTTTTAATTGGCATCTTCAGCCTAATCAGAACTCCCAGCACTGTTTCAGACCGATGCTCTTAGCTTAAAAGCATTTTGATTTCGAAGCCGATCCACATCAGGCTTTCAGATTCTCTCATTATTAAGAATATTTAAAAAAAGCTTTACGTGACTTGGAACTGTGTGTAGACCTTCTGTGGTTTTTGCTTTAAATAACAATGAGTTGAGAATCATTAATGGAAAATTCAAGAGTGTTTGAATTGTGACGCCACTAATGCAGCAGATGACATTTTGACATTTTGCTAATGGGCGGCTAGATTTAGTATCAATTCTAGGACTGTTTGCACATATTACACCCTGGGAAACACACGTGAATGCATACAATTACACATAATGCAATTCCATTTAAATTGCCCTTCTAAAAGTACGTTACTATTTTAGTCCTGTGGGTCACAGTGCAGCTCCCAGAAAACAATTGGTATTCCCCATTTCCACCTCAAATCACCTCAATGTAGTTCAGATCCCAGCAAAACCTCTTAGCAAATTACTTTCTTATTCAAGTTAAAATAAACCTGATTTCCTCCCTTTTTGTATATACTCTGAATATCCCAAGCTCGACATTATATCTTTGAAACCAGTTTACTTTACACTTGTTCCTAACAGGAGGAGGCTTTGACCGCTTCAAACGAGCTCAGGACCCCTTCTCCAATGCAATATCAAGTCTTGTATGCTTTTACAGCCACACTGTTTTCCAAGGCACAGTGGTGTATAGATCAGCACAGCGCAACACAGTGGACACTCACCTCCATCTGTTGACTCCCAGGTTGGAGGAGCCAGCAAACCAGGGGTCCAGGAAATAGACACAGCGCACAGTGGCAGCCCCCCGCACAGCTTCCCTCAGGGCTGGGTTATCATGCAGACGCAGGCCCTTGCGGAACCAGTGGATGGAATTTGGGCTCATGGTTGACTGGAGGGAGAGATTAAAAAAACGGAAAGGACAAGTTCTGGCAAAAGACAATATAACTGGAGCATTTTAAAACTCAAAGCATCTTAGGAAGGGTATAAATTATGAATGAAAATACATACAATATAAAGAGATAGAGCTTTCAAAGCACTGTTTTGTAAAGGTCTGGTCATCGTGGCAGAGGAGTTTGATTACGGTCTTCTAATCCCTCCTTTTGCAGGTAAATTGAACACAGCTATGCAGAGAGAGCTGCCACTAAAGCATTCTCATAGAAAAATAAAATTTCCACTACAAATATCTTGATAGCATTCAACTACAAAATATAGGAAAAGAAAAGACATCTAAAGCGTTCATCCTCAGCCTATATACTCGGCAGTGGTAAACTAGTCTGACGTTAAAAGCGTAGCACACAGGCCAGAATTGGGACTGACACGCTGCATGCAACGTTGGAACAGCAGATAATGCCTTAATCACAACGAGCAATGTTTCTATAAAGAGGTTTCAACTGCATGATTATGCATCAAACCGTGGTGCTTTTTTCTCTACAGAGTAAGTCACCCCCCCCAACACAGACCCTCGTCAGGAGAAACAGGAGGAGCAAAACCTGACCAGCAGACCATCTCAACATCACTGTGAAAACCCACCAGCTCCACTTCAGTTCAAAAGAACAGCGTTCATCAATATTATAACATGCCTTCGTGGTTATGTATCTACCCTTGACCTGTTCTTCTGATGGCTGTATACCTATAAAAGCATCTAGGTGAATATAAATCAATTTAAAATTTAAATAAAAATAAAAAACTACCATTATTTGATAGTGAGATCATTTCATAGACAATTAAGTTAACAAGTAGCACCGATAGTCGGGTGGGAAGTATTAAAAGACACAGTGTATAACCTCTCTAGAGATCAGACACAGCTCCTGTGTACACAGTGTGTTACTAGGCAAGGTGTGGAGCTACAGTCTGGGGTTTGACCACAGAGCTGCGCACTTTCACACGCAGACGGCTGTGCAGTCAGTGCAGACACCGCAGACACCGCAGCTCAGCGCAGGATGGGCATTCAATGTCCGCCGCTCTTTAAATAAAAAAGGACCCGACCACGTGTTTTCCCTGGACAGCAGTTGCCTCAATCTTCAAACCTACAGGACTCATTATGGCTAACGTAGAACAATATAAAGTAGTCTTTAATCCAGCAACTAGAAAGTGATTAAAAATAAAACTGGAGAACACTGCATTTCGAATTAAAAAGTAATATATTTATTTGAATTTCAAATGCGGATATATTTCAGAAAAAGTTGTGCTTGCTAAAAAACAACTTACTTGATAATGTAATAATTCACACAACAATTATTATTACAAACATCAACATATATATTAAACTTTTTTTTTCATTGAACTTTTCAAATAGTTCACTAAGCAGGAGGATTTTTGTTTGTTAATGTGCAAATTATTTTACCATTTCAAAATTATTATTATCCATTCTTTGGTAATATGTGATCTATGATTGAATAATTGTGAGTAAGATCTATTATTCAATATTGTACGAATGAAAGCACAGGTTTATATAAAAAAGTGAATGAATGCGCAGAACTGGCTGCGCACCCAGGCTATTCAATCAGCGAATATGTATTACTAAGAATAATATAATAATAAATACTGTTTTACATACTTGGATAAAGGCGTTTGCCAAATGTATGCATTTATAAGCTTGCTTCTGTTATAATTCTTGTTGGAAGAGTTCTTTATACAATTTCTATGGTACCAGTACTGAAACTTTCAAACTGTCATCAACCCAAGAAAACACATTGCAGGCAAACAAACTAAAACAGATTATTATTATTATTATTATTATTATTATTATTATTATTATTATTATGCACTTGCGTTTCTATTTATTTTCAAGAATCGCTAAATCTGAGATCACCTACATTTGCAATACGTGCATTATACTGAAAACAAGACGTCCCTGAAATGAACTAACTATTCTGACACATGCGGATTCATCATTGTATTTATACGTACATATGACATACATACACCCCTACATACATGTAAATCACCATGATATTTTCGTTTTATATAACCTGTCCAAAATGCCAGCGCACTAGCCCTGCAACCGGGTCAGGCAACGAGCAGGGGCACAAGGACACTTACAGCCGGAACATTTCTGTGAAAGCCCAGGAAACAGCCCTCGTCTCGGAGAGCCCTGTCGCTCCCACTGCTCACCCTGGCCGGGAGGACCGGCTTCAACACACCGGCGCAGGAAGGGGGTCACCGCCACGCCGGTTATATAACTGCAACTCCTGCCCTCGTTTAGCGCCTTGTTTCCCTCAACACGCATGCACTCGGACTTTGCTTACCTGTTGCAGAGGTAAAAGTCCCCGGGATGGTGTCTATGTCATCCTCAGTAGGTGCACCGTTTCACCCCAAATTTCCCTCTGCGCGACTGCAAGTCTTGATCTGCGGCTCAGCCCCGCGTCCCGTCCCTCTCGCCGGTTTCATAAGAGTGTCCCTCACTGCGCAGGCGCGGCTCTCCGCTCACTCAGCCTGCGTGAGCGACAGGGCGCCCGCAGACCGCGCCCTCTGATTGGTCCGCCGGGGCCCACGTGGTGCTGCCGGAGTCACGTTTATGCGGCGTGGCGCGACACGGCCGCTCGGGGCGCGCGGACCCGGCCTCAGGTCCGGTGAGGCACCGCGATGTCCGGACCACCGGTTTGGGTGATGTTTTTGCGCCCTACAGTAAGTTACAGTGAAGATTTAATAGTTGTTACGAGACCCATTCAATATGGCGTGACCCCGCCCCGGCCGCGAATCGCCGCTGTGATTGGATGGCCGTTGAAAGTCCCGGATGAGCACGGGTGTCACTTTTCTTTTTTAAATGCTTTCCCCGGCTCGTAAGTAGGCGCTTGGCTGCGCTTTATGGTGCATTCAGGACTTTAGACTCGCGTAGACAGCGGGGGAGAAGCAGTGCGTGTAATATTCAGTAACAAGTGCAGCACCATTCATATCTGCCGTGTGTGCTCGGCTCAGTTTACTCACTGCTGTGTGCAAAATCCATTTTTGCAGCTCTAGGGAAGGACACGGCTGCTTTTCGCTGGCCATTTCAGCCCTAGCTTTGGAGGCAGATAATAAAGTTCACAAACGAGAGGAGGCCATTCGCCCCATCGTGCTCGTTTGGTGTCCAAGGATCCCATCCAGTCTATTTTTAAATGTTCCCATGCAAATGCTGACATGCAATCCCAGATAAAAGTTTGCACTGACAGTGTGTTCAAAGACCAAAGAGAGAGAGAAAAAAGAAAAGAAAAACGCAAGTCCAGTTTATTGCGCACGGATAGTGTGACTTAACTGGCAACAATTTACATATTCAGACACAATTATATAAACGGAATCAGGTTTCCAAAAGCTATAGATCGGTGCATGTGGAAACATCTTGCGGAGGCAGTGGATCGATATAGGCTGGTGATGTATAGATAATAGCAATTGTTTGATATATGTGAGTAGTATGTGTACTGAGTCCATTATGAATGCATTGCATGTTTGTCCTGCTGTTCTGTCTCCATTGCAGCGGACTGTTGCTATTTTTGAATGAGCCATTTCCGCCCCCTCTCACTCAGACAGCCGGTCCTCTGACGTGTGCGGATCCTACACACTGCCTCTCCTCCATTCATGCCGTGTGTGCAGAGGAGACCTGCCCGCACAAACACTGCCACACACTCCTACAGCCGCTAAATCCGTCTCTCTCTGCGCAGGGCGGCCGGCGGATCCTGATCCAGATATCGACCCGTTCTCGCAGCTGACGTGTGGCCTGATCGATCACAAGTGCTACTTGTTGCTGAAAATAAAAGTAGCATCTGTCAGGCTTTGATTCATCTACCAGTTTGCATGTGAGAACGCGCATGTGTGAGTCTGGTTAACTGTATGATGCTGATGATATACAGTGATATTATATACACGACGGGGATGTTGGGAAAGGCAGCTCTTATCTGGCGAAAATCAATAATAATAGCAATACTTTCATATACTTATAGTAACTAACATACTATCACAAACATGAACATACTTGCCGTTATACTACAGCTACTTACCTACATACTTCACATAGTATTACGGATAAAAATACTGCCACATGCAAAGAATGTTCAGATTCTAGTCTATTATGCTGCAGGCATGTTGGCATTTTTTATTTATTTTTCGTACATGGGGAGTTTACAAATAGACCAAACATATTTTTGTGTGAATTAGACATTAAAGAAATCCTGATTTGTATCAATAATTATTAATATTTTTTATGAATAACTAGTGTGGACCAAATGATGTGTAATTATTATTATTATTATTATTATTATTATTATTATTATTATTATTATTATTATTATTATTATTTCTTGGCAGACGACCTTATCCAGGACGACTTACAACATCAGTGCAAAACAAAGTGCAAGAATACAATTAAGTACAAGGCATCAAACATTACAAATTCAAATTAACATTATACAAAGCAATTCAAAGCATAATACATTTTACAACTTCCAATTTACACAGGTAAGTACAATAAGTGAGGTCATACATCTTGGAAAGTAAAAGCTAAGTGCTGTCAAGATGTTAGGTCACAGTCAAGGGCTACGGGAAAGGGAACAAGGGGGAAATCAATAATACAAGTACTAGTAACGCAAGAAGCATGATAAAATGTAGGGGCCAGGGATGAGAAGGAGCGGCTCTGGAGGAGGGAGAGTGGAGAGGAGGCAGAGTTAGTGAGGGTCAGTGTCTTGAACTGAATGCGTGCCGCTATCGGGAGCCAGTGCAGGGAGCGGAGCGGTGGGGTAGCGTGGGAATCGGGGCAGAGAGGCACCAGACGAGCCGCAGAGCTCTGGATGCGCTGGAGCGGCGGGTAGTGGATGCAGGCAGGCCGGCCAGGAGGGAGTTGCAGTATCCAGGCGGGGGAGGACCAGGGACTGGACGAGCAGCTGCGTCGAGAAGTCGGTGAGGAAGCGACGGATCCGGCGTATGTTGCTCAGGAAGAATCTGCAGGTGCGTGTCAGCGTGGTGATGTGCTGGGTGTAGGAGAGCGCAGTCTGTTCTGATGTGGCATTCATTCACAAGACTGTCACCTGGAAATCATGGTCAAATGAAACCAAGAATCAGAATCAATCATTTTTCCAGTGCTGTGTCCAGTCCCATATAATTGTGATGATCAGTATAATTAGAAAAATAGTACTCCTGAGCCAAATACATTTTGAATAGTCTGACAAACGCATACTAAAGATGATTAATGTCTCCACCACAAAGCAGTTGACGAATAATAGATTATTAGGTGCTTAAGTTTCATAAACAGGGAAACGTGTTTGTGTACTTGATGTCATATTAAATAACAATCTGAAGACCAGAAAACTTTATATCCAGTTGTTTATTTGTCAAATGTTTCACCAATTATTGGACTTGGAAAAATAAAAATTGGAATACCTAAAATGTAACTGATCAGACTAGTAAAAAGCCCAAATCCCCTTTCTAGGGAACAACACCAGATACAAAATAGAGTCATAAACAAGGACAATATTTTCTACTTACAATAAAGTGTGAGGATGATTTCAGTGAGACATGAATACGACAAATTCCACATGTAGAAAAAATAGATTTCAAATGTAAACTTTAAAACAGGTAAAAATGTAAAAACACACCACATGATAATCACACTGAATGATCCCTTTCTCTCTGTAATCCGAACATACACCAATCAGCCATAACATTATGACCACTGACAGGTGAAGTGAATAACACTGATAATCCCGTTATCATGGCACCTGTCAGTGGGTGGGATATATTAGGCAGCAAGTGAACATTTTGTCCTCAAAGTTGATGTGTTAGAAGCAGGAAAAGGGTCATGGGCGGCCAAGGCTCATTGATGCACGTGGGGAGCGAAGGCTGGCCTGTGTGGTCTGACCTGACAGACGAGCTACTGTAGCTCAAATTGCTGAAAAAGTGAATGCTGGTTCTGATAGAAAGGTGTCAGAACACACAGTGCATCGCAGTTTGTTGCGTATGGAGCTGTTTTGGCAGCAAAATGGGGACCTAAACAATATTAGGCAGGTGGTCATAATGTTATGGCTGATAAGATAATATAAGATAATACAAATGTGCTTCTCTACTGTCAAGTGCATTAAAGGCCACGTCCCTAGAAAACAATGAATGAAAGGCAGGATTAGCTTTAAAGTGCAGTTCTGCTCTGCCTAACAACAACAACAACAACAAATACTTGGTAACTAAGTATGAGGTCCTCGTTAAAGATCACCACTAGTGTGTCAGCCGTCTCATTTGATTTAATATTCGTGTACGTTTTTACATTCCACAGGACAATTTTGCATGATTATTGATTATGCAAATATGCCCTTGATGAGGATTATGATTAGTATTATGAATAAGAATAAATAAATGTAACCCAAATGGACACCAGCACTGTCTTTTATAATTACTATTCTGTATCTATAAACCTATTTGTTTATCGTCTTCTAACACAACTCTCAATGTGTTTCTGATTTGCAGACAATTCAAGAGCAGAGCCTCTGCCGCGAGTTATTGTTAGACTGGCCGAGCTCTGCTCTGCTCCTCTGGGTGCTCTGAGGAGGCCGATATCCTGCCGCACTCCTGGCACTGATCAATAGCACATCATTACATTACAAACTGGTTGTCAAACACACACACCTACACCATCCCTGTCTTCCCTCCAGCAGGATGCCCAGCCTCACCTCTGAGTTACACTTTGAAACAGGTTTCTACAGGATGACAGAATATACAGACATGCTCAAATGTGTTGTTACCCTTACAGCTCATTGAAAAAATGCTTCATTCCTCCTGAAAAGTGATGAAATTAAAAGCTATTGCATCATGTATACTCACATGCCTTTGGTATGTCATAGAATAAAGCAAAGAAGCTGTGGAAAGAGATTAATTATTGCTCATTCTACACAGATATACTAAAATGGCCTGGACACATTTGTTGGTACCCCTTAGAAAAGATAATAAATAATTGGATTATAGTTATATTCCAAACTAATTCGTTTCTTTACTTAGTATCACACATGTCTCCAATCTTGAAATCAGTCATTCAGTCTATTTAAATAGAGGACAGTAGTCACTGTGCTGTTTGGTATCATTGTGTGCACCACACTGAACATGGACCAGAGAAAGCAAAGGAGAGAGTTCTCTGAGGAGAAAATAACAGACAAGCATGGTAAAGGTAAAGGCTACAAGACCATCTCCAAGCAGCTTGATGTTCCTGTGACAACAGCTGCAAATATTATTAAGAAGTTCAAGGTCCATGGAACTGTAGCCAACCTCCCTGGGCGCGGCCACAAGAGGAACATTGACTCCAGACTGAACAGAAGGATAGTGCGAATGGCAGAAAAATAACCACGGATAACTGCCAAAGAGATACAAGCTGAACTCCAAGGTGAAGGTACGTCAGTTTCTGATCGCACCATCCGTCGCTTTTTGAGTGAAAGTGGCCTCCATGGAAGAAGACCCAGGAGGACTCCACTTTTGAAAGAAAAACACAAAAAAGACAGACTGGAATTTGCTAAAATGCATATTGACGAGCCACAATCCTTCTGGGAGAATGTCCTTTGGACAGATGAGTCAAAACTGGAGCTTTTTGGCAAGTCACATCAGCTCTATCTTTGCAGACTAAATAATGAAGCTTTCACAGAAAATAACAAAATAGCTACAGTGAAACATGGAGGAGGCTCGGTTGTGTTTTGACGCTGCTTTGCTGCGCCTGGCACAGGGTGCCTTGAATCTGGACAGGGCACAATGAAATCTCAAGATTATCAAGGCATTCTGGAGCGAAACATACTGCCCAGTGTTAGAAAGCTCTGTCTCAGTCGAAGGTCATGGGTCCTCCAACAGGATAATGACCCAAAACACACAGCTAAAAGCACCCAAGAATGGATAAGAACAAATCATTGGCCTTCTATGAGTCCTGTTCTGAATCCTATCGAACATCTATGGCAAAAGCTGAAGCTTGCAGTCTGGAGAAGCACCCATCAAACCTGAAACAGCCAGAGCAGTTTGCTCAGGAAGAGTGGGCCAGACTACCTGTTAACAGGTGCAGAAGTCTCATTGAGAGCTACAGAAAACATTTGATTGCAGTGATTGCCTCTAAAGGTTGTGCAACAAAATATTAAGTTGAGGGTCCCATCATTTTTGAACATGCCATTTTCATTTGTTGTATTATTTACAATATTATGTTGAAAACAAAAGCAAAGTCTGATTTCTATTAAATATGGAATAAACAATGGTGGGTGCCAATAACTTTTGTCACTTTCAAGTTATTTCAGAGGGGTACCAACAAATTTGAGCATGTCTGTAAAACACGTCGATATCAAGAGGAGACCGATTTTCTCTCTGCGTGGCACGTTTGTACATCCACATCCTGGCCCACTAACCCAAGAGCCTCATCCGCTCAAAGACACAGCCTTGGCTTCACATGAGGGTCGCAATCAGCCGTGTACGATAAAGAAGTGCGATTGTTTCTTCCTGTGCCTTCCCGTGCAGGCCTCGGTCTGTGCCTCGGGAGTCGGTCCGGTCTTTAGAGGGTCAGCAGCATCCCTTCTCAAAGGACTCCTGTGGCACCGAGTCCTGCTGGATGCGTCCTCCCTGGTTCTCCCTCCTCAAACCTGGCTGGGTCGTCATCATCTTCTTCACCAGCACACTGCGGCGCCACAGAGAGACAGAGAAACGCAGTGAGGCTGGGTGTGAAGACAGGCAGCCGCCCCCCCTACAGGAGTGTGCGAGATTGAGAGCGGCCTCGATGGAGTGGACCGACCGACCGGCACACCTCATTGTCTGAGCATCGGGAGGTCTGCTGGTTATACAAGTCTAGACACTCAATACCAAATAGAAGACCTTGTGTTTAGTCCAGTCTTGGTTTTAAACTCTGTATCAGTGATCAGCCTACTCCACCAGCAGTGAAATCTACAATTTACACTTCTGTGGTTGATCACTACCAACCCTTGACATCTGAAGACATTAACATAACTCAGTCTAACCGCTTGCCAGAAAACACACTTCCAATAGTTGAATAATTGGATCTAGCCTTTGTATTCAGGCGGTGGGTGACATTAGCCTGAAACACAGAGGGTTAAATGTATGTCATGCAAACATTGGAAGCGCACTGGTGTGATATAATTCTCAGTCTCATCACTCATACTCTTCCTCTCAACATGCCATCTCCATTGGTTTGGAGGAAATATATTTAAACGTTATTTTTTTACTGGAGTTGACACCTCATGTGGCGAAAAAATATATTCTAACAGTAACAGAGAAGAATCAACAAAGCTCGGGCAGAGCGCCTGGGTTTCTGTAACTAGAGGAAGTGTGACTTTTCCACAGTGTCACATGTCATTTCTGCTTTTCTCAATCAGTCTCGTGTCTTGAAGTGACCAGAAAAGGAATAAGAGAAGCATCTGTTCACTGCATATATTATTTTATCAAAGAAGGGCTTCTAATCTGTTTCTTTACAGGGTGGGTGGTGGAGTTTAGTCCAGCATTGATTCTTTATGGGCTACAGTGTCTTCTGATTGTGCTTCCAGCCAAAATAAATAAATAAAGACACACCTGAACCAATTACTCACTTCACCAATCCACTTGAACTCTTTAAGGTGCTGTGGTTTAGAAGAGACCTAGAAGACCTCCCGAACTGCAGCTAAATTCCCTCATACCTCATGGCTTCCTGGATGTTCTTGTTGTCCTTTGCCGATGTCTCCAGCCAACCATTGAATCCGTGGCTCCTGCTGAACTCCTCCACGCTGTCTTGAGTCATCGCCCAGGGAGAGAGGTCACACTGCAGCACAGACAGGACATTAACTGAGCATTGCTTGTGATATTCCCCCACTTTGGGGAACATCTGAACTCCATTAAATGTCTTGCCCTTCTGTGACAATTGCCCTAATGTGAGCATAAGGCAAAGAAAAGCAATTTAAACATGCATCCAACTTTTAACTGGTCTTCACTACCACCAAGGATCACGGTCTTTAAAGGGACAGCTTATTATGTTGTCATTTTCTGCCCAATTTCCCATGATCCCAATAAGAGTGCAAACCCTGGACTCACTTTGTTGGCCAGCAAGATGCAGGGCACAGGCCTGCCATCCAAGAGCATGGCCCCGTTGTCCATATCCCATTTCCAGATCAGGCAGTTGTGAAAGGTGGAGGGGTTTGTGACATCGAACTTGATGATGCAGCTGGCAGCTTCTCTGTAGTACAGCCGGGTCATAGGGGTGGAACGCTCATAACCTGCCATGCACAGATACTCAACAATGAGTGCCAAGTGAAACATGCCAATGCAATTTGACATATGTGCTGCCCGGCCACCGAAGCCTCTAAAACACAAAGGCTGTGTGGCAATTCTATTCTCATGCCAAAGAAAAGAGTGTCTGCGGTAAATGTAAAAGAGCTGACCGGAGATGTCCCAGAGCTGCAGCCTCACGGTCTCGGTGTCGGAATACTGCAAAACTTTTACTGCAAGATCCACTGGAAAGGGAGAGAGAGAGACAGATAGAGAGAGAGAGAATTGTAGAAGCGTGCCTTTAAATGTACGAATATCCTACATGTTCATCAGCGTTTGTCTTTACCTATAAGACGTGTAATCTCTACAAATCTTTCTCAGTGAAGCACTGTCTTATTTATTTAATGCAACCAGCAAAGGCATCCAAAACATACAGATTGTTGATGGAAGGCAACTACAGCATGTAGTTAGTTACCTTTTCAATGCTTTTTTGTTTTGATTTGTTTAAATATATCTTGATCTCCAACACTGAGAGGGCCTCTTCCATTGAGATAGTGGGACTATCCCAAACGTTACATAAAAACACATTTGTATAGATATTACAATATGTCCATTTTTCACCAGTTGTTACCTGCATGTAATACCTTGCACTTGTCCACATTGAATTTCATCTGACAGGTGTCGGCCCACAACTGAATATTATCCAAGTCCCTCTGAATAGCCTGTGCTGCAGAGATTGTATCTGCTGAGCCACCTATTTTAGTTTCATCTGCAAATTTGACAAGTTTGCTAACTATCCCAGAGTCCAGATCATTAATATAGATTAGAAAAAGCAAAGGCCCTAGTACTGATCCCTGTGGAACTCCACTAACAACCTCACTCCAGTTAGAAGCGACTCCTCTAATCGACACCGTCGAGACCATTTGAGGATTTTTTCTTTTTTTGTTGTTCATAGGGAGTTTAAAACATATTTTATGGGAATTAGTCATTAAGAATTTCCTGATTTTTATGAATAATTATTAATATTTTTTGTGAATAACTAGTGCGTACCAAATTATTTGTAATTCTGTTTTTTCTGATGTGGAATTCATTCTGGCTGCCAAAACAAGTCTGTCACCTGAAAATCATGGTGAAATGAAACCAAGAATCAGAATACATATATTCTACATGATCTGGTAGGGTATTTAAATAGGCAAGTTCAGTGCCGTGGCATTTCTTGCTTTCGTTGAAGGGTAGCCATATAATTGTGATGATTTTTAGAAAATGTGTCAGTTAGCCAATTAGCCAAACGCATACTAAAGATTAATGATACGTCTTCACCACAAAGCAGTTGACAAATAATAGATTATTAGGTGCTTAAGTTTCATAAACAGGGAAACATGTTTGTGTACTTGATGTCATATTAAATAACAATCTGAAGACCAGAAAACTTTACATTCCATTGTTTATTTGTCAAATGTTTCACAAATTGGAAAAATAAAACTAGTAAAAAGCCCAAATTCCCTCTCTAGGGGACAACACCAGATACAAAATACAGTCATAAACAAGGACAATATTTTCTACTTACAATAAAGTGTGCAGATGATTTCAGTGAGACAATACGACAAATTCCACATGTAGAAAAAATAGATTTCAAATGTAAACTTTAAAACAGGTAAAAATGTAAAAACACACCACATGATAATCACACTGAATGATCCCTTTCTCACTGTATTCCGAACATACAAGATAATAATAATGTGCTTCTCTACTGTCAAGTGCATTAAAGGCCACGTCCCTAGAAAACAATGAATGAAAGGCAGGATTAGCTTTAAAGTGCAGTTCTGCTCTGCTGAACAAGACACACAAAGTAAGATTATTGCCAATAGAGAAGATATTCAATACTGCCTAACAAAAACAACAACAAACGCTTGGTAACTAAGTATGAGGTCCTCGTTAAAGATCACCACTAGTGTGTCAGCCGTCTCATTTGATTTAATATTCGTGTACGTTTTTACATTCCACAGGACAATTTTGCATGATTATTGATTATGCAAATATGCCCTTGATGAAGATTATGATTAGTATTATGAATAAGAATACGTCTTTCCTATCCGCTCCCATCCCTGTGTAAATTGGGTAAATGATCGGTTGTGTCTATAACACCTTTTATTCCTGACTTTTGGCCAGAAAGGTTACTGCCCCTTTAAGAGCAAACGAGCTAAAATAAAAACAGGACTTGGTGATTTCAGAGGCTCAAGAAGGCAATCAGGATAAAAACTAAATTATGGAGGAAAATAAACGTAACCCCAATGGACAACAGCACTGTCTTTTATAATTACTATTCTGTATTTATAAACCTATTTGTTTACCGTCTTCTAACACAACTCTCAATGTGTTTCTGATTTGCAGACAATTCAAGAGCAGAGCCTCTGCCGCGAGTTATTGTTAGACTGGCCGAGCTCTGCTCTGCTCCTCTGGGTGCTCTGAGGAGGCCGATATCCTGCCGCACTCCTGGCACTGATCAATAGCACATCATTACATTACAAACTGGTTGTCAAACACACACACCTACACCATCCCTGTCTTCCCTCCAGCAGGATGCCCAGCCTCACCTCTGAGACATCAGTCCACATCGCAAAGAGGAACGATCAGAGTCAACAGCTTAACACTCACTTTAAAACAAGTTACACTTTGAAACAGGTTTCTACAGAATGACAGAATATACAACACATCGATATCAAGAGGAGACCGATTTTCTCTCTGCGTGGCACATTTGTACATCCACATCCTGGCCCACTAACCCAAGAGCCTCATCCAGCTGTGCCAAATGTGGATCCGCTCAAAGGCACAGCCTTGGCTTCACACGAGGGTCGCTATCAGCCGTGTACGATAAAGAAGTGCGATTGTTTCTTAATGTGGCTTCACGTGCAGGCCTCGGTCTGTGCCTCGGGAGTCGGTCCAGTTCAGCAGCATCCATTCTTATAGGACCCCTGTGGCATCGAGTCCAGCTGGATGCGTCCTCCCTGGCTCTCCCTCCTCAAACCTGGCTGGGTCATCATCTTCGTCATCAGAACACTGTGGCGCCACAGAGAGACAGAGAAACGCAGTGAGGCTGGGTGTGAAGACAGGCAGCCGCCCCCCCTACAGGAGTGTGCGAGATTGAGAGCGGCCTCGATGGAGTGGACCGACCGACCGGCACACCTCATTGTCTGAGCATCGGGAGGTCTGCTGGTTATACAGGTCTAGACACTCAATACCAAATAGAAGACCTTGTGTTTAGTCCAGTCTTGGTTTTAAACTCTGTATCAGTGATCAGCCTACTCCACCAGCAGTGAAATCTACAATTTACACTTCTGTGGTTGATCACTACCAACCCTTGACATCTGAAGACATTAGCATAACTCAGAAAACGTGGGGTTACTGTAACTAGAGGAAGTGTGACTTTTCCACAGTGTCACATGTCATTTCTGCTTTTCTCAATCTGTCTTGTGTCTTGAAGTGACCAGAAACTGAAGAAGAGAAGCATCTGTTCACTGCATATATTATTTTACTGAAGAAGGGCTTCTAATCTGTTTCTTTACAGGGTGGGTGGTGGAGTTTAGTCCAGCATTGATTCTTTATGGGCTACAGTGTCTTCTGATTGTGCTTCCAGCCAAAATAAATAAATAAAGACAACTGAACCAATTACTCACTTCACCAATCCACTTGAACTCTTTAAGGTGCTGTGGTTTAGAAGAGACCTAAAAGACCTCACAAATGGCAGCTTAGTTCCCTCATACCTCATGGCTTCCTGGATGTTCTTGTTGTCCTTTGTCGACGTCTCCACCCAACCGATGAATCCGTGGCTCCTGCTGAACTGCTCCACGCTGTCTTGAGTCATCGCCCAGGGAGAGAGGTCACACTGCAGCACAGACAGGACATTAATTGAGCATAGCTTGCGATTTTCCCCCCACTTTCAGGAACATCTGCACTTCCATAAATGTCTTGCCCATAGCAAGCACAAGGCTCTAAAGAAAACCATTTAAACATGCATCTGATCTCTTATGGGTCTCCGAGAATCACGGCTTTTAAAGGGACAGCTTATTTGTCATTTTATGCCCAATTCCCCACGATCCCAATAAGAGTGCAAACCCTGGTCTCACTTTGTTGGCCAGCAGGATGCAGGGCACAGGGCTGCCATCCAAGAGCATGGCCTTGCTATCCAGATCCTGTTTCCAGTTCAGGCAGTTGTGAAAGGTGGAGGCGTTTGTGACATCGAACATGATGATGCATCCGGCAGCTTCTCTGTAGTACAGCCGGGTCATAGAGGTGAAGCGCTCCTGACCTGGCAGGTGGGCATAAACAGGATACTAAACAATCAATGAGTGCCACATGAAACATGCCAGTACAATGTGACGTGCAGCTCGGCCACCAACGCCTCACACAAAAAAGGCAATTCTGTTTCTCATGTCAAAGAAAAGTGTCTGCGGTAAATGTAGAAGGTCTGACCTGCGATGTCCCAGAGCTGCAGCCTCACGGTCTCGGTGTCCGAATGCTGCACAACTTTTAGAGCAAAATCCACTGGAGAGGGAGAGGGAGAGAGAGAGAGAGAGAGAAATACGTTGGAAGAGCGTGCTTTTAAATGTCTGAATATCCTACATGTTCTTCAGCGTTTGTCTTTAACCATCAGACATCTGTGATCTCTACAAATCTTTCTCAGGGAAGCACTTGATTTATTTAACACAACCAATAAAAGGTTTCCAAAACATACAGATTGTTGAAGGTATATGGCAACTACAGCATGCAGTTAGTTACTTTTTCCATTTCTTTATTTTTATATATATCTTGATCTCCAACACTGAGAGTGCCTCCTCAATTGTGATTACGTTACAACGTCCCAAACGTTACACAGAAACATACAGCTCTGGAAAAAAATAAGAGACCACTTCACGTTGATTTGTGAACTCTCTCTTAATTGAGAGCTGTATGTATATGTCTAGATGTTACAATATGTCCATTATTTACCTCCCATTGTCGATTTGTAGTGTTTGCTGAATCTGTCGTTGACGTATCGTTGCACGAAGGACGTCTTGCCCACCAAAACGTCACCGATGACCAGCACTTTGAACAGGTAATCTCGGTTGTCCATCATGGCAGAAGAAGAGCGCAACTCTCTCAGTCTTAGTAATCTTCCGACATATTGAAAAGGGATATGTGTGCCTGATCAATTTCCAACCTGATTCCCACAGCGTCTACATAAGACCCAGCCCCCAGTTACACAGAAAAAGGAAATAAATCCAATTCTAGAGATGCATTAAAAGATATGCCACGCGTTATTGTCCCGGCTGTTAAAAATGATCCTGTTTAAATGAGCGTTGTAAAACACCATTGCATATCTCCTCTCTCGGTGTCAGCGACTTTCTGTGTCGTTTTTCTTATTTTGTTGTCACTCCGACTCTGAAACTTGTTGAATAACTTCACTGGTTTGGCACGGAGGTCATGTGGTGCGCCGTGCATTGTGGGAATTGTAGTGCTGTTAGATACAGGATGTTTGGTATCAAACCAGCGCAATAAAGATTAAATCCACAAATCTCCCCATCACTTTCTATTGACCCCTTAAACCGACAGTAAATCCTGTCATCTGAATTGCATTATTGCTGGAAGGGAGTATTAACAGATTTACAAAACGAGTAAACATGTTCCCACTACTTCTATCCCACTTTTGCTCCTATTTTACCGTCTTATTAACCATCACAGGTTCGTGTTCATCGCTGTACAGCAATGTCCTATATCGTAGCTAAAATGTATATGAACTTACAATTGCACATTTATTTTAATGCAATTAAGGAAAGGTGACATTCCTTACCCAGTTTATTAGTTTGTTTGTTAAATGGGTTTAATACGGTGGCCCTGAAGTGCAAAACACTATTCGTAGACTAAACAACAATGTCTTCTTATAGTTCAAATGAGATCAATGTTCATAATACGAACTCTTGGCAATTAAAGTCTTGGGAATTCATTTTAACGTGATTATACAGCTACTTAAGCTGGCTAGATCAACTAAGTGCACTCCGTTTATTATTATTATTATTATTATTATTATTATTATTAATATTATTATTATTATAAACAATAATTTATCGAGATTGCTGAACAAAATTGAATAAAATCTATATCCATAATAATGAATGTGGTACCTATTGTAACTTCTGAAACGTAGGGGCGTTACAGCTGCGCGTTGGTAAATAAGAGCTGTCTTCGCCAATGCCTGCGTGACTGACAACAAAAACTTAATCAAAATATTACAATAAAACTAAAAGTCACCAAAATAAACGTATTAACGAAATTAATCCATTTACATAGATAGCTGCAATTCCTGAGCTTTTTCTATGTTTATTCGATTTCCCTCTTTACAATGAGGCATCGGAAACATCCTCTCCTCGCCCGGGGGTCCTTCATCGTAGCAAGGCGCCAGTCGCTGGTGTTTATTTTTTGATGGCTGAAGGATAATAAAAGAATAAACGGCTCGGTTATTATTTATTGTTTCTATTTATTTGAGCGCTGAACGTCACCAGTGGTTGGTCTCCGGCAGCTGAAGATGAACCTAGAACTGCTTGGTAGGACCGATCTCTCTTTATGTCACTTTTAAACGGCACGCTTGAGCGGGGTGTGCGGTCCCCGTGCCCAGGCTGTTGTGGGAGGATTGTGGAAATGGACAAGTTGTGTGAATGAATAAACTGTCCGACTGATTGTGTTCAGGGGCTTTAGTCACATGTATCGATTGCATTCAAAAATATATCGGCTTTTAACAAATACGGTTGAGTTTGGTGAATGTTTTCAGTTGCAGTTGCCGTTGTCTAAACTGACTTGATCAGATGCTTATATAAACACACATAATACAATATTAGTGAGCTGAGACGTCGTATAACAGATTAAAGCACAATCTGCATCTTTGGCTGTGTTTACGTCACTAGAGAGCCTAATGGAAGCGATGCAATGTGTCTCTACAATGTAACCCGCATCTCTCCGGTCCGCGTCATCCTCTCTCCGCTTCTCGGTGACTTTTGCCACCTGCTCCGCACTGGGGGAGGGTTTGGGTACCGAGCGGATGACGTTTAATGGGATGCAAAGCGATACAGCAGCCGATACATTGACACGTATCGACCATGGCGTTTTCTTCTCTCTTTGCAGAGTCCTTCGGGCAGAATTACCCAGAGGTGAGTCCGTCCGCTGGTGCGGGAGGAAGCTGCCCCCCATCGCGGCGCCCTGTCTGGCGGATACGGGGCTGCTTGCCTCGCCGAGCAGGGGAGGCCCGGGCCAATGGGTGTTTGCTATCATCCGAGTCGCATTTCAGCAATAAAAACATTTTGGTTTATTGTAAAGGATGTGTATCTTGCTTACTTATAGCCCTGTAAGATTACTGTAGCCCATGGAAAATATTTTATTTATATATATATATATATATATATATATATATATATATATATGTATGTATGTATATATATATGTATGTGTGGGTGTACCATTTTGTATTGCTCTTATTTTGTAAGTCGCCCTGGACAAGGGCATCTGCTAATAAATAAATAATAATAATAATAATATTCTATATATAATATATAAATGTATCTATAGATCCACCTATCTATTTAAAAATATGTATAATTATGTGTACTGATGACACTGTGTAGAATCAGGTGGACTAGAGATCATGTGAGGCTGTAGCGGGGGTCGTGCTTCTATGCACCGGGCCGGGTCATTCACTGTGTCTCTGTGCTGATTCCCTGTTAGGAGGCCGATGGCACCCTGGACTGCATCAGCATGGCGCTTACTTGCACCTTCAACCGTTGGGGCACCCTGCTGGCGGTGGGCTGCAACGACGGGAGGATTGTCATCTGGGACTTCCTCACCCGGGGTATCGCCAAAATCATCAGCGCTCACATCCACCCCGTGTGCTCGCTGTGGTGAGGCTGCCGGGCGGCTGTGGCTCTGTGTCCTGCACGGCTGGTGCTTGTGCCAAATTAATCCTAATTACACAATTGCTGACAGAAGATGAGATCAACTTCTTTACAGCTACCTACCTAACTTGGCACAAGCAGTTTATTTGTCCATTAAGTAATTGAGTGTTGGCAGATTTTTAGATAAGGATTCAAATTAGTTTTAGAATAGTCAAATCCTGTATATTTGACTCCCAGTTGAGGCTGTATTTGTTTATTTTTAAAGCTTGCATGAAATTAAACTTTTACCCAGTATTTGATGTTGACTTCACAGTGGGTAGGTGGATGTAAGCTGCCGTCACATGTTTCTGAGTAGCCGTGGGTGGTTGAAGTGCTGATTTAATCTCTGCATTTGATCACAATTGTGCCTCCTTTTTTCCTTCCCCCCAGCTGGAGTCGAGATGGACACAAGCTGGTCAGCGCGTCCACGGACAACATTGTCTCCCTGTGGGACGTCCTGACCGGGGACTGTGACCAACGCTTCCGGTTCCCCTCCCCCATCCTCAAAGTGCAGTTCCATCCCCGGGACCAGTGAGTTCAATCCCACCTCTGCCTGGCTTCAGGGTGCTTTATTTCAGTCCGCCCACGGCCGCTCTGCGCTGCGAGGCTTGATACACAATCCACACGTGGCTTTGATGCAGTTGATTTATATTTTTGCTGTGATTACGCTGTTTCAGTTTTGACCCATGCAACGTGTGGGATGTCATTTCCATCCGAACGGAAGCAGTTTCTTTGTGTGTAGTGGGGAAATCGGTGTATGTATCCATGCCACTCTCAGCCTAACTGTGGCTTCGCCCCCGGTGTGCCGTCCCTCAGGAACAAAGTGCTGGTGTGCCCAATGAAGTCGGCGCCGGTCCTGCTCACCCTGTCCGACTCCAAACACGTCGTGCTGCCCGTGGATGACGACTCGGACCTCAACGTGGTGGCAGCTTTCGATCGGCGCGGCGAATACATCTACACCGGCAACGCCAAGGGGAAGGTGGGCGGCAAAGCTCGATCAGAGTGATCCTTTTATTTGTGTTGGCGTGGAAGTGAACGTACTGAGCAACTATACCAAAGACGGGCAAAGACTGTTCCCCTCTATTTTATTCCTCAGATCCTGGTGTTGAAGACGGACACGCAGGACTTGGTGGCTTCGTTTCGAGTGACCACAGGAACCAGCAACACCACTGCCATCAAATCCATAGAGTTCGCACGGAAGGGCAGGTAAGGACACTGAGCTCTACCACAAGCAGACCCAACTCTTGGAGCGTATTCACTCCCCAGCCACGGTGGAGGTATAACTCCATATCTGAAGGTGTAAATCTGATACAGCCAACACGCACAAACACACACACACACACACACACACACACAACTGCAGTTTTAAAACCCAGTGATTGTATGATGTTTGCATGGCTGTATTTTCTTCTCATCCTGTTACTCATGCACGGCTTCTCTTAATTCACCCCTAATCTGTCTCACCGCACGTTCCAGCTGTTTCCTGATCAACACGGCAGACCGCATCATCCGCGTGTACGACGGCCGGGAGATCCTGACATGTGGCCGGGACGGCGAGCCGGAGCCCATGCAGAAACTGCAGGACCTGGTGAACAGGTGAGCGTCTCTACGGTGTCCGGGGGTGGGTAGGAGACGGCGGCCGGCTCGGTGTGGGGGCGCTATATTGCAGTCGCGGCGTCACTTCCTCTTCTCCACACTCTCTTCATCAGGACGCCCTGGAAGAAGTGCTGCTTCTCCGGGGACGGGGAGTACATCGTGGCCGGGTCCGCCCGCCAGCACGCCCTCTACATCTGGGAGAAGAGCATCGGCAACCTGGTGAAGATCCTGCACGGCACGCGCGGGGAGCTTCTGCTGGACGTGGCGGTGAGCAGAGCAGCAGCATTCGTGTTTCCTTTCCTTCTCTCCTCTCTCTCTCTCTCTGGTTGTGTATATACTGGAAACAAAAGTGAGTAGAGATTGTAGAGTTGGCGTCAGCACTTCTGTGAAGGTGGTAATTAGCCATAACAAACTTAAATGAATCACACGGGTATTAGTGCATTAGTGTGGTGCTTTGTTGCCACTGTCTGCCATGCTGGGGTGCTGAAGGCGGTTCTCTCTCTCCGCAGTGGCACCCGGTGCGGCCCATCATCGCCTCCATCTCCAGCGGCGTGGTGTCCATCTGGGCGCAGAATCAGGTGGTGAGTGTCTCGCTAGTGTCTGGCTCAGCCGGGGTCATGGGAGTGCTTGGGGGTCGGGGTCGGGTTCTTCACGGAACTGTCTGTTGTCTCCGTTGTAGGAGATGAGTGTGATTTCCTGTTGAGGCAGCTTCTGAAGCTACTATAGTGCTTGTAAGAAAGTTGTTTGTTGTAACTGCACTAGAAATCTGTACCGTTTGTAGATTTAATAGCAAAATCACAACTGTTTGTAAGTTTATGAAGTGTAGTCGGCCATGAAGCTGTAGAATCGCACACTGGCTGCTGTCGCTCGGCCTCTGCTGCGCTCCAGTATGCTTGCTTGCCCTCGTTGGCTGCGTTGCCGGTCCAGTCGGTCCACAGAGGCCAAGGTATCCGCTCTGTCTCTAGGAAAACTGGAGCGCCTTCGCCCCCGACTTCAAAGAGCTGGATGAGAACGTGGAATATGAGGAGAGGGAGTCGGAGTTCGACATCGAGGACGAGGACAAGAGCGAGCCGGAACAGACAGGTACCCCGCCGGTCGCTCGATCGCTTAGGACAAGATACGCACCCGCGCTCAGGTCTGTGCTGTAGAGCCGCCGCTCACTGGTGCCCCTCTCGCCCGCCGCTCAGGTGCTGATGCCGCGGAGGACGAGGAGGTAGACGTCACCTCGGTTGACCCCATCGTGGCGTTCTGCAGCAGGTGAGACTCGATCTTGTCCGTGGGAGGTGTGGCTCCCTCTCTCCCTCGCCCTCGCTCACCTCCTGCCCCTCTGCTCTCGCCCTCTCTCCCCTGCGCAGCGACGAGGAGCTGGAGGACTACAAGGCCCTGCTGTACCTCCCCATCGCCCCCGAGGTGGAGGACCCTGAGGAGAACCCCTTCGGCCCCCCGCCGGACGCGGCTGGCCAGACGATCGCCTCTGAGGAGCCCTCCACCGGCATGGGGGGCGGCAACGACAAGAAGCAGCGGCAGCCCTCCGCCGAGGGGGCTCCCCCCAAGAAGAAGGCCCGGACCACCAACATTGAGCTGCACGGCGTCCCAAGCGACGGTGCGTCCCTCCCGGCCCGAGTAGGACCCTCCCGTCCTAACATGAGCACCCTCAGAGCTGCCCCTCCGTCTCGCCCTGCTGCCCCCATTTCCCTGTGCTACTGAAGTAACCGTCTGTGCCTCTGTCTCTCTGTGTGTGTCTCTCTCTCTCTCTCTCTCTCTCTCTCACAGAAGTGCATCCGTTGCTGGGCGTGAAGGGAGACGGCAAGTCTAAGAAGAAGACGGCGGGTCGGCCGAAGGGATCGAAAGGTAAAGAGAAAGATTCTCCCTTTAAAGCCAAAATCTACAAGGGGGACAGAGGGTTACCTTTGGAAGGAGGAGTGAAGGGCAAAGTGCAGGCAGATATTGGACAGCCCAAGACAGGTAAGGACCCCTGAGAAATCGCTTTCCCAGACGCTTGCCTCTTAGCTGTGCTTCAGGCAGCCGCAGCCGCCCCCGCCCCGGTCTCTGGCCCCGCCCTGTCGCCGTTGTGGTGTGTTTACGCTGTGGGCTCAATCGCAGGGTTGGAATGCTGTAGAATACTGTAAAGAATCGCCGCAGTCTCGCCCCACCTCATTTTTAAAACAAAATCACGTCAAAATATCTTAAACAAACCTCACACTGAATTATTGATAACTGCGGGTATGTGATCAGTCTGGCCCACGGAGGTGTCGGGTTGGCTGAAGGCACTAGGATGGTGCAAGAAGAGCGATCCACCGATCCTAGTGCCGGGGAGATTCTTTTTGTATTCTACACATCACATACATGCCTGTTGCACATGCAGGGAGCTGTGGGCTGCACTCGTATCGGTCAGTGGCTGAAGACTTCCCAGGCGTCTTTTCCCAACAGCAGGGACCGGAATATATATTTTTGAAAGCGTATTAATCACGTAGTCAAAATTGCATCTGGGACACTTCAGCACTGATTCCGGTTCCTCTGCTTGTTGGCGATGTCAGATTACACCCCAGAGCTGGAAACCTGTCCTCTATTTTTATTTGCCGCCCCACTATGCACAGAACCCCTCTGTTTGTTTCAATGTGGCTCTAGTGAAATCTAGTGTCAGTCATAAGCATCGCACTGCTGGATTTTTTTTTTGCTCTCTGAAGTTGTAAGGAGTTAATTATAAATAAACCTCAATACATAATTAAAGGGAGATGAAACAGAATGTGTGCGCAGTGCGGAGGAGAGCTGGTAATCTGTGGAAAATGCTGTTTGCGTATGATTTTATTCCCATAGGGGAAGTGAAATCCTGCTGATGAAGTCTAGTTTTTGTTAAGGAATAAAGAAAGTCAGTGTCGCCTGATCTCTAGGATTTACTATTCTTTTTAGTTTGTCTGAAGCTGCTCACGTTGCACATTTAAAAAAAAAAAAAAAAAAGCTGCGTTTTTCTTATTTTATTCATTTTGTAGTGATTATCATTCCCCTGAAGTCACCCCTATCTCTCCTGGCCACAACACAACGTTTGCGTAGCGCAGGTTGACGTCTCTCCCCTTCCTGTCCCATGTCACGCGTCAGTCTGGTGTCCCACGACCGAAGGAGGTGCCCCCGGCCAAGACCTTCTGCTGTCTCTCCGTGTCACTTCCTGTGGCTGGTCCTGTCTACTTCCTGCTTGCTCCTTGCCCTTCCTGCTCTGTTCCTGCAGTGCTTCTCCCAGCTGTTTTGCACCACTGGAGACGTTGGAGTCTGGGTTTCAGTGTCTATATGTGTGTCCATGAAACCGGGCTCCTTCATCGGGTCCGTATGTTCTGTTATGTTACTGTTGAAATGTGAGAACACGACTACCCCCAGCATCTCTCTGTCTCCTGACAGCTGTTCCCGGTGGGAGATGATGTTTTCCTGTTCTGCTGTACAGTGATGAGAGAGCTCAAATAAATACAGAAAAAATTGTGAAAGGAACAACTAGGAACTATTCTGTGAGATGCTACGGACCCTATGAAGCAGCCCTGTGACATTTGTGTGTTCAAACTCTTTTATCCTCCCAGCTGTTCACAGGTGGTTAAGATGGGTGTATCGCACCTCCAAAAGCAGAGAACTGTAAACGGGGAACTGAACGGTTATTGTGACAGGGTCAGTCCACCAGAGGGGGCTGTAATACAGTTTTTGAGGGGAAAATACACAACACAAGGCTGAAGTACAGAGCAGGCAGTTCTTGACACAGAGATTGCACAGCTGCAGGGACGGAATGGTGGTAGACCAGGAATGTTTACGATATCTTTAAATCGCTGATAATGTCAGCACAGTGGCTTCCAAAGAGCCGTCTCTCCGGAAAGGGTGCAGATCTTCACCGGTGCAGACAGGGTGCCGATGGATTAATATAATAATCAAAGAGAAACATTCAGAGAAATTGGTGGAACACAGTATATTTCCTCAGTGAGGAGACGAAGGGAAACCCTGTTCTGCCAGGTGAGTGTTTGGCCAGGGATAACAAATAATAATGTGTGTGAATCGTATGTCAGATATGATACTCATGTGCTTTCATTCCGTCCCTGCTAAGGGGTTAATAAGGGATCCCTATTCCTTTCACTACAAAATACAATTCTCTCTTTAAATTCAAATTGCCTGTTATCCCCCCAAACTGGTGTGGGTCTGATGAGGAACCGACGATAACTTATACAGAACATGCTGCCGCGGAGCTGCTGTCCTTCTGTCTCTCAGTGGTTGTGTTGTTGTGATGTTGCAGGCAACCTGGTGCAGTCCCAGTACAAGCAGCACGAAGCGCAGGGATTGGACTGAACCACTGGGCACCGCAAGAGAGCCCCGGGCTGGAGGGGCGGATGGACTCGGCGTCACACAGACTCCTCTCCTGCGCGGGCCGGAGTCGTTCCCGGCTCCAGACTCTCCAGTTTTTAATTTTTGCCTCCCCCACCCCGCCCCTCTAAGACTGGATAAGAACGGCCTGTTTCCGATTGGCGGCCCCCGAGACACAAACGGTGGTTTACTGTGTGTTCTGAACCCGGTGTTCCCGGGTCAAGGGGGTCATCGGCCTGTCGACGGAGACGCTGGCGATGCATTTTTAACCCGCGGTCGGAGCGCTGCGTGCCGTCGCAGTGTTGGGGGGATTTTCAGATCATGATTTGCAAAGATGAACCTTTTTTCTTTCCTCTGTCTTTTTTTCTTGTACCTCATGATTCTAACCTGATCGGCCTGAACTGAAAGTGGAAGTGATCAGGGCGATGGACTGTTCAGATGCAACAACTCTGACTGGTTTCAGACAAGGTGGAGGATATTTGATGGTCTTCAAAAACAAACATTGTACGATATTGTAAGACCATGAGGTCCAAATATAACTCTTTTTATCATTTTGGACATTTTACTTCCATTTTGGAGTGTTTCTTTCTATATTTTTTTTATAGAAACAGTTGCTGTGTACTTTGTATGTTGTCTGTATGTAAATACCTGATTTCTTTTCGGAGTAAACCTTTCATTTGTTTTACGGATGTATTGGTTTCATCATGAACTTCCAGCACTGGCAGATTTTCAAATGCAAATAAAAACAATAAATAAAGAGTAGGAACACAGTGATGCGCACACACACACAGACAAGGTGCATCTGGCACGGGGGCCGTGGAGCACACGGGTACTACACTGAAGTCAACATGCCTAAACCATTGCTTTTACACCTGACCCCACTAGATGGCGGCATTACATCAAATCTTACCTTTAATCTTAATGGCCAGAGAGACAGTTCAGAACTATACAAGTGTGGTTTTGTACACAGCAAGTGCAACAGTTGACACGCTTGCATGTCAATTCATTGATTCATTCATCTATCTTCCTGTTTATTCACGGTAGATTTGCACCAGGTGCAGTTGCATTAGTTTAGATTTTCCCACAGCTCTTACTCGTGCCGGAGTGCAGCGGAGGGGGAGAAGGGGTTGGCATCCTCGGGCCTTTGCTTGCTTAATGAATAAGAGGAAAAGATGGGGAAAGGGCTTTGACTGAGACAGCAGGAGGCCCTGATGTGTTTAAGAGTCCCCAGGGGGCCTCCTTGCCCGTGTCTCTGTCTGCTGCAGGTTTTTAAACAGGTCAGCAAGGGACTGGGTCCCAAAGAACACAGCCATCCCATAATATATTGTGTAGTCTCAGCATTATTGATTATGAAGTTTCAGCCCCATTGTTACACGGCCTCCCCTACATTCTAGAATCTTGGATGGTGGAATTCTGAGCTCTCTGTTCTACTCCCACTGAGTCTTCATTATGTAGTAACAGGTAGGAATTACGCAGAACCACAAACTGCTCTGTCTGTTTATCTCATCCTTGCTTTGACTGGATACAGGCAACTGGTACCGCATATAGGCTTTGGGTCAGAAAGAGGAAAATATTAAGATCTTATATTTACTGTGGAACCAAGGAGAAAATAGCCGATGAAGAGTAGAGGGTTTTCCCTGTGGTGGCTCTTTCTCATCCTGACATCCTGGTTCCTTCTGTGCCATGCTGCCCTGTGCGCCGTCACCCTCCCGCCCGTCGCTCTGGAGGAGCTGGCGTCCATCACGGCCCCAGTGGTGGTGCGCAGCTCACCCTGCAGTGCCACGTGCGGCCTAGGGCTGAGGACGGAGGAGGTGTGCCTGCTGGCGGGCGACAGGAGGACGGAGGCCTGCAAGGAGAGGAAGGCTGAGTGTTTGGTCGAATGGGACTGTGGCCTGAGACCCGTCACCGTGATGGCGGGAGAGGCACGGGAGCTGGACTGCCTGGGCGAGGTCATGGCAGCGATGGGTCGGTTCAAGTTTCTCTTCTCCTGGAGGTACGCCCGGGGCATTGTCACCACCGACAACTCGTTCTTCAGCCGCTACGAAGTGCCCCGGCTGGACAAGCTGGCATTGGAGCCGGTGAGGGAGATGGATGCCGGGACGTACCGCTGTGACGTGAAGGACAGCGACTACAGGATGGTCAAGAGAGTCTACTTTGGGGTCAAGGTTCTGCCGCCGAAGGCGATCCAGCTGGACTACGCGAGCGCTCTCTCCCGGTGGGACAACCAACCCACCAGTGGGTCCAACAGTACCGCCACGCCCACCATTCTCCGTCCGTCCCTCACCCTGTTTCAGATCGTGGTCTACAGCCTGGCCATCTCTTCTGGAGTGACTGTGTTGGCTTTCCTGGCACTTTACTGCATCTTTTGGAAGAAAAGCGATGGAGCCGGAGAGCCGGACACAAAGGCGCAGTGCTGTCAACGTTCACATCATCAGTTTGTCTGTTTCCTAAATTATATCGGAAAGCTGTTCTCCTGCAGGGAGAGGGAGAGGGAGAGAGAGAGGGGGCCCCCATTGTAATCGGTTGATAAATATTAAACACTAATGCAATCAGGGCAAAAGGTTTCCTCCGATTTGTTGTTATTAATTTATTTTTGTTTATATAATCCTGCAGAGCTAATCTGCATGACGAAACCACTCAAGGCAAATGTCTAATATGATCTTGAAAGACAAGTGGGTTTTAATGCATGCATGGGTAGCTTAACGCACGGAGAGGAGGCTGTAGGTAATGCACCGAGAGTCCATGTAATAGCTACTCCAGATTGCGTGAATATTCATGAGCTCTTCTGCGTGCTAATGTTGAACATTAATTCCCGTTTCGATACCAGCCTGCTCGGCAAACCAAAGGGGATGAGGGCCATTGTGTGAAGTGGAAATGAAATGCATGATCCGCCCACAGCCTCTTGCCATGCCAGCGCGAGGGCAGAGTCTGTTTGCGCTCTCCTTACAAGGAGACCTGGAGGCGTTGGGGCTTTCAGCTGACTTCGCTGTTTAGATACGGCAAGTGAAGCCCAGGGGATTAAAAATGCCCTGCCTCGTCGCTGACTCCAAAGCAGTTATGTTAGTGCAGGGTAGTGTCATTATTGGGTGCTTCAGTTAGTTCCCACCCCTATAAAAGCATGTTGCACAGAATGCTCCCTGTTAAATTAGGCAGGTTGTCGGCTGCACCTGTAGTGTTTCGAGCTGATTGGGTTGTTGTTAGACTGGCCTATTCGGTTTCAGTCCCTAGTTGGGCCCGAATGGATCAGTATAGAATACCTTGCATGTTTAAAAAATAAAGCAAGGTAATTTTTTGAAAAATACATATGGAGATTTGGAGAAATGTCTTCTAGCTATGTGCCTTCACTGTATGGGGCAGATTTCACGGGGAAACACCAATTTTCCATTTCATTCAGCGCAAGTCATGCTTCTGTGCCTCACATGCCATGCAGAAAATCGTGTCATACTAACATGCATCATACGTTATGCTGAACCACTTCGAAATTCACATGGAAACCGTGTCACACCAAATAATAATAATAATCAAGATTGTATTACACAGTCCTTGTCTTTATTTCATCCTTTAAAATCCCAGTTTATTACAATTACATATACAGTATGTACAATCTTCAAAAGTAGAAACAAGCGATAGAAGAAAAGAATCTGGTGTCTATGACGGACCAAGGGCAGTGGGTCTTGGTTCGTGGGCCATTGTGGGTGACGAGACACAAGAATTAATGTCAATTTCCAAATAACATTTCGTAGAATGCTGTTGAAAGTCAGAGTCGTGCAGATGTTGACTTGGCATAGCTGGAGACTGTGGCACCAGGTGCAGAGATACTTTGTGGAGTGGAGGGGAAATGCGACTCCCAGAAGCATGTAAGAGGAGGAAACAACAGAAGACCCCCAAGTGAGGTGTGTGAAGTTCATACATCTGGTGTAACAACACTCATATGAAACCTCTGGCAGTGTCATGTAAAGTGACAGATCAGGAGCACTGCAGTGCATCACATTGACTGGATGCAGGTGTGTATCTCAGATGTTATTCTCTACGAGGGCGACTGTATGAGGTTTGTGTCCTGGTGTGCTGGTGAGACTGTCCTAAAGGTTTTCCTGAGTTTCTAGTGAATCTTCTCTACAGTTCCATATCGTGCTCTTCCAGTCAAGGCATTGTGTTGCTGCTCGTGTTTATTCAACATCACATCGCAGCCCGAGATGTTATCATCTATACAGTATGGTGTGCAGAAAAGCCCCTGCGGCATTTAATGTAAAAATAGCTCCGTGCGTCCGTCGGGGGTCATTAAAAATAGAATGTCTCCGATCCTTTGCAGCCTCCAAGAAGGAAAAATAATTTTGATGTGAATTACGGCAGGAAGTGGAACAGGGAACGCAGCCCTGTGTAAGGATTCAAAGCACCAGCCTTCTCTTTCTCTGCTCTCTTCCACATGGTTGGTTGCATTAGATGCTGCTCTGAGGGATGAAAATCTGTAATGACCTCGTTGTGTTGGGAACAATCAGCAGGACCCGGAGGCGAAGACTTCTGTGCGCGAAGGTTGATTTAAAGCCAATCCTTGGTGCTTGTTGTCGGGGTGTCCTGGTAATAATCAGAGTACACTAGAGTGTGTGCATGTTTTTGAATTACCGATCCGCCCACCTGCGGGTGTTTTTGCCCCCCAGGGATTCCCCTCCCTCACTTGTCATGCTCTTTATTGCTACGTCTGTTTACTTCAATCAGCGTCTCCTACAACGTTTTGTAAACGTACAGCAAGCGATGCGCTCTTTTCAGGTAGAAAACTAACAAAAACAAAACTACAAAAGGTCTTATTAAAGGGCTTTACATCCGAACTCGAGAGGAGAACAAGAGGTAGCGATGCTAACCGAAGAGTCTTTTCTTTGTCCTTGTTTCATTTTATTTTTTGATTTACCTCCCTCAGGAAATTCCACTGTGGTAAATCAATGTTGGTGTGACTCTAATTTTACAAGCACTGACTGTCGTAGATCAGATCACGGTTTGTTATGCACAGTGAAAGCACAGTAAATCCACAGCACAGCGTTGTCAAGCGTGGACGAATCAGTGAGAGATACAGAGGTCAGGGGATAGGTTGACCAGGGCAAGGGTCCACTAGGGGACACTCTCCCCTTCCCTCCCTGTCCCCTGGGTTATACGGTGGTGACTGAGAGCAGCGGACTAGGGCACAGGATCTCGCAGCTCCCGGAGGCAGTCTTGGTGCCGTGCGTCAACAGCTCCTCGATGGTGGTCCAGCTGTCCAGCACCTTCCTGTTGCGCAGGCGTGACAGCTTCCTGTGGCTCAGCTCCAGGACGGTGCTGGAGGCCTCCTTTCTGCGGCCGCCCTCCCAAGTCGGGACCCTGGTCATGCGCCGCTGCCGCTGCTCCCGGGCAGTCAGCACATGCCTCCTGCGCTCCGTCTTGCTCCAGTAGCGGCCTGTCTTTGCCTCGCTGCGCGTCTCCTCGTCCGTGGTGACCCCGCTGCGCTCGTCCGCCAGCCGAGACGCCCGTGCCTTCAGCAACTGGTTCCTCAGGACCCGGGGGTTGGGCACGCCCTTCCTCGGGGTTGGAGGGTCGCTCTCTTGGAGGCCTGTTTCCAGAACGGAGCTCTTGCCAGTTTTTGGCCAGGACCCTGGAATTTCGGACGTCTGGCAGCGCCTTTCACCACGGGCAGGAGCCCCCTTGCTGGCAACCTTGTCCGGTTTCTCCCCACTTTCGGTTCCACCCATTCTGTTGCCCTCGCTGGCTGAACAACAGTCCCCAGGTAAGATGCCCCTATTCTGTTCAGCTGTGCCCCTCTGCCAGGAGCCACTCGGACAGTCCAGCCCGCCCCTTGTGATTGGATCGTCCCCTCCCAGTCTCCTATGCTGGTGGAGAGCCGGGAGAGTCCTGTATTCCAGCATGGAGCAATGTCTCGCTCTCCTGGTCTCTGGGCTCCGGGTGCACAGCTGCTGGGAGCTCCTCCTCGGCAGGTCGCCTAGAGAGTCTTGTTTGTGCCTTTGCTGGCAGGAGGGGGAGCGGCAGGGGGACAGCAGGGAGCTAGTCAGAGCTGGTCTTTTAGGGGACAGCAGGGAGCTGGTGCCGGAGCCGTACCTGCTCAGACAGGGATTCTCGGCTTTCTTGTACTGCACGGACGACACGCCCATTATGCACCTGCGAGCCACGCTGCTGGGGCTGGCTTCCTCGGGCCAGCCGCTCACAGGCTGACAGGTCAAGGTCTCGGGGATGGACTCGAGGTCACGGCGAGCCTTGAGGATATCCCTCAGAGCCAGCTGCTCCCTGTCGCCACCATCACCCCGGCTCCGGGGGGCCATCTTGGCCCGGTAGAGGCGGATCTTCTTCTCCAGAAGCCTCTGGAAGCGGCGGAACTCCCCGGTGCTGACGCTGTAGAAGCCGGAGTCGCTGAGCTCTGACGAGATGAGCGACTCGGATGAGGGGGACCCCCGGCTGGTGAGCTCCAGCGGGGAGGAGCCAGGTTCCTCCGCCCCCTCCTCCGTCTCCATCCCGGACACCTCGCCCTGGTGGAAGCTGCCGTCGGTGCAGCCCAGCCCACTGTCCAGCTCGTGCAGGGGCGTGAGGTACCCCAGGGGCTTCTCCAGCACGGTGTCCTCGTCTTCGGTCTGAAACACAAGGTGGGGGACACTCAGCGGGCTTTGACTTACACCCGTACACGTAGAAGTCAAAACGTTCATCACCGGGAGGTGCGTTCTAGTTCCGTCACTTATTGTTCCAGTGAAATCAGAGCTCACGGTAATTTGTTTTTAAACAAACTGTATTTGTCCAGGGACACAGCTCTTTGTAAGACATCTACCCAACATATGTTAATGAAGTGGAGCAGAGAGATGCCCATTAGCACCCGGGACCCGGGAGAGAGAACAAACCCTTGACTCACCTCCCCACTCTGATGTCCTACAACAGCAAGTTAATGTTGTCAATTCTACAATTCGACTACAGCTTTGTTCAGTTTAGGACTAAAACAATGTAGACAGTAACCTCTCTATCTGTGACTCTGTTTACCTGGCTCAGGAAGCTGCTGGGCTCCTCCATGTTGGGGCTGCAGCAACCAATCAGGTATCCCCTTCCTTCAGGTGGGTACCTGGACAGCTCAGGGTCCTGAGGAAGACAAAAGAACACAAGAATTGGTTACAAATAGGAAGAGGCCATTCTGTTCATGTTTGGTTTGGTTTCTAGAAGCTAATCAGTCCCAGGACACAAACTGCAAATAAGCCTTTGCCAAAAATACAAAACATAAAATACAGATGCCTCTATTGGGTAATAATAATAATAATAATAATAATAATAAGTGATTCTGCTAGATGTCTCTTCATTTAAACGCCGAGCTCCAGCAGAGATGTCCGTTTTGTCTCTGAAATTCCCCGCGACGCTCTTCAATTCACAATAATTGTCCTTTCTAACAATGAGGCAGATCTAAACATTCGCTGAACAGACACGTTTTCATTTTGTTTCTCAAAGAACGTCTCCCGAGGGCCGAGTCGGTCTATTTTTAGTAGTCTATATCCCTGTGTTAATGCATTGTTCCAGCGTGTGTGTGTGTGTGTGCACATGCACAATGGGGGTGGAGGCCATGGCTCCTTGATGCTGAGCGATGTATACAGGTATTTGTAAGCTCTGCCGGCGAGTGAGGGATGAATGGTTCCCACCGCAGAATGAGTGTGTAACGCAGTGAAGTGTTTTTTCTCGTGTGTGTGTGTGTTGTTTGTTTCCCACTCGGCTCCCATGCAGCGTTTCCTCGTGCTCCCAAAAGGGATTTCATTAAACCTGCCTGGCAGCCGCCCACTGGGCACGTGAGCCGAGCGCTGTGTGTCTCGCGGGGCACGCCGTACAGCACACCAGGCGGCCTACATATCTCTGACAGAGACGCAGAGGACGAAGCCTACTACCTATTAATAAAGTGCCCCAATCCTTTCTTTAGCACCGTGGATGGAAGCATGAGGGAAAAGAAGGGGGGTATTGTTTTTTTATTGGCCTATTTCTCCACGAAACTGTCCATTTTTTATTTAACAGACTTCCATAAAAAGCTATCATCTTAGGGGTACGTATTTTCTTTAAAGATGTGAAAAAGAGATCTAGTGACCTGAAAAAGCACCAAAATCAGCCTCATTTCACCGTGCCATGTTTTAGCTCATCCTTACATTAAATTTTATGAGTAAGTGACATCAATTAAGCACTTAAGACTCATTCTCATTAAGGCTCAGACTGTAAGCCACTCTGAGTTAGGCAGGGCGTCTGCAAGGCAATAACTTACCATAATGATATTCTTAATTTCTGTGTGCGATCATTGTTTCTCAGCTGAGCTTGGTGTGATCATGTGGGCCGGCCTTTTCAGTACCTTTCTGGATCAATATTGTCTCGATGAACTGATGAGACAAACAGGTGTTTGAAGATAAATGGGTTACCTTGTATCCGAGCCGGTCCATGGTTTCCACATCGTGGGGAATGCTGGGCAGGTAGTCGTTTGCATTGTAATGGTCACGTGACAGTGTCATGTGATTGCAGCACGGCCTGTTGAAGAGAAGACGTGCCGTGAGTCCCAGGGAGTTAGATCACCCTTTCCTTCACACACACCCCTGTTCGCTACTCTGTCAACCCCAGCAGCGACCCATACTACTCCAATGCTACTCGCACACTGCTGCCTTAATCAAAATGGATATTGAGACATGGATTTTAATCTCCCCAAGCATTTTTATGAGCGTCTCGAGCAGATCAGATCACATGCACAGCTGCTTTGTCTTAATTTCTCTGCGCTTCAGCCTTCAGTGAATGCGACCTGGTTTTGATTGCATCTCGGTGGTTTATTTTGAGGAGAAGGTCTGTCACTATCGCTCTTCCTTAGGGGGCATCGAGCGTGAGAGTCTGTGTTTTGCCAGCGTCGCTGCGGATGTCCTGAGTGTCTCAGCAGTGGTGTCCCTATTCCTTGTACGTTGCATTGTCTGCATAGTCTTTTACAACAAAGCTGCTCGATTTCTCCGTGAGCGATCTCTGTATGTATAGGGTAAGTCACTCTACCTGTCACTGTAGGAGCTGAGCCGGGGCGATGACCCCACTGTGACCCCCAGGCCCCTCAGCGTGTCCCAGGGCCGCTCGGTCTGGGTGCCGCAGTCGGACACCTGCCTCCTCTGAGCGCGGGACTTCCTGCTGTCGATCTGCAGGGTGATGGGCTCCTCGTAGCCCCCCAGGATCTGCAGGACCTCCTGCTGGCTGACGTGGGACAGGTCCCGCCCATTCACCTGAAACACACGGGGGGAGACATTTTCAGCAGAGAAATAACACTTCAACAGAAAGAGACAAGGCGCGTCTTATCGGCAGCTTATTTAAGTAACCGATCTCTTTCATTATTACATAACCTGTCAACTAGAAAGACAGAATTGAACCACAGTAAGCGAGACGGCCTTGTTTCATAACATCGATAAGGACGCTTCCCCACAAAACAAATAAAGAGACAGACCTTGCTGAGATCATTCATTGAAAATAGCTCATCAGGACTAGAATAGTTTTAAGGAGATGGTGAATAATGGATCGTGCTCGAGAAGAGGCCGGCCTGGGTTTGCGAGGGTTGTTTAAAAGATTTGAGGGGGGGTACTTCTTTGGAGACCCTCAGTAATGGACAGCGGGGAAACGGGGGGCGGGAACCCGATTAACACAGGCAGCAGCTGCACAGTGTGTGTGAGCGAGGCTGGCGGGGTTTTGACCCTCGACCCTGTCACTAACTCAGTTTTCACACCATCGCGGATGCATCGGAGTCGGAGAGAGGTTTGTGGGGTGGGGAGGGCCTGTCTGTCCAGCAAACGGAGGGGGAGAGGGGGAGGGAGTGCGTCTCCAGCTCCTATAAACAAATGGTTTAATAAACGGGATTTAAGAAGCTAGTGAAGCACAGAGCGCACTTCATTAAAGAGCACTAAAGAGGCTGTTCTTCGCCCTTATCGGCCTGATGGGCCACTTACACAGCCAGGCTTCGTCGGAGACCCAGCCCGGACCGATGGGGCTTCGATAACCACCACTGCCCTCCACTGGGGAGTTATTAAGGGCTAAAGCACATCAAGAGCAAGACTTGGGGGGCAGAGGAAGAAAAAATAAAAACATATACAAAAAAGACTGTACTCTGAAGATCAAAGGCATGCCAGTTGCTTTGGGGATCCCCGTCCCCCCTCCCCCACCTCCTCCTTCCCAGATCTCCCTCAGAAATGGAGAGAAAAAAGAAAGAAGGAATTTAAAGCAAGTGAAAACTTCCCTGATCCTTTCTGAGTTGACTTCTGTATCCCCCAGATCTGTACCCAGGTCGCGTGAAGAGAGTGTATGTGCTTTAACTTGCACACACACACACACACACACACACACACACACACACACACACGCACGCACGAGCATGGATGTAGACTGCCCCTGTGGTCTGTGACACATTTTGCGTGTGCGTAAACACTCCAACACACCTCCACAGCAGTCGGGCATTGCCAACACGCATCTGGAGAGTAGACCAAACCCACCGTGTCAGGCCCCCCACTTGTGTGCAACTATTCACTGATCTGTTGGCCTGTGCCCATTGCTCAAGCGATCACTGGAGACCAGTGTGACCCCGCTGCAGGGAAGCATGGCAGCCTGCACACGAGATTACCCGTGTCCGCCAGGGGGGCAAACGGTTCGTAGGTGTGTTCTGCCATGTACGACCACATACATACTGCTGGAGGCTCCTGTGTGGGTCCTGTCCGTTGTGGGTTCGGCACCATGCATGTACGCTGACCCATGCATGCTCCGCAGTCCGAACGTGGCCCTCTCCCTCTTTCTTTCCCACACACCAGTCCCACAAGGGCACACGCCATGCACATGCGGCAAAGTTACCTTCCCATCAACCCCCTGCCTGCACCCACCCCCAACATTCTGCCCCAGCGTCACCCTGCCAGCAGGAACTTACCTCCAGACCGTCGTCCAGCCACAACCCGGACAGCCGACAGCCCATGGCCACCCTCAGCCAGTGCTGGTGCTGGTGCTGGTGCTGGTACCAACTTAAAGAGAGTCGAGTCCGATTTGGCTAGGAGGTGGAGGGGGATGAAGTGACGTCAGCAATCCAAGAGAAGGAAACAAAAAAAACAAATTAGAGAGATTCCAGGATGCAGCCGTGGCACAGGCACCCGAAACTGGCACACTGCAGCAGCCCCGTACCAGTCAGCGCCCGCGTGAAGCTCACAGGCAGTGTGTGTGGATGTGACAGCTCAGCACCGCAGCTCTTCCACAGCCCCCCCCCCCCCACCGGCGCCGAGGAGCCTGCCTGCCTTAGACTCAGACTCCTCCTCACCCAACCTCCCTGACCACGCATAGCAGCCCTGCTGGAGAGTTTCCTCCCTTCCCATTGGTTCATCTCACTGCTGACAGCCTCCCAGAGCCGTGGCTAGAACACGGACAGCCCCCCAACATACTCACACACACGCACACACACACACACACACACGCACATATACATACACACAGAGCGTTCCCTTCTCCATAGCTTTGCTTCAGCCTGGTCCTAATAACTGAATTACATACGTGACAAGTTTTGCAGGATTTTGTTTTTGCTTTTCTGCCTCCCTCTCTCTCTCTCTCTCTCTCTCTCTCTCTCTCTCTCTGTCTTTCTTGCCAGCACAGAATTGGTTTCCTTCTGAAAGGGAGGTCAATCTAAAACAAACAAACAATTACCCTTGATGTTACTGTCCAGCTCAAACCCCTTCCCCCTCACAGACCTCCACTGTCACTGTAATTTCAGCTTTCTGTGCTGATTTTTGTTCTTTAAAGACCATTTTGTTCCAGTTCCCCCTGCAGACAGCAGAGCTGGAGAGAGAGATGTGTTCATCTCTGCAACTGCTTGACTCATTCTGTGTCTTTTTTGTTTTTTTTCCAATCCTTTCTCTTCTTTTGTGTGTTTGTTTTTAATCCGTGGCTTCGATCACTGAGTCACAGCCTGAGTGGCACGATAGGAATTCTCTCAAGCATGTTAGGGTCTGTTTTTTGTGTGTTGTCATTTTTGTTTGTTTGTTTGGGGGGGGGGGGTGAGAAGTGCCAGACATGATGGTGAATTTGAAGTGAAGTAAACAAACAGTAAAAGCTCAGCTGTAGTTAATGTTATGCTTGACTATATGCTAATTGCAGTTTTGTCAGTTTACCAAATCTATCTATCCATCTATCTATCCACCTCTCTATGTGTCTAGATCTGTCCTTCTGACCAGCTGTCCAGCCATTCATCCATCTTTGTTTCTATTTGTCTATATTATGCTGCATGTATTCGCCAGTTCTCCTCCTGCCAGAACAGCTCCTCCTGCTGTCCTGCGTTCAATGCCGGTGTCTGAAAGCTGAGATCCACGTCAGTCCGTGCGCTGTGTGGCTCTTTGGGGGGTCGGGGGTGTGCCTGGCACGTGCTGGGGACCCCCGAGAGCCCGGGGCTGACAGCGGAGACACAGAGTCAGAGACCAGAGACACACTGACCAGAGCCCGGCCTCTTCCACGCTGTGGGCAGAGCAGCCCAGGTCCCGGACCACTGCGGTGCAGCAGACAGGAAATCAAGACACGAGTGGCTGAGTCTCCAGCAGCATTTCCAGTGACCCACTTTCTCTTTCCCTCTTATTTTCTTTTTTCTTTTTTTCCTGAGCCTCTGTCTCTGCAGGCCAGGAGCTCGATCCAGGCCAGGGGGGTCTCGGATGGAGGTTTAGGAAGGTGAACTATCTGTCTCTATATCTATCCATCCATCCATTCAACCATCATTCCATCATTCAGTCGCCACCTCAATCACACCAAGCACCTCTGGGATGAGCTTGGAGTGGCGAGGGCGGGCACAAGTGAGTGACCCCTGTCGACTCCTCCCCCTCCACTTCTGGCTCCACTCCTCCTCCCTTTCTCTCCTGCGCTCCTCTGTTCGGCAGTGCTCGGTGCCAGGAGTTAGCATGAGCATCGCCCGAGTGCCTGTCACCCTCGATCATGTAGCTGCGCTGTGCTCGGCTCATACCCCCGTCAGCACACAGAATCTTCTCTCTCTTTTTTTTCTGTTTTAGCTGTTGCTGCTGTTCTCTCTCTCTCTCTCTGTATTCCTGGAGGCTTGCTGTCCCTAATTCACAGAGAAGGGGGAAAATGAAAACAACATCGGCTCCAAAAAAAAGGAAAAAGAGAAAAGCCCGATGAGACAGTGACTCAGATTTTTCAAGGCCAGCTCCTTCAGCTGCCCGGCTCTATTCAGGCTGCGCTCTCAGCTGGCTGCTCACAATACTGGGTCATTACCTCTGTGCCAGTTCATTCTAGATCATTCCATGAAAAACACAGCTCTCCAGGAGTATAAAAAAGTCTCCATGCTCCTGCTTTGAAGCCACACTCGAATACCCCAGCTCTAAGAGGGTCTCTCTGCCCCTAATCCCTATCTCGAACCCAACAAATCCTGTCAATGTGTCCAAGTTTCCAAGTACAATGGATAATGGCAACACCAAGCACATATGGGAGTGGACAGAAACACACCAGTGTGGTTGAAAATCTTGGTCCCGGTTTATTCAGTGGACCAAAGAGAAGATGCTGAGAGTGGACCAGCACCCAACGATCCCAGTCGGTTTGAGGTGTGCTCATTTTCATCTGGTAGGTTTCTGGCTTGTACTCAACTCCTGTACGCAGCCTTGTGTAATACCGAGAGAACTTTCTTGAAATAGGGCCTAACAGAGGAATTCATTAATATTTCAGCATAATGGGACAGTCGAGAGGAAAACTGGGTTTTGGGCAAGCAAGTCGTGGAAGTCGGGCTCTTGTTCTCCTAACGAGGGTTTGTACTTCTGCGCCGCTCCCCGGGGACCCCCTCTCCCCGCTCCTCGACATCAGCGACTGCATTCAAGTTGACCTGTTGTGTGTGTTTCCTGTTCCTCTCCATGTTTCGTTTTGTGTTCAAACTGGAGAGACCTCAGCCATGTGCCGGCAAAATCATGAATAAAACATGGGGGATTAAAGCAAGAGAGGCAGAGCAGTTTAACCCCATCCCCCTGTGCCCGGCTGTGCCCGGCTGTCACTCTATGTCCTGGTCTTACCCTGCCATTTCATTGGCTGCCACCCCGCGGCAGTCGAGTGAGGCCCTCGGGAGCCTTTCTGACCCTCGGTGACTCCCGCAGCCCCTCGCTGTTCCGCCAGTGTTTGAAAGCCATGCTGCTTGTCGGCACCGTGTCCGAGATGAAGCCACATCGGGAGGGGTTTGGCTGAGGCTAGCGAGGCTCGTTAGGCGCGGAAGAGCCCGCTCATGCGTGGGGAATCGCATTTGCGCCTCCGCCTGCTGCCGAGCCGGGCCAGCTGCGGTGCAGGCCGGGGCGTGGAGACACGAGGGCCGGGGTAATGCGTTGTGAAAGCCCAGCAGAGCCCATATGCGAGCGAGGGAGGGAGTCGGGGCGGCAGAGGGCAGCTCATGCTGTGCCGTGTCCGGAGCCATCCTGTGTGAGAGCAGCCTCCCCCCACCATCACCACCACCACTCACACCACCCCTGTCCCCGTCCCTCCAACCCCCTGGTTCCAACGAAGAGAACAAGTTGTGTGCAAACAAAACCCACAGAGCAATCGCCCAGCCCCCCACAATGCAACTGGGCCCCTTACCCCTCAACCCCCTTCCCAGCCCTGTGCCAGTTGTACTTAAGTATTTCGCCAGTTGTCAATTTTTTTTTATCAAAGGTGGGGAGGAAAGTCACGTGGATCAGACTAGCAAAGTCAGACACTGCATTTCCTATTTTCGCCGACACAGAGTGAGAGAGAGAGAAAGAGAGAGCACAGATCTCATTTTATAACTCTTTGTAAACAAGACAAAATGATTGTCTTTCAACAAAAGGAAGAGGCTTTGCACTGCCTGTCTATGTCTTCCTTTGTCTGTCCATCCCAGGAGACTCTCGGTGGGCTGTACATTTCAGTTTACGGGCTACTGTAGTCAGAAACAGGGTGCAATGTGCTGTACAGGACAGGGAAAGCTAAGAGAGACTGAGGACAGCCCCGAGCTCAGGCCGTGTCACTTCGGGGAGTCAACTGAGGACTGGTGAATGTGCTGAAATGACTCAAACAAAACAAACAACAGACCAAAAAAATAGGCAACAGCAACATTAAACATTAAACATTAAACAGCAACACTGGGCTGTTCCTGGTGCCTCTGTTTCATCCTAGCGTGGCATAATCTCTCTCTGGACTGGCCCGGCTCTGGGTGTCTCACACAGTCAGATTCGATCAGCCCGGGCCGGAGATGCTGCCGGGTGCGCTGACAGTCGAACAGGCAGCTGAAGCCGCAGTCAGCAGGAATGTCCTCGGCCTCTTATGTCTGCAGCACGCCTGCATGGGCACTTCTCCCGAGTCACGTGTGTGGAGGACTAATTGGGGCGAGTTCGTGAAGGGGCCTTAATGGTCCTGCGCTGCCTGTTCTCACCGGCGCTCGAAATGTATAAATTGATCACAGCCTTACCTGACGCCCGTGACTCAGCGCGACGGGAGATGGTGATGTTTTTATGCCATTTGCGAATGCTTTAATTGCGGACTCTCCCTCCCCTTGTTGCAGCTGCTCAGTCACGACCACTTTGCAAATGCCAAAGCATACACAGAAACATTTTCACATTTATCTGTGGCATAAGAACTTATAAGAAAGATTTGATGGCACACGTTTCATGGTTCATGCTCTTAAACTGGCGTATGAAGGGTATAAAAACAGGATGTCCACTGTGGATTAGGATTTCCAGTTACCCCCCTAAGACATGAGTGATTTTGTGTCATTTGAAACGCAGAAACAGTTTCCCCCCACACTTTTGCCAATTTACAGCTCTATCAATGAAAACCATCGCTGTAACCATCACTCTTTACAACACTTTACTGAAAAAAGGGAGGCCCTGATTGAGGAAAAGCTTCGGCCTGTCTGCCAATCACACATGACTTCGTGGCGGTCAGTCGTGCCGAATATCATCGGTTTACACCTGAGTTACTAGCGGGGGGAGGAGCAGGAACTACTGTAAGGGTTTTGGAGAAGCATGTGGCAAATATGGCAGCTATACTGAATGGGTGTGAGGGAGTTACTGTATCCTGTCAAGTGGGAACCTCTTCCCTTGAACTGAGAAACGTCCAGGGTTGGTGAAGTTGTTGTGGTTCCTGTCTCGTCTTGGGGCTGTATCCCATGAATGGGGTCCTCACTCTCCATTGTGGGGTCTCCAAAGTGCCTGTCGTCAATCAGGAGGTGTCAGTTGTGCAGCAGCAGGAGGGTGTTTGTTTGCTGAGCAAATGGGAGAAATATAAACCCAGACAGTCCCGTTCCCGTCACCCCATCCCACTTATCCCTCCCTGTGGAAGAGCCACAGAGGCATTTAATTCAGATTTTAAATACATTTGCAAGGGTGGGTGCACATTTAAATCAGATTTCTCTGCCTTTTGTCTCTAATTTAATTTCACACATGAGGCCATCTGAGGCCGCCGTCAATGAGTCTTGGCTTATCTCTGACCGATGTGACACCACTGGACACGATTACATCCTCACTACCCCTCCACAACCTGGGGAGTTGGACAGAAGCACCCCACCCACTCAGACGCTGAGACTGTGACAGATCGCGCTGCTCGGTGACGAACAGACACACCACCGGGGAGAGAGAGTTGTGTGGGGACTTGGAGCAATCTGTATAGTACTTGTGAAAGCACCTATGTACCGTGGGGAAGTGGGGGGGGGGGGTACAGAAGACACCATCCAACAGCAGGACACCCAAGTGATGGCCATAATAGTCCAGCTGAGCGCTGAAGTAGCCAATCCATTGTTGACACAGGGCTGCCGAACACACAGCGAGTAGCAGGAGGCTCCCTGGGGTGGGCGGGGGTGGGGACCCCCACGGGACACACACCCACACACACACCCCCTGCCCTCTCCTCAGGCCTATACACACCCCCACAGCACACATCACCCAAGTTTTGTTTTATTTTTAGCAATCTGTTACACTCCAATTAATTATTTTCTAAACCACACTAAAGAAGTCAGTTTTGCAAGGGATCACAGGTTTCACTGTTTTTTTTAAAGTTTATTGTTATTATTATCATTACCATTGTAAATAATAACCCATTACCTATTATTAGTAGTATTTTTAATACATAATTTACAAGACAGCTTTATACAGTTTACATTTTTCTCAGACATTGACATACAATGTACTACACAACGTTACGGGGGTAACAACCTGTATGTATATATACCCGTGTATGTGCTCTAAACAGTTCCGATGCCACAGGACCGGTTCTGCTGCCACTGCGTTGGGGGCAAGTTGGAAAGACGGTGGGACCCCCATGGTAATAAAGAAGAGTGTCCATGGTATTAACAGTGCATTACTGCCCCCGGCTGTTGAGCTTAATGTGTGCAGCTCCTTTAACAGCATCTGGAGACAACTTACTCCTGTTAGACTTCTTTTGTAGAAATGGAAAATCCTACAATCAAATATATAATGTATTTAATTATCATTTAATACATATATATATATATATATATATATATATATATATATATAGAGAGAGAGAGAGAGAGAGAGAGAGAGAGAATATGTTCCATGCATCCCATAGTGACTTTGCCAAGCATTTGTGTTATTATTAACACCTAAGATTTCACCTTCAAAAACGGTTTTAATTCACAGCTCTGTAAACAAACAGATGGATTCTGTCTGTGTTGACCTTTATTTTTTTATCAGCCTTGTGTACCACAGGCAGCTGCAAGGCATCGAGCTACTGCCAGGGGGCAGCAAAGTGGAAGAACCAGGAGTGCAATCCGAGTCCCCAGGTGAGGTTTAATCAAATACTAATTTTATAGCAGCCACACAGAAAAACAAGGAGTGTATGATTTACATCGAGCATGATCATCTGATCAGGTATACCCCTCTCCATTGGTTTGGTATATTTATAGTTCCTAAGAGTTTCCTAAAGGTAACCTTTTCAGTGTTAACTTTCTCTTGGCTGTTTTTGTTCCTACTAAATGTTTTCTGTGAGAATGTTGTTGTCATTTGTTCAGTTCATATTTGCCCAGCTGACATAGTCTCTTCTACAAATACCAACAAAGTGAGCTTCGATGAAGAGGGGTAGGGAAGAGAATTAGTGTGGCACAGCTCTCTGTGGCTCATTTGTGAGGAATCGTGCACTGAAGCCTGTGCCGCCCTCAAATACCTCCCCCCTCACATACAGCTTCCTGTGGCATCTGTGGAATAATATAACAGCATGGAAATGACGATCTAAACAGGAATAACAGCAGCAAAGAGACCGAGAAGACAAAATGCAGGCTGTGAAAACCACACTAGCAGCAAGGGAAGAGCAAGGGAAACAAAAACAGAATACAACAAGCAGCTACCTCTAGTTACAGTTTCAGAGAATCTGAAAGGAAACTGCGGAGGAGCCAGTTTCTGCTCATTTCCTTTCCACCATTAGCCTTTTTACTGAAGCAGTTCGTGAGCGGCGCCTACACCACAAGCTAAAACAACAGGCCGTGCTTCGTGCCCCACATCCCCTGCACACACCTCCTCCTACCAGAGAGCATTTCTGCTAACCAGGTGTGTCCCTGGTTTCACACCTCCTCTCTCTAGATAACAACACAAACCTCCTCTCTCTCCGTGTTCGCTCTCTTTCAGCAGCCGGTTGCCTACTTTACTGTCACTCCTGCAGAGAGCAGAATAGATCAGCCATCTGGGCCCACGCTGACATTTACCAGATGTTGGTGAGATGGAGCAAAAACAAGAAAGCACCGAAAAAGAAAAAGAAAAAATACAACAACGAATCGACGACAGCTCTGCACTCTCCCACACAGCTGTTTAGTCTGCCGCTCGCTCTTAGCCCACACAGAGCGTAAACCCGGCTCTCATGGCTATCGAGAGCTACATGGTACAGAACTGGCCCACATGTTCTTGCAGGCCCACAGCTGACACTCATTTTTAAGGGGCAATTCGTGTCATCTCTGTTTCCTGTTGTTTAATTTGATATTGCAGGGCCTCCAGTGTGTGTATGTGTGTAGTCTGCACTGTACTGCACTGTACTGCCTTTGTCAGACAGAGAAACTTTGTTTGCCTCTGATCTGTGTATTGTGTGAAGGAACTTCTTCAACACAGTGGGGAAATAATTTAGTGTGACACCGTTCTCTGCCACCTCAGGCACAAACACCAGAGCTTCCCAGGTGACATTTGAGGATAATTTTTTGGACAAAGGCGTCATTATAGTTTCTTGAGTGTTCTGGGATCTGTAAGGTCTCTTTTCTACCACTAAGAACATTCAAATAGTGATTGTCCTAGTCACAATAACACCAGAAATGTGAATAAAAGGGTGAATCATTTCACAAAGACTGAAGCACCAAGTAGAAATTCAATGTAAAACATGTGTGCGGCGTTTTGATCGTGTCGAAAGTCTCAAATGCAGATGTGGAGTTTAGGAAATATGATTTCACTTCAGAAGCAGAGTGCTAGTGCACGGTTTGCATTACACAAAGTGCTGGGTGAACACATATTGGAGCATAATCAAAATGCATTAACTTCTGGATGGCTTCCCCTCCACCTCCCTCCGTCAATGACATAGTATCAAGTTACTGGCAGGCCCAGGCGTGTTTATCAGGCTGCCTGGAGAATGGAGCATATGGTTTCAGCCTCGCCCCAATGACACACACAACCCTCTCGGCTGTTGCCTTATCTGTCTTTGCCGACACAGGTGTCGCAAACCTCAACACTGTGTTCTTTGTGCCTATCAAGCCCCCGATGCCAAGCTCTCACCCCTTGTTTGGCAGGGTGGTGGAGATTAGATATTACATCCAAGAACCTTGACGGGACATCTCAGTCGCAGGAATTGAGCAGTCAGCAATCGCTGAGCTGGCTTTAACAAATCCCCCTTGTCTAGCAAAATGTCAGTAAAGACAGCGGGTCAACTGAAATCTGAACTGCTTCTACCAGGCCAAGTACTATAACTGTACTACCACATGTAAAAGAACAACAACAACTACTACAACTACTACAACTACTACTCATAATAATAATAATAATAATAATAATAATAATAATAATAATAATAATAATATTACACCCAATTACAGATGTCTTAGTTGTGTGTTTTCACAGTAGCATATGACTATATTTCCAATGACAAACGAATAAAATAACACTGAAGCATGTTTCTCCCTTTTCTTCTTATCTTCTCTATTCTTATTACTATGATAATCATGATGATGATTAACTCGCCCGGCTGGACTGTCTTCAGTTGGCTGATTTGCTCTGGGCGAGGCTGTTTGAGGAGGTGTGAGACCTCTCCCATCTCCTCCATTATCCCCGCTGTGATGATGAAAGTGTGAGAAAGACCTTCCATCCGATTTCCTCAATTTGTTTAACTGTAAACGTGTCTACCCCCCTCATTCACACGTAGGCAGGACTCTTATATGCCCCTATCACGGAAATGCAACCTTTGTCAAAACAACGAAGCGACATCCCTGCCTTTCCCATGCTAATGCCTTTTCAGCCACGTTTCTAGTACCTTTAACGCACGATGCGGGCACAGGAAGTTGAAGTTTGTTTGACTTTTCAATTGCGTTACAAAAGAAAAGAAACCTTTTAAGAACTTAAAAATGTTGTGTTCGTCCACTTTGTCTGTTCTGCTCTAAATTGAACTCCTATCCCTGTGTTTGCAGCCGCGCTCGGCCGGACATACTGTCTGCACCCGTGATTTACATCTTTATTGTATGTGCTTAGTGTTGGGATGTTTTATGATGAACTATACGTTGACCGGACGCCGCTCTGGATACAAACAGTCAATTAAGCGAGAGCCTGCGTGGCCGCCCCCCAGCCCCCAGCCCCCAGCCCCCCAGAGCCCAGCCCCCAGCCCCCAGCCCCCAGCCCCCAGCCCCCCAGAGCCCAGCCCCCAGCCCCCCAGAGCCCAGCCCCCAGCCCCCAGCCCCCAGCCCCCCAGAGCCCAGCCCCCAGCCACCAGCCCCCAGCCCCCCAGAGCCCAGCCACCAGCCTGAGCGCCTCGGCGGAGCGTGTTTTCCACAGGAAGAGAAAAGAGAAGTGACGCATCCAGGGGGTTTTATGAGAGTGAAAACAGCCAATAATACAGGTCTTCTGGTTATTGCAGGTCTCAGTCAAATTATTATGACTTGTAATGTCACACCAGGGAAACATCACACTTCTGAGTGACTGCAGACAAACACACACAACCTGTCTTTGCCAAGATGAGAAAACCATGCCCAGTATAGTATTATATAATAAAATGATACTGCACCATACTAACGTAAAACCTCTGTGTTAAGTCATACTTGGTCAATAAACATTTATTTATAAAAGGCAAGCAAATTTCCGCAGCAAAGTCGCAGATGATTGTTTAATTTGGTTGCCATTAACGGATATCCGCAGTAAGTCTTCCTGTATAAACCTATATTTGCGGCTATAAACAATATTTACGTTTAACAGATACAAGTATACGAAACAAACGAGGGCACGCAATACACACGGCACATAACGGAATCATAATTATAATAAATCACCCCGCAGTTGTGGTGTAAACAGCAGTAATTATGCGGTGAAATCACCAACCGCAACAAAAGACAACGCCGTGTTAAATTAAGTTAATTAAAAACACAGTAAATACAGTATAGGCGGCTGAATCAGAAGATGGGATTTCTGTAAACAAATAAATGGATAAATAAATCACGAAATCGTCTCCCCCGGGGCTTTCCTCGTCACGATTCAGCTGAACAGGCTTTCCCATAGGCTCAGTCACTGTCTGCCTGTTGATTATATCTTTGACATGCTAATATCACATGGAAAAGGGTGGTTTGCCCCCAAAATAGTTTTCGAAAGTTTATATGTAGATTTAGAAACAACAAAGTGTATTTCAGAGCTGTGTTTTATCTGGATTTTAATGTATTACAATTGTGTATCAGGAATATAATGCAAAAATGTATATTAACGAATTTGTATTAATTATTATTATTATTATTAGCAGTAGTAGTAGTAGTAGTAGTAGTAGATCCAGTGATTCAGATACTTTTATAGTGAGGGAAAACGTATTTGATCCCCTGTTGATTTTGTACGTTTGCCCACTGACAGAATAACAACAAAAAAATCCAGAAAAACGCATTTAAAAAAATTGATTTGCATGTTAATGAGTGAAATAAATATTTGATCCCCTATCAATCAGCAAGATTTCTGGCTCCCAGGTGTCTTTTATACAGGTAACGAGCTGAGATTTTTTTGAAATGCGTTTTTCTGGATGTTTTTGTTGTTATTCTGTCTCTCACTGTTAAAATACACCTACCATTAAAATTATAGACTGATCATTTCTTTGTCAGTGGGCAAACGTACAAAATCAGCAGGGGATCAAATACTTTTTTCCCTCACTGTAACTACAGCCCAATACAGATAATCGAGATCAAGGCTACGGCACTAGGCGTTATTTTTCAGCATCCTCCACTGTATGTTAGAGCACAAATAAACACACGGCAGCTCTGCACACTATAAAGCGCCCCATTCATGTAATATTGAGGATGAGGTCAGTGTTGGCCTTTAATAGAACAGTTGTCTAGTGGTGTCAAAGCGTTTCAGAGATGTTTAGCACTCTCCTCGGTATCTATAAATAAACAAGGCAAACTTTCTTTGAAGCCAAGCAGTAAAAGAACAGAACAGAACTTCCCAGCAGTGTCGTCACCGAGCGCGTCACGGCTGACGTCAGTTTCTCCACTCGGCCGGCGGAAGTTAATTTGCATATATCCAGTTTCAGACTCGGCGTAGTAGCCACGCCTCCGGGAACCAGGAGCAAATCAGACGTCGCAACGCAGGGTAGGGGGTGGGGCGTGCTTTTGATTGGCCGACGGCGTGTGTCAATCAGAGAGGGGATTAGATGAGATCACGTCTTTGTGTGGGGCGGCATAAATAGGGCGCAGCAGCCGAGTGGGTACAACTCTGTGCTGGACCCGTGTGTGTGTGTATATATATATATATATATATATATATATATATATATGTATGTATAAATACTGTATTTTTGGTCATCAGTACTTGGAGGGGGGACTCCTTTATTTTGCTACCACTCCGAAGAATGCACCTTTGAACCAGCGGCGAAAAAAAGGAGCTCCCGGCCCGGCGGAAGAGCCTGCTCTCAGTTAAAGACACGGCGGACCCCGGTGTGGAGGCGCTCGCTAGAGACGGGGACTGCTACCCTGCCACCCTGCCACCCTGCCACCGACCCCCGCCTGAAACGGACGAGCCGACACCATGAGCCACTGCTGCAGCGGCACCAAAGCGGAGATGAACCCCGAGCTGACGGCGGCGGCGGGCTTCGTCACCAGCCTGCTGCGGACCCGGGGCTGCCTGAGCGAGCAGCAGCTGCAGGTGTTCAGCGCCTCGCTGCAGGACGCGCTGGCAGGTCGGTCCTGGGCGCTGGGGTGTCGGGGGTCTGTGTGTGTGTGTGTGTTGGGGGGTCTGTGTGTGTGTGTGTTGGGGCTTTGTGTTTTGCTCGCTGGCCGCTTGTCTCGAGCGGAAGTGCTAACGGAAGAGCCGCAGAGAGGAAGCCATCTTGTTGTTTTGGTCGTCTTTCTTGTGACGGTTGTCGGTCGGCGTTGTCGCTCGCCCGCTCCCCGCGGTCAGCGCTGTTTTGCAGGCGTCGCTGCTCTTTAATCCCGGTGTCCTTTGCGCGCTGCTCGCTACAGCCACTCGTTACATTGTGGCGTCTGACCTGCATTACAATGTATCCCTTTTCTCCGCGTAAAGACTTTTAATACAACGTCTATTTGTAATGGTTTACTAGATTATCATTAGACCACAGTATGCACATCTGTATATTTTATTGTTCCAGTATTAATGTTGTATTTCTGTTCTCCAGAGCACTACAGGCACCACTGGTTCCCCGACAGGCCCCAGAAGGGATCCGGCTACCGTTGCATTCGGATTAACCACGAAATGGACCCGATCATCAGCAAAGTGGCCGGCAGGATCAGACTGAGCAGCCAGCAGCTGTACGAGCTCCTGCCCCGGGAGCTGACGCTGTGGGTCGACCCGTACGAGGTGTCCTACCGCATCGGCGAGGACGGCTCCATCTGCGTCCTGTACGAGGCCGAGGCCCCGGCGCCCAGCAGCGCCCCCGCCGCCAGCAGCACTTCCTACAGCGGGATGTACACATGCAAGAAGCAGTACCTGATGGGCCGCGCAAGCCCCCCCAAGAACTACCTGATGACCGTCTCCAGTTAGGCAGGACCGGACAGGCAATGCGCTGCAGAGGGGGGGCTAAGCACAGCCGCCTCGGACCCGCGACCTTACTTTCTTGTATCTCGAACTGGGTGTAACTTTCTGCAATTTTATCTTTAACTCCCCCATAAACTTTATTTATTAAGCATCAAGGCTCTTTATCTTTTGCTCTCCCTTTTTGGGTGTGGGGGGAGTGTATTTCGAGCACCAGCAACTTAAAAAAATGAAACTAAAGCACTCTGGCCCCAGTATGCCCAGTGGAGTATTGTTGAGGGGGCTATTGCATTAAGATGTAGCTACTATAGACCCAGATCTGGCGGCGTGGCTGATTCAGGCGGCCAGCCGTGCTCTTTGCACTGCCAAGGCATTCAGTATATGTACACGTTCACTTTGTTCTCAGATTTTCCGTACTGAATTCAGCCTTTTCTTGTATTTTTATATCTATGGATATATATATATATATATAGACACTGCATAACATATCTGTGGGGACCTGGGGTGGGCGGTTTAGGGTTAACCCCAATCGGGGAATTAGTTTTTGTTTGAAAAGGTGCAATAACGACTTCAAAACTCTTGCAGCATTGGACGTCATGGTTAAGCTTTAAGCTCAACTCCTGAACAGCAGCCACTTCTGGTGTGTCCCGTCCGACACTTAAAATCACTAGCAGTGTGGCCTTACACGCGTATATACACAGCTTGTAAAACAAAGACCCTGAAACTTGTTTTAAAATCGGACCTGTCCTAATTTGTGAACCAAAAAACAAAAAAACAAAAAGTACAACTGGTTTAAAACGGTTTTAAGTGCAAATGTTACTCTATTGTTGGGCTGAAGTATTTGTAAACTTTGAAGGTCAGATCTATTTCCAGTAATTTGTGCAGTTGCCTTCTGTGTTCTCCACAGCCTTAAAGCTGAGTGCTGCCTTAACTAAGCCACAGCATTGAGCATCACTGCCAAGCCGTGCAAGTGTTGTAGGAGTTTTGCAATGAAATGAAGTCAAATAACTTTTCCAGATTTAATTTGTATCTTTTTTTTTTTTTTTTTCGGTATGCGTGTGTGCAATAGACCCAGGTTATACAAAGAACAGTCCCCTGCACTATAACTGTGGCACCAAAACCGCTTTCTCCAATTCCTTCATGGAAATTGTAAAGGTTTGCCTTCCAGCAAGAGTCTTTGCAACTTGTGCACTGTGACCATGAAGCAGGGGCCGAATTTTACCCTGAAAGAAAACCGGATTGTGTTTCGAGGTGGGTGTTGGGGGTTATAAACCGTTCTGTTTGAGCTGAAAGTACAGTGGTGGCTGTCGAATTCCCTTTCCAAGTCTGCATTGCCTGTTTGAATAAGCTGTGAGGTAGTAAGCCGTTGTAAATTTGTTAGCGCCAAACTGACACGTTTGTATCCCAATGCTGGAGTGTAATCTTAAGTGTAGTATTCTTTCTGGATGGGGCTGTTGAGCAGCTAATCTGTTTACTGTTTTTCTCTTTTTAATTATTATTGTAGGTTTTAAGCTAAGAGGAAGAAAATGTGTATTCAATGTACATTTTTTTTGTTTTTTTTTATGGATTGTGTACATATATAGATAAATGTACAGTTTTGTACTCTACACAAAGTCATTTTAAGAAGATAATAAATTTTTACAAGTTGCAAATTTACCCCAGACTCCTTGCAATGTTTATTTTGCACACGCAGCTGATCGAGAGAGCATGAGAACCCAGAATCATTTCGCCCCAAACAAAACAAACGGCCCGCGCAGCTCTTTGGAAACACAACTGGAATTACATCACAGTCTGGGAAGACAAGCAGAGGGGGATTTATGTTGTGTGTGGTTTGACATGCGTGCATTTATAGGAAAAAAAAAAAAAAAAAAAACTTAATTCAAAGTTTACAGCTAATAAACGCTCTTCTAAGAAGGTACAATAACATAAGTGATAAACAAGCTCTGCTGCAAAGGAATATCTCCCAATTCTCCTGACTGACCCCTGTCGTTGAGTTGTGCTGGGAATGTGGAGGTTAACCCCTCTGGTCAAACGCAGCCTGCAATGTGAACAGTGACACCTGTGCCCTGGAGAGCCAGTCTTGATGTGGAGAGTTGAGGTAACCTTTTTATGTAATGTGATCTTAAAGAACCGCCTTGTCCTCACATCACCCTATTTATAAACTGATGATTGCCCCAATGTACATCAAGATCAAGGCCTTTCTTATGAATCAAAGGAAATTCCTTTAGAGAACTGAAACTTTTGTAGAGAGTTGGGAAACTGTCCCATTAAAAATGCACCCCCCTTCACTGAGAAGAGTGGCCAATATGTCACCAATATGTTTTTACACAAGTTTTTTTCTAAACTAAACCTGATGCTTTGTTTTGTTTATAAACACTACTTGCATCCAGTGTGAAGTGAGTGAGTTATTGTTTGGAGAATAGTTGGTAAGTAAGGGGACATCATTGTTGTTCAACCTTCAACGCAGACCATATCCGTTGACTTACAATCTCCGATGGAAAAAAAACGCTGCTTGCTTCACTTCCTGTATCTGCACACGAACGCACAGTGCGGTTCAGACTAGTCGACCCCGAAGGGTTAAGATCAGCGGCCGTCCCCACATTACTAAGAGCCAGTCGCTCCAACCCTTGTCCTCCATTCCCTAGTGGAGAGCTTTGTGTTTCCCACATAATATCCCTCTGTTTAATCGCAGGGCTCTGTGTGTGCCTTTGTTTTTATGTTCCCCTCTGCCATTCTTCTGCAGCCCACCGCCCGACCAGAGAGCCTTAAAATAAATCCAGTGAGAGAAAGAAAAGCACAAGGCAAGGGTTGGGTTTCCTCCTGCAGAGAGCTGGTCAGAGGAAAGCAGGAATTAGTCTTTTTCTGAGTTGTGACGCACTCATTTTCTGTGCGTTGTGAGTTTATACAGCAAAGCTAAGACAGTTGATGATAGTATTACAATAAAGCCTTTCGACACCAGCTGATCCATTAAAACAAGAATAACAATTGCTCAACCACATTCAACTTTCTTCATCTGCATAGTTTGTTTATTAACGAACTCATACGTGCACTGGGACACATTTTGGCTGCTCTGTGTAGTTGGAGCGGAGTGCTGGAAAAACAAGTGTGATCGACTTGTCTCAGCAGAGTCAACACTATAATATCTTCCTTTTTTGGTGCTTTTCAAAGTGTTTCATCCTAGCACAAGATGGAGCAAAAAGAGTCTGAAGCTTCACACGCTCCATTGTAGCACCCACGCCTCAAAGGTTTTATTTATTTACTCATTTGTCTCCGTCGTAAAAGTACGCTGTGAAAGCTCAGCTTACACTTCTCGCCCCACAGCTTCACAGTCCAGTGTTTGTGACACGTTCCTAGTAAAACTTTACTCACTCTGTGAATTTTACAGCCCCTTATAAACTATCTGATACCTCTGCTAATGGCCAAAGGTATTTTTTTTATCTCTCTTTATCTCTCACAGTTATTTGTACTCCCAACTTGTTTTCGCAGGTAGTTAGAGATCCCATCTGCTTTACAAAGAGCAACATGCAGGTGTTACATTTAATATATTTAATAGGGTGTGGGCCCACCCTTGGCCTTAATGACTTGTGCAGGCCTTTCAGTTAGTCACTACGCCAGCTCTCTGAACACGTCGTTGCCTTCTCTTCATTTCTGTCTTCCAGTTCATCCCATAGGTGCTCTATGGGATTGTGGTTGGGGCTTTGAGCAGGTCGTGGATTGGTTGTCGTGCTTTTCTTTTAGAAATGCAGAGTGACATTCACAACTGGCACTGTGTTTGTCAATGTACAGGGTCCTTGCACATCCTGGCAGTGCCACTGTTGCCTAAAATGTGGCATCAGAACCTCTGATCCGAGCCCGTACCTGTGGAACCAGGCTGCTCGCGTTGATCATTGTAATAATGCAGATGTTGCATGATGGCATACCTTCCCCTATACAGCAGGTCTGTTCTCGATTCATTCAGGGCTGAGCGAGTGATATCAGATAATTCCTCTGATCAAATTCCCAGGAAAACTGCAAGCGGAAGCCATCAAATCAGGGCCTCAGTCACCTGACACCGTTTAAATCCAATAACGATCACCCCCTGGCTTCCTTTAAATGCAGGTGAGGCACAAGCAGCCTAAAGATAGTGTCTGGGAGCCGTCGCCTCTCTCTTGTGTCGTAGGTGACAAATCTCACCTAATGACGGCTACATGTGAGACCCTGGTTGTTCTTAAAATACACCGTCTGGTAAACATTAGCTCAGGCACGGAGTTTTTCTCATGTTTAACACAGACAGATGGCCAAAGCTGCATATTAGGTGGACTCAGTATGGGGCTCAGGAGACGCAGCAGGTAATTTTCAGTCCCACACACGTGAGCAGGTCTGGCCCTCGATGCCGAGTCACGGGGATGTTTTCAATGGACAGGATGCCGAGGATCTCGAATCTAGCGCCTCAAATGTGCGTGTCATAGATTCATAGATAGACCCATAAACACAGCACTCTCATGGGAAAATATGCAGCAGACACTAAAACATCACAAATCCTTCTCCTGATCTGGGGTTATCAACTTTGGATAATAACCCTGGAATCACACAGGATTCTAGACTTGAAAACTAAATTTTTGGGAACAATTTAATAAAAACAAAATTAACTTAAAACTTTTGCACACAACTGGCAGGTGATCAGTTTTAAGTTGTTAGGGAAACAAATGTCCCGATAGCTTTTAAGCTTCAGATCTGTATTTATTATGCTCTGATGAAAAAGGTGGTTGTGTTACCACTGCTAGACAAGTCTATGTTGTCGTCCTTTCTGCTCAAGCACCTTTGCAGACACCGTGTGTGTGGGAGCGGCCGCCCAGTCTGCTGTTTTCTAAGGGCTGCTGGGAATGTGGTGTATCCTGTATGAGAAACCGCAGAACGATGGAACAATAGAAGCCAAAAGGAATAAGAAAACAGTCAGACCTTCGGACCGTGTGACTCTGTTGAGCTGATAGACTGTACAGCTTGTTCCAATTACGCCTGTTGTTTTATTTATGGGAAAAAAAGATTTGGTGACTTTTTTTCCCCATTTAAAAAACATATACCATAGACAGATATTAGGGAGAGTTTTGCATGGTAGTGTCAGTTTGGAGGGATGTTGTAATCACTTGATAATGCTTGCCTTGTCCACGTATTTTTACTTCTAAGAGGGATGCTCTGGTGGCCGGGGGTAGCGTTCATTAACTTCCTGGCACATTCACTTCAAAATGCCCACACCTGAGAACAAGCCCAACATAACTCACAGTCTGGGGATTTCTGCATCTCTACGTGTCTAATAGGCAGCCATGTTTGTTGTGTACAGAGCAGCTCAGTATCTGCAGCCGGGGTGTGCAAGCAGAGGATCCTAAGCTTGACTATTTTTGAAGGCTTCTCAGCCCGTGGTCATAGCAGAGGACTTGAGTTAGCAGATTTTCTCCTACGGTCATCTCTGCGTCTCATGAGTGTGTACAATTTGTGGCCTTGACTGTCCAGTTGTGTTTGTGCAGTTGTTAGTGGTCAGGAATGTGCCGCTGACCTCACGTTCCACAACCGCTTCAGTAGTCTGTTTGGTCAAATCGAAGCTTAAAGAGTCCTCTGGTTAATCATAGGCTGACAAGGAGACTTTTTGCGCCTGTGCGTTCTCTGATAATGTGCTCATCGCCTTTCTATTGTGGAGGAATATATATTTTGTCCAGGGCGTTTCCAAATACGCAATGATAGGATGCAAAGTATGTCTGCGTGTACGGGCTGATAAAAAAGTCATGACAGTAGAGCTTGACTCATACCTTATTTTAAGATGAATCAGCTGGATTTTAGAGGGTTTTCATGCATTGTGTAAAAAACAAAATCGGTGACACTTTAGATTGAGTTGCACGATTTAATATTCAATAGATATTCAATTGAAAATCATTTAACATTCAACAACTTGATAATTAAAGTTCAATAGAATGTTAATGTAATATCTCTCTATACCAAAAGTTTGTTGACGTGGAAAAAATAATGGATCAGGCCTCTGAAGTGGCGATATCTATATTTGCTTTCTTGTAATTTGGCTTATGGGTTTGATATCTCCACTTTAGATGGCTGAGCGATTTTTTAACTTAAGTTTTTTCCATGCTGACAACTTTTTTGCTATAGAGAGGTATCCCATTAACATTCTAGCAATTAGTAATTAGCAATTAGTTGAATGTCAATAGATTACCAATCGGCTATCTATTTAATATTAAATTGGGCTGTGTACGCTAAAGCTACCTGTTTGTCTTTAGGACCATCATCTGACTGACCTGGTGACGAAAGCCAAGCTGTGGCAATTTTCGACATCGGAGACAGGAAATGACTAAGAATTGTTTGTGTCATTGTTGACGACATCGAATGAAACCCATCTCTGAGGCAATGTTTTGTGCAGTCTCTGCATCACGGAGATAGTTTATCCTCCGGTCTCCGCTTGACACTGTGATACTGGGAGCGATTTTACGGTTACAGCAGATAGATAAACATAGAGAAACGGAATACTTAATTTTACTCTAAGGAAATTGGAAAAATAGCCGTGTGTATATGCATATATATATGTGTGTTTATATTAAAAATCTCTTTCCAAAAGAAATCCTAAGACTCTTGAAGTGGTATTTCTAAATTCAGCAGTGTATGTCAGCAGTAATGTGTGTGTGTGTGTTTTTTATATCATCCTGAGGCTGAGCATGGCCACACACTAGTCTGTCAGAAAAGCCCTTCAGCAATCTTTCTGGTCTTCAAGCAGCAATAAAAACCACAGAGGAAATTTCCCGTTCACATCAGCAGCCATGGTTGTAGTTATCTTCTGAGCAGTCGGCTGCAACAGGGTAATAAAAGTAAATGGCAGCTTCAGACACGACTGACTACAGGGTGTGGCCGGACCCACAGGCCTGCAAATTGCCAAGCTGTTCCTCCGTTCGGTCCTATTAGTGTACAGAGGCTGTCATTATAGTGGCCAGAGATCAGTGGGTTCAGCAGAACAAGCCACGCTGCCCGGAGCCAAAGACCGACTGGGACGGTTTGTGTCTCGCTGGGAAGATAGTGCATTCAGAGTTTAAAAAAGACTTGAAGTGTCCAGAGCCAGTGGTATCCAGACTTCGATGGACCTGGAGGCTGAGATAAAAGGGCTGACGCAGAGCTAGCTCCCAGCCCTGGCACTTCTCCCAGCTCTCTGTTGTCGTTGTCATATCTACAGTTGTAGGGATGGCCAGCACAGCCAGGGACTATTGCCCATTGTGCTCAACCTTTCATGGGGACTTGTTGAGTGAGACACTGATGCAGTTTTGCTGTTTTTAGATTTTTAGGCTCGTTCTGGATTCTTGTGTCGATTGACAACTTCCCAGTGTAAACAGCAGAAGGTGTAACAGACACAAAACGAACCAGGACACTGTTTGCGTTGAGATCATGCCTCACAACAGTTGTCCTCCTAGTTTGTCTACTTGTTTGTCTTTTAAATAGGAAGAGTTGAAAGTCTTGGTAAGATCTATCTCCGACCTCTGAGGTTTTCAGTAATTAACATCACTACTTTCAAAGGTTCAGTGATCTATCTATCTATCTATCTATCTATCTATCTATCTATCTATCTATCTATCTGTGTGTGTGTGTGTGTGTGTGTGTGTGTGTGTGTGTGTGGTGGAAGGGGAAGGGGGGCTTCTAAAGAGCCGTGTTGGGGTGATTACCATAGGAAAGGCTAAGAATGTATTGCCCAGCCTGTCTGTCAGCCGCCCCCTCTCCTGCCCAAGCAGCAATTTGTGCCCACGATCCTAAGAAAAGAAGGAGAAAGAAAGAAGAGGAATGAAAGGCCTCAAAGAAGAGATTGATCCCTCCTCCCCTGTTGGTCAGGCAACAGGCTGCTCGTGGAAAGAAAGTGCTGCCCGGAGTCACATGTGACCCGAACAATTGGCAGCAACTCCACGGGCTTTTCATGACAGGGCATCTGGTGTTTTCAAGGAAGGAGACAATAAAGAGATCCCCTTCCTCCCTCCCTCCCTCTCTCTCTCTCTCTCTCGCTCTCAGTCACACTGCCATCTGTGTTATAGCACTCAAAACCCCCCTCAGAGAGGTCGGAAAAAAGCCTACATCATTCAGAAACACAGCGTCCCAAACCCCCCCGCCAGCCCCACCGACGCGGCCTGAGGAAGCCCAAGCCGAAATGCTCACAACAAAGTCTGCGGGACTTTAGGCCGAGCAACAAGTGTGCGACAGAGACAGAGAGATGGGGGTGAGAGTGAGGAAGGGGCGCTTTAATGAACGAGTCATTCTCACAGATTTGTTTTTCTTTGCCCCCAGAAACTAAATGTTTTCCCCCAACTCTGTGAAAGCGACTGGTTAACAGTGTCAAAGTTGAACAACCAGCGACCGACACTGTAGATATGGGACAGAGACATGCAATGTTATGTTTATTTCTTAGAATATTATGCATTTCTTCTGTATTTATTTTATATGGAGTTGGTGAGGATTGATACAGGGGCGATAGATTGTAATGTTTTATCAGGGAAATAAAAATGGTGGGCTTAAGGTGTAGATAAGTAGATATATTTACTTTTTCAACTATCCAAAATGTAGTCCAAGAGTTACACACAACTGTTATATTCCCTTTGCATAATAATGTAAGTATTTATACGCCAACTAAGCAGTAGGGTTGCAATAACGCCACTCTATAGAGAACGGAAATTCAGAGCAGTCTGTGGTTGTGGCGCTGTGTATTGGGGCAGTTCAGGGGAGTGGGGGGGTGAATAGGAGGCTTTAATTTGATGAATGGTGCAGTTGGGGGGGGTCAATAGCGTGACCCACAAGCCCTGCATGACTGGGATAGGCGAGAGACGGGGCAGGGCAGGAAGGGTGGGAGGCTCTCTTGTTGGCTCAACTGCCCCCTCACCGCCCCAGCCCCACCGCGGTGGTGGGCTGGGAGGGATTATTAAGAGGGTCTTGAGTCGTGTGTTGCTAAGCTCAGCCCCCGCTCCACTCCACTACACACCACTCCCCTTCCTCCCCGGCTCCATGGGGATTCGAGGGGGTATCGACCCAGACAGTGGGGGGCTTCTTGCTTCAAAGTGCAACAAAAACAGCTCACGAATCCTGGGGTCGGCTCCTCCAGATCCCCTTGCCAGACAGATTACCCGCTGTAAACCATGACATATATAATCAGCAATAATGCCCCCCCCTGCCCTGTGCCAGTTTAGCATGGCTGCCCCTGTTATCAAGGTACAGACAGGGATAAGTCTATATATTGTCTTTATTGTGAAACTGATAAGATTAGTGGGGCAAGCAAAGGCTATTTCAGGATAAAGTTCTGTCATAAGAATGTGTTGTTGTTTTCCAAGTGATGGCTGGCTTTTTTACCTTTTCTTTCTTTCTTTCTTTCTTTCTTTCTTTCTTTCTTTCTTTCTTTCTTTTCTTTTCTCCTCTTCTCCAAATGGGATTCATACGGGATCTTAAGTCTGTGCTCGAGTTTACACTCAGGCGCGCACAATGTGTGTTTTTTCTCTGGTGAAAGCCTGTATCTCTCTACCATGTGGCCCATTTCAAACAGAAACCAGCAACGGTAGAGAAATGTCTTGTTCTTTTAATGGGTTCTTTCTTGAATGAAGTTCTAACACTGTCCCAAAATCCTTGATAAACTGAAGTTTAATTAATTATTATTCTGTTTTAGATCCTGACAAAATTCCCTACTTCCCATTTTGTAAATACCATAGATTTGTGTCACATATCCAGACAAAAAAACTAAGAAAAAGCAAGAAAATTAGTTTAAAAATACTTTCAATGAATACCATGCAACCCCACTGAGTCGAATGAAATGCCAGCACAACCCTGGTGTCACGTGTTATCATTTAATATCGGAGTCAAACAGAGTCCACTGAAATAACTGCTTGTGAGGAATATATATTTATAATTAGCCTCCACTCCCCTTTCAGTAAAGGTTTTTCAAACAGTATTATTTATTTAGTGCATTGAAGTGCAGTTAAATATTTCATATATCCAACCAGGCACATAACTGCAACAGCGTGCCATACAAGCTCGAGCCTGGGAGACATGGAGGAGTCCGGGGGTAAATGCTGGATACTCCCTCTTAAAGTCCAGCGATTGAATTATTTATACTTGGTCAAACAAAACAAAACAACAATGTACATCAATTTATCTGAAACAATGCTGTCCTTTAAAATACATCTCTCTTGCCTGGTGAAATTCTTGCGATTAGATCTGTTGTGTGATTGTGGGCTACAACTTTTAGGGATTTCAGAGGAGTAAATAAGTTTCAATGCTTTACTCCCAGGATTGCCTGTATGTTTGTGAAACTTTATTTCAACATGTCTTTTTATGACTTTGTACTGTTTCTAGTGTTTCAGCTACATTAATATACATTTTAAATGACTCCTAAATAGAAACAAAGCATTTCCATGTACAGACATTTTTTTCGAATCGAGAAAGGCTTTTGTTTTTCATTCCCACTTGTTTTATGTGGTGTTTTTTCATTTTTTCCCCCTCTTGGATTATGATCTACCAAGGCTACCAACTCCATTTTAAAATGCACTGTGGAAGGACTGACACAAGATGATCTCCTGAAAGTATATATGGGAGGGAGATAATTACAGAACAAGGAGCTTCCAAAGGTCTCCTCAGATGTTAGAGACGTTCAACAGGGAGTTTCTCACTGGCTTTTTGTTACGAAGCAAATTCTCCTGAAAGTATCTGTAAAAGTTTAAAGATATAAATCTGGCCAGAAACAAGCAAGACATGAGAAGAGATGTATAATTTGTTACTTGACAAAAAAATGGAGCACTTTGAAAGTCGATTAGACAAGTTACAGCAACTGAAAGCAGTTTTATGCTATATATACACATATACACTCACCTAAAGGATTATTAGGAACACCTGTTCAATTTCTCATTAATGCAATTATCTAACCAACCAATCACATGGCAGTTGCTTCAATGCATTTAGGGGTGTGGTCCTGGTCAAGACAATCTCCTGAACTCCAAACTGATGTCTGAATGGGAAAGAAAGGTGATTTAAGCAATTTTGAGCGTGGCATGGTTGTTGGTGCCAGACGGGCTGGTCTGAGTATTTCACAATCTGCTCAGTTACTGGGATTTTCACGCACAACCATTTCTAGGGTTTACAAAGAATGGTGTGAAAAGGGAAAAACATCCAGTATGCGGCAGTCCTGTGGGCGAAAATGCCTTGTTGATGCTAGAGGTCAGAGGAGAATGGGCCGACTGATTCAAGCTGATAGAAGAGCAACTTTGACTGAAATAACCACTCGTTACAACCGAGGTATGCAGCAAAGCATTTGTGAAGCCACAACACGTACAACCTTGAGGCGGATGGGCTACAAAAGCAGAAGACCCCACCGGGTACCACTCATCTCCACTACAAATAGGAAAAAGAGGCTACAATTTGCACAAGCTCACCAAAATTGGACAGTTGAAGACTGGAAAAATGTTGCCTGGTCTGATGAGTCTCGATTTCTGTTGAGACATTCAGATGGTAGAGTCAGAATTTGGCGTAAACAGAATGAGAACATGGATCCATCATGCCTTGTTACCACTGGTGGTGGTGGTGTAATGGTGTGGGGTATGTTTTCTTGGCACACTTTAGGCCCCTTAGTGCCAATTGGGCATCGTTTAAATGCCACGGCCTACCTGAGCATTGCTTCTGACCATGTCCATCCCTTTATGACCACCATGTACCCATCCTCTGATGGCTACTTCCAGCAGGATAATGCACCATGTCACAAAGGTCGAATCATTTCAAATTGGTTTCTTGAACATGACAATGAGTTCACTGTACTAAACTGGCCCCCACAGTCACCAGATCTCAACCCAATAGAGCATCTTTGGGATGTGGTGGAACGGGAGCTTCGTGCCCTGGATGTGCATCCCACAAATCTCCATCAACTGCAAGATGCTATCCTATCAATATGGGCCAACATTTCTAAAGAATGCTTTCAGCACCTTGTTGAATCAATGCCATGTAGAATTAAGGCAGTTCTGAAGGCGAAAGGGGGTCAAACACAGTATTAGTATGGTGTTCCTAATAATCCTTTAGGTGAGTGTATATCTATATATACAGTATATAAATACATATTCAGAGAGAGAGAGAGAGAGAGAGAGAGAGAGAGAGAGAGTGAACACACTTTTAAAATAACTAAAAGGTCAAGCTTTTGCTACTGCTTTAAATGAACACATGGGATGTTTGGTGTTTTTAAACATTACACTGTTTCTGGGCTTTACTACAGCAGGAGACTGTACAAAAAGGTCTTTAACTAAGTTTCATAGAGAAACATCTTCTTGACCTTAAGATTTGCTCCAGACGAATTCCCAGCTGACATAAAGCCAGCCCTTGTTTCTGTCAGGCACATTCTGAGTTTTCTCTCCAATTATCTCTGATTAAAGTTGTTGGGGAACTCTGGAACTACGTGACCTTTGACCCTGGCATCTGCTGCAGCCTGCCTGCACTTTGTTTATAGGCTGCGGTCTCTCCTGATTGGCTCTCGTCTGTATCCAGGCAAATTAGCTCCTCGGCAACTGCCAGAGTTTCCCAAAAGTTAGGTCTTCGGCAATTCGGGCCATCTGAAACTGGTTAACAAACCTTTGACTAAAAGAGAAAGAATAAAGAGTTACACTCCCCATCTAAACCAGTAAATCTATATTTGAATTTGTTTCTTTCTCTTCAAAAGAAAATGTGAATCAGCATATATGAAAATATATGGCAGTGAGCAGAAGACAAACCGCTGTAGTTCCCGTGTGGGAACTGTTTGGAATAGCGAAGTGGTGAGGCTTGGTATGAAAAATGAAAGGAAGAAAACAAATACTGCGGTCAGGTGAATATATTACCTGGGGTTTTGAATGAATCCTGCAGAACCTGTTAGAGTGCCCTCAGGCAGGTTTGACTGTAACGATGGTGACTGAGGGCTGATGGTGTGGGGGTGACACTGCCAAGCCGATCTTTCAATTTTAATGGACTTTGGTATCCCACAAAAAGCGACAGGATTCTGGGACGTATTTGCAGGTCCAATGCTGACAATTTCTTTGTGTGTGTCGACACCACTGCTACACAAACAGCTGATCTGGGAAAGCTTGTGTACATTTGATAAGAAAAATGTTCACTGGCGGGCAGACAAACAAAAAGAGACTACACTGGTTATTTCTATTTAAATGTCTTCGTATACATAATTACTGATGTGTTTGCTCACATCGTGACTGGCGGAGGGTGACTGGGGATTTAAGGCCGGCTTTTGTGTGCTGGACAGCTGCACGGAATGTCTTGCCTTTAAAATAGCCCCCCTGAAAGAGAAAAAAAAAGAAGAACAACGAAAGGAGGAGAAATTCCCTTCATGGTGAAAAAAAAAATCCAAAACCAAGCAGTTTAACAACGGGCTCCCTGGAGCTCGGGGTTATTTCAACACGCACACGCTCCAAGGAGACCGAGTCATCGGGGGGAAAGAATCCCCTGCCATCCCTCAGTGTGTGTGTGCCAGTGTGTCTTTGTCTTCTAAATCGTCTCTTTCCGCGGCACGGTCTGGCCCCCGAGCCCCGCGCTTGCGTGCACTTGGCGGGACGGGTCTCGACCCGCCCTCGTCAGCAGCTCTAGTTGAGCAGACCCCCCCGAGGCGCGACCGCTTCTGCCTGTGTCAGCTGACTTGTCCTGCTTCCAAAGGCAGACAACAGGGATCCGTGTTGCCATTTGGCTAATCCCGTCCCTGGCTGTAACTGCTGTATAATTATTGAATCGGACAAACTCTTACATAAACCCCAAATCATAAGCACTGAAACTGCCAACCCCCTCCACACACCATACACACACTCACATACACACTCTCTCACACATACACAGACACACACACACACACACACTCACATACACACTCTCTATCACACATACACAGACACTCTCTCTCACACACAGAGACACACAGACACACTCACACACAAACACACACTCTCTCTCTCTCACACACACACACACACACACACACACACACACTCACACTCACATACACACTCTCTCTCACACACAGAGACACACAGACACACTCACACACAAACACACACTCTCTCTCTCACACACACACACACACACACACACACACACACACACTCACACTCACATACACACTCTCTCTCACACACAGAGACACACAGACACACTCACACACAAACACACACTCTCTCTCTCACACACACACACACACACACACACACACACTCACACTCACATACACACTCTCTATCACACACACAGACACACACACACACACACACACACACACACATTTATTTGGCTTCACAATCAAAGATAGCTATGAACTCATGATCTCCTTTTAAAGCTGCCTTTTTTTTCGGGGAGCAGAAGAAAAGCAATTTGCTTCTTTGCTCGGGATCAGGTATTCACTGGAGTCGGTCTCTGTGAAGGTTCACCCAGCTTGACAATTTGGTTTCTGTTCCCTTGATTTATCTTGATTTTCCTCCTCCCACTCGGGAAGGGGGGGGTACGTTTGAAATGTTTGACTGTCAGGGTCTTGCCTTTTGCTGATTTCTCTCCAGCCTGCAGTAGAGCCGGGCATCATGAATGGCCGTTTGAAGTCACGTGTGAACGCAGGCCTGCTGGTGTATTTATTGATTTATATTCAGCTTACATTACAAAGGGGCCCCCTCTCCAGTCGCCCGCAGTTTATGGCCTGCCAGCCCCCGCAGCACACAGCTCACAAGGCACAGAGAACACTTTGATTTCCAAGGGCGGGGGCAGAGGGGGGAGAGAAAGACAGAAAGTGCGTAAATAAATAAAATCCTTCTTTTTGTGTGTGTGTTCAAAGCAGCAACAAGTCCGGGCTTCTCCCATTGGCCGTGCCTGTCGAGGCAGAGCTGTGACTTCACAGGCAGAAGGGGCCAGACTCCCACTTGCTTCCTGTGCAACAAATGGCATCTCTCACACACCGCTGTCTCCGGGCAGAAAACTCCCCCAGCTGCTCAGTAATCTGCACCAGCCCCTCCTGCTGCTGCAGCTGTGCGTGTGTGCGTGTGTGCGTGTGTGTGTGTGAGCGTGTGTAAACAGGAGCGATTGGTTTCAGCTCATTCATAGCGTGAGCCCCAGCGGTGCTCAGCTGCTCATCTGTACCCCTCCAGACACAGGTTCTGCTTCTGGATTGTGTATCTAAATATGTGTAACTCCAACAACATATGTATCACTATTGTTATTGTTATTGACAAATAGGAAAACAACCTAGTCTATTAGCTGATACAGTTCAGCAGAAACACGACTGTAATCCAAAAAGGATAGTAAACATTCAGACTGTATCCAGTACAGTTTCTTGTAAATAGTTTAGTACGTTCATATAAAACTGAAAAAATGTGTAGGAAAGCAAGTGTGGCAGCTACTGACTAGCAACTGCACGAATAGTGGTAACACAAACCTGACAGAAATAAAGATATAGAACGAATAATCTAGGATTTGTGCTGATCAGGCAGTTTGAAAATAAATAAACATGGTAGAAAAGACTCGATCTGATTGAACTCGGTTTAGTAATCTTTGAACTGTAATAACTCAGCTCAGTCGACTGCATTCTTGACAGATGGCTCTGGGCTGAGGCGCTGTTCGACAGCTGCCAGCAAAGAAAGTATAGAACAATATATAAGAACAACACGTGTGAAACAAAGTGAACCACCCAGCAACACTGTGAAGAGAGGGTGTGAATGAATTCGACTGCAACTGGAAGTGGGAGAATTTCACTTTAAACAATGTGAAGGGCCAGATCAGATTTAATACCCAAACAACCAGGATAAAGGGAACAGACTCACAGGGTTTTAATAAATCCCAAAATATAAAGAAGTCGTGACATCATGCTTTTGAGAAATTCCAGTAGATCTTTAATGAGCAGAGTGTGTTTTTTTGATGCTATGTATTGTCTAGTGGTTACGTTTCGCCTGAATGTAAAAAACAGGCATCTGAAGAAAGTCCTGAAAACTAAAATAAGCAGACAGGTTATGCTAGGAGATTTGTGTGTGTGTGAGAGTGTGTAGAAGAGACGGGGGGGTTGGGTGGGTTGTGTCTTTAGAGTCTGTTTACCAGTCTTTCCTCCCTCTCCCCTCCCCCGCAGATCGGAGAGTCCCACACAAAGCCTGCATTGTCTCTGCGTCCCACCGGCGCTGGGGGCTGCTGATGGGAATCCTTGTTTTGGCAGCTGCCCGGGGGGCTGGATTACCTTCCCAAACACGGCCGGGCTGACAGGGGACCCGGCCATTAAAGCGTGAAAACCCACCGCAACCTCGACCTCCACCCCCACCCTCTCTCTCCCTTTTTAATGATCCGCAGCGTCACCACAAAACAAGAGGCCCCCGCGCCGCACACCGAAACAGACAACAGCTGTTTCCACTGAGAGAGAGCGTTAACCCCATCCTGCCCGGGGAGCTTTGCAACTCCTCTTTCAATTTCTTTATCTTCTGTGTTTCATTTCCATTACCTTTTATTGGTGGGGGAGGGAGGGAGTGGGGTAGGAGAGTTTAACTCCAGGGCTGTATATGTGAGTAACATGTATGCAATGTATCCAATGACCCTGGTTACATTGTGACCTATCAGTCTATATATCTATCTATCGACCTATCTGTCTGTCATGACACACAGAGGCTTGTCAGTATAATTTCTGCACTATATGGCTCATACACAGAGGAAGCTTTAGTCACGAGGGCAGGGCAGGGCAGGGCGCTGCAGGCCATGTTTGGACAGGGTCTTGTGAAACTCCCTGCTCCCGGGGGCCCCTTTGCATACAGGTGTCCGATAACGAGAAGGCAGACCGTGTTCCCACTCGCCCCCCGGGCCCCGCCGCACCCGCGTCGTCCATCACCGCGACCTCGTTTGCCGCCGAGCCCTCGCTCTCTCAGGAGCCGGGGTTAGACAGAGCAGAGATTAGATGAAAAGGGGTTTCAGATTTCAACAATAGAGGAGGATTTGAACAGGCCAGGCAGGCACACAGGAGTAAATATGGGTAGAGAATACAAACAGGAAAATGTGTACATACAGACATCCCCCTCTCTTTTTCTCTCTCTCTATCTATAAATGTGTTCGTGTGTATATATATATATATGTATAAATATATACACTATGCTTTCTGTTCTGTAAGGACATTACTCAAACGAACCAACTGGCTTTGCAGAGGTTTATGATTAACACAAACCACAAATTACAAAGTAAGCTGCACCCCAGGGACGTGAGATTAAGATACTGACAGGTACGCTCTGACCTTCGGGGCAGGGTGGGGGCTGTTTTTCACATCCACACAGGAAACAGTCAGAACAGAGTGGAAGGTCAGTGCTTTGCATATCACACTAGAGCCCATGCAGCTGGGCACGTCGCTGTGTTTGTGTTGCTTAAGGTCCTATCTCAGGGTTTTTGTTCTGCCTACGTTTCTTTAATTTCTCCTTTGAGTTGAAAGGCATCGGAGAGGTGCTTCTACTAGTGCCCTTCCTCCAGAAGACCATAGCTCTTTGTTATTTACTCTGCAAAAGCCTGGAACAAAGGGAATTGTTGATATAGATGCTGTAGAAAGGATTGTATTGTAAGTTAAATAACCTTGCTGTTATTTACTGATTTGCTGTGGATTAGTTCACATCACCCATGTCCAGTCCAGCTCCTCTCATAGTGGTCCTCTGTGTGGTCTAGCAGTTAGAGATGGGGCCTATAAACAACTTTGCGGTGTGGTAATATTATGAGTGGGATTTGGGAAAGGAACGCGATGCCATAATCAGACATCCAAGCAGGCTGACAAGGAGGCAGGCTGCGTCAGCGGCAACACGCAAAGCCAGGCAGTTTGGAGCCAGAAAATGTGATCTCTGAGATGCAGCGTCACAAAGGATCGATAGCACTTTCTCTTGTTTCTCTCTTTTCTGATACTGGCAACCATCAAAAAGAGATGCGTCAAGGGCCCTGTTCGATACGGCTGTGATTGATACACCGAAGAACACACAGGGGACAGAATCCAAACGGCTGACGTGTGGGACAATAGTGGGGCACATGGAGAATAAGTTAGCCCGACCGACTTGGGACTGGTTTACCAAAGAGATGAAGCTGCTAAGAAATTGTTGTAGCTTGAGGAGGTAGAAGACTTTGTTACTGAGATCAGAATCAAGTTCGGTGTGTTACAATAAACAACATACTTTTTTGATATGAATGCTTTTTACGTGCTTTGCCAACCCACTAATCCAAAAAGCAAACAGACAGGTCCAGTCTGGCAGGGCAGGGTGAGTGTGGGAAACTGGGAGGAACGCCGAGTTACGGGATCACAGTTCAGGGACAGCACTTTACTGTGAAAACGGCAAATAAACAGCCACCTCTCCCTTCTTTCCTCCCGGTACCTCGTTCACTCTACAGGAAGCCCAAAAGAATGTGCGTCGCTGTTCTGTAACTCCCCGAACATGATCTGCCCCATTTCCTCTTTTTCTTTTCTTCTCAGATTGTGTGTGTGGGTAGTGGATGGGGGGGGGGTTGTGAATTGGTCGGCGGTGAGTCGAAGGCTTGCCAGCCAATCGGGGCCTTGTTGCTGGGGCAGAGCAGCGCAGTCACGTGACCACCACAGCCACTGTGGGAAAGAGAGGGGGAGATTCTTCAGGGTGGAGTTTCCATTTGTTGTGAGTCGTAGCAAAGCCTTGTTCTCCAAACTTGGTATTAGTGTTGCTGCACCAAAAAAAAAGTGTTTTTGTGTCACAGACGTTGGCCCACATTTTGTCAAACACAGATGTTGTGTGTTTCCTCAATATTGACTAACCGTTGCTGCTGCTCTGTTTACTGAACACAATTACGCTTGCTTTCTCTTTCTATCTTCCTGGTTATCAGCACACACATTGCACAAGAACTGTGGCTCAACTACAAATAATATACCCCCACACACAAAGAAAGATATCATACTGACCCAGGTGTACTTGACTGGCCCGATTAAAGAGCAGCACATACAACAATAACAACTAACTTCTCTTGTGGCGAGAGCCCAGTTACTTATCGTGCCTGTGGCTCACACTTGAGAAGCGAGAAACGGTGTGGTGGCACTTTTTTAATCGCATCTTAAGTGGGTTAATCTTTTTCTTTTATTTTCTTTCTGTTTTTTTTTAACTGTTTGCTGACCTTAATTGGGTGCAAGAATGATGTGGCAGAGAGGGAATAACAATAACAACGAGCAGGCAGAGGGATCTTAGGAGAGGTTTGGGGGAGCGGATTTGGTTTTGAGATGTCTATCAGTCCTGTATCAACACGGTCACACTGGAGTAAGCCAAGCAGAGCAGCTAGAGCAAACGACATTCAACAACACGGGTAGACAATAGGACCCTGGCAGGGTTGCCCTGAAGCCGCACAAACTCGTTTTGTTGAAGCGTTACTGGAAAACAGTTTCCTTGTTGTTCTGAAGACTCACACTCATTCTCCGGACTCTTTTTTTCCCCCATGGGAGAGCGGCAGGAATATTACAACAATAACAAAAACCAGACAAACTGCTCTGGCTGCCTCTCAGTCCTGTGTCAGTCCGTATCGCAGTTCTCCAGTGCTCCGTGTCGCACCCCGACATCTGCAACACTGCTAGGACTGTGGCCTGTGATGGAAAATGTATCCGTATGAAGCTAGACTTTTTAACCGCCCTTCCAAATTAGCCTAAAGACAGTGAGGGGCGCATAGCATCTTTGAAGGTTAAAATCTCCTTTTACAACAGTTTGACTGAGTCTTTAAATGGCTATTTATGTTGCAAAGCGTTTATATTTTTATTTTTGACTTGGATTTCACCATTTAATGCACTGTATTCCTTTGTGATGCATGTGGCCCTTATCTGTTCCTTGCTGGGATCTGTGAGCAGTGCCGTAGTTTGGTTCTAGGGCTAATAGGACACATTTACATCTAATGGTTAAGCTATTCAGGCCTACCTGATGATTAAACGTCTCCTTTGACCTCCCCAGCAGAGACCCTCTGCTGATCTGTAAACAGTATTTACATTATCTGACACCCGCAAGGATGGGGCCCTTATCGCCGCAGCCCAGCAGGTCACTCAGGACCTTTGAACTCTTATCCTGATGGCCATGTGCTGACCGTGAGTCAAACATCACCGTGTGGGGTGGCTGGGGGAAGACAGAGGTAGGTGGTGGTGGTGTGTGGGGGGTATTTAATGTAATAATACCATGTGAAGGACAGTAGCCTGAATAACAAGCTCACCGGGGCTGGGGACTCAAAGATCCCGTCCACAAAAGCTGACCAACCTCCCCCATTTCTTTCTCCAAATGTCCACCTTTGTGTCCCTCACATTCAAATGAAGGGGGTCTTTTCCCTAGATGCAAATTGACCCCAAGCTCAAGCCAAACCGCCACAACAGAAGCCAGAAAGGGCTGAAGGGGGAGAAGGGGAGGAAGACAGGAAAGGAGACCTTTTGGTGCGGCAGGGAGGCTGATTGGTAATCCATGTGACGAAGCAGTGAGAGCACCATGCTGGGGCAGGAATGATTTTAGCACAGGGCAAGGAATGTGAAGTAGATGGAAATACACTTTAAGTGTTTTGGTCAAGGGGTTGTCATCCTTCGATCTGGAGTCCTGGTTGCCAAGCTGTGAGATGGAGGATGTCCGGCCTGCTGGTGACACAGGAGTGACCGAGATGTTGAGCAGAGAGGCCAGGGAGGGTTGACACAGTGTGCCATGTTTTCGAAACACAAAGGAAGGTTTTAGTGTCCAGCTGAAGGAAGGCAGAGGGAGGAATTGTGGCCAACAGCAGAGAACAAAGGGGCAGGAGTCGCAGAGAGGTTCAAGTCTGGTTCTCATATTCCTTAATATCGCTAATAGAGGGAATTGCACTAATTTCTTGACAACACTGGAGAAAACTGAGGGCTTTGTTGCCCCGACAATTAGTATTTCTCTTTCATCTTCTAGCGTTCTTACGGCACGTTAGCCCGAGCGCTGTTATTGCCCTGGTACTCACTCAGCCTTTCAAAATCCAGCATGAGGTTTGCAAGTACAGTTCCACTTTGATCTGGTACTGGCGATTGACTGGATTATGTTCTGGCACACAGGGTCCATTGTTGGGGAGAGCCCTGGGCACGGGGACGTTTGACCCCCAGACGTTTCACAACAGGCCCAATTCAGAGAGTCAAACGTTGCTTAAAGAGAGGAATAGAATCTATATTTAACACTTTAAAATGTTACTGTTACTTTATTTACCTTAAACAGTCAATGATTGTGCAATCAAACATAGTTTTAAAAAAGACACAACACAAACAGCATTAAGACACGTGTGAGAAGGAGGTAATTCGACACAAAGGGAGTGGATTTTTATGCTACATAAGAAAATAACACCAATTATAATTAAAAAATACTATCTCTTTGTAGTTTTGGGAGGGGAGGGAGAAATAAAATCAAGCACCAAACCACTCTGATCAAGTTAAAATGCATTTTTACTCACAAAAAACATTAATTATCTAATCCTGTGAGTGTAAGACTGGGGAAGAAACCCCACATTTTTCTGTTTGTGAATAAATGACTGCCCCACATACACCCCCACTGGCCCTGCATGCTGCCACCCATGTGTTTACTGCAGTCAGTGGCCGCTGCGTCACACTGATGTGCCTCGGCCTACCGTCTTACAAACACGAGGCAGCCCAAACCTTTCTGCTTATTTACAAGTGGGAGATCGGCCATTCATATTCAAAACGCCGCGGCTCTTATCTGTCTGCGTTTCTGCAATTGTATATGTAAATCGGTGAGGCGATCAATGCCAGGGGCTCGGGATGACTGACAGGCGCGAGTGGAGAGGGGGACGGAGACAATGGCACTCAATGCAATTGTTAGGTGGTACAGTATAATGAAGGGGAGGTGGGGGGCACGGGGCAAAACGATTGGAGCCGAGTCTGGCTTTGAGCTACAGGTGGCACGGTGCCAGTGCTGAATGGGCCTGGCAGACACAAAAGGAAGCCCCATTTAGGGACACACGCACACACACCCACCACTGACCCAGTACCGGCTGTGTGCGTGTGCGTAAACATGGGGGCACCCTGAAGCACACACACACACACACACACACACTGCTCTGTCTGCACTCACAGGCTCTTGAACACAAACACGCTCACTGGAGAAGACACTCCAAGAGTTATATGAAGTATAAGAGTAATCTGATATGGTATATTATAAGGACAGCTTGGTTATTATGTCTTTGGTTCATTGCTGTATCTAGGGCTACCCCTTTTAACAACAGAACAGCTTTAGAAGGCTCTGTGGACGAGCAGGACAGGTTTCGACATGCTGTCTTCCCTGCATTAGCTTGTTTTCTTCTCCTAAGACTAAAGCCGTGGCTCTAGCATGCACAGTGAGACCTGCGGTGCCGGCAATGTGCCTCGGCTTTGCGCAGAGGGTGAGAGGCCTGCATCTGTCACCCGGCCGTCTCAGCTCCCGACACGTAATTGGCTTTCACTGTCAGGCTGCTCGGCAGGTGCCAAAACAAAGGGCACCGGTGAGTTAACCACGGCGTGGGAGCCGCGCACCTGGGAGTCCACAGCCCCTCCGCAGACCTGAACACCCCCGCCCGCCCGGTCGACACCTCCGTCGCCATATAAGGCCCCGATCTGCGATGGGAAACTGTGTCTGTTGTCTAATTGTCTAATCCTGTGGTAGAGGTGTGGTGTGTTTCACCAGAAGCTTTCCATTGCTGTCTGTTATGATTGAATGGTACCTGGGAATCGGCCAACGCCAATATAAACATCTTCATGTGCAGAATGCAGGGAAACCAGCCCTGTCTTTAGTGTGTGTGAGTGACACGGATAGCAGCTCCAGGTGATGAAACAGGACAGTAATGTGTTGCACAGTATTGCGTCTTCTCAACGATCTCCACCTGTTTAGGAGATAAGAACTGAGAAGGACAATATTAGACCGTCTTCAGTCCAATTACAGATTTTGTGTTCAGTTGAAAAGAAGCAAATCAAGGTTGAGTCCCATACAAGGCCCCCACGCAAGAACAGCCCCTTCGATACAGTGTTGCTTGCTTCGCGGCCGACTTAATTGTATGAGGCTGCCATCTAGTGGGAAGTGATATATCACCTTCCGCTTCAGTGACAATCGGGTATGAAAAAGCAAATGATCCACGATTCGAGAAGTGTGTATGTATTATGAATCTGTGTTCAATTCAGACATCGCTGTGTTTCAGTGTAATGCAAAGTGTTATATCTCAAAGTATCAAGATCTGATATATCCTGCTGGCCACCCTAAACATGAATGGTTTATCTAGATCAGTGGTTCTCAAACCTCTCCTGGAGAACCACCTGCCCTGCTGGTTTGTGTTCCAACCGAGCTCTCAGTTACTCAATTCAACCCTTAATTTAAGTAATTTGATTACATTTGACTCATTAAATTGTGTAACTGATAAAAAGTTGGCTCATTAATAAATTCCTTATACAATGTTATACTTAACTTAAAACCCCTACTGTTAAAAATAATTAAAAGGCCCTGATTTAGGAAATTAGTAGTTCAATTAAGGGTTCAATTAAGTAATAGAGAGCTGGTTGGAACAAAAACCTGCAGGGTCGGTGGTACTTCTGGACAGGTTTGAGAACCACTGATCTAGATAGATTTCTAAGTCGAATTACAGACATTATTATTATTATTATTATTATTATTATTATTATTATTATTATTATTATTATTATTATTATTGGTTTAATTAGGCCTATGATATCTAAATTATTATTATTTAACAGTCTTGACAACAACATATGATCTCAGGTTACCAGGCCTCTGTATTTGTCACATATAGTCTATTCTGGTTCCTAAGGGTTAATGTGTGAAACTCAAAATTAGCTTTAATTGACAGCTCATACAGCACAAAAACACATGTTCTGCATCAATTAATGAATTTCTTATTGATGTTCTCTTTATTCCGCCCCCTCCGTTAACTGCCAGCCGTGGAGGTCTGTGGATGCTGCTGAATTGCAAATGGTGACAGAGTGACATCTGTTTGACATAAACATGTAGGCTGTGTCGGAGGCGCATGCATACCCTGCGGTAATTAATTAATTAAGCACCAAACAGTGGGGAGATCCGTGGGCTTCGAATCGTGTGATTGTTTACAGATTCAAACGGGGGAAACAAAAGCACCATCTGCTAAAGCACTAATTGATTTCAGTCTCAGAAATGCAGGCTGTACGATGAGTCATTTGCAAAGCGTGAATTAAATGTTTGCTCTTGTCAAATTCATACCACCTATTGCAGGTGCAAGAGGCCACTTCATAATGTTTCCTGACAGGGTGTCGTATAAAGTCAGCACTGCTCCCAAATCCTCGCTGGCTGTCATTGCATTGAACTGGATCCTTCACAGAGGTTACAAGTTTCAGCCCCTGCCGTGCTGATGTTAAATCTCCCTTTGAATAGCCGAAGACGCAGCTGCAATACCTGATCCGTAGCAGTCGCGGCCCTGGCAGCTCAGCCCTGGCAGAATTAGTTACATAAGGACTTACTTAGCACACAGTCGCTATGTGTGCAGTTAAGGCAAATCCAGCTTGACTATTGACTTTGCTGTTCGCAGGGGCTTATTTTTAAATTATAATTGTGTTGACAACCTGGATTACACTCTGTGAATAGCCAGGGAGAAGCAGGTTGCACTGTGGCAGATAGGTGAGCCTCTGTCAGGTTATGGCACATGTGTTCGCTGTGCTGGGGACAAGGCTTTTGTTGTTTTATCCCCAAATAGCAATGCACAACTTCTGTGCTTGTACTGTGTGTTCCCCTTCTGCTCCCCAAAAGCACTGTGGGGCTCCAGTATCACATCACCTGAAGCCCCTGGTAGTCTGAAGTCAAGCCTGCTTTGATACATTAGATGTTCATGCTAAATCAAATGTAGCAAATCTACGTTCCTCTCTGCATCCTCAGAAAGAGGGCTGATGTAATAAAACCCTCCCCGACTCTGTCCTGCCACTGTGACTCCAACTGGAAAGCGCAGTCTCGGGTTTCGATGGCAACTCTGTGTCCAAACGTGCCCTCACTCCGCCACTCTTAGGGTAGTGCCGCAGGTCCCATCAGCCCCAAGTTCTAAAGACTGCTTCTCCTCCTTCTCCCTAAAGCCATCATTGCTCTCATGACAATCAGTGCCTTTTAATGACCTTGAAAGTGCTGGGGCTCAACAGAACACAATAATGAGATCTCCGTTTTTGTTGAAGAAACCTGTTTCTGTGCACAGATATAAAACCTTGTCGAGATGGGATGGGTCGAGAAGCAGGCCGCTATTATGCGCAGTGCATTCAGTCAGACTCTCAAAGTCAATGCAATACAATACGACACAACACAGTGCACACAATGCAGTACTTTGTGTAGCCTACCCATTGCATTGACAGAGCCCACGAAAGCACAAGCACACTTGATCACTGCCATTAGCACATCGAAACAGATCGGTTCTGATCCTCGCAACGCGGAGCGAGAGGAGAGCAGGCCCCTTCGCCGGGTCATGCCTCTGACTCAGCAGAACGCAACAGTGCGGTGAATTGGCAAAGAACATGTTGTATAATGGGGTTTTACAGCAGACAGCTCAGGCTGAGAGAGAGAGAGATCTGAATGTCCTGTAATCACGGCCGCGCAGGCAGTCTTTTCTTCTGCACTCTATTCTTGCCAAGATCCACAATTGTCTTGTTATGTCACAGCGGCTCAATGGGGCGCTAAGTGCCCTGCCTGCGTCTTTAACTGGCACTGATTGGACTGAGCTGGACTGACCCAGCCTGAGAGCCTGGCTCCTGTGCCCTTCATTATATGAATAAATATGTATTCAGTCCATCCACTCTTTCCTGCAGGAGTCGAACCCTGCAAAGCCACCAGTGTATCAAACAACAGGAACACAAGATGAGTTTCTGACAGAATGACAATCGGGAATTAGATATCCTGACAGCTTCTAAAGAAGTGAAGGCAAAGTTAAGTTAATCTCTTCTCTGTACTGTTGCATAGTGACAGAGACTGAATGACTTACTGAATGAACCAACACATAATCAAATTATTAAAGCTGATGGATAATAATAATAATACACTATTTCCGAGAACAGGCATTTTTCTGCCTGTTTGTTTTTGCGACTGGACCCCCTGTTCCCGCTCCCACCCCTCCCGTGCCGCAGACAGAGAGTGAAGGTCATTCTTCAGGGCTGTGTCCATGGTATTGCAGCCTCTCTCTGCCTCAACAAGGGTGACGTCATCCCAGCCAGAAGTGACGTCACCATGCCTGCAGCCAAACAAAGTCACTGGAGATATGTGGCCGAACAGTTTCTGAGTGGTGCAAGAAAACAAATGAAACACTTGTGGTTTACTTTGTTCCCTGACGGGAAATTGAGTACTCAGAGCATCAGACGTCAATTTTTAAATATATTGAGAGAGAAAGAGAGAAAGGGAGATGTAAATATAGATTTCAAGATTAGATACAGCCAGCGCAGATTAACATTATCTTTTGTTAAGACTTTGCCTTATCTATAGTCCGAGAGACAGATGATCAGATCATCCTGTGCTGCTGGTGCCGTATCAGGCTTATGAAGCACCTGATACACGGATAATAACATCCCAATATGACCCCCACCAAGTCGGACAAAACAAGACTCTTTGAACTCCTAATGGAGGACTTGCCAGCGGAGACACTGGCCAGTGATGCCCAGAGAGCCGTCCCCTGTAAATACCTGTGTGATGCACGTAGTCCTGTATATTAAGACACAAGGGTGTTCAGTAACCTTCTGTGTTGTGGTTATAAGAGCTGTGCTTGCCCACAATGGCCCTATTCTATATAGTTATGTTTAACTTTAGAATATCGTTATTGACAGTAACAGGGGCGGTCCTATTTATTTGTTCAAGTTATTTGTAAAGGTTGGGCACATTGTGCACAGGTTCCCTGCCCAGAATGAGTCTTTATTTTGTTTGTGTGTCCAGGGCTCAGAGCACAGCCCGTCCTGTTTGAATGGACTCAGCTGCACAGGCAGGGAATCGGGCCCTTTAAGAATTGCTCCGCGTCGGCACACCTGGGGCGAGAAGGGACCAGTATCTAAGCAACTTCCCACTGGGGCAGCCAGCGCAGCCTTTTGTAACAGAATCAGCGCAACCGGATAAGAACATAAGAAACATAAGACAGTGCCCAATCGAGAGGAGGCCATTCGCCTCATCGCGCTCGTTTGGTGTCCATTAATAACTAAGTGATCCAAGGATCCTATCCAGTCTGTTTTTGAATGTTCCCAAATTGTCTCTTCAGCCACATCGCTGGGGAGTTTGTTCAGATTGTGAAGCCTCTCTGTGTGAAGAAGTGTCTCCTGTTTTCTGTCTTGAATGCCTTGAAGCCCAATTTCCATTTGTGTCCCCGGTTGAACAGCACAGGCCTGGCGTGGCCTCGGTGACATCTGCAATGCCACCTCTGCCTGCGGAGACGCATTGTGTAGCCGCCTGTGTTCCTCCGCCCTGCTCAATCTCTGTCTGAAACCTGGTGCAGGTCTCAGGGTGGTGAGCTCATAGGGACAGGGAGGTCAGTCCGTGTCTGTGATTATCCCCAGGCAGTCTGTACACAACCTGAGTCCAATACTTTTGAATGAATAATCCCTGGCACCGGTTGTAGGCAGAAGAAACGCATCTACAGCCATGAGTGCATCAGACACGCAGAAATTGTGAATCAATGCATATACTCTGCAGATTGTTTCTATATTTTGTGTATCAGTTTGATTCTTGGTTGAATCTAGTGAGTGCATTAAATAGGGAAACTATAATTACATTATTTATTAGACAAAATTAACTGAATATTCTGTGCTTTCTATGAACAAAAGACAAACCTTTACCAAGGACACATCATCACTTGTCAATGAACTTAAAATATTAGCATATATAATTTGTGTGTAAGTACTAATATGTATATGACCTTCTCACCTTGTTTTTAATGACGGTGCTGTTTTAGGAAACGTCAAACAAACTGAGATTCGTTTAAATAAGAAGGGGCATCTATAAATCACAATTCTGCACTTTGCCAAGAGTTTTATATAAGCAGTGTATGAATCACACACATACACAAGGTTAAGGACTGTTCATTAAATAAATTGTGTGTGAAAACTGTGACCTCTCTATAGGTGAGGAAAGGGGTAATTAAGGCTCACACACCGGGATTGAAGGCAAGCCAAACTCTCATTAAGCCTCAACTGTGGTGACGTCCGGACAGGTACACAGCAAACGCGGTAATTACTTAAGACGGCAAATTACAATGAGGGTAGACAGGAGCGCATCCTCCCATGAACTGTAGCCAGGGGGAGCTGTGTTACTGGAGAAAAACAACCGGGAAAAAGCGCTTTATTTGCAGTGTGAGCCGACGAGAGCCAGGAGCCGGTCCCTGCTGCCCCTGTGAAAGACCAGCCCTGGGAAACGCAGAGCAGAGGCCACGGCTCGTCACTGCTGTGGAGGGTGTTGTCGCACCTGGCTGGAGAACAAAGATAAAATACTGTTTTATTAGGTTTAGTATTTTACATTTCAAAATAATAAGGCAATACTCCGATTTACACCACGGCACTGTAATGAAGAAACACAAGGCCCATGCAGGGGGTGTCAGATGGTCTGTGCATGTTTTCCAGCCAAGGGGCCGGTCTCAGTTCCTCTGCAGTCTTCCCGACCCCAGATCTGCATAAATCAGGACCTGCGGCGAGTGTACCATCACAGCATGTGGGGGCTGTTTTACTGGGGTGGGAGGCTACACACACACGGATGATGTCTACAGTATGCAAACCCCAATTTTTTATACATCGACTTTTACAAAGTAACAATATTATTATTATTATTATTATTATTATTATTATTATTATTATTATTATTATTAAAACGGGTTGCATTATTATAAGAAATTATAGTGTAGACCAAATCACAACTTTGACCAATCTGTGCCATGTCGCTGTTTCATTCATTGTCTGAAGCCACTTTCTAATATGTATTAATGAAACCGCGATGGGGTACAATTCCGTCACTCAGGACTGGCGGGGGGTCTTGATTGCGGCGAGCCCTATGTCGTGTCAATCAAAATAGCAGCCCTTATACTTTTAATTCTCTTGCTGTAGTAGAAACGTTTCCAATACAATAACCGCGAAATGCAACAGGAGTCTAAATCTGTATTAAATAATAATAATAATAATAATAATAATAATAATAATAATAATAATAATAATAATTAAATATTATTACTTCTATTATTTATACTCTGGGAATTAGAAAGTATTTGCCTGCAGCATTGCATTTGTGTATACATACATAAACATGTATAAATAAAACGTTTCATATTTACAATTTATACCATTCCTTTATCCATTCTGCATATGCATCCATTATATCAGCAAACCTGTATTACTTATTGTTTCCAGAATATGCTACACTAATGCACATTTGAGGTGTGCATGTCCACCGCATGGACTGTATTACAAAAATAGATGGAGTGAATGCAAGAAATGTAAAACTCTTTGCTAGTGAACCCGCCACATTGCAATGTCATGTTTGCTGGTGTCGACTGGGCTGTGCAAAATCTTGTTAGGTTTCATGCCCTGGCAATTACAGCTCAATTAGTGTGTTTTCCGTTATGTAAAATGCTATGCAAATGAGCACCCTGCGCTGCACCTCCTCTTTAATCCCGCCAGTACAGGCTATTTGTGAGCTGCCCGCGATAGTAATCCTGCCAGACCGCAGACAGCAAGAGCAGGAGAGTCGGAGCAGCGAGGATTTGCGCACTTGTCTCCAGGTGAGTTCAGGGAGAAACTCAGAGGAAAGTCTCGGTGCGCAGTCCTTGGTAGCCGCCCGTCTATTGGAAAGGTAATATATATTTATTTGTACGTGTGTTCCTTGGTAGTAATATTGTATCCCACTATTATAGAAACTGGTTATCATTGCATTGCAACGAAAGCAGCGCTTGATTGTGCCATCAGGCCATAGGATACAGGTGCGTCTTGGTGAGATCACACAGTGCAGGCACCAGAAGCGTGTACAATGCAATGCGGAGTTATTGGCAGCGCTATTCTCAGGTGTACACTTCTTCATTTAACAGTGACACGTAACGGTGGAATAAAACATTATGCTCTGGTAATGGTAAAATTGATTTTTGTATTGATTTGTATTGGGGCACTTTTGTAATGCTGTGTAAGCCTGTCTGGATAAGGGCGTCTGCCAATTCATACATGCATTCCTTCATTCCATCATACGAAAATGGCTGGTTCTACACTTTAGCGTTGCATTCAGCGCACGTTGTAGTTTAAAAGCTCTTTAAACTTTTGTTTTTATATATTTTAACGTAGGCTATACATACAAATAAATATAGGTTGACTTTTTCAATAACTATTGTGACAGTCTACACTATTACACTATGTATTTTTAGGGGGGGAGACTATGAATGGCAGGTGCGTCGGTGTGGTCTGTAGGCTAATAAAATCTGAATTAGGAGTATAAGCACTTGCGTAATTTATTATGCATTGATAATAGTTGTGGACACAGAGCATGTGGATTGACATGGACAGCCATGTGAATTAGCCACACGACGCTTTGCTGAGTTGCGCTTATCCGTGTGATGGGTGACAGCTCGGATATGATTTGAGAAGAGCAGGATTATTAATTCACCCGTCAGCAATGTACGAGGGGCATTAATTCAGCAGCGAGAGACGTGATCAAAAGCAACCCAGAAGTGGTGGGACTAGCAGCATGGGCACTGATACCGGTATTATGATTGTGATTATTGTGATTATTGTTATTGTAGTGCTAAGTGTGATAACGGTGTTCTTTGCTTCTGTTTATTAGGCTACATATGAAGTTAATTCTTCGCATTTGCAGTATTGTGTGGCTGTGCGTTTTAACATGATGCCAGGATTATTATTTGTCTTTATTGTTCTTTGTTAAGTAATGTTTGGGAAAGTCTGCTGAAAGGGATAGTCTATAGTGCGAGGAGCATGCTATATTCTAATTTTGGGCAAAGTGATCAACTATGGTCCATCCATAGCTCAGAGACGGTCCTTTTGCGCAAACGGTGCATCGATGGGAAATATTGGTTGTTTTCAGGTCCCTGTAGTGCTGAGACAGATTAAGGTGTTTATAACCAAAGGCGTTTTGATGTTTTATATTATGACTTTGGTGCCATAGTGAAAAAACCCAACCAAAAAACAACGTGAGGATATTTCCAGGTGTGGTAAATCCAGAACTCTCTTGAATTGTACTTCTCGATGTGTAAATCGTTTAGGATCATATGTGATGTCATCCTTGGGTAACCTAATTCATGCTATCTCTTCCAAGAAATTATCCAGGAATTAAATCGCAGTGTTGACGCTTAATGTGTGCAGACAACAGCTTATTAAATATTCCTACATTTTATCGCAAACCATCCGATAGTCGAGCCAAAAAGGTCAAGCACGTCCATCTTCGGCCGTCATTTAATAACCCAAACACATGAATACGATAGAAAACAACGCGTTATCCTGACCTTTCTGGCACCAGTCAAAGCTGGATTTGGGGATTGTGAGTTTTAACCTAGTGAGGGATGTCGTCCAAGGTTTGCATTTAGCGCCCAATCTTCCAGGTCTAGAGATCAAATGAAAGCTAATCCCTTATATAACTAACTTTGCACGCACGAAAGATGCGATGCTTGCAGGGGGACTAGCCCACTTTCTGTGCCCTGTCGAGATCTTGCTGTCAACAACAGCCCATTGAGCTTAACTACAGCGGGCCATTTATAATGAGTAGCAGCAACCTTTTATGTAAGGTAGACTAGTACGAAACAGATCACAACTGGTTAAGCTTTGGTATTGTCCTCAGACAAGGGGAATGAGAATGCTGGTTTGAGAATATAATAATCCTTGTTCTTGTTCTCAAGCTAGGTTGATATCGGCAATATTGTGATACTGTGCTATCACACGTTTTTAAGGATACATTTCTCTCTGTGTGACTCTCTCCCTGGATCATTTTCTCTCTCAGTGTCTCTGAGATCCTCGCCCGTCCCTCATGTTCACGAGAGCTCCTTGGCACAGATAATTTCTCCTCACACGAGCTCTGTGGGATTCATCAATCGCAAACCGATCAATCAGGTGGCCCAATTACATACAAATCAGCCCTGCAGCAGAAGTCCGACAGATTAGTTTGCCAGCGTCTCCCAGGATATTACTACGAGGCGGGGGGGGAGTGTGGAGGGAGGCTGTCCGCCACACAATGTCATTTGTCTGGACTGCACTGCTTAGAGCTGTCTGTACAGGTGATTAAGACGACAGGACAACCTTCACCTCCTTTCTTTTCAGATGCACTTAATAGCGGAAAGTCACAGTCTGCTACGGGGCCGTGGTTATAAGTGTGATCAACACTATTCAAACACCAACAATGACAAACACATAATAACAAATAGATGTTCTGCAAATAGTGTGAAATATTGTCACAACTGAATAAAGTGTGATACGTGGAAAAATATGGAGTTATACAATTATAACATTATAGCAAAGGAAAGGAATGAATACGTTAAGTTTGAGTAAGGCTGAGTTACATGACTTAAAAACTGGTGTCTTGTAATGATTACCTGGGGGTGGGATTAGGACAAAGTTAACCATTGAAATCAATAACAAAAGAAGTATGGCTCCTAAAATCTGATATTTCCTTTAGCAGAAATCCCTGTGGAAGCTCGAGAAACAATGGGTCGCAAAGAAGGAAAGGACGGAAACACCTGGAAGAAAAGCACGGACAACATCCAGGATGTCTTTGAGATCATGGAGGTGCTGGGGTCGTAAGTACAGACATAATTTCCTAAATCCCTCCCTCCCCCACCACCCGTCATCTTGTCTCGGACGCCTCGCACTCGGGGGACAGACGAGACGCTGGGAATCGTGGGAGCTGTTCTCACTTCCGCACGCTATCTGGAGTGGAACTTTAACTGTACGGAACCAGAGCCACTTTGCTCATTAACACAGACCCGATTCAATTACTGGGTTTATGTAAGACCTACTTTTACAGCGCCTGGGGAAAAGGGTCTGGAGACACGGGCTTAATCCCTAACCTCCCGGATTGTCTGAAACCTGGAGTGGCTTAAAGTCTCAAGCCGATAGTGCCTGGCCCAGATCGATTTCCTATCTGTTTTAGTGACGCCTCCCTTGATGGGTTAAGCAGGCAGATAAAAGGTTAATTAAAGCTCTACAGCGGGGGTCTCAGACTCAGTTCCTGGAGGGCTGTGGTGTCTTCTGGCTTGACTGGATCGGTACTTCTCTCCAAACTGCAGATCATGTGACAGGTGGTGCATCTTGAGTCGAAAGAATAGTTAAAAATTAAGACATTTCAGATTGTCTTCAGTTAAGTAATTCAGTGCTCCGGCTGGAATGAAAACCTGAAGCCCCTGCAGCCCCTGGCAGCTGAGTGTGAGACCCCTGATCTTAAGCTGTGCACTGTGAGTGTGCTTTGTGAAATCCTTAACCTCTAGAGAAGCAAACTGACAATGATTTTGACTTCTAAGATAAGGCTACATACATGCCCTCTAGGAATTGAGTCTTCAGATGCATGTTGGGCTGGAACAGGGATAAAAAGTGATCTTTTTATCTAGAGGTGTTTTTGTTTAGAACAAGAATGACAAGTTTGGAGTTTGACTTCTCCTACTACAGCCCAGACCAAAAATGTTTAATCTATCTGAAAAACATACCTGAATAAAAACAATTTGGATCTTCATGTGCCATTTGCTAGACATAGTGTGAAAGAAATATCATCAAGTAATTAATGTGCCAGCTGAATTGTTAACCTTCAGACAAAAGAGGCCACAATTGAGATCTTAAAAGGCGCATGATGTCTGTAGTCACACTTCTGTGTCTTCAATAATCTGCCTGTTGATGAGGTCGTCTTCTTAAAGATGCATTAGGGATGGATGATACATGAGGCTAAGTTTGATAATTACAGCCTGCAGATGCTCATAACAGGCTTATGAGAAATAATTATAAACATGGAATGATCCCTTATTATTCTGCAACAGGGTTTAAGATGAACCAGGCACTTTGAATTTGCACTTGTCTTCCATTATATAATATATTTTAGGGCAGTAGTGCTGATGACAATGTGTACTAACATAAAATGCACAGAGGGTGTGTGTAGTGGGGGGGTTATATCAGGTGTTTAATGCGCACTCTGCCACACCAGTCACTTGCCCCGAGGCTAACATAGTTTCTTCTCCCTGTGGCTGTCATCGAGGGTTGCTGGACCATGCGGATTACATGTGACTGTCTAAATACACCGGCCAACATCTTGGATTAGTAAGACTTTAAAGCTTTTCAGGCAGTGCAGCTCCACGAGGCATTTATCCCCTTGAGCGGCACTGTGCCAGTTCTCGGACACAGCCCACAACAAGGCAAGCCAGCGGAGAGCTAGTGTGGGCGAGGATGCTCAGGGATGGGACTGCGCTATTTACACAGCTACCGAAACCAAAATGAACTTGCATTCAATATACTGTTAGGTCCATAAATATTTGGACAGTGACATAAGTGTCATTATTTTGTCTCTGTATGCCACCACAATGGATTTGAAAGGAAACAATCAAGGTGTGCTTTAAGTGTAGACTTTCATCTTTAATGTGAACATAGGAATTCCACCCATTTTTATATGTGGTCCCCCCAAGTTTAGGGGCTCAAAAGCAATTGGACAGACTAACATAATCATGAATTAAATTGTGAGTTTCAATACTTGGTTGCAAATCCTTTGCAGTTAATGACTGCCTGAAGTCTGAACCCATAGACATCACCAGATGCTGGGTTTCTTCCCTGGTGTTGCTCTGCCAGGCCTGCACTGCAGCTGTCTTTAGTTCCTGCTTGTTCTTGGGGTGTTTTGCCTTCAGTTTTGCCTTCGAAATCAAAACAAACCAATCAGAGAGATAGCAAAAACATTAGGTGTGGCTACTATATCAACTATTCGGTACATTCATACACTGGTGAGCTCAGGAACACCAAAAGGCCCAGAAGACCACGCACAACAACTGTGGTGGATGACAGAAGAATTCACAACAGCTGGTCAGATCAAGAACACCCTCCATGAGGTAGGCGTATCTATGTCAAAGTCAACAATCAAGAGAAGACTTCACCAGAGTAAATACAGAGGGTTTACCACAAGATGTAAACCATTGGTAAGCCCCAAAAACAGGAAGACCAGATTAGAGTTTGCCAAAAAAACATCTAAGGAACCCTGTACAGTTCTGGAACAACATTCTATGGACAGATGAGACAAAGATCAACTTGTACCAGAATGATGGGAAGAGAAGAGTATGGAGAAGGGAAGGAACTGCTCATGATCCGAAGCATACCACCTCATCTGTGAAGCATGTTATGATGTAGGCATGTATGGCTGACAAGGGAACTGGTTCCCTTGTATTTATTGATGATGTGACTGCTGACAAGCAGTAGGATGAATTCTGAAGTGTTTAGGACTAAATTATCTATTCAGATTCAGCCAAATGCTTCAAAACTCATTGGACGGCACTTCACAGTAAAGGTGGACAATGACCTGAAGCATACTGCGAAAGCAACCCAAGACTTTTTTTAAGGCGAAAAAGTGGAATGTTCTGCAATGGCAAGTCAATCACCTGACCTGAATCCAACTGAGCAGCATTTCACTTGCTGAAGGCAAAACTGAATTCAAAACGCCCAAAGAACAAGAAGGAACTAAAGACAGCTGCAGTGCAGGCCTGGCAGAGCATCACTAGGGAATAAACCCAGCATCTGCTGATGTCTATGGGTTCCAGACTTCAGGCAGTCATTGACTGCAAAGGATTTACAAACAAGTATTGAAATTCACAATTTAATTCATGATTGTGTTGGTTTGTCCAAATAATTTGAGCCCCTAAAATTGGGGGACCACATATAAAAATGGGTGTAATTCCTACACCGTTCACCAAATAAAGATGAAAGTCTACACTTAAAGAACATCTTGTTTCCTTTCAAATCCATTGTGGTGGCATACAGAGCCAAATTGATGACAACTGTGTCAATGTCCAAATATATATGGACCTATCTGTATCTGCTAAAACACACTGCCTTCTTTAAGTAATCAAATGCTGTTTATAACCTCTCTCGTAGATTGCTATAAATGCACACCGCTTTATAAAGGTCTGCAGATCTCCAGCTCATTTCTGTTCTCCTCTTTGTCACAATATTCATGCCGTGGGAATGAGGGGAGTGCATGCACAGTCTGTTTTTAAACGGGGAGACCCAGGGGCTTGTCAATGCTGGATCCCAGAACACAGCGGCGACAGACGCTGAACCACACTGGCACAGGGCCGCTGCTGATGTGTAATGCTGTGTTTGAATAGTAAATAAGACCTCTGGGACACTGCTCTCTTCATAAACAAACAAACACAGGACGAGCCCCAGATGAAATGGAAAATTAGTTTAGGAGAGAATTAACTTGAAATAATCTGCCCACACAAATGTCTTTATGAACAGTTGAGGGAGTCTGGAACAATCTTTACCTCAGACACACAGCCACCCCCACCCCCAGATGATGAAGGACTGAGGTTTCAGTCTGAGTCTGAATTTGGGGAATCGGACACTATAGGGGCGGGGACTCGATACGAGTACAGATGAGTGTGATACAAATCTGACAGTGACAAGGGGTTGAATGAGATTCTCTAAAGGGCTTGAGGGACGTCTTGCTTTCCTTTGTGATGGCCTCGCTGCAGCAGTTTCCATGGTTATTACTGTGCGATGGCATTCAACAGGTAACCTTGATTTTAATGCACCATATATGCTCTTGCTGGCAGTGTGGCTGAGGAGGTGCAGTCTGGGGTGAGCAACACAACACAGAGTTCATATATACAACGTTTTCAAGCTAATGGAGAACCTAGTGGAGAAGAAAGTCCAGTGGCAGGATTAATGTACAAGGAAGGTGTGTGTGTGTGTCTAGGGTTTCAAGGGCTGAAAACAGGCTGAATCCATAAGGAATCGCGCGGGGAATTATTGCACCATTTGGGAAAACAAAATCACGTACACCACTTGTTATTCCACAGGATGTCAGCTCTCGAGTTGTCAAGTGCCTGGGTGTGAGGAAGCACCAGCTGCTGCCGACGGTACCCAGGAGTCTGTGCACTTGTTTCTCTCAACTGATGAACGCGCTGTACAACACTCTCTCTCTCTCTCGGTGCTCTGTGGGCAGGGATCGTCCAATTAAACAGCCCCGGAATCACTGCGCTTCGGTGTTTGAAAAGCGGCTATGCGTCACAGTGTCAGGAAATGAGACTCGGAGGAGGGGAGGGTGACAGTGCATCATGTGAAGTGCCATGTGTTTCTCTTCCTCCTGCGAATACAACTTTGCATTTCGGTGATGGTTAACAGTTTCGGTGTTTTGCTAACAAGCAGGATGTGGTGGTCTTTACTGATTCCCCTGTCTGGACCCCGACCCCTTTCTGGAGAAGCTAGGGCAGAACTGGGCTACCTTGGCCACTTGTGTGTGCGTCCCTCACCTTTTGAGAGATGGATAGTTTCCATTACGTAAGGGATTAGGCCTCTAATCCACAGGCCTCAAGTCTCAATATAGACCTAGAGCACATCATATATAAGCCCTTCCCTGTAAGCCCAGGCGCTGATCAACCCGAGACGACACCCCAGCAAGATGCTTTCTGGTTATTTTTGGTGTATGACCAGCTAATAAGGTGGAGCGCAGTTTGCGATGACCGCTTAGTGTGGCAGAGTCGCGTCCATTTTAAAACTTTTCCAGACCCATCTCTGATTCCATTTTGTTTAACTCTATAGCTCTACATACTCCACATACTATGTGCCGTTCATGTCATTCCAGTAATGTCCATTTGCCCAGGCCCATTATGTTCTTATGTTCTTAAGTAAATGAAATGGGGCTTAGCTATCAGTGTATTAATGGGTCTGGATTTCCCATGCAGTCTGTGCCAACTAAAATGGAAGCCATCCACAGTGTTTTCAGTTTATCCTGATATATAATGCTGGGTTGTCTCAAAGTTCCCCACCCCTGTCCTGGGGACCCACTGTCCTGCTAGCTTTACAATCAAGCTATCAATTACTTAATGGAACTAATAATTGACTTGTAACCAGTAGGGCAGTGAGGCTGCAGGAGCAGGATTGGAAAGCCCTGCCCACCTAACGCCCTGCTGCAAGGTTGTGTACGGCCAAGCTTTCACTCAACTTGTGACTGATCTGGTCGTGGGGGTCTGACCTGTCTGTTTGTCTCTCCTAGGGGGGCCTTCTCCGAGGTGTTCCTGGTGAAGGAAAGGAAGACTGGCAAGCTCTTTGCTTTGAAGTGCGTCAAGAAGGTGCCAGATCTTCGTGACAACAACCTGGAGAATGAGATTGCAGTGTTGAGGAGGTAAGGCTGTGGACCTGGTTTCTCAACCTAGCTGATCATCGGTGAATGTGGGGTACTTTCCATTCTGGAGAGCCATGTAAGAGTGCTGCAGGGCCTTTTAGAGATGTTGAGCCAAAAGCTGTGATCCATGTCTTCATCCTGAACCTCATGAGCTGCTTATTCTTGTTCTTCACAGGATCAAACATGACAACGTTGTGGCCCTGGAAGACTTTTACGAGAGCAGAACCCATTACTACCTGGTCATGCAGCTGTGAGTATGAAAAGATGGCGCAATGATTTTCAGTGTTACAACTCTAGGGGAGAAGTGCTTGACAAATTAAGGTTTAAATGAGAAAACAAAGTGGATGGGCTGATAATGATTAAGGTGATCTCAGCATGGGAAACAGAAGAAGATAGAAAATCAATCTGAAATGCATGTTTTTCGTATTGGGGGCAACTGGCACACATATTGTAGCTGCACATTCAGAAATGCTCCGGTCAGGGTGGCGTGCTGATGGGCCCTCTCTCCTCAGGGTGTCTGGAGGGGAGCTGTTTGACCGGATTCTGGACCGTGGGGTTTACACCGAGAAGGACGCCAGTCTGGTAATTCGGCAGGTGCTGGACGCGGTCAGCTACCTGCACAACAACAGCATCGTCCACAGAGACCTGAAGGTATGAGCCCTGGCTGCTTACCTGTGACTCCTCTACTCAGGACATCTCTACATTTATATTATACACATTCACATCTTCAAGCAACCATGAACCCTTTGGGGTTGGGCGTCTGCTCCTCCTCTGACCTCTGACCTCTGTGTTTTCACTCTGCAGCCAGAGAACCTGCTGTACTACAGCCAGGACGAGAACTCAAAAATCATGATCAGCGACTTCGGCCTCTCCAAGATCGAGGACAACGGTGTCATGGCCACTGCCTGCGGGACTCCAGGATATGTGGGTGAGCACACAGGGCCGGTCTGGGAGGGGACAGAAGGGCGGAGGAAGAGGAGGCGGCTCTGTGTCTAGTCTGTCTGTCGCTATCGCTAATAAACGCCAGAGCAGGTGCGGATGGTGTTTCAAGCTCCGGTGCAATGATGGGCGAGCACAATTATTATTTCTGTCATCTCATGCATCAATCGACGGATTTTTACTTGCTGTGGCGCCCTTCACAGCACAGTGTCACAGAGTCCTCTCACAGATTTAGGACAAACAAGAAGAGTTACGATACAGCTATAAAACGCCATTACAAGTCCACATATAGCAGGTCATCTAAAGCAGAAAAACCCGGAGGAGTGTCTTTCGGATAAGTCAATTAGTGTGCTTGTGTTACCTGTGTGTGACGTTGGGAAAGCAGTGTTCTTGTCTTAGTGACCGGGTCATTTCTCTCCCCGCAGCTCCAGAAGTCTTGGCCCAGAAGCCCTACAGTAAGGCGGTGGACTGCTGGTCAATTGGGGTCATAACCTACATCCTGTGAGTATGATCGGCCCCCCAGCTCCCTCTCTCCCCTCTCTGTGTCAGGGCTGTCATGTCAATATCCGTCTTCGAATGGGTGCCTCCGTCCTGACACCTTTTCATCTTTGGCCTTGCAGCCTTAATCTCTGCCTAGCTTTAATCCTTGAGTTTATTCCATCATTTGGTAGGATGGAGTTACAGCGCCCCCTTGTGCAAAATAGTAGCTTTTCTATAGGTCTTCATACATACATGTTACATACATAGATACATTGATGTGTTTCTTCATGTATAACTTGCAATTTTTAGATCCGATTCAATACCTGAGAAAACTGGACTAGGTTCCTCCAGAAGCCAGGGTTGCTGTGTGTGTTGTGTGTATCAGAGCCAGGCTTCTGTCTGGGCTGTTGAAATGAAGCTGTCTGTCTCTGTGCTCTTCCAGGCTGTGTGGATACCCCCCCTTCTATGAGGAGACCGAGTCCAAACTCTTCGCCAAAATCATGAAGGCCGAGTATGAGTTCGACTCTCCGTTCTGGGACGACATTTCTGATTCAGGTATGTCTTCGATTGTTATCTGTACTCATTAAATACTTGAATGTATGTTCTTTGTTTTTATTTATGTATGTATGTATTTTAATATGATTTTATTATTTCTACAGCAAAGGATTTCATTCGTAACATGATGCAGAAGAACCCCAAGACTCGCTACACTACTGAGAAGGCTCTGAGACACCCTTGGTAAGTAGGGTCAAATAGGACAGATTCTTCATCAGTATCTGAGAAGGAAGTGATTCAGACCCATCTCCCATCTCTCGATCTGACCACACTGTCTCTGCTTCTCCTGGCAGGATCGTGGGGAAGACGGCGCGCACCCACGACATCTACCACTCGGTGAGCGAGCAGATCCAGAAGAACTTTGCCAAGTCCAAGTGGAGGGTGAGTCTGACCGAGCTCCCTGACCCGCTAACACTGTACTGGACAACATCCTGGTCTTAAATCAACACAGTAAAAAGCTCAGTGTGCTCAGAGTCAATGAAGCCCTCCATTATATAAGTATAAGAGATGTAATGTGACCTCATAGGTTGATGGATATTTTCCTTCTGTGCTGTTTGCAGCAAGCCTTCAACGCCACAGCGGTCATCAACCACATGAAGAAGCTCCAGCTCACCCACTCTGAGGTGATCAACAAGCCGGTCCCTGCGATCACGGTCATGGGCTCATCTATGCCCGGCTCCCCCAAGAGGCACGCTCTGCAGGAGCCCAACGGCAACGTGGAGCACCCCTGCTCCCTGCCCGTGCCCGACAACCTGAACGAAGCCAAGAGCCACTACCACGGCCCGCGCACCACCCACGGCGAATCTCCCCACGGGATCCACTTCCTGTCCGAGCCGGCCAACTTAAACGGCGCCGCCAAGAAAGCGTACGTCCCTGTCTGCCCATTCTCCTGGTTGAACCTCCTCGTCGCCCTCTGTTCAGCTCCATCTGCCAGCCCTTCCTCCTTCCATAACTCCCTCCCCTAGTCCTCACGGTCCCTTTAGTCTTGGCTCTTCCTCGAACCAAGAGGTCTCCCTGTCTCCACCAACACCCAGTGTCTCCTCCAAGGGCAGCAGATTAATGTTCTGTCCGACACCGTGTCTTGCAGGTATGTGTCTCCTACGCTGATCATCCCGGTGAAGAGCATGAGTGACCAAAACCCTCCCCTGCAGACGGGGGTGTGCTCCGTCATGTGATCGCCCGGCCGGCCAGCGACTGGGGAATTCTAACAGGTGCGTAGATCAGCGCAGGACAGACACAGCACTAAGGGGCGGCACGAGACCCGCAGACATAGGGAGGGAAGGGACAGACAGTGCCTGCTTGGCTTGACACGGCGCCATTTAACTCTGCCGTCAGCCCTCACTCACTCCACCCTGACCGACTTCTTCTCTCCGCAGGACTGTCCTCTCCAACATCTGGAAGGACCTCACCGGTGTTTATCAGCCCACAGCACATTTGTTTGGCTGCACTGTTACCAGAGAGCGAGGGTCACGTGTCCTACGGGCTCCCACAGGATCTTGAAGAAAAACCGAGTGCCTAGAGAATATATCTACACATATTTATAGATATACATACATTGTTCTTCAAGACATTCCACAAGGGGAGATCCCTGTCAGGGGATCACAGGCTCGCTAGGAGAGACTTGATCGTTCAATGTGCTTACAAATACATATAATATTAAAAGAGTAAGTAAAACACTTTATTTTTGTCTGCTATCGTAAGCTTTGTATTAGTGTTTGGAAAAAGCTGAACAGATTATTGATTATGTATTGTGATGTGCAGTAAAACGTTACATGTTTTGAAAACTGTTCCTGTGAATCTGGACAGCAAATAAATGCTTCATGGGCTGAACCACATGTTGAAGGGTATTTTAGATACAAGTGCAAATTAATTTTTTTTCCTCAGTGCTGTGTCAGTATAGAATTAACAAGATGCGCTAATTTGCCATAATTCTGCTGCCGTATTGGTTTTGAAGCCCTAGAAACAAAAAACAAAACAAACCTTTAGCACAGTGCATGAAATCAGAGCTACAGCTACAGTTTTATTTATTTTTTAATTGGCTGTAATTGCTAGTTAGTCTGCAATTAAGTTCTTATGCACTGATTTGACAGACTGGTTTGTAAAAGCCAGAACATCCAGTCTCTCAATATGTGATTAATTGTCTGTTTTAATGGAGGTAGATAAATACATAATCTGTTCCTGTTCCTAGCTTTAACTGAGGCAAGCTGATGCTCTTGTTCTTGGTAGACTCCTGAAGGTCATGTATTATATTTTTATATTAAATATTGCTTGATGACTGTTGCAAGAAAAAAAAAAAACACACACACAAAAAGTGACTGGAGTTGTAGCTATGCGTTATAGTTGTAGTGTTGTTATTGACATGATTATTGTTATCACTCGCCAACAGTTCTGAATGTCTCGTTTTGACGCTGGTACTTTACTGAGGGGAAGGAGGGCGGGCTCTTATTCTTATTAACCTATATATATATTTTTGTTTCGGTAAAAGAGATTATATTTAATATACCAAAAAAAGAAAACGGATGTGCATTACAGCTTGCGTGTACTGTTCCGACGCGGGATTTGTAACACCCTGCGTTCTTCTGTACCAACCACCAAATGAAGGGGAAAATACCCATGCTTTAAATGTTGATCTTGCTTTAATTGATTAATTAAAATCGATTGTGGACTGTAAACATTGACCTTTTGGTTTTCTTGTGTGTTTTGTTATCCGTGTCATCTGAAGAGAGCGTATTTAGCACCACAAGTCTGATCTGGGAGGTCTGGAATGGGTCTAGAGCAGCTCAGGATCATAATGCTGACCCAGTTACCTAACTGATCCATTTTGGCACTTCCTGATGTCTTTAAGCACACCTATAAATAGCTCCAGATAACCACCTACCCCCCCACACACACAAACACTGCTTCACTTTGCTTCACTTGGAGTCCCTTGAGTTTCAGGTTAAGTGTTTACTTTATCTCTCATACAGTATTAAATAAACTGACAACATGATGCTTATGCATTTCAATGTATTCATCTCAGAGCATCGTATCAATGTTTTAACAACATGGATTGTAAACGGGCAGGAGATGGTATCTACTTTTCCCTTTAAGTCAGGGGTCCCCAGTTAGTGGCCCAGGAAAAGTTCATTTGTGGCCCTTGTGTGACCAGCTACACATTGTGTATTGCAAGATGAAATTACAAAGAAAAGCAATACATATTAAGACGATGATAAAAACAAAGATGACAAAAGTTTAACTATTTATTTTCATTGGTTAACGCATAACTCTCTTCGCAACTACATCCTCACTTCAATAATAAAAATAAATAAATAACGTTATTGAAGTCTCGCCAGAAAAACAATAATAAATAACGAGTTTACACACTCAGTCACCTGCAACTTATGAATTTATAATTTGAAGAGACGTCAACTGTAAGTACAATCAGTTATTTATATATCTAGGAAACGCAAAGTACAGCGAAAACAGACACACAAACAAACCGCAGGCATTTTTGCGTTGTTCTCTTCGGGAATTATGCAAAACCAATGTGCGTGTTGTGCACACAAACCGTAACAGTCTGCAAATGTTCGTCAAAGAATGGCAGCTTTAATCAATAGTCTCTCCTAAATCACACACGCAATCAATAGAAGTAGAAAGTTGTATTTCTTTGTCACATCTGTGTCCTTACAATACATAAAACCGCATCCATGCAGGAACACGCAACTGCAGCGCCGCTTCGTGTTGCATGGCGTCTGCAGAAAGACTTTCAGGGAAACTGAGCTTTTAATATCGAATTTCAATCTTCGCACAATGGACTGGTTCAGATGGTGTGTCCAACAGAATGTAATATATTTTCTTACATATTTCCCAGAACAAAGCAGCCTGCATTTTAAGTGAATTGATAACACTGTTGTAGCCTAGCAATTTTATTATATATATATATATATATATATATATATATATATATATATATATATATATATATATATATAATTAAGCTTTTTATTCTTTTCATAAAGTCACATAGTTCACTTCATGACAATGTTGAGGGTCTGTGGTTTGCTGGGGACGCACTCCTCACAGTTTCTGCAGTAAGTCGTTGTTCATCTGATGTACTGGTACTGAACAAATTGCACTTTTAATACTGTAGACCAGGGGATCCCAATCCTTGTCCTGTAGGACCCCCTACCCTGCTGGTTTTTGTTCCAACTGAGCTGAACCTTAATTGAAGTAACAATCTGCTTACATTTGACTTTTTAAATTGTGTAATAAAAGAGTAGGATCTTTAATAAGATCTTCATACAATTCTATACTTAACTTTAAAGCCCTACTTTTTATAATAATGAAAAGCACTCTGATATAGTAAATTATTTGTTCAATTAAGTAAATGAGAGCTTGGTTGGAACAAAAATTGCTTAATTGGAACCGGCTTCAATGAAAGGCCACACATCATGAGATTATTTAAATATGCTTTTATTGAGAAAAGACAAACCAGAGGTTTGCAGGCATCGCTATTTCCTGCTTGGTTTCAGCACAGACCAGAGGCCAGTTAATGTACTTGAGTGCTTGAGAAGAGTACAGTTGCTGTCAACAGTGTGAGGGAGTTAATTGCCACCAGGGGGCGATAGCTTCCCAACAAACCTGCAGAGAAAACAATGTGCAGGAGTGATGGAGGAGATTATTTTAAGGTTGCTGGAGAGAACGGTGGGGATCGTCTGTAGGTCTATAGATACTGTAAGATATAATCTCTCTCAACACTGAACTGCTCCAATGTGTTTGTTAGTCGGTTGCCTAAAGGAGAGCTACTAACTGATAGTGTTTTATTTTTCAATTGAAAATAGAATAAATAATGATGTTGTCAGCGACAGGTGAAGCTGTGCATCGTGCTGAACAGTCAACAGATGGGCTGGGAGGTGCCGGACAGTTCCCTGAACGGGGTTGGGCTGCAATTATCCCTGGCAGATGCTAAGGCGCCGTTGCTTCTCGCGGATGTCTGCCAGGATGCCTTCCATTTTTGTGTCCAGGTTGAGCAGACTTTGGGACTTCTGGATCAGCTCCTCGTTGGCTTGCAGGAGAGCACCTTCTTTGCCTGTTTGCAGAGGGGGGGACAGAGAGGTCAGGGACCAAGCATCACAGCTCATTACTGCTCTCAATATACAGACCACGTGGATCCTTGGGTTGGAGTACGGGCCCTGCATTGGACACCACTTGACCAATCACGACAGGAGGGAGTGGGTCAGCCCTAGTCCTGTCATTGACACGCTGCGGGATCTCTCTTCCTGTTCTCAGGGTGTTAACGCCCCTCCCACCAGCCTGACAGACACTGACCTGAGAGTCTATTGATCATGTCCATGCTGTCCTGGATCAGGACCCCAGCCTGCCCCTGGAGCTGCCGCAGTTTGTCGTCCATGGGGCCCGACTCCCCTCTGCTCGAACTTTCTGATGCCTTCTGCTGTAGCACGCTGTACTGCTTCTCCAGGTCCTTCAGGTCCTGCTCACACACACACACAACATACCAACATTAGTGACTTGTGGAGATAAAGATGGGAGGGGGTGGCTCATCTCCATGTTGCAAATCTATTTTAGTTACATTGCCTGGAGGGGAGGCAACACTAAATCAAAACGGAGTTGAGTTGAATTGAAAACCAGGGTTCAAGAATCCACGGCAAGGGTGGGCAGCTTCTGTCCCTCCCCGTCCCCTCACCCCCCGTCCTCTCACCCATGCAGCCTGATCAGCCTCAGTTTGGGCCAGATCGGCATCTGTGTCCGCCTGTGTGGCCAGGCCGGCGTTCTTCTTCACCAGATCCTTTAGGCCGGTCAGCTGTGGCTTCATGTCATCCATCTGGTCGTTCAGCTCATCCAGAGTCTGGAATGCCGGGTCTAGCAGGCCCTTAGCCTGAGAGAGAGGGGGAGAGGGAGAAAGGGAGAAAGAGAGAGATTGTATTGTGAGCCTTATCTTTTCATTAACCAAGCACTGGTACATTTCAGCAGTGTCCGGTGAAACTATCCCTCACCGAAACGAGCATTTATTTTTTTCAGCAGAAGCTTGCAAACTAGCATTGTGCCTAAAGTGTTAACAGGATAGGAACTGAAATGGTTTGGCTTTGCTCCACTGTACTGCAGTTGGGGAACTCGACAGAGCGCCATCGCTGGACCAGACTAAGTGGAAACAAGATGGCCCTCTTCTGTTGTACATAGGTTGCACAGGCTTCTGGGATCTGTTTGGACGGCCCCTGTCTGTACTCCTCCACTCACGTTTGCAATGTTGTCCTGCACTTGCTTCACGATGTCAGTGCTGCTGCGGATCTTCTTCTCCACTTCGCCCAGCGAGCTCTCCACGCTGCCCAGGTTGTCCAGCAGCCCCTCCACGTTCTCATTCATCTGATTGGCCTTGTCCCTGCAAGACAACAGCGCCGTCACACTCAAAGTAGTGGTCCTACAAGTTGTGCCCGTGTGCTTTTGATTGCCCTTGAAGCCAGTTGCCATGTCCACCCTAGTTTTACATCTTTGAGGTGTGTGAACTAATGGCAGGGTTTACTGTAAAATGACCTTTTTAATTCACTTGTGTGGCCAGGAGAATGACTGATAATGATTGGGGAAGACAAGGCCTAGATATCGTAGAAGGAAAATAAAATAAGGATGTATAAGGATGTTCAAAAGCAGTGCTAAAGTCTGTGTGAAGCTGGAACTTTATAGAATGCCAGAAATGCACACAAAACACCTTGACGAACACCATGCTATGCTGTCCTGCCCTGTCGTTGTATTGAGCTGTAAAAATAAGGGGGATTTCTACGGCATTGTGCTGTCTCTGGGTCTTACCGGGCCTTCTCTGCCTCCAATAGCAGCTTTCGGGCACGATCCAGCTCTGGGCCAGTCTTGCTCAAGACATCGGTGCTGTCAGGCAGGGTTGCAGCAATACGCCTGATTTCGTCCAACTTCCTGCGCAGGGCGTCCATGCTCTGGGGCAGCTGGGTGTCCAGGACTTCTTCACTCACTCTCTGGATGGTGGCAGGGTCGGTGGTGGGGTCTGGGGAAAGAGGGACAAGCACAAAGTTGAAGCCAGTCAAGATATAGGTTGGTAATGCTTTCAGGAACTCACAGAGCAAATTTTTTCCATCAGAGAAGAGACTTTGGAGTCACTGAAGTCTAATACTAAAGGCAGATGTTATGTAGGCTTTTACCAGTCAGGAAGTCCCTCAGCTGCCTGACAAAGTTCCGTGTGTCCTGCATGTCTGCGTCCATGTCAGTTCTGGCTTGTTTGATCCGATTGGCCAGCTGGTCTGTAGAGAGTCTCGCCTGATTGGCCGAATCCTGCGTGTCCTGGATCTGTGTAGAAAACATGTGGAATATCAAGGCATATATAAGCGCTACACTACATACAAGTGAGTTGCCATGTGCTTCATGGAAGACTGCCGCTGAATATGGCACTCCACCCACCTCTGCCGCTGCCTGCTGGATTCTCGAGGTGAGCTCCCTCAGTCTGGACCGGGCCTCCTCGCTGTCAGCCAGGGCCTTCTTCCCGAGAGGCAGAGCTCCAGTGCAGGTCCTCCTGCCATCACAAGGGGGCGCATCTGGGCCAGGGCACAATTGCCCACCACACTCCTTGGGGGTGCAGGGGGCGGTCCGGGTGCTGCCACACACCTGAAACGGAGGACATGGTAATAAGATGGTTTGAAGTTAAACATCTTTCCTCTCCGTTTTCCTCCAATCCTTTGCTTCCCTCTTTCACTCTCTTCTTCCATTTCCTCCCTAATGACTCCTCTCCCCTCCGTTCCTCGCCCTCGCTTCCCCCTCTCTCTCACCTTGCGGGCGGTGGGAGTGAGGTTGGGCTGTGTGCGGAGCTGGTTGTTGAGGTCCTCCAGAGCTCTTGTGTTGCCCGGCTGCACCTGCCCCTCCAGGTCGATGGCATCGCCCCGCAACTTGGCGGACTGGTCCACCACCCCTTGGCTGCCCTCCACGCTCTTCATCGCGTCTGTGGACTCCTTGTAGGCTGTGGTGATGGTAGAGTAGGCTCCTGCAAAAAGGTCACACACGGGTCAGAGGTCTGAGCTCAGGTGAGGCCTATCTTTAAGGCTGTGAGTGCCTGGCATTAGAGCTGAAAGCAATGCTTGGATCCCAGCTGATCCCTGACTTGCGATGGACCAGTGCTATGGGTGCCGCCCTCTGGTGGCTGGACTGGGTAATAAACTCTCACCACTAGGGTCTGTGGTCACAGTTTTGGTGACCTGTTCCCTCTTGATGTTGTACTGCTGGGTGAGGAGAAGCAGCGAGGCCCTCAGGTCATCAATCTGTCGGTCCAGAGCCCGGCTCTGATCCGTAGGGAAGAGGTCAGGGTTCAAACGGCCAGCCTCAGCCCTTGAGAGAGAGAGAGAGAGGGAGCGTTACCTGGGAATGGGACAGACCTGGCAAACGGGATCACAAATTATGATTGATCCATTCGGCCGATCACAAACTAAAGCTAAACGTTACCATTAAGGTGATAATAATACAAAGCACTAAATACTAACTTCAGTCTGTTCAGTGTTGTGATGCTGTCAGTGATCTCTCTGTCAATGGGGTTTGGGTAGGGCAGCTGGTCCCTGATCTGTCGGAGGATGGCCTCCAGCCCAACGATCCTGGGGCCCAAGTCCTGCCCAGAGGAGCCTGGCAGGTTTGTGACCTGGGAGGAGAGACGGGCCAGGGTGCTGGAGAAGCCTTTGAGATCGTTGTCCAAGGAGAAGAAGCAGGAGGGACAGAGCACGCATCTGGGGTAGTTATCGCAGTGCCCTCGCTGGCACCGGTCGCACCGAGGCCCAGTCATGCCCAGCAGGCACAGACAAGCGCCCGTGGTCTTGTCACAGCCGGGCCTCATGGTGCCCGCCTGCTCACAGTTACACGCTAGGAGGAGAGCAGAGATGGACCAGAGTGAGGCGATGTGGGGACACGGGGGAAACAAGGCGGGGTACAAAGTAACAGTCTCAAACTGGTGTGCGGTTTTCAGAGGAGGGACGATTACTGGCAAATGAAGACCGGAGGAGAAAATAACTCCTCCCAAAGTTCTGGAAGGCCTGTGGCGGAAGGCAGATGCCACACACGGCTCTTCGGCAGAAATGGTAAGGGCCTGCCAAGAGCAGCCTTATAGAAGTATATATATCAGATCTTTTAGTGGGAGAGACGGAGGTACTCTGACAGACTGTATTAAGTGTACGTACGCTTGCAGCCTCTGCGAACGTCTCCGTAGGTGTTGTCCGGGCATTCTGTGCAGGTCCGTCCCCCATATCCTGTCCGGCACTGACACTGACCTGTTAACTACAACAGACACAGAACACAAGATGTAGAAGACACTTCTTCACACAGAGAGGCGTCACAATCTGGAAAAAACTCCCCAGCGATGTGGTTGAAGCTGATAATTTGGGAACATTCAAGAACAGACTGGATAGGATCCCTGGATCAATTAGTTATTAATGGACACCAAATGAGCACGATGGGGCGAATGGCCTCCTCTCGACTGTACACTTTCTTATGTTCTTATGTTCTTATGTTCCTAATACATGCACTGTACACCGTCGGCGGCAATTATGTACACACACGACACAACACAGCTCAATGTCTGTCTTGCCTCACACACACAGCACAGAAAAATACAGTTCTGCGCTTTTCTTGTACATTGAGTGCACAGAATCTGCAGAGGAGCCTTGCTGCCACTAGATGGCCCCGGAGTACAGCAGCCGACAGGCCGTCTGGTTACCTGGTCGCAGGAGGAGCTGTAGGAATTGCGGGGGTCACAGTTGCAGCGCTCACAGCCCTGGCCAGACAAGGGGTTCCAGTAGCCGGCGGCACAGCGTTCACACGTCTGGCCCACGAAGTGAGGCAGACACTGGCACTGGCCGGTCACTGCATCACAAGTCGCACCTCTGCTGGAGCCCACCGCACTGCAGGGGCATTCTGGGGGAAACAAACAGGAGATGCTCAGCAGGAGCCGCGGCAGTTATTCAATGAAGCACGTCGAGTGGTTTGAGAGTAGAAGTGGACTATGTGAGGCCCACAGGCACCGAAGCATGCCAATAAATGCCCAAAACATTTACACTTACTCTTGCATCCCATGGGGTCCGAGGGGCTCAAGCCATAGTATCCCTGTTTGCAGCGATCACAGCGGGGTCCCTCCACGTTGGCCTTGCAGAGGCAGACCCCCGTCTCCGGATCGCACATCCTTCCCTGCCCGTTGCCGTCGTTCGCACACTGGCACCCTGCAGACAACAACGACGGTCAAACAATAGCTCAGACTTAAAACTCATATCAGAGTGCTTGCTTGTCTCCTTGCACAGCTCAAGTAAAGCTTGGCAATGGCCCACAGCTGAAAGGAGAATGGAAAAACAGTCTGACAGGGGGTTGTAGACACTGTAGAATATGGCCCCCCAGTTCTGTAGTCCTGACTGGGGCACCAGAGCACTCAGAAACACAGCTTCACCACACGGCATATACATAGAGATGTACAGTTCTGGTAGCATTCAATTGAGAGGGATCCCCTCACTGTTTTGCCAGATGGTGCTGCGGTTTAACCTTTGTTCAGGCAGGTCTCACTGCCATCATAGCCCTGTATATGGGAACACCGAGTTCTCTCATTGGTATTTGCTGCAGCTTTCCGTAGCACTGTCTCTGAAGAGGCACAGTCCTTGCAAGTCGCTTTAAAAACTCAGTGGGAAACAGGATAATCTCCTGGCCTAAGCACAGCATCTCTTCAGATCTGGGTCAGTGTAAACAGCAGTGCTGGTGTAAACATTGGTGTCTGTACTCACGCAGGCAGGCGTCCTGTCGGTTCATGCTGCTCCGAGGGTTGCGGTAGTAAAAGGCGGCGCACTTGTCACATTTGGGGCCGGTCGTATGGTGCTGACAGTCCTCGCACACCCCACCGCTCACCCTACCACTGGCCTCAAACACCGCTGGATCAAACCGGCAGCGCTGGGAATGGTTATTGCACTCGCACCCTGCAATAGAACAATCGGAATGACCACTGTGAGAATAAGACTAAGAGGAAGACTAGGAATAAGATTAAGACTAGGAATAAGACTAAGAATAAAACTAAGACTAGGAATTAGAATAGGAATAGGAATAGGAATAAGAACTATCTCTAGGTGCTGTGTTTGGCTACCAGTCTGTAGGCCTTGGCAGTAGCAGAGGACCAGTGTGCCACAGATACCCACTCTTGCACTGGTGCGTGTTGAACTCCTCGGCGGGTCTCCAGGGCAGGTCGTTGTAGAGGTCGGCGCAGCGCTCGCAGTTCACCCCCGCTGTGTTGTGCTGGCAATCGCAGACGCTGTTCACCTGCACAGAGACGCACACATAGATCTTACCAGGAGGGTCCTGTGCAGAAACATGACTGGCACTGTGGCCCTTGTACTCATAAACCATTATAATCTTGCTGCCATCGTGTATTACATCTGAAATAGCTCGTTCTGCTCTGCAAAGAGGGATGCAACTTTTCACCCATTAAATCGGCCATTTCAATGTTTACAGGTTGGCAGTGTGTTTCCAAACCCTTGGCATGATGAAAAACCTGCCTTCTGAGTCCGCCCCCTTCCCACTGAGCTGTGATAATGTCTGTCTGACCTGTACACTGGACGGCTGCGTGGCGCTGGGCAGGCATCGGTTGGCGTGGCCGTGGCAGAAACAGGTGCCCTGTACCCGCATCTCCTTCAGGGCGTACAGAGCGCTGGATGCACGGGCATTGCTCAGAGGGGGTGCCCGGCCCAATTTGGTCAGGTTCACACGCAAGTTGGTGAAGTCTGCCATACCTGAGGGAGGGGGAGGGACAGGGACAGGGGTCCAGTTCAGTGACCTTCATGCTAAATATATACTGTATCTATTTAAAATATCTTACATATTTGCATCTTCCCATCTTCTTTAGTTTCTGTTGTGTTTCAGGGTTATGTGTGCATTTGCAGTCGGGTTCAGAGTGGATGTAAATGAGCCACTTACTCTCAATCTTCTGGCTCTGTGGCACATTGACGTCAGCCAGCTGAAGCAGAGGACTAAATTGCACCTGCGGAGGAGAGGAGATGCTGATGTCAGTTTCCATTAACACACACCACACCAAAATCCGTATGACATCACCAGCCACTTGTGCTGGGGGTCAAAGGCCAGTACAGTCCCAGTGCACAGAGTCATCAGTTTATAAGGAGGAAAAAGGAGAGGAGAACATATATTAAATCCCTATGACACCTCAAAACAGAAAAAGGCCAACGTCTCATTATCTTAGTGTGTTCTATATTGGGGGGTAAGTAGTGACAGTCTCACCGTATGATCCTGGTAGAAGTTGTTGGTGGGCACAGGGGCCATTTTGGTACACTGGGTGTCATGCAGTGTGCGGGGGGAAGAGGTGCTGATGGACGGGAAGGAGGAGCTGCAGTCACACGCCCTGTACATATAGGGCTGCCAGGTCACGCCAAAATCTGTGGAGCGCTCAATCACCAAGGCGCTCGGTCTGGGTCCCTGCAACACACACACACACAAACCCGTTACACATCATAGAGACATCACACACACACACACACACACAAACCCATTACACATCATAGAGACATCACACACACACACACACACACACACACACACAAACCCATTACACATCATAGAGACATCACACACACACACACACACACACACACACAAACCCATTACACATCATAGAGACATCACACACACACACACACACACACACACACACAAACCCATTACACATCATAGAGACATCACACACACACACACACACACACACACACACACAAACCCATTACACATCATAGAGACATCACACACACACACACACACACACACACACACACACACACACACAAACCTATTACACATAATAGAGACATCACACACACACACACACAAACCCGTTACACATCATAGAGACATCACACACACACACACACACACACACACACACACAAACCCATTACACATCATAGAGACATCACACACACACACACACACAAACCCATTACACATCATAGAGACATCACACACACACACAAACCCATTACACATCATAGAGACATCACACACACACACTTTCACAGCCTGATCTCCGAGGTGGGTCACACAGACACTGAGCCGCAGGGTGGAGGTGGACGGCTTTACCTTGAACTCCAGGACCAACTCGCTGAGCTGGAACGTGCTATCAAGGTCAAACTGCACGGTGACGGGATTCACATCTGGAGGAGACAACCACAGCGAAGACGATGAGAAATATTGTCATGAAATATAAGCAGAGGGAAAAGTTATTTCTAAAAAATGTTCTCTGTGTCGATCACTGCTCTCTCACCTTTCGTGGACTGCCACCACCTGTCGGGCCCGGCCTGGGAGAGCACGTTCTGGATGCGATGGGCGTTTTGGGAAGAAGGGTCCCTGGAGTCACATGGGCAGCACTTCATCTTCCACTGTGAGGGACAGGGGACACACACATTACCCCTCACTCCCCACACAGGCAGGGCTTGTTGTCACCTATTTCACCCGTGGGATTCGGCCAAACCTTTTTGGCACTGGGTTCTGCGCTCGTTTGCTTTCGCTGTGAACGAATGGTGGCCATTTTTGAATTTTTTGTGTGACCAACACTTTGAGATGTATTTTGTTTCCCTCTAGTTGGGCAACTTGGAAAAGAGTGGAAGAGAAATGCACTTTCAAATAAGGAGGTTGACCATCCTATTAGCCTGTGGCTGGACAGGAATGGGGATTTTGATAATTGTGAAAATAGAGAAAAAGCAGCTGTCGTGTTTCGCCAGGCTTGGTATGCCGTGTACTGTTGGAATTTGCAAAGCAGTGCAGTATGTGTATTGCCTAATATGACCTCTGACCTCAGCCTTCTGTCTGAAATGATTTAAGTGTCTGTGTGTGCGTGTGCTAATATCTATATTTTAAAGTATATTGAACAGGACGGATCAAGTTAAAATCTGGTATTTCTTTCTCAAACCGAGTATTCTGTTGTTTCAGACGAATCCCGATCCCTTCTGGACCGGAACACGCCCAATAAAGACCTCAAATGAAAAGACTGAGTCCTCCTACTGAGTCTTGACACACTTTAAAACATGCGACTCCTGGTGCTGTCTTTCAGGGCCGATGCGTGCTGCCGGACAGCGGGACTCATGGGGGTGCGTGTCTGTGGGAGCGTGGGAGAGACGTGCTCACCGTGTAGGTGGACTGTCTGTTGTCATTGTGTAACAGCTCCACCACACAGTTCAGGATCTGGGAGCTCCTGGGATGAATCCGATAAGAGTCTCGCTCACATTTCACCTGCATGTTTCTTGGCCCACAATTTTTGTGTTAATTCCCAGAATGGAATCTCGCTGATACACTGTTCTTGTCGGTGAAGAAAGTGTTTCCCCAACATATACACACAGCTGAAATTCAGCAGCTTGGACATAACTGTTAACTCAGCACTCAAATTCCATACTGATTAACTATGCGTTCCAGTTTCGATATGGTACTTTTCTCCTACAAGTCCTGTAGCACCATGTTGGTAGACTAATCTCTTTGTGTTAATTATTGAATAGTATGGTTTCCAAGACAAGTTACTCTATTGAAATGGAAATGGATGAAATCTCTGCTCCTGTCCCCGTGTGGTTCCTGAATCAGCATTGCGATCTGCTACGCATGTCCTCCAGTCAGTCAGTAAATCAGATGTGTTCGTTGTCCATTATGTTGAGCACGAGCAATTAAGCTACAAGGCTACGATCACAGCTGCCAGTAACTATCCCCCCACACCGTGATGACTCACTTCCAGGCACGCTGTTTCGTCAGCGCGGTACAGGAGAGAGCTGTGCCTGTCTGGAGACTCTGCCACAGAGGGACACATGCGCCACTGAAGTGGGGGAAAGGTCCTCGGTGGTGCGGGTGAAGGCTGCGGCCATTTCAACACAGCAGGAGTGCCAGAATACCCTCGCCTGCTACCCAAGGGAGTATTTTCACTTAATCTGGGCACTAGTCAATAATTATGTTATGTTTCATTATTTGATTGAAGTCTATTTATTTTAGTAATCTGCTAATTACTTCTTATACACCTTTTTCCACACCTTATCGAATATTTACCCAGTGCTTTTTCCGATTATTGTGTCTGTCGTGCATGATTGATTTTCTGCATTGAAATAGGGTAAGACAACTAAACAGTTTTTTCCCACTTTCATATGGTTTACATTTAAAGAAGAGACATGAGCAAATAAACAATAAATGTGTGTTGTAGGTTATAAATTAAAGGCTAGGAGGAGTGTTCAGTGTTTTTTTTTTATCTTCGAGCTTGAACTACAAGATAATCACAAGCAGTTATAAGGGATTTAATTGCACGTTCATTAAAAATGTGATCGAGCACTTTAGTGTATTTGAAAATATGAATGCAGTGTTTGTAGCTGTGGGCTGCATACTTGTGTTTAAATATGTATATGTGTTTGGAGGCTAATGTATGGACGAATTCTGGTCTCTCTCTCTCTCTCTCTCTCATATGTAATCTTTATATCATATGTTTGGATTACCAGGCCTCTACTGTATATTAAATAGTAACTAAATCCAGCCATTGCAGGGCTTGCATTGATTTGTGCAGATAATTGTTGACCCCTTCACTGCCAACAAAGCATTTGGTTCTTGTTAGATCTGAACTGAGGGTGGGAACTCCATTTTCACTGCATCACCCTCCCCCTCCTCTGTAGCACAACTTGAATAATTCGAGTAAATTCCCACCATCGATGTCATGTGTTGACTCCACAGGTTACAGGCTTACTATGGGATGGCGTTGCTCATCTCTACAAGGCATTACTTAGGACCCTTAGGACAAGTCACCAGTGAGGACTATCACTTGCTTCAGCCAATCAGGGCCAACTGGGTGAAAGGTGATGGTGGCCAAAGGTCTTCTGATTGGTCTGTTGGTCAGGTATCCAAGGTTAATGTATGTATATCAGCTCCCTTGACATCAGTTGCGCAGTAGCGGCCAATGAGGTTACTGTGAATAAACCAATGCTTATGACCTTCTACTAACAGATGTTTGTGGATAGCAGGCTTGGTTTTCAGCTTTAGATTTCCTACGTAGATGCTCTTTATTTACAAATAATACAGTTTTAACTGAAAACATAACAAGAAGTAACGTCAATATGTCATTTGAGGTAAACGCGGAAGACTTTGGAAAAATACAACATCAAGGCCAACAAAAAAAATAAGGACACAAATTTGCAACATAAAGTAACATTTAAAGAATGCCCGAAATGTGACCTTAGACGCTATCTCAATAAGTGACTTCAGTAGACAATAACCTGCCTAACCAGAATTTTTTTAGTACAGTTTTCTTGCATCGTTTGACTTGAGTGTGTGTAATTACATCACTGGGACGTGCTTTTGTGGTTGAGGTTGAAGACAGGGAGGTGACACTAGAAGGAGATAAAATAAACCTGTTCTGCAGCAGTGAATGTAGCAGCTACTTGACACCCCCCATCACCCTTAATTACTCTCCCATTGTGGTCCATCCTCAGGTCTCCATACCAGGCTCACTGGGTGAAAGGTTACTAGGGGAAAGGTTGCTCTCAAACAAATGTCTGTTGACAAAAGGTGGGGGGCTGAGTTTGTCATTGTAATGTTCCTCCAAACCCCCAGCCCCACCTCCGACACGTCGAATCTGTGTGACAAAGACCAAGCAGCCCCTGAGGGTAGAAGACTATTGGAAAGTGCAGCCATTTTGTTCAAGGACTGAATTCAGGAGAACGAGGTTTATTGTCATTGAAAAAGGCTTCTTTATCTTGTCAGTACTATACAGTAGTTCGTCATTTACATTACTATTTTTACATGGACAGTTTTTGATGCACAGATGTTACCATAATGCAATAATAATATACCACGCTTTTAAACTCAAATGTCCCTCTTGCAGTGTTACATTTTTCTGATAAAGATCTATTAATTTGACTTTGTTGGCTCTGCGGTAAGTATCGGTTTACGTTTGTTACCCATAATACTTTGAGACACTGTATCTAAGTAGTTGACTAGAACATGCTGTTGAAATTGGCTTCTTCACTTATTTCTTGGACTGACGAAAAATGGAAAACATTGTACACTATTCCCACCATTCCCATGCATTTGAGAAACGGTCCTACCTGGAGTCTAAGAGAAGTATATCCCATTGTACTCGTGCCAGACTAGATGTTGAGCCAAACTCTGTACAGAATTTAGATTTGACTATGGAAGGGTATATTACCCGCTGAGCGGATCATGAAAAGCACAGTTGATGGTGCCAGGGTCATCCAAGGCGGCACGCTGACAAAGGAGAGATGTGCGAACCCTGAGTCTGGGGTACATGTGCTGTGTGGAGCTGCACGCAGAATATCACATAGCAAGCGCTACTTTAAATGGCTTTCCATTCCTCACCCGCCTTTAATAAAGCTCTAAATCACCCTGCTATCATCAAACACTCAGTCATGACACAGCAAGCTTAAAATATCCCGCTCTCTGCCAGGCTGCTGAGTGGGTTATGTTGTTCGCCTTCATAGGCAAAGAGGTGGGAGTTTCTTTTTCGTCCTTCTTTGCGAGGAATTTCAAGGTATGGTTGACATATCTTAATCGTCTATCAGTATTGTATCTAAACCGTCTCGGGGACGGACCCAAATTCAGTTTCGAGATCCTTCTCTGGCCTGGACAGTTTCCCAAGTTACCCAGGCAATGAAAAGATGCTGGCGAACCCACAGCGCTGCCATTATCCAACGTAAGGCTGGTGCCAATAAGTAGAAACAATTATTACATGAGAATTGCACTCCACAGCTTGATTTGGAAATACATTGTTTTCTTAAGAAAAAGATGGTGAAAACATATCCAGAACTGTCCCAGTTTGCAGCTGATATCAAATGCAAATCACGCCTCTAAGAAAAAAACTGTAATGCCAGCAGTTGGACCCCAAGCCTGGGAAATGGCAATTGTCCTCCTGTTACGCAACCAGAGTGCTTTTATCTAGTGAGTCCAGCAGTCAATGGAATCCCATTTTACAAATTTAAATGTGGGAAAGGTTGGATGTGTCGGAGCCAGGAATGTGTCATTTTTTCCCCCAAATTGGGTGTCTGAAGAAATCCCTTCACTGGGGTCAGGATCATGCGACTGTATAGCCAAACGTATACTCCTTAGTGTGGTCTCTGGTTTGTTAGTGTGTTTTTGACAGGCTGTGGGTTTGGGGTGGCTCTGTTAACAAGCCTTGGAATTTATTGAGGCTTGCATTGGTTATCAGAACTTAATCTTTCATTGCCCAACAAATTAGCTTTTAAAAAAATAGGTGGTAACAAAAATTGGTTTTTATTGTTTTCTGAAAGCACCATTGCAAGCCCTTTTCAATCCATACAGAGATATGTTCCCTGTGCCATATGGACCACATGGATCCCAGTATAGCCCATCACTTATTTCCCCTCAGCAAGAGTTTAATGTCTACGATGGACCACAGTTAGCACCAAACTCCTGCAGTGGATCTGTGAATCTTTGTGTTAATTTCGTTGTATCATGATGCGACATTGGTTCCAAGTGCAACTACATCTCTGAGTCTGGAAGCCAATGCAGTATTACATTACATATATATTTAGGGTTAGGGCAGTAGCATTTTGAAGAAGGGTGTGTTTTTACCACGCCTCTGTTTTTTGCATGTAGTAGCATTCATAGATCGTTCACCCCTTGTCATTGTGAAGCCTTGATGATATCATTCTGCATAATGTATGCTTCCTTTCCCAAAAACCCCAACACCTTGGCAGAAGGTTCAGGTAAGAATGGGTTATATATCTGCTAAGTCATTATCATTTTGTAAACTGCATGTCTTTGTGCCATTATTTTAGACCGCCTCTTTCAATTAGTTGTTTGTTACCTTTCTGATATTGATTTATGCATTGTTGTCTTTCATGGCCACCTTACATGGAACAAAGTAAAATCCCAAAGCCTCTCATACTCATAGAGAAGCAACAAGGAAGGTGAAGGAGGTAGCTGGAGCCGGTCGAAAGAGCAGGGCTTTTGCATAAACTGCTCCCTTTCTCAAACAGGGCAAGTCCTGCCAGACCCAGCAAATCTTTGTCCTTGAGCCGAAAGGACACACAGCGATTGCCAGGGATCTTGCAATACTAGACTCGGACTCCTGTGTGGAGTTTCAACACTTCACTACAGCAACTCTTACTGAGCGACGTGCAAAAGGGCTCTGGCACACAGGATGGCTGCCAAAGCCAGCTGGCCATGAATACTTGTGTGGAGGACGGCCAGTTGGGCTGTGAAATCAGTGGGGAAGGCAACGGCTCTCTGAGAAGGTCATCCTGTTTGCTTTGTTTTTAACCCACAGATGCGACAGAACAACATGTGTCTTCAGGGGCTGATACGGTTAAATACCTGCTTTTGCAGAGAGTATAAATCTGCAGTATTGTTTGATTGGTTAGGGGTATATGGCTCAAAACATTGCTATGTATCTGCTTCTCCATCCGGTTAATCCAGTGTGTGAAATCACTGCAGTTAGAAAAGGGAATCAATCCAATCCTTCCAGTAAGGAGTTGATCAGGTTTAGAAGAGAAAGGCCAAGGCAGAGTTGGCAGCTATAAGAGTCAAGAAACCTTTTGCCTAAAATCGCCCATTTCTCTTGCCGAGCTCAGCATGGCTGGCAACGTCTGTTCCCCTATCCCAACAAAATATGGAACAAGCCCCTCTCAATGGGACGATGATTGGTCAGAGAGTGAGAGTGCGTGGTCTGGCATCGGTCAACTGGGCTGCGCTGTCTGCAGCAGTTCAAGGGTGGCTGAGCGACTTGGCGTGGGGACGGTCTGAAACTGCTGGCCACCTATCTGTCTGTACTGTCCAGCACGACTCAGCAGATTACAGGGGTTAGAAATAGATCACGCACCCCCCCGCTGTGCTCGCCTGTCTTGCAGAGACCGGCTCATTTTATTCATATACCAGCCACATGCATCGGACATGCAAAACTCGTTTAAACTCTCCTCCTTCTTTCCTGATACACAAGTCTCTCCTTGACATTTGTTTCAGTTTAGCTCATCATCTTGCCTTTCCAACACACATTGAGTATTTCCTACAAAGCAACCATACTGTCTTTAATGGAGAGTATACTGGATAGGCCACCTCTCTCTCTTTCCTTGAGGATAGAGTCCCTTCTGTTGCAAAAGATTGCAAGCCCCCAGATTTACACACCAGTATGTGTCCTGTGCTGTGTTGGCAACGATCCCAGCAGTTTAAAGTTTACCGCCAGCTCTGCCAGTCTATTCCTGTATTTTGTTTTTTCAAGTGCACTTTACCCCATCTCTGTCTGCTCCTGTCCCTCGGGGTCTGTTTGGCAATTTAATAACACTGATTTGATTAATGTTTGGTTTACCCAGGGGTTTATCTGTAAGCCTAGAGAGGTGTATTTCGATCCTGTGTGGAGAAACCACAATATAAAGGAAAGTGCATTTTGTGTTTTGGGGTTTGAGTGACTGGGTGCGTGAAAGACACAATCCAGCAGCTGTGTGTAAAGAGAATATGTTTATAACCACTCCAGCCCGAAGCTATAAAATAGTCTTTTGAAGGTATAGGCCTGGATTAATACAAATTTAGACCCACGTGCCCATTGTACATCAATTTCCAAACCCAGACTTCCATTTACTTACTTTTTCAAGGTAAAATGTCTCCACAACCCGTGTTTACCTCCCTTTAAAATACAGTACACTGTTTCTCCAGCTTTGAGAGCTTTGGAGTGGGTGCTATTGACCCATTTTCACAATAGCTCCTTATGAAATCAAATGACCTACTTCTGTGCCGTTTACATAACATGAGCAATTGGTAAAAAATATATAAAAATACATTTACTTTTTATTTTATCACTGCTCCTACTGGCTAATGATTACAAGGTAATGCCTTTCTCACACAGAGGTAGTAGAATATGTTATTTTACTACTATTTTAACTACTGAAATTACAAAATGACTATTGTTAGCTATGATCGTGTTTTGTGGCTAGGGAGGGCTGGGCTGAGTAACCAACTAATCGATGAAGTGTAGACACTAGGCACTGCAAGATGTATAAGTCCAAGCTACCAGTGTGCATGTGTTTGTGTCTGCTTGGTTATGTGCTTGGTGTCTTGTTACAGGCATGTTATCTTTATGTCAGGGCTGAACCCTTTTCCTTATGATAGCCCAGCAGCTTTCTTCCCATCTGTCAGAAACAGGGGCAGATAAACCACTCAGGCATTTTCTTCTCACACTTCCCATCTCTTCTCTTCAGGTCTCTGTGTTTAATTCTCCAAACCAGCATTATAACTGCAAACCATTCTCTTTGGCAGTACAAATTACAGACACAGCCTGCAATGACAAAACTCAGGCTTATGAGACTCTACACTGCGCAAAGACTTGGAACCAAAACTGATCTTAGTTAGAGGCCAGGAAATAACTGAGACCCGATTGCCCTAAACAGGCAAGACGGTAAAAGCCAAAAAAACAAGATTAGCGCGAAGCCAGGAATTGTGACGCAGTACTTGTCTACTACTTGCTTACCAACCTACCAAATACAGACCACAGGGAATATCCTGAGCGATAGATATTAAACTGTGAAAAAAGAACAACATATGTGGTCAGCTTTGAATTATGTTTTAAAAAAAATATATGACAATTATTCCATATTACAGTACAAAACAGTTTATTATGAGTTACACCCTTATCCACAGGGGACATGTTTCTGCAAAGCCCTTCTGATCTTCCAGATAAAAAGATACTGCGCCCCTCGCTGGAGATCATGTATATTGGCAATCTTGTAATCTTGCTTCGCTCCAAATACTGCCCTGGGAAAGAATAATCCTCTGTTTCTGCTCTCCCTTCCTCTGACTGGGTTCAGTTATTCACACCGTCTGAAATAGTTCACACCAGCGCGCAAAAATAGCAATATGTAACTCTTTCAATGTCTCATATTTACAGTGATTACAGCGAAGGAAAATAACTATCACACTTAAACGGATTTGTTCACCTTCGTTTACATGTTGTAACATGGCAGGCGTTTATCCTCAACAAATCAAGAGAAGCGCTGCAGTTCAAATGCCAGGTTTTATCAGTGGAAGATGAATTGACCTCTTTCCAGACTAGCTGAGTGTTTCCAAACAGTGAAGATGGGTAAATAAAAGAAAGAGAGAGAGGGAAAGACTGAAGGAAGGGATGAGGGAGAGAGTGCTGTTATTCTTCTACTGGATAGTGAATGTACTTTACAAGAAACAGCACTTGAAGTCAATGAATAAAGTGTGGATAGGAAGACCCTTCTGTTCAGCAGCCCATGGACAAGATTAGTGACTCTCAGACTAATCCTGTCCATGTTTGCTAACAGTTACACTGTTTATTTCCACATCGGTGCCAAGAATATAAGCACGCCTATCAAGGTAACGGAAATACAAATCTAACAACTGAAGTGCTTGGAAGAACTACTTGGCTGTGGGTCTCGTCTCAGATGGGCTCAGGCTGTGAAACTGTTGTCTAGGGACAATTCTTTATTGCTTTTCCTTTCTTTTATCTCTCTCTTTCACTCAGTTGTTCTTTCCCCAATGTGGCAAGGAAGGTAGGATTGCAACACTTAGCCCTTGGTGCGCTCTGGCTTCAAACCCAGACGATTTCCCAAAACAGGCGAACCCCACACCACAACCTCCAACCAAAGCACTCCGTACAGAGATCAACAGTCAGGGTAGCCAGTCACCTTTGACACGGTTGCTTTTTGTCTGTCGTTATACTCCATCAAATCATTTCATTGAGATCAAACGGCACAACAAAATGAAACTATCTTATTGCATATTGCAACATCTAAAAAACATAAAAATACCCCCATTTAAACCTACTGACTAAACCCATTCTCAAATCCTACAGCGGAAATGAGGGGAAGCAAGAGGTGAGAGGGGAACCTTACCTGTCCCAGGGGGCTACAGAAGACCTCGGGGCCGGTCATGCCGCAGGTGGAAGAGGCTTCTAGTTGACTGGCTCGGCCGATAAGCAGGTCTCCGGTGGGCGGGTAACAGGCGCCTCGATTGCAGTCTTCCTGGGCCACAGAAAGGGCCACCAGCACTGGGGAAGAGAGAGAGAGCGGTCAGGCAGAGAAGGACATGGCAGATACCACCTCCCGTCGACCACTTCCCTCCAGTGTCTGTCCAGCTCCGGTCCTGAGGGCCCCGCTGACAATCCAGGCTTCTCCTCCAGCCAGTGCTTACTCATCAGGTTCCTCTTCAAATCTGGCCAGTCACACATTGTGTACAAAAGCCTCAATTTGGTAAAACACATGTTTTGCACAGGTATTGTGATATTTCCTGGCTCTCGTCTGGCTATCTTCTTTTCATATCCATACGATCGACTGGGCTGAACCACAACCCCTCGCTCACATCACTGCAACGAGAGGTCCTCCGAAAGGCTGATTTTGGAACCACCGTCCTGTTTCTGCAACCCAGATCCCGAACTGTGAACGGTAGAGCTCTCTTGTCCGATGAAGGCCAGGCACGGCTGAAACGGGATGGGTGAAGAGCCGAGGAACGGTGATGCTCAGATGTCATCACTCCATTGCAGACCACCAGGTCTGACAATCCAGTGGTCCCACCCCACATGAAAATGAGTCTGGGCATTGCTATTGCTATTGAACTATGAATCTACTTCAAGAACTCAAGCCATCTTGTATTTCTTTAATCTAATAGCTGCTCCTTACAAACCACTGTGAAGGATCTGCCCTTCAGCCTCTTTCTCCACAACAAAAACCCAGCTACATACATCACAGCTGACCTAGATGGACAAATGCAGGAAACATTCTCATATTTTTTCAGAAAATACGTACCTACTAACGGGAGTAGAGTCCACATCTTGAGTTTCTTTTCTTTTGCACCACCTGTAATGAAAGGAATAAAAATGAAGCTACATTTGAAAAGTTCAATTAAATATATTCAATTATATATATATTCTGCTGCTTAGTGTGATCTTCAGTGTCAGTGATAAATGTATTATTTTAACAAACTAGTAGTTGATTCTCTTGTGTTTTTATACAATAGATGGATCAGGTAGATTGGATAGACAGATCAAATGAAAGATCCATATCCGCTGACACACCTGACTACCATGGTCTTACGGACAGCTTTAGACAGGTAACAGGCACTTACCAGCTCCTGGTGTGTTACGTTGCGCAGTGTTTGGAGATGGCAGTGGTTGTGCTCTGTGTGTAGTGAGTCTCGGGTATGGTGCTCTGCCACTCCTCCTGCCTGTATTTAAGCTAAGCCTCACCTGTGCCAGGCAGAGTGATACAGGAATGTGTCAGAAAGCAGCACAGACAGACCCACCCTTCCTCCCGGACACACCCTGCCTGGCGCGATAAGCGTCTTATATGGAAGAGGAGCCAAGCAAACCAATGCTTAGATCTGCACCCAGCTCTCTTTAAAACCCTGGGGACAAAACAGTGATCAGTTTCACTGGACATGGGGCAAAATAATAGGTTTGTTAAGGCTCCTTCTCAGTGTGCATTATCAGAGGCCCCTGACCCTGACTCTGCAGTGGGACAGAGATGGGACAACACCCTCACAACGCCAGAAAGTTATTCACGTAGTTTCATAAGAACATGTTAGAGAGAAAACAATGAGAATGGCGACTGTTTGAATTGCTTTTTTGCTTTCCTGAGTCTCCATTATCCAAAACATGTTAAGAGCTGCCTTCCTCAGCACGCCTGTGGCGAACCCCACCCTCGTGTTATTAACACGGCCCGACCGCAGACCCAGTCCAGACCTGTACTGGTAACATCCACATAAACCCAGCCCCTTTGTCATCCTTGAGGAATGAGTGCCCTGCAGCCGCGTTCAGACGGGAAAACTTTCCAGGGATGTTTTGTTTTGTGTTTGTTTGTTTTTTTAAACCAATTTCACATTTTTGTATCTGTAATTTGTCTGTTTGTTTTCTTGGTGTGTTTTTTTTTCAGTGACCCAAGAAAACATAGTCCAGTGCCAAATGGTTCATTATCACAAACTAGACTGAAAAATCTGGGAAAAACACCACTTACACCAATCAGTGGAGACTAATGGTGTAATAAGGCTTATTAACTCAATGACTTGAGCCACGATCATGGCAGTTGAAGTTTGAATACACAGACAGATACTTAGATAGATAGATAACCCAAAAAACACTGTTCCAATATCCGCCTTAACTTAAATATATCATTCATCATAACCCTACGAAATACATCAAAACATACTATAGTTCAGGAACGATAGCAAGGGGGTTACACTGGTTTTATTATTGATGTGTGTTTGTTTAATGACTACAGTACTGTAACCAAGTAGCCGATTTCCCTCAAAGGTGCTCATTCACCTATGTGCAATAAACAGCGCCCGAGAATGTTGAATTTTGCTGTGTAGTGGCTTGCCCGGTTGATTAAGTATGTGTCGTCACTGACTCACTTGCCAGCTCACTTTCAGACAGCCACAGATGGTCCCGAGGCAGGCGGTCAGGGGGTTGTCTTCCCACAAGAGAACCGAGCTCTGACTGGCTTGGGTGTAGTGTGATAATCCCACAGGGAGAGGCTGTTGATACTGGAAAGGGCTTTTTACTGTTCATATCCGGCAGTCCGCCTACCTCCTGTAATAGAGTGTGATATATACTTTATATCTTCGATAAGGTTTGGCTGTGCATGGCATTATCTACAGAAAGGCAAAACCAAACAAGTAGTGGTCAAATGTTTTGCCTCTTGTTTTCTTCATAGTCAGCGCTGTCTGTAACCTCAGCTATTTTGAAGACTCACCAGTCTCCTCAAATCTTTTTTTGTGTGTTGACTGCTGTCGTTTATTTTCAGTCCATGTGTGTGTGTCCATTTTCATCACATTTCGATTCTGACACTAGTTGGAGGTGAGAAATAATAGGTAGGCCATCACAGCTTAGCTGCAGCTACAGTAAGCAGTCATCTAGTCTCTCACTTGGTTTATGAACCTAACAACTCGTGGCACTATTCTTAGAGCTGGGAACTAAGAGCAGCCAATGCAGGTGGATACAATACCTGCCTTACACCACAGTCACAGGGGTCTGAACAATGATTTCTGCTTTGGCTGACTAATGCTTGACCATGACTCTTTTACAGCTCTTGTTTAGTGGTTGCCAGTAAACTCTGTCATTTATCACTTACAATAAACCTCAGAATACCTGGTGGTAATAAAACAAACAAATTAAAGGCAGCACAAGTTGCAGATCAATGTGGTTTGTGTGTTTTTTTAGGCATTACCAGCAAGAGCAGGCTATCTCCAGTCGCTGAAAGTCGCTGAGTTCTTTAGCTGTGTAAACAGCCTGTAAGCATTTCACCCAATAAAGCAGTTATCAAGTGTTATCAGATTGACTGTGGCTACAGTGTGAGACGTGAAGGCCAGGCCCCCTCAGCCCATGCTGTTCAATGTGCAGCAGGCACTGTGCACGTCGCAGCGCAACGCAACTCGCAGGTCACTCACAAACAGAGAGAGCCATAAAGAGAGAGATAGATAGAGAGAGAGAGAGAGAGAGAGAGAGAGAGAGAGAGAGAAAGAGAGAAGTTATGAAAATAGCTATATGCTATCAGCTCAACAAGGACACAACTTGTACAGCCAGACATTTGTCCTCGTGCCAAAAAAGGGCATTGAGTTTACTCTAAAGGACACTCTACAAACTCAAACAACTTTGTACATGGGCGGTTTTAAAAAAGTGACACACACACCTCAGTACAGCTGGGCAATGCAACACATAGGTGGACCTCTGTGCAATACTGCATATGTCAGGATTATGAAGGTTGCTTGTATGCTGACTAGATCACCATAAAGTAAATCGTTCATTGTTGAAATCGACACCACGTAAACAAATCGGGCAAAGATGCACGATGCGGCACAACCAAAAGCCAACAAAGCCGCTCTGGATTGGCACGTGGGTGCTGTGACGATTGTTTACAATGCATTCTTGTACCAACTTCACCACGGTATCAGTTCAGTTTGTCCTTGTCGTTAACCGCACCTTCATATCTTAATTGGTAACAATCCATCAACATGAAGGAAACTTTTGTTCTTCGAATGACTGAGCCTCTGCTTTCATCTCATACATGTAGGAACTAAACTGCCAAGCACCCAAGCCAACCCACCTGCCACACAAGTTGAACTACCTGAAAGCACTGCAAGCAAATAGGGTTAATTTCACATTATCTCAGAGGATCAAAACATTCTCAGTTCCTCTGCTTGTTCGTGTAAATCAGAATAATGTATTTGTAATATCCCCTGAGACAAAACCGTGTTAGTCAATGAATTAAGTACGTTACCTAAACTGGCACCTAAACATTCAACACCACTTGCACAACCAGATGAATCATTAAAAGAATCGGTTGCTTTATCACAGATTTCACCTGAAGACCTATCTGCAGTTCTGTAAGATATCTTTATTTTTTATTTTCGTAAGATACTTGCATTGCAATTCAATGGTTTATCTCCCAATTGGAGGATTGCTAGAACAGGAGTGGGGCAGCCCAGTGTTTCCACATCGCCACGTTTGCTATGTCCACATTGACGGTCAAAGCTGTCCAAATCACCACCATTGTCCTGCTTGCACAGATATTTGCAAACGAAGAGCAGGAATGGTGCAATCCGGGGGTGAAGCTGCTGGCCTACAGCGTACAGTAGCTCAGCTCCAGCAGGTGTGCGGTGGCCCCGTCAGGTTCTGACCAGTGCCCTGGGCTTCCTGCCGCACCTTTCTCCTTTACAGCACGTCTTTCTAAACAAAGAAGCCTTTTAGTACTATTGTTATTCGTTATTGTTTCTCTGCATATGGTGGGAAGAAAGGAAAAGAAAGAGAAAAAAGAACAATAATTGGATTTGGGTCATGAATTGCTTTTATTCCTGTTGTGAAAGTTAAGGCAATTATAATTCTTACATTTCTGTTTATATTCTTATTATTAATGCCTTTAATACCTTGTCTTTGACCTAATTCAGTGAAACCAGACATCATCGCAGTGGGACAATATTAAAGCTGGGTCAGTGGGTTTACCCTATGGTCCTGCTTAATGTCTGTGTCCACGGGGTCAGACAGTGTATGATTTCCTCAGTACAGCTATAACTGATTCATTTTTTTAAATGGCACCCCTTACACGTCTAATAACCCCCCCCCCCCCCCCATTGTGGTGGAATAGGATATATAGTTAATTAGATGGTTGAACTGATTGACTTCTTTATGGCTTCTCACAAACACATGACAGGAACACTATTTACTCCAGAAAAGTCTTGAATATGCTTTATTGTATGAAACATTTTTGTTTTGTTGTTGCTAAGTGTACCCCTAACTTTGCCACTATAATAATCCTCATCATAATGGATTACTAATTGTTTTTCAACATTAACAATCTAGTTTTTGTTTTTGAAAAAGAAAGAACAGGCTAAAAACTTGCATCAATGCATATTTTAAATGCCAAGTACTTCTGCCATGTCAAGGAAGCCACATGATGAACCCTCTCACTCCCATCAAAGGGACTGTGGACAATATATCACAGTAGGCTATAATAATAATAATAATAATAATAATAATAATAATAATAATAATAATACCTCTACAAATTCAAGCATTAGTTGTGTTTTGTTTTCTTTATAAGCCCACATTATCAGAGTATGTAAATGACAGATTATAAACGCATAACTTCCTCTTGGTTGGAGAAGAGCTCCGCACATGAATCACGCCGATGCTGTGCCTCTGTGCGGTGGCCGGGTTCATCGGGTGAGGAGGTTCAATGGTCAACAGCAGCAATAGAGGAACATGTCGTTCAGAGCTGCGTCTGGGTGGTGTTCATTAGCGTCACTGCATATTTCCGCATTACCACGCTGTCTTACTATTACTACCATTGCTTTAAATGTATGACTTATCTAAAAAGAATGTGCTTTTCTGCATCGTGGGCACATTGTGTTATTTGGAAGTTCGTTTGAGACCCCTAACCCTTCGCCTAATTCCCAGCGCTGTATCTGATACCCTGGTGTATTTTTATACCGTGCATAATTTCACTGTATGAGTGACTTTTGAGAAATGAATCAATATTGTTTCCTATACGCATTTTTTCATTCTCATTTGAGTGTTTTTACTGTAAACTATTTATTAGACTTAAATCTAATCCTGTCCTTGCATGTTTTAGAGAGCAAAAATCTAAAATAAATAAAATGCACGTTACAATTCAATGTGCAGTATCTACTGTATATAACATTGGCCAGCAACTGTCCTCCAGCAATGCAATGTGAAGCATGCTCTGGCGCTAACTAGGTGAAAGGTAAAGTAAATACTAGCCCCAGCCGGGAGCGCGGGGAGGTGTGCTTTGTTTACAGCACGTTTTCAAAGGGGCCGAGTTTAAAGCCAGTGTGACGTCACAGAGAGAAACAGCTGAGTTCCTGTTCCTAAACCCCAGTGAACTGAAACACGCGTGTCACGCTTCACTGAATCACGGTTTGTTTTTTGGATGGATCTCAGTTTATTGCACGTATAACCAGAGCCACAGATCATATACGGTCTTCTGACCAAACCAAAAAGCACGTGTGGAAAGCATATTTTAAACTTGATGTGTCTGGGGACATGCCCGTCCCAAACGTGTAAGTGTCCTGTTAAAGCAAACAAAGAAACAGACACAAAGAAACGAAATGTACATTCTCTCTTTGCTGCAGCATGAGGTCCCGTTTTACATGCATCTGTGAATAATGCACACAGTTGCGGGACAGGGGGCGAGTGCATGCTTTTAAATATTGCAGAAAAAAAAACATTTAGTTGTCTTGAATCAGTCATAATCAGTCGATCTATAAACAATGAATTGCAAATGAAAACTTTTTTGTCAAATGGGCTTTTGCTATTTTTATGCTACTTTTTTCTACAACAATAACTTTTTTTCCTGGTTCCACTTGCCTACTTAAAAACAAAAATAAAACAATACATCTCTAAACAGGACTCCCTCTCTATGTATGTATGTATGTATATATAACTATATGGTGGATTTATGTGTTTCTGTCTATTTGTCTATCTTTGATTGTTAATGGGCAGTATGTGGGGGATGGGAGGCTTTTGAACTGTTTCATTGTTAGCATCTCTTGTTGAGTTGCTGGTTTATATGGATTGGTGTATAAGTTTATAATGTGTTAATTGTTTTTATCTGTTAAATACAGTTCATTTAAAACCCCAAACCTATCTATCTCTATCTCAATCCACCACAGTATTGATAATCAATTCCAGCTCAAATAGCCCTCTTCGATGGTGAGTACGTGCGCAGTTGCATGCACTGCTGCCAGATCAGTGTTGTGCTGTTCCTCCAGAGCCCCATGGCGAAGGGTTTTTTTTTTTGGTGCAGCCGCCAACCAGATCGCGTCAATTTGACTCCCTGGCCGGAGCCCCGCAGAATCAATGCAAAGTGTCGCCACAGTTGCCTCATGCTGCCTGCGTGGCCGCCGCATGGATAGTCATAGCCCCGCCCATCTCATGAATATTCAACACGCGCTCTGGAGTGGGAGTGGCTAGTGCGCCCAGGAGCTTTAAATGTGGGAAGATCCGTCCCTCTCTCTGCACTACAAACCCGAGAAACAGCACAGGATACGAGAAGCGCATTCAAAGACCCCGGAGATAAACGACCAGAAACCGTGTTGGTGAGTATCATTACAAAGATCAAATGTTTTCTGTTGCAGAGTCATGGTGTTGGTGTTTAGATCTAGTGAGGCATGAATCGCAAAACCCGGGGTTATTTCTCCGAACGCCACCGCAAACATTGCCATGTAATAATCGATAGTACTGCCTAAATAGCTTGCTTTAAAAGTAGAATGTCGCCTTGCAATGAATTAATGTTGTGTGATGCATGCACAAACGAGAAGGTAGAGTCGGATGCGACCTGGGAAAATGTGGTTTCAAAATACACGTGTGCTTCAGCACACAGACTGCAAACTGTGGAAGTGGCATGCGTGGGCACAGCCGGGGCAACTCGACGCCAGCCTGCCGCCTGGACTCATGCCCCGCTTCTCCTTGTTCTTCCCGCAGGCTGCACAAATGGAGACCATGCAGGAGTTCATCCCCTTTGCCAAAGAGATGCTGAGCCAGAAGCCCAGCCGCAAGATGCTGAAGGTGTACCTGGTGGGCAGCGTGCTGGCCTTCCTGGGCGTTGTGATCGGAATCGTGGAGACGGTCTGCACCCCCTTCTCCTCGGAAGAGCCCCTGGACGAGGAGCTGGAGCGGCTGGCCGACCAGGGACAGCGCAGGCTGGAAGAGGAGGAGGAGGAGAGAGAGAGGGAAGAGGCTGCAGCCCGGCAGACAGAGCGCCTGCCCCCGGCCAAGCAGCAGCAGCCCATCGTCGGGCAGAGGAACACGGCCAACCGATTGCACGCCTCATAAAAAGACTCTGTATTGATGAACTGCCTACATCCTGCCATACCAATTGCAATTCTCACACACTGACATGCATATTCATGTGTGTATATATATTTAAAAACCATGCATACGCTTCCAGACGATCACTCATCCATTTGGACAACAACGAGTTAAGTGAGAAAGTCACTGGAATGTATTGTAGGTTGTTCTGGGTGTCTGGTGACCGTACTGACCCGTACTGACCCGTACTGACCGGTACTGACCGCCTCTCCCGCCGGAGCCCAGAGCACAGCCTGGTTACTGTGAAACCGTTGCTGCCGTGCAGCAGTGAAGCGCTGCCATGTTTTATGGTGTTTAAAATGTACCGTGGTACACTGCTGAAATGAACACTTTTGTACTGAATGGGAAAATCTATTGTTTCCGATGCTGTATTTGTATATTCTTTTGCACCTCAATAAATGCGTATTTTGTGTTTTTTTTAAGTCTGTGTCAAAGACTGATACTTGCAAGGTGAAAAACATATTCAGATCACATTGAGATCAAACCCTTTTGTCATTAAAACCCCATATAGTAATGCATCTTGAGAGAAAGATGTCCCCAACGCCCAGGTTAAATACCTGTTCATATTAAGCCCATAATAGATTAGTGGGGTGTATTTAAGGTGAAATTAAGTGTTATGTATTTATCTTTTAGTAACAGCAGGGTTTTTAATTTTGTTCATGTGAATTATGAACTTGAATTAATCGGGTAGTTCTTTTTGGATATTCATTATACTGTGGTGCGATTTTTCTCATCTTATGTGTGAAACTATTACAAAAGCAACCTGCTGCTATATAGTTTCAATTATGTAATGTAATTTCTTAATTGAAATGATGCTTAAAGTTCCGACGACCGGGGAGCTTAAAAAAGATGACAAATGAGACCCCTTCTGGATACTAGTGGTAAAATCATAAGAAAGTTTACAAACGATAGGAGGCCATTAATAACTAAGTGATCCAAGGATCCTATCTAGTCGGTTTCTGAATGTTCCCAAATTGTCTCTTCAGCCACATCGCTGGGGAGTTTGTTCAGATTGTGACGCCTCTCTGTGTGAAGAAGTGTCTCCTGTTTTCTGTCTTGAATGCCTTGAAGCCCAATTTCCATTTGTGTCCCGGGTGCGTGTGTCCCTGCTGATCTGGAAAAGCTCCTCTGGTTTGATGTGGTCGATGCCTTTCATGATTTTGAAGACTTGAATCAAGTCCCCACGTAGTCTCCTCTGTTCCAGGGTGAAAAGGTTCAGGTCCTCAGTCTCTCAGTCGGACTTTCCCTTCAGACCTGGAATAAGTCTGGTTGCTCTCCTCTGAACTGCCTCTAGAGCAGCGATATCTTTATTGAAGTGTGGAGCCCAGAACTGTCCACAGTATCCAGATGAGCTCTAACTAGTAAAACAACTACCAACTATTAAATCTTGGTTCTAATATGCGCCCTCAGATATTTGCGACATTTGCGTCAGCTTTTGTTTGTACTTTCCGCTGTATTTTGCTTCCTCGAATATTACACTATACCCTTGCCTATAACCACCTTACTCTGCGTAAAGGGTTCAGTGTTCACTTTTAAAACGAAATGCACGACATTAACACATACAACATGTATTAACATGCTGCTGTGACACGTGTTTGGATCCCAATTATAGAATGTTTTCTTTCTTCAAACAACCCCCTGTATAATGTAGTAGTTCAACTAATATGCGCTAGTGTCTTTATAATAAACCCTGTATCTGACTGTTGTTTATAAACATTTGTACATACACTCACCTAAAGGATTATTAGGAACACCTGTTCAATTTCTCATTAATGCAATTATCTAACCAACCAATCACATGGCAGTTGCTTCAATGCATTTAGGGGTGTGGTCCTGGTCAAGACAATCTCCTGAACTCCAAACTGAATGTCTGAATGGGATAGAAAGGTGATTTAAGCAATTTTGAGCGTGGCATGGTTGTTGGTGCCAGACGGGCCGGTCTGAGTATTTCACAATCTGCTCAGTTACTGGGATTTTCACGCACAACCATTTCTAGGGTTTACAAAGAATGGTGTGAAAAGGGAAAAACATCCAGTATGTGGCAGTCCTGTGGGCGAAAATGCCTTGTTGATGCTAGAGGTCAGAGGAGAATGGGCCGACTGACTCAAGCTGATAGAAGAGCAACTTTGACTGAAATAACCACTCGTTACAACCGAGGTATGCAGCAAAGCATTTGTGAAGCCACAACACGTACAACCTTGAGGCGGATGGGCTACAACAGCAGAAGACCCCACCGGGTACCACTCATCTCCACTACAAATCGGAAAAAGAGGCTACAATTTGCACAAGCTCACCAAAATTGGACAGTTGAAGACTGGAAAAATGTTGCCTGGTCTGATGAGTCTCGATTTCTGTTGAGACATTCAGATGGTAGAGTCAGAATTTGGCGTAAACAGAATGAGAACATGGATCCATCATGCCTTGTTACCACTGTGCAGGCTGGTGGTGGTGGTGTAATGGTGTGGGGGATGTTTTCCTGGCACACTTTAGGCCCCTTAGTGCCAATTGGGCATCGTTTAAATGCCACGGCCTACCTGAGCATTGTTTCTGACCATGTCCATCCCTTTATGACCACCATGTACCCATCCTCTGATGGCTACTTCCAGCAGGATAATGCACCATGTCACAAAGGTCGAATCATTTCAAATTGGTTTCTTGAACATGACAATGAGTTCACTGTACTAAACTGGCCCCCACAGTCACCAGATCTCAACCCAATAGAGCATCTTTGGGATGTGGTGGAACGGGAGCTTCGTGCCCTGGATGTGCATCCCACAAATCTCCATCAACTGCAAGATGCTATCCTATCATTATGGGCCAACATTTCTAAAGAATGCTTTCAGCACCTTGTTGAATCAATGCCACGTAGAATTAAGGCAGTTCTGAAGGCGAAAGGGGGTCAAACACAGTATTAGTATGGTGTTCCTAATAATCCTTTAGGTGAGTGTATAGCATTGCAGCTTTATAGCAGCACATAAATATCACCTGAGGCACTATTTTATAATTGGAGGGGTTCATATGTTTATTAAGGCTGATCCATTGATCACTCAGATGCCACTAATCAATACTGCAGATCTGTGCTGTGGTATAAGTGAGTGGAAAGGATCATGTAGGTCTAATTTCTCTCTGCAACTTGTAATCACTGTTCCCCTGGCTGTTGCTTCTATATTTAACTTTGCCTAATGTACTATCACCATATTTCCCCCAGGCATTGATATGAGGTTTAAGTATGGACTCAGATAATGGTTACTGTAGCCATATCTTGACTGCCACTATTGTTAAAGAACTGAGAATGACCTTGTAAAGTAGCTGTCTCCCTGGAACAGCCTTTAAACATGGTAATAAGTAACAATACAGGTCTGCCAAGCCTAAAGAAAACAAAGTAACCATCAATGTCGTAAACACGTGCAGGCCTTTGATTGAATTGGCACCCAGTAACCAGAACCAAATCAAATCAAACCTTTTTGACTTTGGCAAACTACCAGCGTGTATCATTGTATTGTTCTTGGTGCCCATTTTTAGGTCCCTCTGAGCAAGTGGGTCAATGTTTTATTTTAATCTGGCCCTTCAGTAACCAATCCAGTGCCACATTTAATTTGATCTAGTTAAGATATAACTCTCTACTCTCCCTGGAGCTGCTGTCTGAATGACTGGACTGGCACGTTTCAGTGCTAAAAATAGCAAGAGGCAACGGGGGAGGAATGAAGGTCAGGGAATAGGATATTAATCAGGGTTAGATTTACTGGAAACTGTTACTGAAGAATATTTGGAGCGAGTGTGTGCATTAAGGAAGCCCAACAATATCCTCGTTTGGTTTCAGTGGCCATTAATGAGTCCCTTAACTGTTGCAACATGATCCTCTCCCTGATCTGCAAACTAACTAGATACTAAGACACCGTTCTCTGATTTGCAGCCTGTAAAGCTTTACCGCCAGTACAGTGTTGCTTTACACTGTGGAAGATCAGTCAAAATGTAACTTTCTCTGTAGTTCTCATTTTAATTCACTCCCATGCTTGCTATGGTGATATATAATCACTTACCTCATTTGCTATAGTTGCTGTATTTGCCTTTATTAGTAATAACTTATTTGCATTGGAGCACTATTCTGCCTTGATCCTATCCTGGGTACTTGGTGGACATCAGCTTCTATTTTTGGTGTTGTTTTCTCCTTAACGATGATACTAATAGTAAAAAACATTTCTCTTCCTAATGTAGGGCAGTAAAAGGAGGTCTGCTAACAGCTTCTCTGCCTATGTAACCTTTGCTTTATTTTGACACTGGGAAACCTTTCACCAACTTCCACCTGAGGAAAAACAAAAACTCCCATTTGAAATGGATTTAAAAACTAGAATCAACAAACAGCCACTAACAAATCACCCCTGGGGACTTGCCTAATGGCTGCAGGCGATGGCTTTCACTGGCGTTTAAATACAGATACGGAGTAAACAAAAGATTCGCACTAATGCCTTTGCAGATGTTTTACAGGAAACTCAATACATCAACTCACATTTCAGAATAGAAAATACAAGAAAACCCACGAGAGTGCACAACTGAACTCCTCTCTGCGTTGTCACCTATCACGGCCCACTGTGGAGGATCAGATCACATATACATTTTATATGTTTTTGTATTTTTACCTTGTATTTGTTTTCCTTTCCTCCGTGCTGAATGGTTTATTTTATGTTGGATTAGTTTATTTAAACTGTTAAAGGTTTATGTATTTATTTTATGTATTTATTTTGTTGTTGTCTGTTTATCATTCTGTAAAGCGCTCTGTGGCTACGCTATACAAATCAAAAAATGATTGATTGATTGATTGATATCACTATAGCCTACGTTCATCGACATCCTAGCATACTATTCTCCCGGTCTTTATTTGCTAAATGTGATAGATCTTTTACCACATGCATTATATTGTACCATATTTTACAGTCTGGTGGCACCACTCTCAGCTATGTTCACATTTTTACAGAAGACGATTTGCAGATCAACACTCTTGTGCTCTCAGATACTGAATGCAGATGGCAATCAGATTTGTTGTGTCTCCTTCGGCAGAAAGTACTGGTGCCCAATACTTAATTACCCCTCACCAAATCTTCTTCCAATGGATACGGACTTCTGTGACACAGCCTTGAGTTTTTTTCCTGTTCAGACTGCCATGGGAATCGATAGTAGTGGCCAAAGTGTAGGCGACTCAGGCTGAAGTGGAACCGGCAGTCCAAGGGTCACTGTGGGTCTCCATGTGTTTAAAGATAGTCAATAAATAACGCTCAATGGCAAGCCCTGGAGGTGTAGCACCGATGGAGAAATAATCAATGGAGTTGTGCGATTGTGTTGACATTGCCCTGTATCTGATGAGGAGATAGCATTGTGTACACTTTCCTTCTTGGATTAGGAGGCTAATAAAACCGTGTGAAATTAGCTCGTGTTGATACTTTCTCCGTGTGATTAGGGCTGTAGTAAATTTAGGGTGGGTGGGGGGGTATAGAGAATTCATATTTCCTTACTACTACCCCAGAAACAGTTCAAAGTAAGTTACCTAGGCCTCTTTTATTTTATTTGAGTCCAAGTTGAATCTTAACCCAGCGCTCTGAAACCAGGAGATTAATAAGTAAAACATTAAATGTAAAAGCAATGATGTTTAATTATTCCAAAATTAATTCTTAGCGGTGTTTTTCTGCTGGTTAAATTGAGGTCAAACACCTAAATCTGGTGCACAGTTCCAGACTCCACAACTTGCACATTTACACAGTGTTCAACATGTATACAGGTGCACAAAACACACACACAAAAAACACTTACACAGCACCAGCACAAACTACAAGGCTCTCCCAATAAAAGGGACAACAAAAATGCATCCCCTCAGACGTCTGCACCACTTAATATAAGCGCTCGAGTTCCTAATAATAGTGATGTTGTGAAAGTGCATGTCAATCTTGCTACATTTAGAAGTTTACATTATGAAAAAATAAAAAGATACATGAGAGAGATTGCATCATTCCTCATCTATAAACCTTTACCAATACATGCAACCAATCCAGCTGTTTAGGCGAACTGGTGGAAGAAAACCACACTCCAGTCCGAAGTTCAGTTGGAGGACAGTACCGTTCCCGATATCAGTCTGAGTCTGATAAGGACTGTGTATGTTGGAGAGTCCATGTTTACATGTGAGTTGCTGCAAGGCACATTTAGGGTGATGCGCTATATGTGCACTGATGTGTAAAGCTGTAGCAGACGACTGCTGCCAATGCGCTGTTGTCCTCATCACACAGCAAATCTGTAGTGTTGAAATCCCAGTGTTAATAATATAGTGTTAAAATCAGTGTTGTTTCAACACTAAAAAGATTCAGTTGACACTTTGAGAGTTAAACCATCTTGGGAGTCAGTTTTAATACTGGGTGTCAAAATAAAGAGTGTTGATTTTACACTGTACTGGTGTAAAACCAAAGAATTTACCATACCCACAATGCATTGTGGTAGTTTCCTGAATAATTGTTGTTTTGTGGTTTTATTTTTTCTTAATAATTGTATAAATGTTAATTATTGTACATTAATAATTGTTTGAGGGTAACATGTATCTTTACCCATCAATGTATTTATATGTATTTATGACTCATGTCTTTGTGTCAACCCCGAACCCGAATAGGTGGTGGTGCTTGTAAGCATTACCTGTATATGCCTGACCCGTTGGGGTGTTTGATTGGGTCTGGGTATTTATTTACTGAAAAGTAAATTGTAAACCAATATATATTTTCTCTCTCTCTCTCTCTCTCTCTCTCTCTCTCTCTCTCTAACAAAGGACTGCTAGATTTTAATATACAGTATCAATGCACACATTTCTGATCATCCAGAGTGTATAGAAGCAAATCTTGTCGTATTGCTAGTTATTGTTTGATTGATAAAAGCAGAGTAAACAGGGGTTTAACAATTTAATGGAGTAACAGAGTTAACACTGGTGAGAGTAGTGCAGTGTTAAATAAAATAAAATAAACACTTATAAGAGTTGCTTATTTAACTCCCTGAGGCAGTGTAAAAATGCCATCTCTGTTGAAAGTGTTAATTTTACTCTGGTGAGTGTGGATTATATAAACACTTTTTTATAGTTAATTTTAACACTGTTGGAGTAAATTCAATACTGGTGAATTTACTGTGCAAGGTCGAACTTTTTATCTGCCTTCCCCCTCCATGGTGTTATTGTGATACAAGGCACCATGTTTACTGAGGATAATCTTGTTATCATTCGTAATTAATGTATTGATGTATTTATTTCTGGTAACTCACTGCATATCTTTCTTTGTGTTGTTTTGGTAGCAAGTGAAGTAACAGTATACAACAACAGAACAACACAATCTTATTCTGAACACATACATTCAAAACATCCAACAATTCCCTGGGTGATTGTGTTGTGTTGTTGTTGTTGTTGTTGTTGTCGTTTTGCTCCAAAGCAAATGCAATTCAAATCACAATTGCCTGAATGTCATTGTAGAAGTCTGAGGACACAAAGCATGCAAGAGAATATTAAATAAGTGTGTATTTCATTCCCACTAATGAACTGGAAGATTATATGGAGATATGCAGCTGTATAAATAGGTAATTGTATGTAACAAATACTGTGATATATTGTAACATTTGTAAGTCTTCCTGGATAAGGGTGTCTGCTAAGAAATATAATTATTCACTATATGCAATATACTATTTTCTGTACTGTATTACACTGCAGCCTGTCTTATGATGTACTGTACTGAATTAAATTTGGCACAGCAGTATGAGGAGAGAAGTGCCACATTAGCAACATTCTTTAAAAGGACGTTTTGTAAATAGAAGTAAAACAACTGACACAAGATAAGATATTATATGATATTTACACATACACCTAGCCCAGAGTGTACAATGTTGTCCCTTGACTGATTGGCTAATTCACTTGTAGATACTTCTAGAATCCTTCTCAAACATTCCCCCTTTTCCCAGTCATGTGCTCTGATTGAGTAATGAACTCCTGATTGTTTTGGCTCATTAGTAGCCTATATACCCAAACACAGTGTCTCCCCTTTCCCTCAAAGTGGAGCAATCTGATCGACAACAGCGCCAGTGGAAAGACGCCAGAAATCCTTGGCTCGTTTGCCAGCGACCGAGTAAACAGCTCTGAGTGAAGCTCAACGGGAGTTTACTCAACAGTGCGGACGTGTAACTCTGACAGCAGCTGAGAGAAGGATTGGGGAGCCTCAGTAAGCTGCTTGTGTTAATTGCGTATTATTAATGATGTGTGTTTTAGATTGTGTACGTTCCCTGGCTCGAAATGTCCAAAGCAACCACCTTATATAACAACACGGTGCCCTGGTATGTGTTACACCATACATCACAGATAGGAACAAGACACAGTTGACAATTCCTGTTGCCTTTCAACAACCTGAACCTGTTCATACAACTCTGCAGAACTATTGTTTTGACATGGAGGAACATCAAACCTTTTCTCCAGGTTCAGCACTGATTAAGTGACATGTCTTATTCAGTGGTGTCTGACTGTGACCCATATCTGTACAGTAACTCTGTCCCCCAGACTCCCTCTCTTCCTGCTGTCCTCACATGCTCTCCTCCTCCAAAAGCAAGTGTCAGGAAACTGAGAGCAGCTTCTGGGCCGCCTGCCCACAGTCCACAGACCAACAGCAGTGCTCTGACCGAGAGGGTGAGTGACCCAGGGGTCATGCTTTGGATGTCTGAAACACTGGGAGCTAATTCCAAATATAATAATTTCTCCATGTTGAGGAGATAAATAAAACCAGGGGGTGGACAGCTCATACTGTTGGATATTGGCTAGGTTGTCTGTCTTTTTTCCCTCCCCCTAATACTGTACTGTAATACAACAGTGTGCAGTAGTGGTCAGGGGTCTGGACTCCTAACCAGGGTTGTGGGTTCAATCCCAGGTGGGGGACACTGCTGTACCCGTGAGCAAGACACTGTACCTAGACTGCTCCAGTAAAAACCTAGTGGTATAAATGGGTAATAGTATGTAAAAATAATGTGATATTCTGAAACAATTGTAAGTCGCCCCGGATAAGGGTGTCTGCTAAGAAATATATTCATACACTGCATACAATACCCTATATATTTTGCACTGTAGATTGTATTATGATGTATGTATAGTCTGCAACATGTTGACGTGTGTAAACTGGTCTTTGGTTCCCTCTTGTGTGCATTTGAAATACTGCAGACTAATCATCCATTACATATCGGAACAGCAGGTATTATCCCAAAACAAAGAAAATACACTATTTTAATGAATTTTAAAACAAACTAATTAATTAAAAATGATAATGATGCAAATACGGCGAATCCACATGTTCATGTTGTATTGATGAATAACTAAAGTGGAGTGGGCTTCTTATGACGGTTCTGTAAATATGTGTTGCTGTGATAATAACAGTTTTGTAATCGTCTGACTGAGTGAATATCGGACGCCGCTGTCGTCACACGCCGGGCTGCAGGGGGCGTGGCCAGCGTGCAGGGACCCGGAAGCGGAAGCACATGGTGGCGGCCCGGCGTGCGCGTCCATTCATTCGCGGGTTTGGATCCGAGAGAGCGGAGAGACACGGGGACAGCATCCGTGCAGCAGAATCGACACGGTCCCGGTGAAGGGCGATCGGAGAGAAGCGGCTGCCAGTGGGAATCGGACGAGCTGCCTTTCCGTCCGTATATCCGGCCCCGGTTCGCGTCATGAGGAGCGTGGAGATGGTGAAGGAGAGCCGCTGGAGCATCCCCCCCAACGCGCCGGCCTGCATGGAGAAGCACCTGGACGCCCTGCACTACCGAGCGGGTGAGCGCGTCCGGCGCGGCGGCCCCTGTGCGGTTCAAGTTCAGTAGCCAGGACGCCGAAACAGAGACGGCCTTTCCATGTGTTGCTTCTGCATTTTAAAGACACGTGTGCAGCGATGTGTTACAGATGGTGGATCTCGACTGCTGTGGACGAAGCTGCTGCGAAGTTATCGAAAGCGCAGCTTGTTGAGTTGTTTTGTGGATGGTGACTTTACTGTGTGTGTGTGTGTGTTTCCTTTCGCCGTTAAAAATGTCCCCCTCCTTGCAGACTGTTGTCCTGCCAGGCAGCTCATTTTATTCATTCATTAATTCATTCATTATCCCCCGATACTCCGTTGTGTGATGAACCTGGGGGGTCGCAGAGTCATAACCGTGATTGCTTTTGCACTGGCGTTGTGCCGCAGCTGTGTAACCGGGTTTACTCTGATCTGAGCATCTATTTGCTAATTATATGTAGAAAACAACCGTGCATGTCATTGGGGGGGAAAATGCAATAAATTAACCGTTAACTTTACACTGAACATCTGAGGGTTGGGGAATAAAGAGACGCTCACGTTTAAGTGTTTGGCTCTTCTGTTCAATCAACACAATGTGAAGAGTCTTTAAACTTAATGTAGGACCTGAAATGGATTGGAAGGCAGTGGGAGTGTTGTGTAGTATGGTTCATCCTGCTCATCTGTCTCTTCCCTCGCAGATGGCGCCCTGCTGCTCGGGGCCTCCAGCCTGACAGGGAGGTGCTGGCTGGGGTCCATCTGGGTGTTCAAGGACCCCAAACAGGCTCCGAACGAGGGCTTCTGCAGCGCCGGGGTCCAGACGGAGGCGGGGGTCGCCGACGTCAAGTGGGTGTCGGAGAAGGGGATCCTGGTGGCCTCTGACTCAGGTGAGTCCGTGGAGTCGAACCCGTGCTCTTCAAATGCAGGACTGTGGGCCTGGCTGTTTCTTGCAGACGACACCTGTTTGGGGCCACGGAAAGGGCTCCGTTAACCAATTAAGAATTGAAGTTGGAATAAAAATCAGATCCTGTCGGGCCCTTGAGGACCAGATTTGAACACTACAGGGGCCAGCTGAACAAAACCACTTAAGTTTAGTTTCCACTCTTCATTTTGCCTTGAAGTGTAGCCTCACACATTAAGGTGAATACCCTACTAGTTCACTTGTATTCAACTGCCATATTTAAAATGTAGGGCCTAAATTATTAAGCCTTTCACAAACCCAGATTACCAGTAGTCTTGCCCTACCCAGTGTTGATTTAGGGAGGGTGTGTAGGGTGTAGTCGTAATACACTAATTAAATGGCAAATGCAGGAATGTAGTCATGGCATTTCAAGTGACTGGCATATATATCTGTCCAGGTTTCTCTGGGAACGTCTTTGTCCCTGAGGATCTTGCTTTGCCGCCGGAGTGAGAATGGTCTGTTTTATTGTGTTCAGAATCAAGGTGCAGAGATCAGAGCAGCGGGCAGCGAGTATCGGTGGGGGTTAATAGCTGAACGCTGCCTGGCATGCAGGATGTGGGTGCAGCGCAGAGAGAGCACTGCTCCGGCTCTGCCAATCTGGTCCAGCTGGTCTGATCTCCTCAGACTCCCAGACATTCCTCTTAATATTCCCGTATGGCCGACTGAACCAGCCGGTGGATGGCGACCACATTGCTGTGCCTCTGCTGGAGACTTGTGGATCCACGTACAAAAAAAACGGCCTGTGGGTTTTATAGAATTCAGACATCCCTTTTCACGCTCTCTGATCTGTGCCGGGTAATGCTTCTTGTGTTTTGAGGGGTGTGTGTGTGTGTGTGTGTGTGTGTGTGTGTGTGTGTGTGTCGTGTAGCCCCTCGGTGGTCATCGGGGTTGTGTCGTCTCCTCTCTCAGGCGCGGTGGAGATGTGGGAGCTGGCGGAGGACGAGACCCTGATCGTGAGCAAGTTCTGCCGCCACGAGCACGACGACATCGTCACCAGCATCAGCCCGATGGCACGTGAGGGACACGCGGTCAGCGGCAGCATGGACTGCTGGTCAGTGTGTGCCCGGCCTCCTCTGAGCTGCACCTGATGATTGCAGGGCTTCTGTGTGGGGGGATGTAAACAGGTGTAGTAGGGAGTTGTGTAAAATGTGCTCAAGGGGTGCTGTAGTAAGTCTCTCTTCTGTTGTGCAGGATCAAGGTGTGGGACCTGGCCCAGGAGTCGGTGCTCAACATGTACAATGGTGAGTTGACCGGGAAACGCGTGCTGCTCAGGTACTGAGGGACAGAAGCTCTACTCGCTGCGCTTCACCGCCGGCGATCCGGTCCAGTTTGCGGTGCTGTGGTGCTGGCAGGCTCTGTGCTGCTCATTCACAGCATCCCTGACTGCGCTGATGAGGATCGTGATCATTTCAATAATATTTTACTGGAGGGGATGCAAGCTCGTGCTTTAATGTGTGTGTGTGTGTGTCCTTCCCTCCAGCTCACTCCAGTCCCATCAGCTGCGTGTCCTGCAGCCCCACCGAAGAGGCCCTGTTTCTGTCCAGCGGTCAGGTAATTCGTCGTCCTTTAATTTGCAAACAAAAAACACACACAAGGAAAAAAACAGCTAAAGATACATTATAAGAACATAGTGTCCAGTCGAGAGGAGGCCATCCGCCCCATCATGCTCGTTTGGTGTCCATTAATAACTGAGTGATCAAGGATCCTATCCAGTCGGTTTCTGAATGTTCCCAAATTGTCTCTTCAGCCACATCGCTGGGGAGTTTGTTCAGATTGTGACGCCTCTCTGTGTGAAGAAGTGTCTCCTGTTTTCTGTCTTGAATGCCTTGAAGCCCAATTTCCATTTGTGTCCCCGGGTGCGTGTGTCCCTGCTGATCTGGAAAAGCTCCTCTGGTTTGAAGACTTGAATCAAGTCCCCACGTAGTCACCTTCAAGGATCAAAACTATTGAGTAGAAAACAGAAATAGTTCAATTAAAACAATAAAGGACTTGCTTTCTCCCTCAGGACGGGAGGCTCCTGCTGTGGGACCGAAGGAAGCCCAAGCCCGCGTCCCGCCTCGGTGAGTGAGACCTGACATTGGACGGCTGGCTGAGCTGGTCTGTTTTGGGCGCAGCGGTTATCCTGTGGCCGACGCACCGGTCCACAGACCGCCTGGCTGAGATCGTTCACAGCCATTAGAGCGACTGTCGTTTATAATACGATTCGCCGGTAATGGGGGTTTGTTTTCGGTGTGAGGGGCGCTCCGTGGGAAGCTCGTCGGAGAGAGGACTGCTGTAGTGTTTTGGGATTGTTTTTCTTGACCGTTTGTTTCCTTCTTCCCCAGACATCGGCAGCTCCCCTTCCTGCCCTACCTCAATAGCCTGGCACCCTCAGAAGAGCTCTGTCTTCGCCTACGGTAAGCGTAGGACCCACGTGCTTTCTGCATCCCGAGAGGATGTGTGCAGAGAGAGAGTGGTAATAAAGATGCGCGTGATGTCCTTGCAGTATATTATGAAGAGGGTAAAGAGCAGCCCAGGCAGGCCAGAGCAGCGGTTTTCAACCCGTGTCCCCGAGCCATGACAGTTTTATCAGAAATATGATGTCATTGTTTTATGGCAACTTCAAAAATCTTTGATCAAATCCAGCTTATTCAAAGTTGTGAAAATGTAACATTTCAACACCTACTGTAGACTTTTTTTAAATGATGTATTCAACTGAAGTCGATTTCTGAACAGAGGAGGGCAGAACTGTGGGGTCGGTTCGAATGCACTCTGTGCCGAGCTGCAGTGCTGTCAGTGGGATGGACACACAGCTGATTGAGTGGACGGATGTTGAATTCGTTTTCATCTCGCTCTCTGCTTGTCCTTTTTCTAGGTTGGACTTGTGGACGAAATAGATTTTATAAATTTTATTTAATGTTTGTCCTTGGCATGTTGGTAGGCTTGTTTATTTGATATGGAACTGCTGAAATGAACTGCGTATATTTGCATCGTGCTCAGCTCAGGTGTGCGTTCAGTCCGCAAACAAAACATTTCAGTTTAAACGTTTCATCAGATAAAACCGAGGATACCATGTTTGATCTGTGTGCGATTGTTTTTCAACAACTGTAATGCCCTTTGTTACGTTTAACCACTTAGTTGAATTAACTTGTTATAAGATGATATGAACTGAACATGTTTTGCTGTTAATTTATATTCACTGTGAATAGTTTAGTGTGTGGTCTTGGTCTGCCTGCACTAAATAAATGATTTGTATTAATTACAAGTAATTATTTAGTATGTCTACACCACTGAAGGCCACTCCTTGCACTTCACACATTCACCCTTTTAATTACTCTTTACTGACATATTTTAACACTCTGCCTGTGTGTGATAATAGTTCTAGCAACCCATTGACATTCAGGTAAGACAATACCTTGTAAATTCTTGTTTTTTTCATGTTGGTGTGCCACAAGGTTTTTGGTCTTGGCAAAGTGCTGTGGCATTTAAGAGGTTGGGAACCCCTGGGCCAGACCAGTGTTGATCTAGCAGCCACACGTGAGAGAGTCTGAAATAAATGTTGATCGTTTATCAAGAATAAATAAGTTTCTACCAGAATAAAGCGAACCTGTGCATCAAGACCAGCGAAGTGAACTTTATTTGAAAGTTTAAGAAAGGTGGGAGGATTGGTGTGCCGAGACAGATTTTAAAATACGAAGTAGCTGTGTCTTGCGCTTTTAAGAGTTCTGAAACGCTGGGCTAGACTGGGCTAATGTGCGATGCTGTGCTCGGTCCCTCGACGTGTCCTCTGACGTGTCCCCTCCCCCCCCACAGGAGACGACACGGGCCGCGTGGTGGTCCGGGAGCTGCAGGGCGGGGACAGCACGAGGACGGCGGATGCCCACACGCGAAGGGTCACCGGCCTGGCCTTCTCCTCGCACAGGTGAGCCGGGGGGGCGGTCTGTGGCAGGCTTTATGTTTCCCCCCTCCCCCACCCCCACCCATGGGACTGACCCCACACGCCTACGGATCCCTTTTGTGCGTTGAAAGCGCTTCATTCTTCAGGCTGGAGACGATTATAAAACGCAGATGTGAAGCCTATGCAGAGACTGCTCAAAACCCCTCTTTACACTGGTTTGTAGCAGCTAGTTTTGTTGCAGACATCAGGCATGGATACTTTATTAGGGACTTCTGAAATCGGGGCTGTTTTTCCTCGGATCTCCACTAGAGAGTGCCTTTTCAGCTCGTTTAGTCGGAGATCCTCGCGTATCAGACCTGCAGTTCTGTTTCTGCACTCGGGCACAGCCGGCCTGTATGTCCATTGTCCGATTCAGTTTCCCACACCCGATAAACCCTCTCTCCTCGCCCGCAGCACACCCCTCCTGGCCTCGATCAGTGATGACTGCTCCGTGGCTGTGATGGACGCTGACCTCAAAGAGATGTAAGTACGACGCGGCCGGTCGACGGCGGAAGACCATTCTCTGGTGCGCTGCTGTTGCCGGATGCTTTGGGAGGCAGACGCGGTGGTTGGTCCTGTGGAGATGGACGCACTGCCGAGGAGGTTGTGGTTCAACATTGTGCGTCACCCAGAAGTTAATGGTTCTCGGGGTTCCTCTGTCAGTTTCAGGGACCGGCGTCACCAGGACTTCGTGCGCGGCATCTCCTGGGCCCCCGACGGCTCTTCCACCCTCACGACGGCTGGCTGGGACCACCAGATCCTGCACCACACCATGCAGACGGCCGAGAAGTCCCCTCCGGCGGCCGCCGCCGCCTCCCCCACCTCACCCTAGAAGTCACAGCCCCCTCCCCTCGGTCCCACCTCGGACTCTCTCCTGGAGCGGAGGAGGGTGCCGGGCACATCTGACGTCTGACGAGTCTGGTACTGTGGTCCCCCTCTGTGGAGGAGGTGTCTGTGCCGCGGCCTGTTGTGTGTGTGTGTCCCCGTTTTGTCGTCCTGTGGGGGGTGGTCTGTGCTCGGTGTGCCGCGAGGAGAGGCTGGCAAAGATTGTACTAATTAAGCCAGTCAATCAGTGTCCAGCTGCAATAAAAACAATAAAAGCAAGGCCAAGGGTATGTTTTTACAGCTAGCACCCCCACCACCCTCCTCTGTTCCTCAATTTCAGACTCCCCACCCACACATACATGTATGTTCTTGTTAAATGTGCCGGTCAGTTGAATAACAAGGCACTGTGATAAAAAGTTCCTCATCCATGAGGGTCGTTCGAAGGTCACTCCCCCCTCAGTCTGTGTGTTGATCTCGTCGCTGGGCCACGAGCGCAGACTGCAGGGTTATGAGTTTCTGAAATTGCAGGTCTTCAATAAAGTTTGTATCCTCAATACCTGGTAACTGGGGCGTGGTGTCTCTGTTCCTTGTGGCTGCCTGTGCGTGCGGTTGCAAGCCGAGGAGTGGTCCGACCGGGCGGGCAGGATTGTGTGGTTTCCGTGTGTGCGGGCTCGGTCTGGGCCGCTCGGTCTGCTCAGAGCGCTGTCGCTGCAGAGGACAGGAATGACGATCTGTGGTTCGAGCTCCTGTTTTTGTTGACCAGACGGGCGGTGTTGCCACTCTGCTCATGCAAACACCATGAAAAAAACTTTAAAACCAGGTGTCTAGGTGGCCACTGTGCGTTTACTTCTCCAATATTTGTCTTGGTTTTCCGAAATGTCCTCTGAGCGTGCATCAGTTTCTTTTTTTTCCTGTTATCATTAGTTTTCGGAGATGTTTCCCTGGAGATGTTCTGGACAGCCAGTCACACCGGTTCTCTTGTTCATAAACCACAACAGCTCGGTTTGCCTTGCCCAGCACACAGTTTTATTACCAAGATAATTGCCAGAATGGTTGGGTTTGACCTGGAGGACAAACTCCTCCGTATTCTGAAATGAACTGCTTTTAGAACGACCATCAATCACGAATTATATCTAAAATATTTTTTATTTATTTCTGTAACATGCCTACAGCCAAAGTGACTCGCATTCAAAACTCTACCTGCATTTAACTCGCCGGCAACTGTAATGAAAATGCAAGGTGTGAAAGCTAACCCTCTCGAGCTACTTAATTACCACCTCATTGTGCTCCTGGGCAAGATCATGCTCTGCTTTGTGGAGCCGCGCCGTCGAACAACAGCGTTTCACAGGGCTGGCAAGGACTGAATCGAGCTTTTGTTTGTACAGCCACAGAAAAATTCCCTGCCTTTTTTTCAGTACTTGTTTGAGGAAGCAAACGTCTGCTTAATTGCACCAAGCGCCCAGAGCGAGATAAAGTGGAGAGTCGGGCTGATGGTGGCCGGATCTTTGAGGAGCAGAAAAAATACTTGTAGCTGGGTTGGGAACCAATGCGTTTCTTTTCGAGCCTCTCCTGTAACTTGACAAACGGAAGGCTCTGGAGACCGAAGCGTGATGCACAACCGTTTGTAATCGACGACGTACATCCGCGTTCGTCTCCATCTTGATGATGCAGACGGGTGTGGCTCACACAGTCTAGTCTTTATTAAACCACAAGACAGAGGGAAGCAACAGTCCCCATGTGACCTTTTATTCTTAAATACATTTGGATTCCTCTGCATGTTAAATAAAATATAAAGTTTATACACTTTATTCTGTATGTACAGATCCCCCCCCCTCACATTCACAAAACAAAAAGGCACAGAGTAGCGTAAGGTCCTCTTCTACAGCTGCATGGTACTAGTCCTGCAACATTTTGGATCCTAATACAGTAATTTGGCCATTGATGTACTTAATTAGCATTCTTCTATATACAGATCTTCTTTTCCCCTCTCACAAAGACAGGCTGGACACAGTGTAACTCAAGTCCCTTTTCCAGTGGTACAGCAGTGTTCAGTACTGTGTCTTGGCCATCGGTGTTCAGTACAAAAGGATTGTGATTTCCGCAACACCGCTCTGAATTGTGGCGATACTAGTGTCGGCCATTTTTATATTTGTAATTGTGGGACTCGATACCTATTGTGACAGTGGCTCCTCTCTGATGAAAGAGTGTCAGTAATGTGCCGGGGTAAGTAATCATTCCTGTCCCTCCAACACAGCCCTACTGCCGTCCGTCGCGGCACCTGGGGAGCGTCGTGGTCATAAACTGGCTGGGACCAGAGAGGACGCCTCTTTGCTCACGGGTGGCATTACTTGTCCTGAGATTTTGAAGCCAAATTAATTTCAAAGCTCACATTTCCCAGCTCCCGGCCAATGAATTCTGGACCCCCAGTCTATGTCAAGGGTACCGGGGGGTGGCAGACAAGAAAATGAAAAACGCGACATGAAAAAAATAGACATTCAAATAATAAAACGATAACAAAGTCTTTTAAATAAACAAAACAAGAACGTCTCTCTTTCAATATCTGGCTGCTGTCACCCTCCCCTGAGACGGGTCAGATTATGAAAAGTACAAATCTCAGCTTCATCCATGTTACTATCACAAGGAATGGCCACTAGACCCAGAACAAAATGTTAAGGCCGACGTCTTCATATCCCAGGTAATGCAAGTCTTGTATCACTTTTGTGTGTTATTTTGTATCCTTGTTTCTTTCAAACTGCCTTCTGGGTACCATAGCCACTTATAACTAAGAGCTACAAAACAACCTAAATAGATTCAGGGTTATAGATCACGAATATAAAAAGCAGATACTTAGATATTTACTGTACAGGCTGGAGTATAATATACAGCTCTGGAAAAAAATGAGATCACCCCAAGTTCAGAAATCAATGTTAAGTGGTCTCTTAATTTTTTCCACAGCTGTATATGTTTTTTGTTTTCTTTTAAGGACCTGGGCAGTATTTTGCCCCACCTGAGAGAGAGAGAGAGAGAGAGAGAGAGAGAACTCTAACCTGTGCACTGTTTAAAACAAATGACAAAGATTGTGAATACAAACGGCTCCTGCAGCAGAAGGAGAGCAGTGATTTGGTGTAACACTGAAAACATTTTACAGCCGAGAGTCGCTGTTTTAAGGCTTGTCAACGTAACCAGGAGCACATTTTTCGATGCAGAGAACATTCTCCACTGAAGGGTTGGTAACATTGTCCCCATACCAATATATCGTCAGAAAGCTACCTTTTCTCATCTTCCTAAATGGCATATGCTTGATATATATAATTATTCATTTACTTATTACAGTCTCACTCCAACAACTGGAGTATATACATTTTAAACAACTTGACAAGGCAAGCTAAGTGCTTTTAGTTAATCTCTTTACCAGAAGCCCCCCCCCCCCCATCTCTCTAGACAGGTCCTTCCTCCCCTAGTTTCAAGGTGGAGCAGCGCAGCCCAGCTCCTGGAAGCCATTAAAAGTCTTGCGTGTTCCAGACCGCTCCGGAGTGTCCGTCTCACATGGGCTCTCCTTTGCTCACCAGGGTAATGGGCTGTTTGGTTCCGGGTCGCACCGTAAAGGTCATTCCGTAGGGCTGCTTAGACTTGGAGGTCTGTGGCTCACTGCTGAAAAAGACACCCAGAGAGGATGCGTTAGAGCTGGGGATTCCCGCTGCCCGTTAACCTTAACTTCAAAATACGAAGATACAGCATTTAAAATGAGAGAACCACATTTAGTACTCAGGATCTCAAACAATCAATCAATCAATTTTTATTATCCCCTAGGGGCAATTGGTGCAAAACAGACATACAAAATATATAACAAACACCCTAACACAGATATATAAATTCCGACACACACAATTTGTAATTTCCAGTTGCCCAGCAGGAAATTTTACTTGCCCCCCCAAAAAACGAGCCTAATATGGTCATCGGGCTTTAATACTTTGTAGGACACATGTACATTTGGATGTAAAGAAATCGGCTGCAAGGAAATACGGTAAAATTATCGCTTGCCCCGTCGGGCGTGTACTCTATCGAAAAAGCCTGCCCAACAGAACTTGACATGGGGCGTTCACCGGGCGGGTGGTCCCTTAGATTGAACTGTATACAAAAATTTTCGGTTAAACTGGGGAACATGCAGAAATGTAGCCAGTGCACGTTAGTTACGTGTCTCGCTACTGTGACGTAGAAATGTCTCCTCTCAGATACAACACTGACAGAGTGGGCTCCCGGCACGTGAAAACACATCAGCAAAAGAGGGGAGAACTCAGATAAAGCTGTTACGATACCTGGTAGCGGTCTTTGTCGTGGCTGTGGGAACCGTAGGTTTCTTCCCCAATTTGGTTCCAAGTTCATTGAGGAACTGGTCCTGCAGTTGGGCAGGCGGTGCTCTGGAAGTGGGACTCCGGTCCTTCCGAACAAAACTGGGCTTCGCCGGCCCGCTGCTCTCGTCCTCGGAGTAGGAGGTCCCCCACTCGTCGCTGCTGGCCTCGGCCTGCTGGAACACGTGCTTCTGCTCCATCTCCAGCATCTTCTTCTGCAAGATGCTCTGGAGGGTCATCTGACTGGGCGTGAGAGCTGATGAGGGGGCCAGGAGGCCAGCGGGAGCTGGTGTGTCAGGCTTGACCGAGGCCTGGGCTGGGGGTTTTGGTTTGGCTTGTGTCGGGGACTTTGGGGGTGGGAATCGGGGTGGAGAAGGAACCGGGGCCTTACCTTGGGGTTTTGGGGGAGGCAGGGGAGCCTTGCTTTTATTGACCAAGCTGGCAGGAGCTTTGACCTCTGTACTGGGAGGTGGGTTGTTATTTTGATGGACTGTGGTGGAGGAAAGCCAACTGGGAGGTGGGTCTCTCTGGACTGGGGAGCTCTCCTCTTCCATGTCCGAGTTGGCGAATTCAGGAGGGGGTGGGATAAAGAATGTGTCTTCCCCGCTTTCTGCATCCCTGACGGACACTGGGGACGATGTGCTCGAGACTGAGTCAGTCCTGAGTTTATTCAGGTGCTCTGACACTAGGGTGCTGCTGGAGAAGTTTGGGGAGTTCAGTGAGTTTGGCGCCTTGTGCGTTGGTATAGAGTAGATGGATCCAGCACTTTCAAGGCTCCCGGGACTCCTGGGGGTCACCGTGAAGGAGTTGGGATTTGACTCACTGGGGTGAATGCTTGACCCAAGAGATGCACTGGGTAAGGGGCTGCTGCTGCTGTTGTTGTTGCTCTGGCTGGTCAGGGTGGGTCTGTTTTGGCTCCTCTGTTTGGCAGCATTCAGTAGATCCAGTGGGGACTTAGACCGGTCTTTTTGAGAGGGTCCCGAGGCAGAAAGGACATCGGTGGCACGGAGAGGGTAGGGCGTCCTACTGATGTTGTGCTTTTGGTGCCTGATCGGCGAGATCGGTGGTGGTCTGCTCCAGTTCAGTTCCTGGCCGCAGGGAGAGAGTGAGGGCTGGGGGATCTCTTGCGGAGACACTGCCAGCGACGGTTTGGGGACGTCCTCAGGCTTTGGCAGGGATATTGCCAGTGCCGCGGGCCGAGAGGAAAGATTGGAAGTGTCCGTAGGTGGGCTCACTTTTGCTGAAGCCGCCGGTATTGTGGCATCTACCTCATGGGTCCCTGCCCCAGGCTTGGGTGGTGTCCTGGAGATGGAGATAGGGGTGTAGGATGGAATTTTGTCCTTAAATGGCTGCAGATCCTTCTCCAGCTGGAGGCCGGAGCTGTTCCTCCGAGCAGGTTTGACCGGCGGTGTTAGGGATTTCACTGGGATACTGGAACTTAGATCCTGGTCGTTGGTAGTGGCTTTCCCATTCACCTGGATGGGCAGCACATTCCTGTTTGGATCCTGCAGGAAAATTAAGGACTTGGCCTTCCTCTCTCTCTCCGACTGTCCATCTGCCGGGGCCGTCTTGCCCGTGCTGTAGATCTTGGCCGTGTTCTGGGGATTGAAGCTGGAGGGGGTGGAACCCTGCTGGTCTAGGATGGGCGGCTGCAGCGCCACGTCTCGATTCGGCATGGAGGAATCCCGGTGGGGTTTGGGAGGGGGCATTTTGGGGGTTTTGGGTAGCACAGGTGGGCCCGGCGCACGGGATGGTGGGGGCTGTGGAATGGTGTCTTTTTGGGGCACCATGGGGGGCATGGGAGGAGCATATCTTGGACGCTGGATGGTGAAGTCATCGCTCAAGTTTGGATCAACCTGTGGAGATGGGGGTGGCTGTTTGGTGTTAGTGGGAGGCTTAGGCGGAGCCATCGGCGGTGGCTTGAGAGCATAAAGGTCTGGTTCCTTCACTACGGGCTGACCGGGTGGCTTCGGAGTAGACATGGGCGGCGGCTTCAAGAAGGCCACATTTGGGGAGGTGGGTGAGATGGGCACAGAGTCCCCAGCAAACTTGGTGGGAGGAGGAATGGGCACAAACTGCTGCGGGGGAGGCGGGGGTTTCATTGCCGGAGGGGGAGGGATGTAGATGTTCTCCTCCATCAGTCCGTTCATGTATCTGGCAGACTTCTCTCCGTTTTCTAACGCACACACAAAGAAAAGGAATTGTTACAAGAAGTAGAAGAAAAGAACAGGAACTAGAAGCGGCAGTCTTTTCGTATCCCTCTGTCAATACTGCCTTTGTTGGAAGGGATATTGTTTTTTTTTTCCTCTGCATTTGTTATTCTCTAGAGTTTTAACATAACTGCCGCTGGGACTTTTATTACTAATTGTGGAACCCCAGGGTGGGGACGACAGCGGACCATTGTACCGACTCTATTCAGGAACTGCAAAGACACGGTGTTCCTGGACTGGTCCCTCTGGATTATTTCTGACAAGCTGGCATTGTTAATCATCTCCCTACGTGGGCTCAAGGGCGATCGAGCCCGGACGCCACAGAACAGAACAATGACCCATACGTAACCTATTGAGCCACGAGGTAAAGTGCCCGTGACTCTGCTTCCTTGACTTGAGTGTCAAGGAAAAACGGGCAGCTTAGAGGTCTCTGAGGTGCGATTAGATATTTTGTGCCCAAGCCAGTTTCTAAAAGATCCGTTTGTAAAATTCAATGGCTCGTACAGGCTTAAGCAACGAGGATGTAAGAATTTGAAGTGACAAACTAATGGATACGATGCAGCCCACCTCACCTGAATTGTTCCCAGTAACTAAAATCAGATTTAAATGCTTTTCTGATCGTAGGAAGGTTTATGGCAGACGCCATCACAGCTCCGCATTTACGAACAACTCCAAAGCCGGGGAGGTTTTTTCAGGGCTCATAACTGCAGAGCTACGGCCGCCACCGTTTTTCATGAAGGACGGGAACCTCCAATATAGTTATATTTACACCTTGTTCTGTGCAGAGGCAGTTTGTTCAGACAAGTCTGAGCTTCATCATTCAAGACAGTGTTGGGTGGCTTCTCAGCACAAGTTATACAAATTAAATCTAAGATACAGTGAGTGAAGTATTAAGTGAGAATATGCTTGAACTTGGAGCATGTAGTAAAAGGAGGTAAATAAAAAGCATTTTGAAGTATTTCTGTGCCCGAGATAATGCTCAATACATTGCTGAACAGAAAAGTGATCATGGGTCTACAGGCAGTCTGTACAGGTGAGCTACATTCACATTTTAATTTACATTGTAACACTACTTGCAGACCATAATAAAATACCACTTAAGATCACTTATCTTCTCTTTGAATTATTTTTCTGTGCAACACTTTCACCACAGCTTATGTTTAACTGTGGCAACACTTTTTGAGACTCTAGCTGCGGTCTCTGAAGGTAAACATCGATAAGGCAGGCTTACTCTGAGATTTTTCCATTTCTGATAAAAGCGATTCAAAACAAAAACATCGGCGGTTGTGGGTGTGATGTAACTGTGACTACAGACACAGTACAGTGCCATATCCCTCCCATGAGCCACCCGTTCCAAGGACAGGAATCCACTCATCAGGTGTGTCGTCAGGTGTACTGAAGGCTTTTACCGATTGGTTACTGTGGCCAGGAAGCTGATTGGAACCACAGACTCCTCTACAGGATTCTACAGGTAAACACTTGTAATACACTCCCTTTTGCTTTGAAACCCCCCCCATCCTTTGAATGTTTCTGTTCATTTCTACGGTCACTCTAGGTCTTTGAAACCTGGGGAAAGCATGACAAATAAAGGAATATAGACCACAAATGTAACCTCTGAAACAAGGACAAGTGTAAGAGTCGAAACAACCTAGGGGGGTGTCTTACCTCTTGCTGTGATCCCCGGCCCGTTCACAACAGGTGGCACTTGAGGAGTTGGGACTGCAAAGCCTTGCACAATATCAGAGGATGGCTGCGGGGAAAAGAGCAAACAATGGCTGTTGAAATGTTCCTGTAGTAGAGAACAAAGTCAACTTCTGATGTTGACACAAGGCTCGGAAAGCCGAGGAACTGAACGAGGGGCCCTTCCCCTCCTCCTACCACGCTCTCTGCACTCTGAATCGCATGGACGTCTGAGCAGACACGCTGAATCTCCAAGCTTCATATTCCGTGTACATCTACTGAATATGAATAGGAAAGTAGCTGACGTGTGCGGTTAAGGACGCAGTACACATTTGAGAAAGAAAATGATTCATACAAAACAAGATTCAAGCCTAGAGTTCTGCAAGACTGTAACAAGACACCCGGCCTGATCATCGGTTGCCTCCCAACAACATTATTACATTATATATGCAGGATGACTCTTTCTGAGAATGAACACACCCCTCACACTTCAAGGTAGAGTTTGCTGGCAGATGTAATTGTAATCCTTCCACTGACTCATCGCCAGTATCGCTGTACCTAAGTTGTGCGTTGTTCGATAAGCCGATTCTGTCATTCTGTCAGTACAGACGGTGGGTAAGGATTCCTGGTGGTATTCACCAACCGTGTCTGAGCTGGAATGAGAGGAATTTCTTCCGGAGGTTTATTCTTACACATTTTTTAAAATCGTTCTTCCTGCAGAACCCCTCTGGCAGGGAGTGCCAAGAAGAAAACCACCCCATTCCAGCACAGGCATATATTAAAAAAAAAAAAAATAGAGTATGCATCATATACTCTGGAATTTGCCTAGCATCCTCTTCAAGATGGAAAGAATTACACACACAAACACACTTGTAAGGACTCCAGTGTAAGCTCTTTAATGCTGGAGATGAAAAGATGTTCTGGGATGTCAGTGGATCAATTAGGTTAAATTCTTGTGCAATTAGTAACATATGATACACTCAGCTGTTCACTAATTGTGTGAGCGTCCAATCAAGCGAGCACAGAACAGGCCTGAACAGATCCTAGACACCCCATTGTCTCCTGGTTGTCATTCTCCTGGTACCTAATTACCATTAATTGAATTAAGCAATTGCTTAACTAGAAATTGTTCTGCATACTCCGCCCTTCTGCAGTTTGCCACTTCATGTTAGGTTTCTAGTATGTGCTAAAGTCTCTTATGTGGTCCATGCTGAGGTATTAGGTACGTGGAGATTTTAAAAGAGGACACTGCCAAGAGATCCAATCTAAATCTACACTGCAAGCCCACCAGATTATTTAATTCTAATTGAGAGTTTCAGACCAAATCCCCAACACCAGGACAGCATGGCCGACAGTTTAACAGCCAAATGCTCTTGACGCAGCTTGAAATCTTAGCTACAAATACACAGAGGGACAGTTTACACATCATAACCATACAGACGGGTGACAAATTAAAGGAAAAACCCACATAAAGTGTCTCACTAAGGTGTTGGGCACCACGAGCCGCCAGAACAGCTTCAATGCTGGACTCTACTGGAGGGATGAACACCATTCTTCCAAAAGATATTCTCTCATTTGGGGTTTTGATGATAATGGTGGAGAGCGCTGTCTAACATGTCGGTCCACAGTCTCCCATAAGTGTTCAACTGGGTTGAGATCTGGTGATTGCGAAGGCCACAGCATATGATTCACATAATTTTCATACTCATCACACCATTCGGTGCCCCCTCGTGCATTGTCATCCTGGAAGAGACCACTCCCATCAGGATAGAAATGTGTCACCATAGGATAAAGGGGATCACTCAGAATAACTTTGTCATGATTTGCAGTGACCCTTCCCTCTAAGGGAACAAGTGGACCCAAACCATGCCAGGAAAATGCCCCCCACAGCATAACAGAGCCTCCGGACCCCCTCACTGTAGGGGTCCAGCAGTCAGGCCTATCCTGTTCCCTTGGTATACACCACTCATCTTTTTTCCACATCTCTGTACACCAGTGCCTATGGTTTGTGCACCACTGAACTCTCAAATGTGCATTTGTCTACTATAATACCCCTCTCTGTGTAGTTCTCGCCAGACTGTTCTTGCTGACACAGTCTGATCACGCCCTGCATTGACATTCTCAGTCATCTGGGAAAGAGCTGCTCTTCTGTTTTTCCTTACATGTTCCTCCACTCATTTATTCAGGTTTTTCCTTTAATTTATCATCTGTCTGTATATTCTCCACACACAAGGGCCCATGTATCCAGAGAAAAGTAATGCAACATTCAAAAAGATCCCAGAAAACCGCTCAAGGTAACTTGATAACTCTACACCTACTGGAATACAGACATTGTTTCGATTAAAAGTAAGCTGCCATAAAGGTTAGCTGCTTATTTAACTTGCACTTCAGCATTTGAGAAACAAAAATAAAGAATTGTATCTGGTTTGGAAGCAATTTAAACAAACAAACAAAATGTTCGTGAGTTGAGCCCGGTTGTTATAGCTCTAATAATTGGCATGCTTTTCACATACGCAGAATTACACAGGGGACAGACTGTGCAGGCAGCATGGTGAGCGTGTATCTTCAGACAGGAATGCAGTGCTCGCCTCGGTTTTATGATTTCCTGCTGTAAAAAGCACCTTGTGTTACGGGCGTTTGGGGCCATGCATTACAGGCTGTACTTGCAAAAGCATGTGAGAAATGAAGACGCGCTGCGAACACCACCCTGCCCTCGGGTCTCTCGGATTCATTTAATGATAAGACCGGTCAGATGCAGGGTACACTGTGCCGAACACAGAACAGATCCAGCGTCTGTGTTGTTTATAGGGGAAGAAAGTGGTTGGTTACTGCTTCTATTAAACACACACACACAGCAGTACTCACGGTGTGGAAAGTGGAGTAGTGTTTGACTGTGGGCCTGGCTCGCACTTTGGCTGTCCCCGATTCAGGAAAAGCAGTGGAATCCAGGACTAACTCCACATCGTCTGGAAACATACAAGACAAAGACCACAACGGTGAGATCACGGTCACACCCTCAGTGGGAACAATCTCACTGATCCACAACGGAGTTTAGTGATCTTTAGAGTGGTTCACACACACACCATCCATCACTTTGGACAGGTGGGAGAGGATACCATTAAGACCCCTGTGGAGCCACTGGCCCGTGTGGTGATCAGAGGGGCAGGGAGATGAGCATCACCCGGCCCTATAAATACAGTCTGTCCCTCGGAGAGCTTGCACTTTGCACCCTGTTTGTTCTCAGAAAGCACGAGAATGGCTACTTATTAAGCTGCAAACTGGGTGCTTTTGTCAGAGTTTTTGTGCTCCAGTAACCCTGATCCTTCAACAAACAGCCAATAGCACATATATCTGTGACTGTAAAGCAATAAAAACTTAAATAGACCGAAATGCATGGCTCTCATTTATTGGTGGCTGCTCTCTCTATATATTGTGAATATTCTTCTGAATCAAGACAATATCTTATTTACTAGGCAAGGCCTAATGCGTTGTATGTCCATCTAACTTCAAACTTGATGACAGGCCTCATCATGCTATAGCTTACACTGTCACAAACAAATCACCTGGTATATTTCCAACAGTACTTAAAGAAATGAGGGAAATTATTTATAGGCCGCTAACTCAAATATTCCAAAAGACACTTAGAACAGGGGATGTGCCAACTGATTGGAAGACGGCAAATGTCAAACCAATCCACAAGAAAGGGGACAAAACTGAGCCAGGAAATTACAGACAAATCAGTCTCACCTGCATCACCTGTAAAATGTTGGAAAAAATGATTAGATAGAAAATAGAGGAGCATCTTAATGAAAACCATATTCTTGGAGATAGTCAACATGGGTTTAGACGAGGCAGATCGTGTCTTACTAATTTTTTAGAATTTTTTGAACATGCAACTGCAGCTGTAGATCACGTGAAAGCATATGATATGATAGGTGGCTCAGCAGATACAATCTCGGCAGCACAGGCTATTCAAAGGGACTTGGATAATATTCAGTTGTGGGCCGACACCTGGCAGATGAAATTCAATGTGGACAAGTGCAAGGTATTACATGCAGGTAACAAAAATGTCCACTATAATTACACTATGGGAGGAATAGAACTAGATGAAGTAACGCATGAGAAAGACCTAGGAGTCTATGTGGACTCCTCACTTTCTCCATCCAAACAGTGTGGGGAAGCAATAAAAAAGGCAAACACAATGCTAGGGTATATTGTCAAAAGTGTAGAATTGAGAACAAGGGCAGTGATGTTCAGACTGTACAATGCACTAGTTAGAGCTCATCTGGATACTGTGGACAGTTCTGGGCTCCACACTTCAAGAAAGATATCGCTGCTCTAGAGGCAGTTCAGAGGAGAGCAACCAGACTTATTCCAGGTCTGAAGGGAATGTCCGACTCGTAGAGTTTCACAAAGCGTATGTGCCTGTGAAGGAAATATAAACAGAATCCCCCATTTTGTAAGTATTTGCATACATACTGAGGGGGGGGGGGGGGGTTACCAGCTTAAGCTTATCAGTTTTAAATGTTTCACTTTCCACTTTCCATGCATTCCAGCCATTATTTGAAGGGTGTGGGAGCTACAGGATGACAACAGATCCCCACCTGTCTAAAGACTCATTCTGATGCAGATTTCTCAAACATTTTTCATTTCGTAACAATCCCAGCATAGTCTTCTGCACAGAGATAGGGAAGTTATAGAATATGTTTTATTTTTTAAGTTACAATCTTTGAATAGATATAATTCTGGAGGTATATATCTTGGTTTGTTTGTACATTTTGGCAAGTGCAAGTGGTAGTGGTGGATGAGATTTTCAGTTGATACAGCAGTTCCAGAAGGCCTCAAGACCGAAATGTTCACGAATACTAAAGCAGCTGCCTGTGAAAATGTGATACAGGAATCTGTGTCAGCTGCCAAAAGTGAAAACTTTAAGAGGGAACTCCACCCTGAGAGAGAATGGCTTTTGTGAAGGAATCAGATTCCCTCCCTTCATGGAGAACAGATGTGTTCTCAGGTTTGTGATTCTAAGGTTTATTTTTTGTAGCCAGAATGCAAAATACACATACCAAAAATATGGGTTGCATCATAACATCTAGTAAAACGTCTCTCATTTGAAAAGCTCATCACACGAGCATTGAAGATGTTCACCAGCTCCAACAAACTGTTACAGCAGCTCTCAGGCTGAAATAATTGATTACTGGATAAACAAAATTAAAACGTAAATCTTCAAACCCACAAAACCACAGACATTTGATTATTTTGCATTGGAGCGGTGACACACAGGTGGCAGAGTCTTTCCGGCTCCATTCGTCCCTGCACAGCTCCCGAGTCATTAAGCATTCAAATAGTCCCAGGTGGGTCAGTGGTTTTTGTCACATTGAGTCTTGGTCAACACAGGCAAGTTGGAAAGCAAAGTCCTTTCACTGTCAACACACCAGGCACACACCTGTGCATGTATTTGACTACCAAATTAAATCCTGGAAAATGCACGTAACACTGACTGACTCCTAATTCGGGATCGTCAATAAACTGAAAATCTTGCAATACACGACAACACATGCAAAACCTACACCTTTTATTATTCGAAGCAACCCATAACCACCTGCCAATCACAGTCCATTTAATAACTATGTACAGTAATAACAGGACTGACATCCCAACACTGGCCAGTGCCACAGGTAACAAACTCAAACTTGTTCTGTAAGTAAGTGTGTATCCCGGTGATAGGGATCTCTCTTCCCTATTCCAGTCTCACCCCGCAAAGGCAGAACGTCATTTTTGATCTTGGACTTTAAAATGAACATACTCATATACATGTACTAGTACATGGATAACCAATCACCTCTTAAGATTGTTGTTTCTCTTCACGGGAGTTTTTACAAGTATCCAATGGCTGTCATTGTCGAATGTCATTAACGCAATGCAACACTTACCCAAATCTCTTTTCTCGATACTAGTGTCGTACAGAGACTGGGGTTTCCGACCCAACCACGTCAAAGTCCCCTTTTTCATATTTTCTCCCACCAATGTGATCAAAAAGCACCTGTCTCCCTGTGGGTCTCCTGTATCTCGGTATGCGGCAGGTGCATTGGCTGCACTTCGCCACTTTCTGTTTTCCCCTCCTCCTTTTGCCCTGGGAACACGAAGGGTAAAATGGCCCCCGCCTCCTCCTCCTCCTGTTCCCTGGAGTTGGACAGGTAAGCACCCCCCCCACACACACACCCCCTGTGACGGCACACACCCTGCCCGGTCGCCCTGGCAACCTGCGCCGGTGCAGCATTCCATTCCGCTGGTGAAACCCGCGCGATCCCGCGACGCGGCGCTGCTCCAGCGATTCCACACGCGTCAGTCACTTGGGCTTGGAGCTGCCGTCGTCACGCATAACTTCTTCATGGTTTCGGCCCCTTTTTTTTTCACACGACTCGTTCATTTTTCTTGTTGCACACCACAGTCAATCTGAGAGTGATCTATTCTTCCTCGGGTTAAATGTTTATTAGAAAGACCTTAGCATCACCCCAGTATTGCAGAACAAGAGACTGAACATACACGAACAAAGTAAAATAGACTATCGTGTTTGTATAAGTAGTATTATTAGAGTAGATAATTGTGCACTAATATAGTGCAAATTCGAACAAATTAAAATATGCTTTTTGTTATGATTATGATGATTATTAACCAGGCAGATTATGAGATCTGGCCATGATTGAGATCTGGGTGGCTTCTGTGATGAGCCTCACCACCCAGGCCATTAACCCCAGTGGCATAATATGCATGACATAAGTTTTTCCATTCGAGAGCCAAGGTTTCATTAGATCTGATGAAACATTGTGTATTACCCAAGTGCAGAGAACAAGACTGGACACGGCTGTCCCATTTCCCAGTTGTTCCCTGAGTCACTTTTCTGTGATGTTTCCACATGTTTTAGCACCACCATGAGTAAGGATTTGTAAGGACACTTTTTTTTACACTAAACTGAGATCTCAGGGGGTTATTTATAAAGCACAGAAGAACTATTGTATACATTATTGATTGTTTTTTGTTGCTTTTTTTTAATTGAAAGGTAAACAGAAAATAAAGAAGTTAAGCAGATAAGCACACACACATTCACACACACACACACACACACACACACACACACACACAAATAAAGTGCCTTCCTGAAGCTAGACGCCCATCTAAAATCATGATGATAGCTGGCTGTCACAGATTCATGGCAGACAAAGCTCTCCTTGTCAAAATAAACAAACAATCAAACCATAAATACACTCATTTCTGTATTTACTCACAGGTATGCAAAGGGAAAAAGGAACTGAGAGTAACTGGGAATTGCGGTCAACCTCAGTCTCAGAACCCTGCTGTGTCAGTCGAAGAGGAGTGCCAGTTTTTGTTTATTGATGCTCTTATTCGAATAATAAACCCATGTAACTGAGAATTGTGCAGGAGATCAGTGTGTCATATGTACTGTATATCCATACATCAATTGTACCAGGGTTGTGTTTGAATGTCATTGTCATGGGCATGTCTGGAAGAGGGTAGGATCAGGGTGAGGAAAAGCAGTTGCACATTTCCACAAGCTTGTAGGTGGGGCAGAGGTGTGGAAGGACTGATTCAAATTGGAGAGGAAAGACAGATTGAAAGAAAAGTAGAGGAAAGCCAACAATGAAGAAAAACTGATTGAATGAATACGAAGCATCTCAGATTTTTTTGCTTTCTCTACAAGAAGAATCCTTTCAGTTTCCTCTTCTTTAAATGTAAATAAGCTGTAGTGGCCAAACCCAGTCAGGTAAAGAATACTTCTACAATTAAACTTGCTTGTTTTTGATTTTTCTCCAAGCATCTTGTTCCAATTTGAACCTTGGGAACTTCTAATTATAGCCACAGCTTGGCATTGTTTCTGAGAAAACGCGTTCATCTTAGGAAACTAGTTGAAGTGTGTCCAATTTATAGCAGGGTGCGATGGTGAGGACAAGAGATCAACTGGATTGCTTTAAGATGGTAAGGGTAAGGCTCTGGGAACATCAGAGACGCCCCGGCAGTACGGTGGGACTCCGCCAGCTTCTGTTAATTGGTGTTAAAGGTCAAGATTTAATCCACAATATTAAATCACAGCGCTGTTCTATCAGAGCTGTGTAGTAATTCATATTGGAGCATTTGACCAACCTATGCTTTCATTCTATTCTTTATCATCAGGTCAATTTTATTTAATACATTTTTTTTTCCTTTTTTAAAATGAAATGTTGCTCACATCTACATCTACAGCAATCATAGATCGTCTTGAACTTGCCCATTGTTAGAAGGGGAGGGTTCACCAGACGCCGGCAGACTGTGTTTGCTTGCTTCATTATTCTTTAGATCTTTTTTATTAATTTACACTGACTTGATTCATCGCCCGAGGAGTTGAGAAAGAACCAGGCCTGCATGACGCTGGAGGCAGGGTTATGGTGTCCCCCGAGGAGATAACATTTCACAGATAAACACTGTGCACTACAAAACATCATTTGCTGTCTGATTTCCCCCATTTAAATGTCGGCTATGGTACTATTATAGTTCTTAATAAATTATGTATGCATTCACATTCAACACGGACGTCTGAATGGGTGCTTTCAAAAACAGCAAAAAAAACCAAAATGTGGATCAGCCAATTCAGTCAAGCCATTCACGTATGCAATATCTAGACCCTCTGACGTGTGTGTGCGTGCCTGAGCGTGTGTAAGTGTGTGTTTGTGTGTGCATATCAAGGGATGAGATTCCTAACGGTGATCGAACAAAAGAAAAAGGGATGAGAAAGATCCAGAGGAAAGACTGGCCTCCACTATAATGCAATTAGACTGAGTTATGCCTGTAAAAGATCAAAAGTGAAAACTGACTTTGGGAGGTAGAGATTTAGGGACAGCCGCTTGCAAAAGGCCAGCGTCAATCAGAGGGGCTTATCTGTCTCTCTGGTGAAGGCCGCTGTCCCATCTGAGGAGAGGAGGAAACAGTAATGGGCCCTGACACCTATCCTCTTAGGGATTAGTTGTTACGGGGGTTTGTTTTTATACGGAGCTCTGACACATGACAGTTTTTCCATTCCCTTTTCAGCCGAGGGGAAAAATTGTATGTCCTTCTCCAGGAACAACCCTTCTCCATCCCACTCCGACACGCCCTTGTGTCTTTTTCAAACACCTGCTGTCAGAGAGGAGGCACCAAAGCCGTGGCCGGGATGGAGAGAAGATTCTTGTTGTTGTTGCTGAAATTGTTGTGAACTGAGCTGACAACACAAGGGAAATTAGAACATATCAATAGAGCAATCAAGACATTTATTTTGCCGTTTTGACAGCTGCATCCTGTCTCGTTTCAGCCGTTCCTGATGAGAGGATTGTGACACAAATTCTCGGGATGATATTCCTGTCCTCACTTCTCTGATATCAATAAATATTCATGTGAAAAGTGCGTCCTTAAAGAGTTTGATAAAATTCCATTCGTATCTCTCTCCGGTTTCCAGAACCTCTATTGCAGAACCACTAATCTGATGTTGAGCTCTGAGAGATAAGCAACACCTCAGTCTCCTCTCACACTGACAGAATCGAGGAATGAATAGCATCCCCTGCGGCCCCTCCCTCCGTGGCGATGGCATTCAGACTCGCCGCTCCTGTTCTGCAGACCCGACTGCAGTCATGTGTGGAATGTAAGAAGTCAGGGTCTGGGGCTGTGGGGTGGGGTGGGCATGAGTGGGTAAAGGAGACACCCAGCGAATATGGTACTCCGTAACATCTGGGGGTTATTTCAAGACTTAGTCGATCGAGATGCTTTCTCAGCTAAAGGACCGGAGAGTGCTGGCCTACTTTATCCACCACTACTACCGGGCTGTTCATCGATGTCTGAGTCAGCAGGTCAATACTATTCACCTCCTGTTTGGGTAATCAGACATACTTCAGTGAGTGTGAACATTCACATTCTGGGTTCATTGTGTAATTGTTGCTAGAGGAAGTCTTTGTCTGGATCATGTGTTGCAGGCTCTCTGACAGCCCTGGAAACCACAAGCCTGCTTTGTTTAATCCCCTGTGCCACCTGCTGTTGTGGGGAAACAATACCTGTTGGCTTAGCTTCTCAGGAGCTCTGTAAAGGCATGTTTCAATACCGTTTCTGTGCAGATATGATCTCAGCTGATAAATGCAGCATACTGGAACAGACGTGATGTTTCTATTTCTACATTCTTCGGCTTATCTGCCACAACAGTCTTTTGCCACAACAACCAACCAGGTCAGATGATAAGACGATCCTAAGCCTAATAAATGATCTGATCTGGTGATTAACCCATCTGAAGGCCCTCAACAATCACATTTACTTTTAATAGCAACAGCATTACGCACATGAACAATGACTGTGTTGTCTGATTCTCCCTGCAGGTGTCCATTAAAGGTGGGCAGCCATTTAACAGGAAGTCTGGGCCAACGGAAACACAAATTGACTGATGCTTCAACTTCCTGAATGGCTTACAGAGGTTACAGTAGCACCAGACAATAAAACCGACTGACTGATGGGCCCCCCAAGGTTATGTGTCATTTTTCTGAGACAAACGATTAAAAAAAACGGAAACTAACACAGTGGAATCAGACACTTTTGAGTACAACGATGCAGAGTAGTGCAACACAGTTACGAAATGAAAGTGAAATAAATACAATCCATCTTCTCTTATATGAAATTCATCAAGCTGGTTCATGCGGGGACTTCACAATCCTTTATTTTAGTAAAACAAGAAATGATCACCTCCCAATCCCCTTTAGAGTTCAATAACAATCTGCTCTGATGTGATTTACTTGAAGAGCTATCAACATTTTTTTACTGAGACGATCCTAGTTTTGTGCCTGACCATAGCTAAGGCATGGATTGAATGTAATAATTCCTATTGCTAAACCATGTCCCCCCTCCCCCTTTTTTAATTAAAATCCAGCTCGTGATTTGAACAGAATTGCAAATTGAAATCGTGACTCCTCAGCCTTGAGAAATCAATCACACTTTTGCCTTCAGATCTTTTGCTCGTACAAAGATTAGTCTCCCTTATGATAGGATTGGGAATCAAAAAAGCCTGTTGTAGTTTAAGCAGAAAAACCTGCAGCCATCACCTGTGAAAAGATTTAAATATGAAAAACACAGGGAATGTCTGGTTTTTAAGCCTCTTTTCTCCAAATCAATGGAAAATTGTAATGCAGATTAAGTCTGGCACTCAACTTGTGTGAGACTAATCGCAGTGAGGAAAGGCATTACAGAGAACCTCTGAAATCTGTGCTTTGGATTTGTTTCTCTAAGGGTATAGTTAATTAATTTTGGATGATGCCTCTGTTTCATAGCACCCCGCAACCCAAAAATGATTGGATAATATTTATTACATGCTAAGGACAATAATTGTTTCTTAGCAGACATTGTTGAGTGGTTCCATAATAATAATAATAATAATAATAATAATAATAATAATAATAATAACTTAATAATAGTATGTATTTATACAATGCAATACGATATAATGACAGTTGTATAGTAAATGGCTATTTGTGTTGTTCAAACTAGCTCCATCCTTCCTACTTTCAGACTGGCAGCACAGACTGCCTTTGTGACATCACAAACCATGACAACAGAGCAAAGTTTGTGACACAGAAGACAAGCTAGTCTTCTGTCAGTGCCGGCTTGTGATGTCACAGACTTCGCTCTGATGTCATAGTTAGTGATGTCACCAAGGCAGGCTGTAAGTCTGCAGCCAAGGCACTGAGAGCCATCAGCAGAGGAAGACAGGTGAGAGACCTGTTTGGTCTGGGATCAGGAAAGCCAGGAGCGGACTGGTTAAGTGCCTGAGTGCCACAGAGAGTCTGGCCCAGATGCGATAATGCAGTCAGCCAGGGGCGGAACTCCCCAGAGGGATGCCCAGGTTTGACATCACAGGGGATTAGGGCAATTGTCGATAGGCCTCTTAGGGTAGAAGCAGAATTTTTCCAGGAATAGAGACTCGCAGGCGAGGATTTAGGATGATGGACGTCAGCCATTAAACTGCCTTGACCTTGAGCTCAGCTCCCAAAGATTAAACCGCTCCTCCAAGTGTGAGGAATGAAATGAACACTTTCTCACCCGTAGACTCGATGACCCTTGACTGGGTGGCAGACAGATTCCCTGTAATAAGAGAAATGGTCTTGAGGAAGTTCAGTGACATATTAGAGAGGCTTGTGTGTTTGCGGTACAGATAATCAAGTTCTCTGTTAAATAAGAACTGTGATAGTCCATGTGTGGTGAACATAAACTGAAACAGGGTGAGATTTGAGGTTACTGCTGATGCCAGTCCCTTATTATTCTAATTATTTATTATTATAATTAGTAGTAGTAGTAGTAGATTCCAATTAATCAGTCTTGTCTGTAGGTGTCGAGGAACATTTTGAGAACCGTCACCACAGCCAATGGCAGCAGGAACAGTGAGGTCCAGGCCCCGTGTGTGTCCGGTCACCCCAACTCTTACCTGCCCTTCCACACGTCGGGCAAGCCCACCTGTGGCTATCGCTTCTCATTGGACACCGACCACAAGAAGAGGAGGAACGGACTCTCGCCAATCAACAACGCCTTGTGGAGGAGCCACCGAACTTTCCTGAGGCGAGAGCAAAGAGGGGTGGCACTCAAACAACTGAGACAGGAGGCAGGGGGGATACAGGGGTCCTCAACACTCACGTGAAACCCTGCAACTATGCCACCCCCCCGAAATGTATATTCTTCCCAGGCAGGTTTGCTGCATTGCACACCAACACACAACACACACACACACACACACACACACACACACACACACACACAACAGGGTAGTGAACAGACTTTATTGGTGACGATGTTACTATCAGAGGCAGGGCAGGAAGTCTGTCTCCAGCGGACACAGCTATATACAGGGGGCTAATTTATTATTACATTTAAAAAGCCTTTAATCCACTGGGCTCTAGACACAATATCCTGAGACACACAATATACTGAGATACACTGTATACTGAGACACAATTTATATATTGAGATACACACACTATATACTGAGACACAAACTATATACTGAGCTACACAATATAGTCTACTGAGACACACAATATATTGAGATACACTGTATACTGAGACACAAATTATATATTGAGACACACACACTATATACTGAGACACAAACTATATACTGAGACACACAATATACTGAGATACACTGTATACTGAGACACAAATTATATATTGAGATACACACACTATATACTGAGACACAAACTATATTCCGAGATATATAATATACTGAGACACAAACTATATACTGAGACACACAATATACTGAGATACACTGTATACTGAGACACAAATTATATATTGAGATACGCACACTATATACAGAGACACAAACTATATACTGAGATACACAATATAGTCTACTGAGACACACAATATATTGAGATACACTGTATACTGAGACACAAATTATATATTGAGACACACACACTATATACTGAGACACAAACTATATTCCGAGATATACAATATACTGAGACACAAACTATATACTGAGACACACAATATACTGAGATACACTGTATACTGAGACACAAATTATATATTGAGATACACACACTATATACTGAGACACAAACTATATTCCGAGATATATAATATACTGAGACACAAACTATATACTGAGACACACAATATACTGAGATACACTGTATACTGAGACACAAATTATATATTGAGATACGCACACTATATACAGAGACACAAACTATATACTGAGATACACAATATAGTCTACTGAGACACACAATATATTGAGATACACTGTATACTGAGACACAAATTATATATTGAGACACACACACTATATACTGAGACACAAACTATATTCCGAGATATACAATATACTGAGACACAAACTATATACTGAGACACACAATATACTGAGATACACTGTATACTGAGACACAAATTATATATTGAGACACACACACTATATACTTAGACACAAACTATATTCAGAGATACACTGTATACTGAGATACACAATATACTGAGATTTTCTGAGACACTATTTCTAAGATATATACCGTGAGGTGTAGCCTGGGCAGATTTCTATTTCTTTAAAAATCGATTTGAATTATTGTCGGGCAAGACGTCACAGTAGAATGAGCTCTGTTACAAGAGAGCAGCTTTCTCCCACAATGGGTTTATGGATAATTACAATAATGTTGCACTATATGAGAAAACCAATAATGGTGGGGGGGTGTAGTCCAATACAATAGAAAGTGTAATCATGTTCCAGTAGAACCCCCGAGATTCTAGATACCTAGAAACGGAAATGAAAAACAGTTGGGTAACAATATGTTTACAGGTGCGGAAAACGTTTAATACTGCTTAATTTGCGTTAATTGAACCGTTCATTGTCAGGGTTTGTACGTTTACAGTTAGGCACTTCCGTATGCTACCTATACAATATGGAGACTTTTAAGTAATATTAGCAATATAATAAGGATATTAAGCCCTGCATATAATCCATTTAATGTGAATTTTATTGTAAATGTTGAGGAGCATATTGTGGCTTACTGTACTGAAAACCAACCTGTTTACATCCAACCACCATTAATGACAAGACAGACACCCTTGATAAAAGACTGGATGTGTGAAGAAATATTAAAAGCATAAGTATCAAGTGAAGCATTTTGGTAGTTCAGTGTAAACTGCGCGTAGGTGAAAATCACTTCATGTGTCTTTACTGCACTTAAAATATAACCACTTGCATCCAAACTATACAAATGTCAAGAAAGACACCTAGTGGTCCCATATACAAAAGTATTAAAAGTATATCTCTCTTATTATGCCCTAACCACTTGCAGTTAATGTTAATAGGGCATAACATGATACTTATGTTTTTAATATTACTTGAAATGCTTATTCTTGAAAGTACTAGTCTGGTAGGTGTCTGTCTTTTAATTTACACATCAATAATGTTTGTGTGTGTATACTGGTTTGTGTGTGTGCTGTATTGGTTTGTGTGTGTACTAGATTGGTTTGTGTGTGTACTAGATTGGTTGTTCACGTGACTCAAGTGGGCGGGGCAGGACTAGGGACGAAGAGAAATGAAGACGGTAGCAGCAGCATGCAGCACATCACTGTGTGACTGACCCATGTTGTGTGAGCGAGACATTACTGAGTGACTGACCCATGTCATCTGAGCGAGACAGTATTGAATGACTGACCCATGTCATGTGAGCGAGACAGTACTGAGTGACTGACCCATGTTGTGTGAGCGAGACATTACTGAGGGCTTAATGTCTTAATCACATTGTTTATGTTAGTTTATTCATAGTATTAGGACATGCCTAACTGTAGACGTACACACTTTGAAAAGTAATGGCTGTTTAAAGCACATTAAGCCTCGTTAAGTGTTTTAATGTCTCCCTTTGCTGCCGTGTCATTGCCCACACTGCTAATGTGAAAACAACATTGAACGAGGGCAGAATGGACCTGTAAGATTCTGTAAAATAAAAAACGCAAGTGTAGAAAATTCACATTTGTACATACAAGTTTTATTTCAGTGCTCATGAATTTTGACAGTGAATTCATTACACAGTGAGGGGAGAAGACACCAGAGACCGTAGTAACAGACCTCAGCAAACACACTGGCAATTTATAATAAAGAACGTTTCACTACATTTCACATTATTGTCTCAGTTCTCTTATTTCTTACTTTCATCACAGGTCTGAGTAAACAAGAGTCATTTCCAAATAAGAACTTAAGAACATAAGAAAGTTTACAATCGAGAGGAGCCCATTCGCCCCATCGTGCTCGTCTGGTGTCCATTAATAACTAAGTGATCCAAGGATCCTATCCAGTCTGTTTCTGAATGTTCCCAAATTGTCTCTTCAGCCACATCGCTGGGGAGTTTGTTCAGATCGTGACGCCTCTCTGTGTGAACAAGTGTCTCCTGTTTTCTGTCTTGAATGCCTTGAAGCCCAATTTCCATTTGTGTCCCGGGTGCGTGTGTCCCTGCTGATCTGGAAAAGCTCCTCTGGTTTGATGTGGTCGATGCCTTTCATGATTTTGAAGACTTGAATCAAGTCCCCATGTAGTCTCCTCTGTTCCAGGGTGAAAAGGTTCAGTTCTTCAGTCTCTCAGTAGGACATTCCCTTCAGACCTAGAATAAGTCTGGTTGCTCTCCTCTGAACTGCCTCTAGAGCAGCGATATCTTTCTTGAAGTGTGGAGCCCAGAACTGTCCACAGTATCCAGATGAGCTCTAACTAGTGCATTGTACAGTCTGAACATCACTGCCCTTGTTCTCAATTCTACACTTTTGACAATATACCCTAACACTCTGTTTGCCTTTTTTATTGCTTCCCCACACTGTTTGGATGGAGAAAGTGAGGAGTCCACACAGACTCCTAGGTCTTTCTCATGCGTTACTTCATCTAGTTCTATTCCTCCCATAGTGTCATTATAGTGGATATTTTTGTTACCTGCATGTAATACCTTGCACTTGTCCACATTGAATTTCATCTGCCAGGTGTCGGCCCACAACTGAATATTATCTATAGTCCCTTTGAATAGCCTGTGCTGCTGAGATTGTATCTGCTGAGCCACCTATTTTAGTATCATCTGCAAATTTGATAAGTTTGCTAACTATCCCAAAGTCCAGATCATTAATATAGATTAGAAACAGCAAAGGCCCTAGTACTGATCCCTGTGGAACTCCACTAACAACCTCACTCCAGTTAGAAGTGACTCCTCTAATCAACACCCTCTGTTTCCTATACATCAACCAGTTCATAATCCATCTACTTACATTACCCTGAATGCCTACAGCTTCCAATGTGAGGATCAGTCTTTGGTGTGGAACCTTATCCAAAGCTTTTTGAAAATCTAAGTGTATCATATCATATGCTTTCACATGATCTACAGCTGCAGTTGCATGTTCAAATAAATTAGTAAGACATGATCTGCCTCGTCTAAACCCATGGGGACTATCTGACTATCAATTATTGCCCTTTATCTGTTTCACTTCCTCCTTTATTGACCTCTTGCTGTTATTAGTATTAGCATTAGTTTTAGCTCCAAAAGCTACACTACCGTTCAAAGGTTTTACAACACTCCCATTGCCAGAGGTTAAAAAAAAAGTTTAGGTTACCAAAAAATGAAAAATAATGTGCATTTCATAGTTATATACTGTGTTAATACACCCTCAAGCATTATTTGGCAGTGTTACGAGGTGATTGATTGAGGTGTTCTAAAACTTTTGCCCGGTAGTGTATGTTTCATTATATTTCAATCTTTTCTTTCCTGATCCATCTCTTAATATCTCATTATAGTTCAATATATTGTATTTGTATATAATGTATTTTGTTTCAGCTCCTCTATGCGCTATACAACATTTTCTTTCTCTTGATATTTTTTTGCATACCTCTATTAAACCATTTTGGCCAATGTTTTTTGGTCCTCAATTTGCTAAGTTTTGGTACAAAGTAGTATATTCTTAAAATATACCCATCCATTTTCAACTGACTCTGTATCCAGTGTGCTCCAGTCTACCTCTTCTAAGTGCCACCTCATACCTTCAAGGTTTGCTTTTCTAAAATTATAGACCATGGTTTTAGACTTGGTCCTTGTTTTTTTAAAGAATGCCTCAAAGCTAATCATATTGTGATCACAGTTTGCCGTTGGTTCTCTAACTAGTGTCCCTCTGACTCTGTCTTTGTCATTTGAAAAGATCAAGTCAATGCATGCACTCTCTCTGGTTGGTTCCCTGACAAACTAGTTAGAGTTAGAAAGCAGTCATTTACCATCTCAACCATTTCTATTTCTGCTTCTGTCGTCCCAACTGGGCTTTCCCAGTCTAAGTTTGGGAAATTGAAATCCCCCATTATAACAGCCACATCCTTGCTACATGCAGTCCTGATTACACTTTACCATGCAACCTTTTTCTGAATATCTGAGTTGGGTGGCCTGTAACACACTCCTACCACTAATCCTCCACATCTTTTATTCAAAAGTTTGACCCACAAATATTCTGTTTCGTTACTGGGATTTAATTTGAGTTCTTCTCACTCAGTCATTTTTGACATATAATGCTACCCATCCCCTGTCTCTCCTAAACTGTGTGTATCCTTCCAACTTGTATTCATCCCCATTATTTTCTGTAAGCCATGTTTCCGTCACTCCTACATCATCATAGTCACATGCCAGCACTGAGGCTTCTAGGTTGAACATCTTGTTCTTTACTATTATTATTTATTACTCAATTTCTTAGCAGACACCCTTATCCACGGTGACCTACAGTTGTCACAGTATATCACATTATTTTTACATTGTATCCATTTATACAGCTGAGCATTTACTGGAGCAATCTAGGTACAGTACCTTGCTCAAGAGCACAACAGCAGTGCCCCCACCTGGGATTGAACCCACTTATACTACTGGCATTGAGGTACAAACATTTCAGGACTTTGTGACACAAACACACTTAGAATCACATGTGCTATGTACATTGTACATTGTACATGTGAATGTATGTGTGTGTGTGTGTGTGTGTGTGTGAATATTTAAGTGTTTAGGTAGATGCTTATACATATTCAAGTAATGGTACAAGCCTCTTTCTACTGATAATGGAGTGAGCTAAGCAGTGTGGGCTGGTTCTCTTATGAAATAGATTATATTTATAATACGATCTGATTATACACACACACACTCCCCAACTCTCAGTTAATGCGGATCTATTCTGCACTGTGAACCTGCCAGGGATGCCAGCTGAAACTCGCCCAAGATGGGATTAACCTTTACAGGCAGACAGGTTTGGGCAACACTGCCAATGGTTTGGGATTTGCTGGTTGTGGGGTGAGGTGAGGGGAAGAGGTTGAGATGGGATGGGGCAGATGCACAATCCCAGGAATACAGGTAGTACACATTTGAGTACAATTAGTACATTTTAATTATGTGTGTGTGTTTTTCTCCCCCAAGTAGGATATTTATTTGGACATGAATTACATAAATCCTGGACAAAATGTGAAGACTACGTCACTGGTTTACTCTAAGTAGAAACTACTTATACCACGGAGGCATTTTATACAAAGTGCACTGTATACAAGTAGCCATAGTTTACAGTTGTGACCTCAATAATTGCAGTAATACTTAATATAAAGTTACAATTGAAGTAAAGCTGCCTGCTGATTCGATGCTACGTGCACACAAGCAGTTACCCCTAATTCTAGGATAGCAGTGTGTCGGTTAAGTCGTTTAACGGAGATGCCCAGTAATCCGTGCGGTTTCGTCCCTCGTTAATCGCGGCCACTGTTTCCAATGTGGCCCCCCGCAGGGCTGTGATGTCACAACGCGCACCTCGCCCTGATTGGTGCAGACAGACTCCTAGCGCTTTTGAAGTCCTGTTTTAAAGGATAGCTATTCTCGGAGACTGGACTGTTGACCTGGGACTACCGCACCACCGCATGAAGCGTTATTAAGGACAAACTTGTTATTCTAAAGGGAGAAGGGAGAAAGAGAAAGCCATGACAGAAGGCATTGTTGCTTAAGGGTCGTGTATTTATTTTCTCTATTTTTCAAAATCTGTTGGGCATTTTATTGATCTGTCCAATTTCTGTGGTTTGGTCCACACCTATACATATACATATTTGGAGTAGCGCCGAGGCGGCCGGTCGCACGCAGGATGGGGAACTCAAACGGTGTGTCCATGGAGGAGCTGACCTCCTGCGAGATCCACCAGTGGTACAAGAAGTTCATGACGGAGTGCCCGTCCGGCCAGCTCACTCTCTACGAGTTCAAGCAGTTCTTCGGGCTCAAGAACCTGTCCGACTCCTCCAACGCCTACGTGGAGCAAATGTTTGAGACTTTCGATATGAATAACGTAAGGACTTCTTCTTTAAACATGCTTCACTATTTACAGTTCAAATGCTGTTCAAATTGATGTTGTGGAAATGGTCAAGCAGAAAGTAATTGATCTAGAGTCTGTTATTATACCGAAGGCAAATGTCATAGCACTGTAAGTACAGTGCAGTTATCGTTGGTGTACTGATATAGTCTTAGAATAATTACATGTATTTATAATAATAATAATAATAATAATAATAATAATAATAATAATAATAAAAAAATGGTTGTATTAACGGTTATATAGTTTATATAGAAATGTGGTGCAAGGTCATACTCATACGCTTCAATAATAAGCTCGCATTAGTACTAAGAATAACTGAAAAGGCGATTAGGTTTAACGAGTAAAGGTAGACAGCTGTAAATCACTGTTTTACAATGCAATTATGGTTGATGCAATTATATCATAATACCATATGAACTGATTTCGTATCATCAGTCCTGTCGTTACCGAACTATCAACAATACATTATTATTATTGTTCAATATCTGGCCCGTTATTGTGATATTGATCGCCACCTTGTGGGGAAAGGCTGTTACACTCTTCACAATTTAGTTACTTCGTATTGCTATCACATGAAACAAAAAACAGGATCGTTTCTGTAGTTGTTTCTGGTGGGCATACAGGCTCGGTGCTGTGCTGCATAAGCCTTGTACCGCAGTTGTGTAGATGCTTATCAGAGCTATCTGGCATTAGATTATTGTTGCATGGCACGGTGTTCAGGCCGGACAGTCCCTTTTTAAGCTGAACAGAATATGATTGTGTTCATTAACAACAAGGCATCCCACACACTCGCATACAACCAATGACCTGTCCAAAGACTGTACAAGTTATTTTCTCAATATCACTTCTCACAGCTCTTCAGCTGTAAAGGATTAAAATAAACCCAGACTTTTTAAAGCACACATTGTGACCCACCTATCAATGACAAAGTTACAAAGCCGTGTGTTTTAATTCTCCACGGGGCAGATTCTCCACATCTTGGGCAGCCTAAAAGCCACCATCAAGTCAGGAGTTTGCAATTCATTCATCAGGGTCCCAGAAAATATGTCATATTGTGACCATCAGTGAGCGGCAGAGAGCAAATGTGGATTAAATCAACACGGCACTATTATTAAGACTTTTGCACCCCTGGAGCAGTTTCTCAATCCTGGTCCTGGGGGACCCCTGTGTCTGATGGTTTTCATCCCAGCCCAGTTATCAGTCACTTAAACAAGCAATTAATGAATCATCTCTGCCTGTTTCAGAGCTGAAAACCAAAGAAAATATGATCATAAGATCATTGAGAACCACTCATCTGGATCATCTATTGATATTATTTGATGTATTTGTTTATCTGTTTTCAATTGGTGACCAAATGACCAACCTTCAGGTAGAAGATCCCTACAGGAAGGCTGGTGATCTAGAGACACCAGGGCATAATGAACTGAGAGCTGGATTGCAATGATATACGCAGTTGTAAATCAATAAATCAATGCGGTTTGCTGTCAACATTCATTTTAAAACCCAGCCTCACTGATTCTGAATTGTCTGTATAATAACAAAACGAGTGCTTTGGCAAGTGGCCACTGCTGTGCCTTTCAAACTAAATCCGATTGCCAGGGCTCAGCTGTTTTGCTTTAAATAGCTTTTAAGAGCTCAAAGATGGGATCAATACGCAATCCGGTACACCTGCCTTAGCCCAGATACACACCAGACTGTCATTTGAATGGGAGGACTCCCTTTCCTCATTTTATTTTTGATCTGACACATTTAAATACAAATATCTCAACTGGTAATGTGTCTGGGATGTTTCTCAGACATTCACTTCTGTCTTTCCCCTAATCGAGCGTTCAGAATCAGATTTCTTCAGAAAAAACAATTGAGTGTAAAAGAGAAGATGATAAATGTAAGAAAGTGAGGAGAAACTGAAGTTCGTGGCACGTTCATAAGCACATCAGATCTAAGAATGTCATGGCACAGAGATCCATTGAGGTCTGGATAAATACATAAATACAAACGTCTGATGCAACAGTGTGAGTGGAGATCAATTAGCAAATGAAGGACTGAATTGCTTGCTTTAGGTTTTGTATTCCCTGTCCAAGCGTGTTTCTTTGCCCTCCATGTTTTGTGGTGCTGACCCCTGCCTGTGTCTCGCAGGATGGATCCATCGACTTCATGGAGTACGTGGCAGCCCTGAGTCTGGTTCTGAAGGGGAAAGTGGAACAGAAGCTCAGATGGTACTTCAAGCTGTATGATGTTGATGGCAACGGCTGCATCGACAGGGGGGAGCTGCTGAACATTATCAGGGTAAGGCCTCCTGCTGGCCATTAAGAAGACATTGCCCAGGTCTCATTTCATATGCAGATCAGGAGCCATGTTGTGTTCTGAAGTTTGATGTCAAGCGATTGGAAAGCAGTTGCTTTGTTTACGATGGTCTGAGCTGGACTATCTAGTTTAGGAACCTGTTAGAGATTAGATGCCTGATCCAGAAACCCAGTGTCTAAGGAAGTCAATCCAAACACAGATCTCTTAAGTATACCTGGAAACAGTAAAGTATGTTAATTCCATTCTAGAAGAGAAAACATTGTTTATATTTTCGTTTTCCCTCTCAGGCAGTCCGGGCCATCAATGGCTGTAAGCATGAGATGTCAGCGGAGGAATTCACCAACATGGTGTTTGACAAGATAGACATCAACGGTGATGGTAAGGAAGTAAAGCGATTCTTGTGTTTCAGATAGCCTGCATCTCACCACACCGTACACACTCATACTTGTGTAGACACTCAGAAATGCAAACACTGTGCTCTGATGCATCTTATAATAGAAGGTGAAGTGACGTAATGCACAAGTGAGGTGTAGAATGTGAAAGCTTTAAGTTTTTCTAATTAAATTCGTAACACTAACATGGTTACGTCTTATGAGGACTCCTGAGACAGCTGAGGTTTATAAGTTTTGCATAAGCCTGCTAACAGTCCCCCTGAGAAGCTCCCCAATCGATCCCCGTCTGCCCAACCTGTGACTGAGGCTCCGTGTCCCCCACGTGCGTGTGTCTTGCAGGCGAGCTGTCTCTGGAGGAGTTCATGGAGGGCGTCCAGAAGGACGAGATGTTGCTGGAGGTGCTGACTCAGAGCCTGGACCTCTCCCACATCGTGCAGATGATCGAGGGTGAGAGGAGCCCGGAGGAGCAGGGCCCACAGTCCTGACTGCCGCCCCGCTTGCACCCACTCCTGCGGAGATCACACGTGCCTGGCGCAGGACACCAGAGGACGGCCCTCACTGACCTTCCACACTGACGTGTTCAAAGCCCCCGTTTCATTACTTTGCGGGGTGCCAAACACACAGTAACCCTCGCGCTGCTGTCTTGTGTGGGGGGGTGAGGGATGGGATTGGTTAGGATGAGGGGAACACCTTCCACTGGTAACACAGTTTGGGTCTCAAATGATTCTCCACCTTTTCTTTGCCCATTGGTGGAGAAGAGCCCAGTCCCACAGCGTTTCAGCGTGTACTATGTCTTTTTACTGGTTTATATAGTTTGGCATTAAGTGGCCGGTAGCTCCACCCAATTTAACAGGAAAAAACAACGCAGGGGCTGTAAGGCAGTGTAAATACATTCTGGTTAGCAAGTGTTTATTGGCGTGTTCCCGGCTGGAGAAACCGCTTGACATCTGGCATTGCGAATAATACTTTGCCCTTCTGTGTCTTTTCCTTTGAGTCCTTCTGTCCCTCTAGTTTAAAATCAATGATCCGGCCCTATAAAACCCCTAACCACCCACCATCGAGAGAGTTTAATAAACCGCGAGGGTCAGTTACATTTATTTAATGATTTTTCGGGCTGGTTTGGTCTTCTGAGTTGAAACTATGGATACTGGATACTGACGGAGGTTAAAACACAAGCTCTGCTTTAAACGCATGACTCCTTTGTAACGTTTTTTTTTTTAATATACCATGCATGAGCAATGCCTACTGTGTTGTTCATCATTGTCAAGTGGACCAAATGGCAGAGGAGGATTAATGAAACATTGATGCATCTTTCCAGTTCCTAGTCGTGTCTGTTTTATAATTTCAATATATGGGATGTGCTGATATAATGTATATTTTTTATTATTTTTTTAAGTGTAGTGATATATAAGTTTGGTCCAAACTGAAATCCTGAAATGTGCCTTTTTTATTATGCTTGATGGGTAAAGATTTCAATGTGAGGAAAGAGAAAACTATCTGACACCTAACATCGTAGAAATCTTCAAAGCAGATGTGCCAGTTTCCCAGCTGAAACTGAAACTTTCATTAGCTTACGTGTTCTTTGAGGCAACCCCTGCTATAATTTCACTTCTGTCGGGTTTAGATTTGTATGTATATACACTCCTATATACATATCTGTATAGCAATTTTGTGGTTATAATTTTTGCTCAAGCGCGTCTGAGAAAAAGGACACGGTTAATAATTAGCTTATCGGAGCTCGACAATGAGTAGCACTTACTGATTTCCATGGCAATAATAAATAAACAAGTGTCTCAAACTCAATTTTATCACCTTCCTCTATCACGTTTGTGTGCTAGACTGTCATTAAACTATGTGCAATACCGACTTATTTATTATTATTTTTTATTTTAAGATGAGCATTCCCTTCAGTTTATTCTGGGAGTGCAACAACTAAAAGCGTTCGTGTTTCAGTATTGCTCTGTTCTTCAGAGCAGTTGTCTCTTCGGTCTCCTTTGAGAATCAGGTTGCAATATTACATTCAGAAGAAATGAATAGGAAGAAAAGGCCGCTGATCTCATGTGGCATTTTTTCTTTGTTTCTTTGTTTCTTTAGGGATGTATTCAATGCAGTTAATAAGTACTGCTGTGAATTCAGTTTGAGACTCGTATTGTGCACTGTCTATGCTAAGTAATTCATGGAGGAATCGCCTGAATTCTGAACTCATTGGCACTGCTGTATGTCATGTAAAAATTACTCCCTTTCAGGAACAGATGGAAAACAAATAAGTGATCATGTTTGGGGAAAATGTTTGCACTTTATGGAGACAGAATGCACTGGTTTTGTAATTCCATAGATTGCCACTTGTGCTGCCTATTTTTTGTTTGCTTGCTATTTGTGATTTTTGAATGCTTTTCAAATAAAGGAAGGATTTTGGCAACCTTCTCCTGGGTGACTCTTTCTTCCTGTAGTGAGATGGAGGTGTATATATCATGTAGCTATATGTGTGGGGGGGGTTCACTGTCATATCTCGCTTTGATTTTTGTTCCAAGGTGTTCTCTCAGTTTATAAATTATCCAACTAGATATTGTAGAATTAATTGGCATTTATTTATGTTAATTAAGTAACATTTAGAACTAGAGGATCACAGTTCAAATCACAGTTAATTATTTTTCATTACACACAATTTCCTACCATCCCCTCATCCTCATCAGTGTCACCACTTAATAAAATTGTTCTAATAATCTGTGGGAGATTATTTGCAAACCACCTGATTGCATTATTTCTCTTCAAGACTGTAGCTGGGCCTGACAGGATGGATTAAAAGTTCAAACACTGTGGAAGCCGGGAGTTAACAGAAGTGTGTATGAGTGGGTGGGATTATGCTGAATGCTGTCAGTAGCAATCTCCTGCAACCAAGGTTGTTGGGTCGGTTTAGCCTGAGCTGCATTTGCAATCAGTTCTTTCTGGAGGGGTTGAGGTATCGTAACCAGCTCAGGAGGTAAGCGGATTAAAGTTAATTACTTTGATCTTTGAAATCTTCTTTTTCAGCAGCTAGCGGAGGATGGATGTTAATTTTCGTGTTTTCGACTGATGACATCGATTTGTAATTTCAAGTTCAAATCCCACACTCGCTTTTCTTAGTTTATAATTTTTTACACAGGGTGCAAGCCAAGCTTCAGTAAGAGCACTATCAGTCTTGCAGTTTCTCAACTGAGCATGACGTAAAATTGTTGAAGTTCATCGCTTCAGGGTGGTAGATTCCCTTTGTGTCGTAGAGTTTCAGCAGATTCTCCAAGTCTCCTGGTTTTCATTGTCTGAGCTTTGAGTTGAGCAACTGTTGGGTTTATAGATTTGATCACATGTACGGGACAAACTTAAAGTATAGTCATAGAGCACCACCACTCACATTAGTAACTAGGAGTCGGGTAAGAAAGTGCTCTGGCAGAAATTGGAGTTGCAAGATATTTCTTCTGAACAGTCCAGATGGATTATCTCATTGTTAATTGCATTGTCTCGAAAAGCTGATCCACTAGCAGAGCTGCTATTTCTGTTCTGTTTTGGAAAAAGAAAGACTGGTTCCCTGCGTGATCTGACGGTATTTTCCTGCTAAGCCTTGCTTCCATGAGAGTACATCAAATTGGCTCAGGAAAATCCATTTGCCATTGAGACAGAGGGTCAGGAATGGACTCTTCGTGTCAAGAGTGGTGTCAGCACCAGGTCCGGTCTCAGTCCCTCAGTTACAGAAGCCGAGGGGTTCAAAGTGAGGAGCTGCAACCACGGGTTTAAAGAGGGTAGTAACATGAAAAAAAGAGCAGCGCTACATCCCTGAGAGAACAACATCTCAGACAAATGTTGTGCCTGAAATGACGTAGACAATCAAATCCATGGTTGGTGTCCATGGTTGGTATTAATGAAATCCACGGTATTTTGAGAAGGTCAGTTCACTTGTAAATAAGTGTCATTACATACCTCTGTTAGTTTATAAGACAGAAAAATGTTTGACCTATATACGTTTTCTACTTAAGGTTATTAAGCACAGCTTTGTGTATATATATAAGCTAGTATTACCCACGGTGAGGCGGTATATCATTTATGGGGACAGAACTAGTGCACTTCAACACTTCCTGGCTTTAAAAGTGGAGGTAGGTAGACTTCTGTTTCCCCAAAAAATCCTCTCACAAATTCAGACATTCCCTCAATAATTTGTAATCTGCTACCTAAGCATCCTCAAATCAGGCTTGATCGTGTAATTAGATCCATGAGACGATGCCAGAATCCTTTCCTTAGATTAAAAAATACGGATGGTTAAAGGTCCTTCTTCTCTCTATACACTCCAATATGGAGTATAATCTCCCCCCACCCTAGAAGCATCTCTGTCATTACATATATTTAAAAGGTAACTCAGGAAATATATCTTTGCTATAATCCCATTTTGTATCTAGGATAACCAACCTCTCACCTCTTCATATATCATTTTTAATTGTTCATTGTTGTATATGCATACTGTGTTTTGCTGAAGCCTCTGTCTCTTTTCTTATTTTGATTTTGGCATTTGTTTGTAAATCAGCCAACAGGTCAGTGGTATGAATTTTAAATCCACTCTACCTGTATATACAAAAATATATAATTAAAAGAAAGAAATATGTATTTTTTGAACTCTGTCTTTGAGATTGATGAACCTGTTTCAGACAGTTGGCAACAAATAACATAGGCTTGAAACCCAAACGATCTGAAAGGTCAGCTGTTCGGATCTTTGAGTTGAATCATCAGTTTGGACTGTTCTTCCCGCAGGCAGCACACTTTATTCTAGTCTGACGGTTCTCTTATTGCAGTGTCATGCTGACTCATGAACACCTAATCACATTGTTTAGTTTGAGGAGGGCTGGGTGGGCGCCAGTTACCAGTGTTGCCAGCCTTTGCCCAACACATCTTAAAGATTACCCGCTGCGTGACACCTCTGCGGTTCTTTGGTTTTATGCAATTCAGCTTCAATCGAGATCAGCCAATCAAGATCAGAGACAATCAAAGGGCTAAAGTGAGTGCTGACGCGGTGGCCTGCTGACATTTGAATCATGCGTTCCGGAAGAGATCTTTACACGCCGTTCGACCCCCCGCTGAGAGTGGGCGCATGTACAGTTCTGCTCCTGATCGGGTTATGTGTTTCATTTCCAGCTGCCAACATATTGCTGTTAATTCGAACCTAAATGCAACAGTAAGACGATAATAGGCCAAGGTAGTTAGACTAGATTCAGAGTACATTCAGATCCACCTCTGTAGCTAGGGTCCGCATCGTGGCAAGGCAGGGAGATTTCAGAAGTTGTTCTTGCGCTGAGAGGTTTGGTGCTGCTACTGGTGAACACAAAACACGTTGCTGCGATGCTTCACTATTGAACAGCATTAGGACAACGGCCAGTGATGAAACAGATCAAAGGGCAAATCTTAATTAATGAATTCATGACTATGGCTTTGGTTTATGCTCAGACCCACCGTATCTCTGGATTACGGATTGCGTCCAGCATCTAATCTGAGTAAAAAGGTCTCAATAACTACATGCATAGTTATAACATGACCTTTATAAAACTTTTAATGCCAAACATATACCTGTACTCTCACCTATTCCCTCTCCCAGTTCTATAGTGGTGACTGAAGTAGTGGTTATACTCTAATCCCCATTCTGATAAATTTTATTGGGGGTGGGGGGGGTGGTGGATGAACAACAGAGTATTTTACAGGAATTATAGGATGGTGTACGCAAAATCTTAGCGGTTTTACACAAAGTTACGGGGGCGTACGCAAAGTTCCCTTCAAATGATGTGGGTATGCCATGCCCTCGACTACACCACTGCCCTGAAATGTAAAGGATAAGAATCTTTCTATGTCGGTCTCTATGCTGTCATGTGACACAATTCACAGCCACACCATATTAAATTGAGAACCCCCCCTCAAAATAGTCCCGATGTCTCATAGTTCTCTCTGGAGAATAAATCTCAGACTTCTGCATCGGGGCCCATGTGACACCAATAACCCAGCCTATGTTGTTGATGTGTTTGTGTGTGCTCCCTTTAAAGCGTGTTGTTTTGTTGCAGCTCTGTTATCTTTATAGAACAGCTGCTGATTTATACATGGCAGCAAGATATTTCAGATTGGAAATCAAAGGACTATGTATGTGAAATAAACAGAAAGGGGATCCAAAGATTTGCACACGTGAGGTTTTGGATTCCTTCTGCCATCAAAAGCACATAAGTTGAGCTGACACTTAAAAACATTAGAAATTGAGTGCAAGGTTCCACTTTAATTGATAAAAAAACCTTTATTTACAGTCATTCATACTGTACAAAATACTGTCCAGTCAACATAAGCAGCACTAAAGCGTCATGTTCTCATTTGACACAGTGGTAACTCAGTACAAGTTGTCAGAAACATTTAAAACTGTTACAGATATATTTTTACATATAGTTTTTATATTTACCCAGTGCTTTGTTTCTGACCTAAAACAGGTTTGAGCATATTCTACATAAAGCCACACCAGAAAATGGGCCAGACATTTAGACAGGTTGTGCAAATAGATACTAAATGCAAGTATGTTTCTCTTTTGTTTGCCACAGTTTTGTTCAATATATAATAATACAAGAACATGAGAATTACAGGAGTGGTGGTGGATTTCCTGTGGACATGCTCGTCTCACTGTGTATCTATGTCCCCATTGTTCTCCATCAGGCTTCCCTGTTGCCTTCCTGGATATCTGCAAGGACACCCCTTTAAGAAACATGGGTCTAGCAAAGATAATGTCCTTGACTATCACGGAGGTTATCAATCAGGATCGAGACAGTTATTTAGCGGTGAGTGGTGGCAAGGTTAAAGCAAGCCGGGAGTGGAAGTGTTTTTCGGCAGAACGGGCTTTAACAGAGATACATGAGACCAGGAGAGACAGCACAAACTACGGACAACAAAGTCTCTAATTACAAAAACAGAAGGCCACATGTACATCAGAACAGGAGTGTCAAACTCCAGGTATGATATCACCCCCGCACTCTGTTCATTACATTCATTTCAATCGTGCTATCTGTGGGTCAGATCCATCCAACTCATCGGTCAGACCGTCTTTCCCAGCTTTTCTGAGTGTGCAGGGTGTAAGCCTATGAGTAGCTTAATCAGGAGTGTCGGTTGAGTTGCTCTTGAAGAAAATCCTCAATACTGGGAAGAATCCAACTGGTTTAATTGCTGGAGTTAGTCTGTTGATACTGTTGTCCATAAATAATTTTTTTCTTCTATTTAATGAAAATGTGATTGGAAATGGGTATGAGCTACAAAAGCCAAGGGTGGAGGAAAGGTTAGCAGCAATGACTCAAAGGTTCAATGGACAAGGTTTTCAGGAGACACCTGATATACTCCACTTCAACACTGGAGAGAGATGAGTGTAGCACTGTCACACATTAGCTGAGTTTGACACCCCTGCGCTTAGGAGCTTTGAAGGAGATCCTTAAATAGAACAACCAGATAGAGAGAGAGAGAGGAAACATCTTGCAGAAAAAATAGTTTCACAAGCAGTGAATGCGTGCAAAAAAAAGCAAAACTGAAAGAAAGACAGAATGAAAATATAAACAGGTTATCACGATGTCTACAAGTCACAGAGACAGGAAAGCCAACCTGAGCAAGTTATCGTTTTCTCAGACAGTCGGCAGCTGTTGACTGGTTTAAAGCTCACGACCAGTGGACTTAGCAGATCGATTAATGTAGTAGTTGCGCTAATAAACAAATCATTGATTAAAACACAAACAGATTTACTGACTGTACCTCACCAGGACTAGTCAAATATTGGCCCAGCATCACTAATTCCATATGACCGAGACCCTGTCCTCATCAATGACTGTTGTTTGTGGTACCTGTTGACCAACACCTCGTTTGATTTTGATCAGGTTACAGATGAAACGCGAGTGAAGAATAAGGGAGGGTTAGACATCTAGAAATTAAAGAGGTGAAGATGTCTGGAACTGAGTCGGCTTAAAGGGTTCATTAGAAGCTAAATTTGGAAATGTGATGAAGTTAAAATTCGGGAATGTGATGCTACAGCTGCAAAATGCAATTGAGAGGATGATACGGCTTGAGGCAGTACTGGGGCTCAAAGGTATCCAAATGTTTTCCACTGCGCTGTTAATTGGTTCATGCTATAAGCACCCCTGGAGGTTTTACAGCCATAATCCTTGTTCCAGTGTGTAAATAGCTAGATTCTTTAAAGAGCACTCTGGTTAGTTGCAATTCTCTCCTAAGCTCCTAAGAATGTAAGAACATCAGCAAAAGACCATTGTGCCCCCGGGCTTATTACATAATAATTACCTAGATGCATTAAAGGATGCTTAGCTGCTTTAATAGGATCCCAGGCTATCAGTATCGACTGCAGACGATAAGAAGACGCAAAGCAATTACTGGCTGAGCCTGAGGGGACAGTGATGTAAACATTTCTGGACTGTATGCTAAAATGTTACAAAGCAGGTACAGTTTACACAGTCTCTCTCACTTGCTGTTGTCCAAATGTTTGCTCAGACACATCACTGAAAGTCCCCTCAAGTTCTAGAAGATACCAAAGTCCTACCCCATGATTCCGCCTCACACATTTTGAAAAAGAAAAACGAAAATCCGTCCCTTACAGCAGAATGGCCCAGCCCAAACGAGTTGACCCAGAAGTTTAGGGACCACCTTAAAATGTACTTAAAAAAAGTCAGAGAAAATTGACACAGAGAATATCTCACCCTACTGTCTATGCTTTTCATTTGTTTCCACATTGCCAGTGATGTTTTCAGCCTATTCTTTCCAGGAAGATTATATGCAGAATATGGTTTTCTCAGTGCTTCCCCAAAGTTTACAATTTCCAAAAACAAAAAGTCTCAAACACCAAAATAACAATAAAACAACAAAGATGGAAGATGTGGAAGCTTTTGGAAAAGAAGCGAGGAGCAGGGGTTGAGGTTATGGAATCATGTGTGAGAGATCCGTTCCGGTTCCAGGGCGCTTCTGGTTCTAGAACATGGCACTCCTCCTCCTTTGCTCGTTGATCCAGCCGCCCGGGTTCACGTCCATCTGCAGCATCTTCATCACCCATTTATCTCTCCGTGCCCCATCAATGAACTCGTCCAGGGACAGCTGACCTGCAGGAGGCAAGGGGTTAATACAGGCCTGAGCCTCATTTCCTAAACCTAGAACTAGATCACTTTCCTCCATTGCGTTGGGTTATTTTCAGTGATTTCTTGCCAAACCCTGTCTCCATTCTCCCTGTATCATCCATTATCGGTGGAAGCAGGCTTGCTCCATGTTTTTGTCCGAGAAAACACACGTACGCAGGCAAGATATTGACTTATTAATAAGAAGGTAAAGTGCTTACCATCTCCGTTCTCATCAACTAGTTGGAATATCCTGTCCACAACCTGGTCTGGAGTGAGGAGGTGGCAGGATTCATCCGTCTCCACATGGCAGGCCTTCTTCAGCCGGTATATAGACTGCAATACAACACAGTTCTTTACAGCATGTGTGTGTGTGTGTGTATTGATTTCCCAAGATGTATTTAGTTTATCTTTTTTCTCCTCCTGTGAAACACAACACAATATAACACACTGCTTCCCCTTAAACCTATCTTGACTGGACTTGAACTTCCATGATCAATGAGGTGTCAATTATCAAGTCCAATATATAATTTCTTTGTAAAGTTTGGATTGTATTTTCAAATTGACAACAAATCAAGTAAAAGCCTTTGGGAAAAATCTGCAGCTTCAGACAACTTCTGATTCGTTCAGTGGCAGTATGGACCCAGTGACGTCCACAAAGGAGTGTTCAACACACTCACACGCACGCACCTACGCACAGGCAATATCTGACTACGCGCATTGCAGTATTCACGAATCTCCTTCATATTACCCAGACTATTTCTGAGCCTTCTAATGCGTTAATGCAGACCTAGTCCAGTTTTGTAAATCCCTGGTGGGTCAAGGACGAAGGGCAGGTAGGCAGCACAGAACACTTTTAATGGGCTTTGTGTCAGGTTGGTAGCCAAAGGAGATTTGACAAGGGCGAATAATAACAGGGCACGCCCATCATCTTGGGGCAAACAGCAGGTGGCTGGTGTGGTCATTTCACCTGGTGACCCGCTGATGCCCTCTCCATGGAGGAAGCAATGGGGTTAAATATCGGATGGCGGCTCGGTCAGTTTTACCTGGCCGAGGTGACCAATTAATTGCGTTATAATAACCCATGGGGCATATGAATCTAAAAGTAGTGTTGACTGATTTTGACTCAAACATTCAAGACCAGTTGGTGATCTCTTCCTACCCCCCTGTCCCTCAGTCCATAAAATAATCTCAGGGTTCTTGGTAAACCCCAGGCAAGTTGACCCTTGGATCTTTGGGGTAGTCAATCCGCCAAGCATATTGCAAATACGTAATTTGTTGTTGCATTTCTCTTCAGCAGGGATTCCACTCAAAACCATGTGAACTAAACGAGCCAAGTTGCCACCTCTTGTCACCTCTCTTTTGTTCTGAATTATCAGAAGGCTAATCACAGGCTGTGGCCGTGTGGTGACCTAAACTGAACAAACCTTTCAGGCTTTTCCAAGGTCAGCTTGGAGAACTGAAGTAGAACCAGCAGATACCCCTTGTAGGTGTACACTAGATTCCGTCAACATGGAATATGACCTTTTCTGATTGCGGCAAACAGATGAACACAAAGCAGCTGAATAACCATAGTGTGGTTCCCATGCCTATCCTTGACCAGAGGAGCTCAGTTAAATCCTTTGGCTGTAAAGACTGTTTATTTTTCGGGGAACACAAATTCTACAAGATGAGCTTTTACTGGGGTGTGAAACAGCGTC